>NW_023596746.1:2153591-2259889 GCF_011947565.3 Pollicipes pollicipes
CAGCGTGTCACGCACACGTCAATACGCGAGCACGGCCGCACCGCCGGCCGGCCGGCCGCTGGCCGCCGCCGAAAGCTCGATACGCGGCCACCGGGCCCAGCTCGGGCGCCGGCCTCAAACGGAAAGACGCGGAAGGGAGGCGTGCTCCCCCGGCGCCGGTGGGTGGCCAGGACAGGACGGGGGGCAGCGTCACGCCGGCCGCGCGGCATCCTGATCAGGCGAGTTGGCACCAACCCCGGTTTCTGAATACAGTCTGAGGCTCAGCACACTGAGCCCCAGGGGCGGCGCAGAATGGGGGGGGGAGGGGCAGTCCCCCCCCCCCCCGGGGCAAGAGTACGGTTTTCCCCTCAAAGGTTTTGAGAGGCTGCTTGTTTCCAAACAAAAGGCATTGCAGCTGCCGCAGATTGCCAATGCTCAGATCGAGGCCTCCATGACCAGGCAGGAGAGTAATAATCGGACTCAAAAGACTCTGTTATGTCAAGAGGCCCATTTCTGTATCATGATTCTACCTTTATGGATAAGGTAGACCATCCTTTAGATTGGTGCACCTGGTGTGATCTTAAGGAAGCCCATTTGCTGGCTACGGTGGCCATCGTTGCAAACTAGGAGGCCGCTGTTCCGGGTTAGGAGACACTTTCAACATTAAGGAGGCCCCATTACTGGAACAGGAGGTCCCGGTCATGTATCAGATGGCCGCAGTTCCATATCGAGATGCCTGTTTTGGAATAACGCGCGCCCCTCGCTGGACTTGGAGGCCCCTTCATGAAAAAGCACCTTTTGGGGGTCCTGTCTGCATCAGGAGACCCTTTTCTGGGACAAGCCCCGTTGAAGAAAAGCGAGGCCCTTTGCTGGATGATCAGAAGGCCCTCATTCTGGATATTACATGGATGTGATGCACGCAACCATTTGATAAGGGGCATACACCGTCGGTTCATCTAGCTCTTAAATGCGACATCGCCCAGGAGCTCCCCCCCCCCCCCCCCCCCCCTCCCTCCCCCCCCGGTGAATAGACTCCATTTAGTCCAGGGGACCCCCTGGAATATCCTGTCTCCAACCCGAAATAAATAGAGCCGCCCCTGTTTAAGCCATGAACAAGAGGGGAAACCCTTGGGCTACCTCACTTAACTCACCAGACCTCAGCCACGAGCTGCCACCCGAGTATCGTCACATGATCTATATCATGTCAGCCATGAGCCGAGGCTCCCACCAGAGCATCGTCACGTGATCTATCTCATGTCACCCCTGAACCGGAGGCTGCCACCCGAGCATCGTCACGTGATCTATCTCATGTCACCCATGAACCGGAGGCTGCCACCCGAGCATCGTCACGTGATCTATCTCATGTCACCCCTGAACCGGAGGCTGCCACCCGAGCATCGTCACGTTATCCACCTCCAGTCACCTCTGAACCGGAGGCTGCTGACCACAATCATCAGCTTTGTGGCTTCGCCCGCCATCACGTTACGGGCGCCGAGATGTCGGCAGACTGATTTGCACGGAAGGAATTCATCTCTATTGTTTACCGATTTTGCAGAGCCCAAGCGAGGCCACCTCCTCACCAGGACAGATTTGTAGGCGCCCTCGTGAGCAAGTCGTCCCTAAACTCCCCTTTTCACCGAGCCTCCGCCCCCGCGAGCCGCCCGACCCGGGTCGTGATAGCGGTGGAGTCCAGTCGGAGCACCTGCCTCTAACCTGGGTAGTTTTCGCAGAGGACTCGACGGGCGTGGCGCGCTTGGTGTCGCCGATCTTCTGGTACCGCTCCTTGAGGTCTCGGCCGTAGGCCTGCCAGGGCAGGCTGCGCGCAGGAAGTACATGAACATGTGACCCAGCGCCTCAAGGTCATCCCTCCGGCTTTGCTCTGAAACACAGGCCGTGGGTGCGTGTCAACAGGTCATCAAACGACGTAATACAGTGCCACAAACCGGCAACCGCAGATGCGGCGCTGCGCAGCGTCAGAGACCACGCTTCGACTTCGTCATCATATGCACGTGAAATTCAGCCGGGGACAAATTCGCCATGAAACCATGCATGGACAAAAAGAGAAGAGCACAGGCCTATTCATGCCTTTGCGGATACGTTCGAAGAACAATGATGGGCCACGTTTACGGTGGCGTTCAAACAAAACCTAGCACGAGGTACGCTCCGGAAGGAAAGTATTCACCCCGTCACTGCACACCGCACTGCCCACGACCACCAGAACCTAAAGAATTTAGCTTCAAAAACACTGCGTATGCTCTCAAGCCTTGTATCCACAAAGTCCGTTTCCAAAGTGGCATCCCTGCCGTTTTCCCTGCTCTTGCTTTATGAACCGAGAAGCAGAGCGGACACCACGGTTTTGCCGTCGCCAAACAAGCACAACAGGATGACCGCGTGCCCACAAAAACACACACCACCGGTCCCGGGCGGAACAACCCCGGCGGCCAGCGCCGGATGAATCCGCAGAGCCGTGTCCTGCAGGCCTGTCCCCGCTGCCGGTGGGGGCCGCACGGGGCGCGACGCTGGTGACTGGGGCCAGCGCACGACCATGGGGCTCATATCGCCTCCCACGGCGTCACCGCCGCTGCCGGTGGGGGCCGGGCGAGCGCGACGCTGGTGATGGGCCAGCGCGCCCGTGGGGCTCATATCGTCTCTCACGGCGTCACTCTTCTGCAGCGATGGCTCGTTTCACATCAACATCTCATCTGGCCCTGGGGCGGCTTTGGCGGCCGCCTGCGCGCCAGAGCCGAGCCAACGCTATACTTCCGGGGACATGGCGGCGTCACCACGGAGAGTCGCCAGTGAGTCCACGCGCACACGGCCAGCTGACGATGCTCGACATCAGCGGCGGGGAGAGGCCGGGGCCGGGGCCGGGGGCCGGGGCGGGGCCGGGGCCGGGGCCGGTGCCCGAGCCCGGGCCCGAGCCCGAGCCGAGCCGAGCCCGAGCCCGGCCGAGCCCGAGCCGAGCCCGAGCTGAGGCTAGATGAAACCCAGAGCCGGAGCCGGAGCCGGAGCCGGAGCCGGAGCCGGACCCGGAAATGGGACCGGAGCCGGAGCGGCACACTTCCCCTCCACCCCGAAGCAGATCGAAGGTCATCAGAGAGCGCGTGGTAACCGGACGTCCATACATGGCTCAATATACTTGCTCCAGGGACTTCCCACAGACATATCTGTCTTCCAATCGCTCTGTGGGGAATCCAGCAATCCCCAGACATGACCTACCTATACTAACACAGCTTGAGCACTGCAAGCCACGACGGTGATTGACGTGTTTCGAACGGATTGCTGAGCCGGCGCACAACCATCATCTGTTCAGATGGTGAAGCCAGTGAGTGAGTGAGCGAGTGAGTGAGTGAGGTGAGTGAGTGAGTGAGTGAGTGAGTGAGTGAGTGAGTGAGTGAGTGAGTGAGTGAGTGAGTGAGTGAGTGAGTGAGTGAGTGAGTGAGTGAGTGAGTGAGTGAGTGGGTGAGTGAGTGAGTGGGTGAGTGAGTGAGTGAGTGAGTGAGTGAGTGAGGAGTGAGTGAGTCAGTGAGTCAGTGAGTCAGTGAGTTGAGCCAGTGATCTGCCCCCATTCAAGATAACCGCCACATCCGCCTGGAACTGTCTGGACCAGTTGTAGCTGTAGATGGACTATTTGTAGCTGAAGTTGGGCCGGTTGCAGCTGCAGCTGAACTATTTGTAGCTGTAGCTGGACCAGCTGCGCTACAGAACGTACAGACCACACAACCGATGCATCACTCCAGAATGAGTCGGCGGCGCCGCGGCGAGCACGGCCGCCTCCTGATTCGCGCGTCAATACGTCGGCGGCGGGCCGGCCGGCGCGATGGCCCGGCCGAGATCCATACCAGCTGGGCGGCAGGTAATCCGGCCGCGCCGTCCGGTCGATGGCCGGGCCAGGCCAAGCCAAGCCGCGGCTGGCTCCCTGCGCGCTGGGTCGCCTACCGTCAGAGTGCTCCGACACCGACACCGGCGCCGGCTGCCCCAGGCGCGGCCGAGGACGGGTACCAGGCGCTGGCCGAGGACAGGTCCCAGGCGCGGCGGGTCAGGTCCCAGGCGCGGGCCGAGGACGGGTCCCAGGCGCGGCCGAGGACGGTCCCAAGCGGCGGCCGAGGACAGGTCCCAGGCGCGGCGCGAGGACAGGTCCCAGGCGCGGCCGAGGACAGGTCCCAGGCGCAGCGGAGGACGGGTCCCAGGCGCGGCCGAGGACAGGTCCCAGGCGCGGGCCGAGGACGGGTCCCAGGCGCGGCCGAGGACAGGTCCAGAGCGGCCTGCCGTCAGGCCGCTCTGGGTCCCGGCAGCACGGATCGCCGATTTTCCCTCGACCAGGTCATTAACTTTGCCCCACACCACCCAACAACACCCGTTCCGGGTCGTTTCGGCAAGCTAAGACCATGCCTCGCTGTCGTCGGTTTCGCCGGCAGCCAGAACGTCCCACTCCAGCCCCCATCTCCGGAGCTATCAGGCAACCTCGGATATAATCCCGACAGACCGCAGCAGGCCGCGCTGACCTCTGACGTGGGCGGCGCCGACCGGTGCACGGCAGCTCCGCAAGGGACCGCGCGCCGCGCCGACAAACGTTCTCCGAGCAGGCCTCTCGCGCCGCGCCGGCAGTGTCCTCCAGGCGAGCCTGTTACGCCGGCGGCTTCTCCGAGTGAGCCTGCCGCGCCGCGCCGGCAGTGTCCTCCGGGCGAGCCTGCCGCGCCGGCAGCGTCCTCCGGGCGAGCCTGACGCGCCGCACGGCAGCGATCTCTGGGGAAAGCCCGCCGCGCCGCCACCGGCAGCGTTCTCCGGGCGAGTCTGCCGCGTCGCACCGGCAGCGTTCTCCGGGCGAGTCTGCCGCGCCGCGCCGGAAGCGTTCTCCGGGCGATGCCCGCCGCGCCGCGTCGGCAGTGTCCTCCGGGCGAGCCCGCCGCGCCGCGTCGGCAGCGTTCTCCGGGCGAGCCCGCTGCGCCGTCGGCAGCGTTCGCCGGGCGAGCCCGCCGCGCTGCTCGGCAGTGTCCTCCGAGCGAGCCCGCCGCGCCGCGTCGGCAGTGTCCTCCGGGCGAGCCCGTCGCGCCGCACCGGCAGCGTTCTCTCGGGCGAGCCTGCCGCGCCGCGCCGGTCGCCTCACCTTTGCCCAAGTGTGTGTTGATGCTCATGTAGCGGGCGGTGCCGGTCAGACTCTTGTTCTCCCGGTAGGGGATGTGGCGGGTGGGTCTCCGGGTCTATGTACTCCTTGGCTAGGCCGAAATCTGCCGGGTGAGATTGACGTGTCATTAAGTAAGCATGGAAGGAACGCCGAACAGTGGAAGACCTCACAATGCCGGACATTAGATTTCCCACGAAACGGAACAACGATGGAAAAACGCACGGCAAATCTCCTGCTTATCAAGTTACATCTCACCAGTACATTCTCCAAGCTGCACACAAAAGGCACCGCAGGGTTTAACACTGGCCACAAAGGCATGAATTACCTTTGCAGCCAAGCACGTACTGCCGTTACTTACAAACTATGATGTGGATGACTTGCTTTTTTATTCGAAGTGCGGCCTATGAGGAAGTTCTCGGGCTTGACGTCCCTGTAGATTAGATGCTTCGAGTGTACGAATTCTATCCTATGCAGCTGAAACAACACAGTACGGCGTTAGGCAGGCCATCGGCTCTTCCGGAGACGCGAAGCACGTAAACGAGACGGACGTCGGTTAACTAACAAACTCGGCGTATTTCCAAATATCGAGCAACCGAATGAAGATATTTTCAGAAAATCCGAGCGTGCTGGATACCTTGCTCGAAAATGGCGGTCATCTGTGCCTTGTAATGAGCTGCGGGCGGCATGGTTTGGCCGGTGGCCGGCGCATGCCAGCCATTTCACGACTGTCTTCCGAACAATCGAACATGTGGGTTAATTCACCCACATGCCCCAACTTGTAATGCAGTACGCCAGTTCAAACGGAGGTCACACTCGTTGGTCACACCTGGCACAAACCGAAATAACAAACGCAAATAAAACACGTGTCCTGACACCAGGCGACTGATGCCGTCCTGAAATAGGGAGCTCGGACAGCTCTCAGGCGATATGATAGCGACGGGTCCGTCCGTAAGTGACGAGCTTCACCAAAACAGCTGCACTCCTGGCGACGGGCCGGCACTCAGCAGGAGTGCGGCTAATCGCGCCTCCCCAGCACGGCGGACAAGGCGGCCACGCGGCCGCCGTCACGTGACCGGCGCCAGCTGAGCCCTCACGCCCGAGTACGTCAGCGACTTGGCAACCCGACAAAGCAGCACGATACGGCCGTGGCGAGCGGCGAGCGAGGGGCCGGCCGATTACCCAGAAGTGGCTCGGCACAGAGGCCGCCCCATGAGACGGCGCTCGTGGAGCCGGGGCCGCTCGGGCCGCGCCGCGCCGCACCGGGCCCGGCCGGCAGGGCACCAGCAATTCACAGCCGACGGCAGCGCTGGCTGACTGACCACAACTGGGACGAAGCTATGGGTGCCGCCGGCGCCGTCATCGCCGCCAAGCGTGCCCCGAACGGCAGACATCGGGCCTGGCATTGAGTCGGTGTGTGTTCGGGTCCCTGTGAGTCCACATTTGTCGTGCACCGTGCCAGTCGGTTAGGCTATGAACTAGAGGTGCTTCTTAAACGACCGGCTGCGGCAGCGGTCAGGGCCTGCATGTCTTGGGCAGCGCCTGCGCCCGGCGGTACGTGGGCGAGCACAACATGGCAGACAGTCCGCCTGCACGTTTGTTCTGAAGAATGATTATCCATAGCTGTGCTCATACTTTGCAGTAGTTCAACTCTTCTCAGAGTTAGTGTTTTGCTAGAGTAGTGGCGGGAAAAGTCGGCTGCGACCTACCCAATGTGTACCTGAATGAGGGTGCAATATACAATGGACTGGTGGTTACAATTTGCCCTTGTATACCCACTACCAATCGATGATCCCAATTACCCCAGTGTACAACTGTAACTAATGGGCCTTTACAAGATTTAACTCACCAACGGGCACGGATATCATTACAGATGGTGTTTGACATAATCTCGAGTGCACTTGAGCGTCCATGTGAGCACTGGACATCATCTGGCTATTGGTTATTTGGTTATTGGGATTGGATCCTTTCGACCAGCAATGAACATTTCAGTGCCATGAAATGAACGAAAACGAATGACGGTGAGGCAGGACTACACGCGCCTGGGACCCTACCGCCGAGGACAACGCCCGCGCAGGGACCCCTCTGCGGGGTATGCGCTTGACGCTCCGGTGAGGCAGGACTACACGCGCCTGGGACCCTACCGCCGAGACAACGCCCGCGCAGGGACCCCACTGCGGGGTGTGCGCTTGGCGCTCGACAGGCGCCCTACCAGGGGCCCTTCGGCCCCTCGTGGCTGACGCGTGCAGCCTGCCCCGGACAAGCGGGACGTTGCAAAGACGTAGGATTTAGCGAGAGAGTAGCGCGTGGAAAAGCGAAAAATGTAGTAAAAAGTGGGAGTAGCAGTAGGCGGGTTAGTACTGGATGCCATCCTCAACGCCCTCTGTCAGGGGTGTAGTTTTTGAAAAATGTGTTTAAGTACCTAGTTAACAAAAATGACAAGGCCAGACCCCAAATACGCACACAATAGGTTCCCTCCGGATCTCGCCCACTCCTTCAGAAGGTTGGGGGCTGGTTTGGGGCTGCCTGGCCCCCACAGCTCAAGTGGGGTGGAGGAACCCCCCAAATTGAACAGGAAACTGCATCCCTGCCCTATATCGTAAGCATGATAATGTGGGTAGTTGTTGGTATGGGTCCTTTGTATCGAAAAAGATGCAGCTTTTTAAGGTTCTTCCATTCGCAAACCTTAATGGCATTATGTGAATCGATCGTAATGCGATGATAGGCATCGGGTAAACAGGAAATGACAGGTGATAAGTGGATAAGGAGCACCTGCTATTCTAAATGAGCATTTGTTTTCATGCATGGCAATGCACTACCGTCACTGATACTTTGTTCTTTGGGATCAAAACAAAACGACACTGCTTAGGCACAAACCCGTCTGGACTTGGCTGCATTCTTTGTACAGCCGCGCTCACATTCCGGCGCAGCGTCGTACCTGCAGTCCCCGAGCACTTCAGCCCTACAATAGAGAACTTGAAGCGATTGTCGGGAGCGGAGAATTTAACCTCCCGCATTCAGCAAAGCCAAGACCAACACCTACCACCGATTACCCAGAAAACACCGATGCGCTCTCAGCCACACTTAGCAGCCCGACGAGACCGACCATTACGTCCTTATGAACGGGAGCCGCCACACTACTCTGCCCCGGGTAGAGCAACAGAGCACCTCGCCAAACTCCACAACTCGGCCCGCTCCGAGCTGTGAGGTGAGTGGTTGCCCCCCAACCCCCGTGACCCCTCCGCCCTTCATAGTCGAGTCAAATCTGAGGCCCTCGCGTGGCGAATTCAGCCGGCGGTTAGCGGAGAGTTGGCCGAGGTTCCGACCGGACCTCATGACCTGGGTCTTGAACGGGCCGCCGGCCCAGGTCAGCGGTGTGGAGCGTGCGGCCGCCGCCGGCAACAGACACCCGGGCCCGCCCTGAGTCCTCAGGACGGAGCGGGCTGTCACTTCGGCCCCGACCTGTCCGCACCAGTCATTCGTCGTCGCCCACCGGTCGTGATGACAGTCGGTCTTGCAGCAGCCTTGTCAGTGTCATTACGGCCGCCGTGTTCGTGTCATATCCGCCCTTCGTCCGTTGACACAGAACATACTCGCATGACGGGACGACACACGGCACTTCATGCCCCCATGACTGGGGACAACGTAATTCACACCGTATGGCTGGGGACGACATACGATACTTCATGCCCCCATGACTGGGGACAACGTAATTCATACCGTATGGCTGGGGACGACGTACGATACTCATGCCCCCATGACTGGGGACGACGTAATTCATACCGTACAGCTGGGACGACACACGGTTCATACCGCATGGCTGGGGACGATGTAAGGAGCAATTAGGAATGGATGACTGGGCAAAATGACACTGCGTTTAAACATTCCTAGGTGCAGTTCACTTCCGTGGCGCATCGTAAGAGTATTGTGTGGGTTTTCACGCACATGCCGGCGAATTACGTCTGTTTGGCTCACTATCAGTCGTTGTGAAGAACAGCGCGCCGCGCAGCACGCCTGCAAATGCTTAAGCAAACTATGCACGTACTTTTATGATTATAGGTAACTTCTACCGGCCACCACACACACATTGCTTCGACCGCAAGATGACAGCGCATAAAGTTACCACGTATGTAAAACAACAAATAGAGTGAAATACGTGCGGAACTTTGCACGCCCCGGACAATGCGCTTTTTTCATCCCGCGAGAGGAGTCAGTATGTACACCGTGAAGAGGCGTCGCCGTGCGGTCATGACCACCCCAGTCACGATCATTCCGTATTTCACTGGGCGAAGCAGACGGCAGCGGCCCCACATTCGCTTGGGCAGTGCAGGCAGGCCGCGCAGCCAGAAGATCCGCCTGTGGCCCAGCCCCAGCGGGCTGCGTCTGCGAGTTTTTTCCAATGATCGTCCCGAGTCGGACAGTGGAATCGTCGTGGCGGGCGTCCACACGCTCCGCTCGCGGCCGACCCCGTCAGGGCGGCGAGCGGCGCGTCATCGGAGCCGGCTCTGTCACGGTCGGTGACGATGTGACGGGAGGGAGCTGTCCTCGCCGAGCGTCCAGTCACGCAGCGGCGCTGGCGCTGCGACCCCAGCCGCTGGTGTGGCCGGGCGCCGTGCACAAGTTAGGTCGGAAGCTGGTCCAGCTCAGCTGCACTGGAAGCTTAATACGTCGATCCGAATGGCATTCCTCTATGGGCTCGTCCTCTGAGTAGGTCCCTATGTGGTTCAGTCATTTGAGAAGGTTCATCTGACATTGCCCCATGGGCCAATCATTTGGGTAGGTTCACAAGAGATTCATTTATCCACGGGTCCATGATCCGGTAGATCCATCTGGCATTAATCTATGGATCAAACATCTGGGCGGGTCCACCGATATCTCCCCCGAGGGCCGGTCGCCTGTGTACGTCCGTCTGACATTTCTTCGTCAGTGAGCGACCTGGGTAAGTTCGCCTGGCAGTTCTCTATGGCTCAAACATCTGGGTAGGCCCACCTGATACTGTCCTGTGGGTCAGTCATTTCGGTCAATTCCCGGCTATTAAGCCGATCGTATGAGTTGGTCAACCTGGCATTTCCCGTTGAGTCAATCAACTAGTTTGGAGCTCCTGATATTCTTCTCCGCATCGATCACCAGGACTCGCCGGCTGCCACTTCCCCTGCAGGTCTGCACCGACCACATCGCATTCCTGTACGGGTCTGCTCCACCTCCCGCCGTCCCCGTCGTCGGCCCACGTGACGTCCCCTACGGGCCTGTAACGCACGCCGATACATCTGGCGCCCCTCTGTGGGTCATCCGTCCGTGCTGGCTCCCTGACCGACGCCGCCCTTCGGTCGCTCAATCGCCCAATCTCAGCACAAATGTTCGATGCGGAGATGTGTCACAATTCCATCGCGATATGCCGGTATCGCTTCATCTCCCGCCCCCAGATTCCTCCGACCGCCGGCGCGATGGGAAACCAGATCTCCCGTCCACCCACACAAGCGGATGCACACAGTGCGCTATGAGCCCGCACCAAACAAAGAGCTTAGGGACGTATTAGAAGACAACAACGCACAACGCCCTCCGGAGATGTCAAGGTGCACCTGTAGAAAGCGGCCTCTCACACACCCGCCAGCGGCGACGTGCTGCTTCGGCATGTTCTCATTCCTGGTGTTTCCCAGGTGCCTTAACTTGCACGCAAACGGTCTGCCTTGGACAAGGTCAAAATACAAATCACACACTGCTTAACATAGCATTTAAGCGCTAACATTCTCTGCACTACGCGGGTCTTCTTAGCTCCCACAGCCCGTCCAACCAGCGAGTGTCCCGTAAATTGGGCAGCCACGTCAGCGCACTGCGACAAGTCTGGGTGCACTTACCAATTGAATGGCTATTAACAACACAGTTTTGAGGGTGAACTTGCGATCACAAAGGTCGAAGAGGTCCTCGAGGCTGGGGCCCAGCAGCTCCATGACGAGCGCGTTGTAGCGACCGCACGGGCCGAAGTAGTTGCACCCTCGGCACGCCCTCTGTCAACAGAGCGGGCGCGTGTCAGGTCAGGTCAGTTCATGTCGGATCACGCCAGCTGACGTGCCGCCCATGTCACAGAATGATGGCAACGCATGGGGGTCACGTTTCCCATCCCCGCCCCGTCTGTGCCGACGTCCCCCACCGGAAATCCTCGCGTCCGCAGGATCCCAGCGTGCGGTGGCGGCGGCGGCGGCGGCAGCAGATGGCTTCTGGCGGCGCCCGTCATCAGGCGCGCGGCGCTCTGTCGACGGCGGACGGCGAGCGACCGGCCGCAATCAGAGCACCGGTCGATGTCCGTCCGACACGGACGCCCCGACAGCCGAGCGGGTCGGTGTCTTCGACTGTGGCGGACCAGCGCCGGCGGCTCCCATCTCACTGTGGCGGGCCAGCGCCGGCGGCTCTCATTGTGGCGGGCCAGCGCTGATGGCTCCCATCTCACTGTGGCGGGCCAGCGCCGGCGGCTCTCATCTGACTGTGGCGGACCAGCGACGGTGGCTCCCATCCGTCCGTCCTGCGCTGACCGCTCCCCCACTGACACCATCACATCCGAACAGTTCGATCCGTCGCGTTCTAGCCGACACTCTTCGAAGGATACAGATGACAACCTTCGTTTGGTGTGTATCACCTCTAACGGCGATCCCTACCTCCGTTCGCCATCTAATCATCGCCCTTCTGTGGGTGACCCCATCCAGAGACCATCCCTCTCGGCGTCACCAGCTCTAATGGCCGCCCTCTCCGGGTCATCACCGCTGATGAACTTGTCTCCCCCGCGGGCCACTCGCCTCTCGCAAGAGGCCGGGCCTGACGCGCCGTGCTCGTTCGGCCGACGTCGTTGGCGATAACGCCGGAGCGCGGCGGGACGACTTCGCGGACGGTTTCGATCAGCTGGGTCATCAGCCGGGCCGGATCGGCTGTCGGCCACGCCGCTGGCGAGACCGCCCCCCCCCCCCCCCCCCCCAGCGCCCACCCCACCCCACCCAACCCCTCCCGCGCCGCGGCACGAGATGGATCGCTGGGCAGCCAGCGGCCGGAGGCCAGACCGATGGAGCAGCGCTCCACCCGGCGCCGGCAGCGAGCGATCACCCGGCAGCAACTCTCCTCCGCCGGCGCGCGGGGCGCCTCTGTCCGAGCCCGGCCCGGACACGGGCGCCGCCGCTCGGCCGTCCAGCCCGGTCCCTCAGGCCCGTCGCTGCCGGCCGGCCCGCCCACGCGGCATGGGCCGCTTTAAAAGGCTGGCCATCACACGCGGCCCGGTCGATACCCGGCTACAGAGCGGATCGGCCCGGCCGGCCGCGTGAACAGCATGCAGTCGTCGGCCGGCCACTCTCGGGGGTATTTAGTCCTTTCTGTGTCCCGTCCCGCCCCACGCCCCGTCACGAGACGGCAGCGGCGGCCATATGGACAGGCAGTCCACCACCGCCGCTGGCGCCGGCGCCAGCGGCGGAAGCCGGTCAGCGGGCCGGCGGCGTCACGGTCCCGCTGGTGGCCCCCAGAGCGGCGCCAGCGGCGGAGGCCGGTCAACGGGCCGGCGGCGTCACGGTTCCGCTGGCGGCCCCCAGAGCGGCGCCAGCGCCGGCCGGCGGCGAACGCCGCTCACCCGCGAGCCGCCGGTCTCACCGCTCGGTCATGCCTGAAGGCTGAGGACGAGCACCAGGTCAAGCGAAGGGGCGGCTGCCGACAATAATTACCGCCGAAGGGACTGCCGACGACCTAATCACAGCTGGTGAGCCAGGAATGTCGCTGACACGAGGTGGAGCCACTCGGGACAAACGCCGCCTACCGTCTCGCAACAATGCCGACCACTTCTGGCTTTACGCAAACCAACCCTTGAGTAACATTCCAAGACCTGCCATGCCACGGCGCTGGCACTGAGCCGGTGAGATAGGAGGGGACGGGGGAGGGGAGGCGATGACGGTGAACAGGTCCAGTTCTCTCGCCGCCAGCGCGGCCACACGGTCCCAGCGACGGGGTATTCAGGTGTGACGACCAGTCCTCGAGCTCCTAGGCGGCGTGACGACCAGTCCTCCAGTCCTAGGCGGCGTGACGACCGTCCTAGCTCCTGGGGCGGCGTGACGACCAGTCCTCCAGCTCCTGGGGCGGCGTGACGACCAGTCCTCCAGCTCCTGGCGGCGTGACGACCAGTCCTCAGCTCCTAGAGCGGCGTGACGACACGGTCCTCCAGCTCCTAGAGCGGCGTGACGACCAGTCCTCCAGCTCCTAGAGCGGCGTGACGACCGGTCCTCCAGCTCCTAGGCGGCGTGACGACAGTCCTCCACTCCTGGGGCGGCGGCGTGACGACCAGTCCTCCAGCTCCTGGGGCGGGCTGACGACCAGTCCTCCAGCTCCTAGAGCGGCGTGACGACAGGTCCTCCAGCTCCTGGGGCGGCGTGACGACCGGTCCTCCAGCTCCTAGAGCGGCGTGACGACCAGTCCTCCAGCTCCTGGGGCGGCGTGACGACCGGTCCTCCAGCTCCTGGGGCGGCGTGACGACCAGTCCTCCAGCTCCTGGGGCGGCGTGACGACCAGTCCCTCCAGCTCCTGGGGCGGCGTGACGACCAGTCCCTCCACCTCCTGGGGCGGCGTGACGACCAGTCCTCCACCTCCTGGGGCGGCGTGACGACCCAGTCCTCCAGCTCCTGGGGCGGCGTGACGACCAGTCCTCCACCTCCTGGGGCGGGGGGCGTGACGACCAGTCCTCCACCTCCTGGGGCGGCGTGACGACCAGTCCTCCAGCTCCTGGGGCGGCGTGACGACCAGTCCTCCAGCTCCTAGAGCGGCGTGACGACCAGTCCTCCAGCTCCTGGGGCGGCGTGACGACCGGTCCTCCAGCTCCTAGAGCGGCGTGACGACCAGTCCTCCACCTCCTGGGGCGGCGTGACGACCAGTCCTCGAAATCCTGGGGCGGCGCTCGCAGCTCATGACCGGGAGTCTCACAGCCAGTGTCGGACAGCGATGCGCGAGTCACGACCAGTCGCACCGGCGACATTCCGCTCCAGGCAAAAAGAAGCCACTGAAGACCAGACGGAATGCAGAGGATGCGGAGTACCACGTTGACCCACGTTGAAAAACAGCATGCACCTCACGCATCCATTTCCTGAGCCCGATGGTGTCGATTCGTGACCCGTATCTGAGCGCATCCATTACCCTGGATCTGAGAGGCCCCGCTCTACGGACGGGTTTCGCGCCACCGAGCCGTACTGTGGTCCGTCTCCTGGCTACAGGGTCCTGCCTCGCCAGTGGGCGCCGCGCCGCGCGTGCCATTCTCGTCAGCCGCAGTCCTGGGCGGCGCCTCGACCCCCAGCGCCGTACTGCCGTGCGAAGCCGGACGACGCGGCTCCCAGGCGGCCGCTGCCGACGGCCCGACGCCCCAGCAGTGCAACCGCGCTAGTGGGGCCGGCCGCCGCCGCCGCCGCCGCCGCCGCCCAGCACGGCAGTGACATCGCAACAGCACGGCGGCCGCACCGCGACGAGACAGCAGCGGTACGGTAGACGCACGGCAGCCATGCAGCAGTGGCGCAGCAGCGACACGGCAGTGGCACCGCAGCACCGCCGGTCACAGGACGGGACAGCAGATACGGCAGTGACGCAACGGCGCCGAGGCAAAGCCACAGCATAGCGGCACAGATGTAGCAAAGTGGCACGACAGCCGTTCAGCAACAGCGCAGCACAGCAACAGCGATAGACGGGATTAATGGCACCAGTCTGAGCAGCTGTGTCAGATCCGTCCGGCCGCTCAAGGACGGCTGACACTTGACAGGGTCCGCGGCATAATGCCCGGTGTTTGTGTCATAAACGGACCCGCGCAGACCACGATCTCATGAGTGCAGCCGCGCGCGTCCAAACAACGCCCGTACGGCTGCAAACTGGGGCGTATACACCGCGGTCTAACGGGGACGCGCGCCCTCATCTGTCGTGCTTTCCATGCATCACTATGTGCGCGAATAAATGTTGGCAGTAAAATTTCGGGGTAGACGAGCAAAAACAAGAATATGGGGAACAGGCGATATCACTTTTTGCCATGCAGCCATTCTGGTGCGCCCGTGGTGCGCTGAACTGGATACCCAGTGAAGGAATTCAGCTGCGCTTGCCCCCCTCCCTCCCCCCCCCCCACACACACCGTGTAATCCTGCACACGCCCCTGGCTGGAACCGACATCAGAGTTCGAACACAAAAGCCAGGTGACAATCGGAATTCACCAAAATGGCCGTCCCAGCCAGACCACGGTACATCGCGGCAGCTCATCCACGAAACAGATGCAGTTGGGGACGTGTTTTGGACTTTCATATGACCTTCTGGGGGACAGCACGTCCTGTTACATCAGACGAGTTTAAAATAGCATGAAAGGCTAGCGCAATGCACTCTGTGGGAAATTATACGTCAGACACATCAGGCGTCGCTGTCTGCTACTATTTCTATAATAAAAGAGCGATGCAATCCATATCAGAGTTAAAACGCAGGCGTCCAGCGTTTGCATGGTTGCTTTGAGCAGTGCAAGAAAGCGTCTGCCAAAAAGGCCACATATAATCGTGCCAGCATATGATCAGTGTTAGCGCAGGCTCCACATCCCGAGGATGAACCACTCGTCTACGGACCGGCGCAGTGCGATGAGTACCGGTGGCAGCTCAGCCAGCGGTCGGCGTGTCCTGCCAACAGCACAGCACAGCCACCAAATGTGTCATCAAAGCCAGGTCTCAGATGAATACCGGCGGCATCTCAGCCAGCGGTCGGCGTGTCCTGTCAACAGCACGGCACAGCCACTAAATGTGTCATCAAAGCCAGGTCTCAGACGAGTACCGATGGCTGCTCAGCCAGCGGTCGGCGTGTCCTGCCAACAGCACAGCACAGCCACCAAATGTGTCATCAAAGCCAGGTCTCAGATGTGTACCGGTGGTAGCTCAGCCAGCGGTCGGCGTGTCCTGCCAACAGCACAGCACAGCCACCAAATGCTTCGTCGAAGCCAGGTCTCAGATGGTGACTGATAGATACAAAGAATGCGATTTTTAGCGCTGCCCCAGAGATACACCACCCGCATAATTCAAACCTGGAAACACGAGAACACTACACGATGACATCAATTTGCGCGCTAATTTTGAGGGTTTTGTGATCAGATCAAATGGTGTGCGGGGCTTGTGGCTTGTTCCCCTGAGCTCATGACGCGGGTCAAAGTCCAGTCAGCCTGTACCGCTCACCAGAGTCTCGTCCGCAATAACAGCGGGTCATATTTCGTGCCGTACAATGCCATCATACGTGCGAACACGTATTGTACCTCGTAAAACGCCCACCAGCTGTTTAGACGAACAAAAGAAAAGGCAAGCGCCCATTTATCACCGGACCCAATACGTTCAACAAGCGCTCCGATGACGCCACCATCGCTGCAGTCGGTCTGGTTCCACTGGCTCGACGTCACCGAGTCTGACGGCGACCGGAGGTCGCTGCGGTCGGTCTGGCTCCACCGGCTCAACGTCACCGGGTCTGGCGGCGACCGGAGGCCGCTACAGTCGGCCTGGCTCCACCGGCTCGGCCGTCACCGCGTCTGACGGCGACCGGACGCCGACCGATCCCGGGCACCGCCGCACCAGCACAATGCCATAGTTCGGTTGTCAAGCTCCACGGCAGCCCGGCTCCAGCGGGAGGTGCCGAAGCCGGTCCACTTTCCGGCAGCGCGACCACGGGCGCAGCGTAGCGGTGCCGGACAACGGCGGGCGGCGGCGGCTGCGGCGCGGGCGAGCGCGGCCGGCCTCCGGTGCCGGCCGGCCGGCCGAGCGGCCACCGACGGCCGCCCAGTTTACCGCTCCATCGGATCGGCGGCCGAGCAGAACAGGCCGGCCGGCCCTGCCACCGGGGGCAGCCGGCCGCCAGGCGGGGCCAGACGGGCTGCACGAGACGGCTCCGGGAACACGGACGCAGCGTACGAATACTGACCAGCCCGATACGGACACACAGACACGGTGCACGGAGGCAGGGCGTGGGCAGACCGAGCACGGGCGACGCTCGCAAACTACGGCCTAGCCTGGCCACGGTCCGATCGACACGGCTTCAGCCGCGCCCGGGCGTCACTGGCAGCTGCCGCGCCCGTCCACATGACGGGCCACGCTCCCAGCCTTCTCCCTCCGCCGCCCACCGCCTCCCGTCCGCTCCGGGCGACACCAGACCAGCGAGCCGCCGCCCGCCGGCGCCCCGCAGCTTGGCGTGACAACGGGGCCGCCGTCGACCGGCGCCGGGCATCCCTTCACCGTGGCCAGTCCGCCGGCCGGCCGGCTGAGCGGCCGGCCTTCCCACGGGGCGCGGCCGGCGGCCGTTCCGCTCGGCCGACGCCCGCCCGCCGGCCAGCGGTTGGCGGCCGGCGCCGCCGCCGCCGCTGGTCACAACCAGCGCCTCCTGGCGGCGCCGGCGTCTCCGCCGTGCGTTTATTCATGGTTGAGTCCGCGCAGCAACAGCCATCTTAAAGCAGCCGACTTACTAGGCTCAAACTTATCCTGTAGTTTGTCTACTGATCACTTACAATCAATTAACCAACGTAAAATGAGGTGAAGCTGTTTCATCACAAATGCCTGTCATAGTTTTATAAAAGCACTGAAACAAGGCACTAGTATCATGGATCGAATAATTGTTCGGACTGTCCTCCTCGTCCCGTATGTTGGCATGCACGCAACGCTTCGGCCAGCTGATCTCCGGCTGTTGTAACGTGTTAGGGAGTTCTGAGACGGACTGGGTGATGTTTCGCTTTCATCCATGTACGCGTCAAGACGCGAGTTCTCAGTTTTCTGCATAAAGTGGAGTCAAGATGGGCCTAACTGTGTGTCATGAGTTAACGTTACCAAAGGAATATAGAAACATTAAAAGAAGACATAACTGTTACGTCACTTCACTCCACAAAGGGGTGAAATGAAACAGGCAGCTGTGCACCGCGTTTGGATACTCAAGAAACCTCTGAGGCAAATTGGAAGGAAGCCGTGGTTTAAAAAGCTACACAAACTACATCAGCTTGTGCGCCTTAGTACCTTAAATACCTACCAAAAGTTTTTAGCCCTAGTGAACGACCAACGAAAAACAGCCGGCACGCAAAACGGGGTTCGGGCCAGAAGTCTAGACAACAGTGCACAGTTTAAGCTGATATTACTGCAAAGTATACTGCAACGTAAAATGTGAAAAAGCAGTTCCAGACCTTGTCGCGACGGTGCGAGTTCATAACAGCTATGTTCCAGACTGCCCTGGACAAGGTGTGTTGGGGAAGGAGAGGAATTTGGACGGCCTCTCCTGTCCCTATAGCACTGCGGCCCGCAGATATAACCATTGCACTGCATTTTGGCCGGCTGGCAACCCCTGCAGGTGCAATGGGTCCACAAGCGGCCCACGCAGGTCCAAGACAGCTGTTTTGGGGAAACCTTGGATGTTTAGGGGATCAGCACGGCTTCCTGTGGAGGCCTTGAGATTAACAGGGACGCCCTCAAACCCGTTGATGGGGCGACTGGTCCCTCGCCCTCCCCTTGGCCTACATCTGTACAAGTAAAGCAAATCGTAGCTGACATTTTGTATCACTCAACGCCAACGGTCAGTTCACAAAATGGCACGTTGACGTTGTGGGCGTGGCTATACTGCAGGTCAGGAGCGCTTAGCATCATCCCATATGCCGCCACTTCAAGCGGAATGTGAAACGCAGGGCGCAGAGAGGAGTTAAACAAACCTTTCCATTTTTGTGCACGTAACTGAAAACTTCATCCGAAATTGGGCCTCGCGATTTGTTCAGCTTTTTCAAGTGGAGGCCATTGCTTTTTTTGATAAAAGTATATGACTTCACCGACAAGAGCTTGGTGTCGTCACCAATCGTGGTTGGAATGAGCTGCGCAATGATGAACCTACAGTGAATCGATCCCACTGAAATAGTCGAACACACGCACAAGAGCCGATGCCCGATTTCTGGATAGAACCTGTCCGGGCCGTCCCACCATCACTCACCGGTGCGCGTCAGCCAAATGTTGCACACTCGCGATCTAGCTCGGCTACGGGACCACGAAGCGTCCTCGCTACCGTTCGGTCCATCCTGCTCGCTCCAACCCAGTTCCAGTTCGTTCCAGCTGCCGCTGGGGCCAGCACGCGAACGCGCGCGTTAGCGGAGGGTCCGATGATACGGGCGTGCATCGGTCGGCGTATGCCGCTGGAACGGAGCCAGGCGGCTCTGGCAGCGCCGCTGGCACCGCCCGGGGCTCGCGGAACCGCGACAGCTCGATAATCTTCGACACTCCTCCGAGCAAGCGTCACGCAATCAACCCGGCTGAAGCAGGCATACGCCAATGGTCGGTAGCTGAGTAGGCTGACCCGTTGCAGCATTGCAATACGATTCTTCCGATTCAGTTCATTACTGGCGTCAGTAATTGGGGCTTCATAACGCACTCAGTTGCTAAGGCTATATGGTGTCGCTTGCCTCTCACCCCGGCAAAAGCGTCGGGCGCCGCGAAGAATCGAACCCGGTGCCTCTGGTTTCCCAGACGCGCAGCTTCCCCACTACAATATCGATGCCGCCTCATCACTGGCGTCATATGTCTTCATCTCCAGTAGCGATTTCCGGGCACTAAAAACACCATAAAGATAACAAACCGGAGCAATGATACAACATCGATCTGCTGCGTCTAAAAATACGTTTGACATGAGCAGCACAGCCCAAAGAATTCGCGAAGCTGTATGTCCATGTCAGCGATCGAGAAGCGTGCGCATTTTGCTTGCCGTCTTCAGACGCTGCCGCGCCTGGCGCCCTTGGCCGCGCGCTGCCCCACCCTCACGCCCTCACGGTGCCACCTCGCACGCGGCGTACCGCTGCCACGCCGCGGCGCGCCTGGGACGGCCGGGGTCCAGCGGGGAGGCACCGGGAGCTGCAGGCGCGCGCCGCCTCCCGAGCCAGACGTCGGCCGGCCGGCGCTGGGAGTCCCCCGGGGGCCCCATAACGGGCCGAGCGGCGGCCACGCTCCCCGGCACGGCCCACCGACCGGCTGGACCTGGACGGTAAACTGGACCGGCTGGGGTGCACGGTTTGCAGCCGTCGAGCCGACACGGCCCGAGCGTCAGTGGCCACGGCCGGACGGCTCGTGGCGTTGCAGAGCGCCACGAGGATCACTGGCGTCGCTCATCCCGACCGCTGGGGCCGGCTGGCGCCCGCGGCTCGAGCTTCACCGGCTTGGCGCGGTCGTGGTCGCGTGCGGTCACACCCCGAATACGTCAACGACACCGGCATGCACAGCGCTGCCCTTTTACGGTAGCTGATAGAGCACCTTTAAACCTCAGCGCCACAGCCCTGTCGAGGACCACGGGTCATTAAAACCCGGCCGGCGCCGCGCGCATCACGAATGCCCGGAGTGCGCCGCTGGTGCCGTCCACATCGTCGGCCTGCCACTTCCCCAGTCACTTGGACAGGACGCCGGCCGGCCTGGCCCGTCACGACCAAGACCAACTGTCAGCTGGTCTCGGCTGTATCCCACCCGGCAAACAAATGAATGGGCCGGCAGATCACGCCAGATCGTTCGCGAGAGGCAAAGCACGATCGTGTGATAACTTATACGGGTAAACAAAAACGCAATGATCGTTTTACGGGAAACACTGAAACTGTTAACAATGTCGTTACGCCCACCGACTAACCACGCGCAATGGCTTCGGCCCCACTCCCATCACCACCACGAGAACGCGACACGATACAGAGCAATCGAGCCTTCCCACCCGGCGTTACCACAATGCCCACAGCGAAACACTGCGCAACCCCCGCACTAATTCGCTCGCCGGTGCTAACATCCAGTAGCCATCGCCGTGCGCCGCGTGTTTTCGACTGCGAGCGCTGGGCCGGGCAGTGGCCGGCGTCATCAGTATTCAGCGGGGCCTGGATCGCGGCGCCGGCCGGCTGCAGAGCACAGCCAGAACCCACGGTCAGCTGACGGGCTCATTCCACCCGTGCGCCGGAGCGGGCGGCGCCAGTGTGCTCTCCGATAACGGCGTCTGGCCAGGAGCGTGATGCGCTCCGAGCCGGTGCAGCCGCGCCCGGCTGGGGTCCAATACTGCGCGCGGCAGGTGTGAGAATGCCAACAGGCCGGACAGGGCGTGTCGCTGCCCGCTCTCCGGACCGCCTTCGTGCAACACACCGTTATCAAGACAACCACGCGACTGGCAGCCGAGGCTACCTCGTCACCTGAGGAGCCGGTCACTGCGCCCGCCACACACCACACGCCACGCCGCACCGCCGGGCTGCCGGCACCCCGGCACGACGAGGCGGCGGAAGCCGTCTAGGCGTTGCACTAACCCCACCCGCTCACCATGCCCCCGGTAACGGCGTCGCCGTGACGTGTGCTGCGTGACCCTGACGCCGTGACGTCGCGGCCGCCGCAGTGGCGTGGTGCGCGGCGCGCGTGCAGCCGGCGGGTGGCCGGCGTCGCGACATGGCCCGGCCGCCCGTCACCGGCCGCCGGCCCGCCAGCAGCGGCCGCCGACGCCCCACCAGTCCGGATGCACGCGCCTTGAGCTGGCAACGCCGGACCGCCGGGGGTCCGCGCCGCCGGACCGCCGGGGGTCCGCGCCGCCAGACACGCCCTGACCCGCCGGCCGGGCACGCACGCGTCCACTGGCCGGGCGGCCCCGAGCGGCGTCCCTCCGCTCTCAGTCACAGACGGTCCTGGCAGCAGCGACTCAGGCGCGCCGCCGCTCCTCCCGCACGGCGCGATCCAGCGGCGGCGAACGTGACGAAGCAGCGGCGGGCAGGCGCCAATCGCTGACCACTGGCCGGGCGTCCCCGAGCGGCGTCCCTCCGCTTTCAGTCACAGACAGCCGGCAGCAGTGACGCAGGCGCGCCGCCGCTCCTCCCGCACAGCGCGATCCAGCGGCGACGAACATGACGAAGCAGCGGCAGACAGGCGCCAATCGCCGACCACTGGCCGGGCCCGGCCAGGTTGCGTCCACCACTACTGGCGCGCCGGACAGGGTAAACCCCCTCCCCACCACCAAACATAAGGCCAGTGATGCGTGATCCGGACTTCACGGCCACTGACTCATCAGACAACCTCGCAGCCCAAGGATTTGGTGGAGAGGGGACGGGGTGCCTTTACCTTCCGGCAGGAGGACAAATCAAGTCGGTGGTGACTCACCGAAGTCGGTGTTTCTATTTATGTCGCGATAACGTAGCGATAGCGTGAACTGAAGCGGGCATGTCCGCCAGTCCGCCAAGCATGTCCTTCAACAAGTCCCCACACAAACCTCTTCTGCACCTGCTTTGTGCCTACGCAGCAGTTTATTCGTGTGCTCGGCGTAGTTCCGGGTGCCGGTGCGTGGCGTTGGTGAGATGTGCCGTCGGCGACGCGCCGGCTCACGCCCAGCACAGCCCGAACGCCGCCGCTGCATCACCGCCGCCGAGCCCACCCGCCGGCCGGAGCGGCGGTACATGGTGACGCACGGCCGGCGCCGGCAGAAGCGCGGCGCCGAGCGAGAACACCCGACGCTCCCGGTCTCTCCACCGCGCCGCCGCTCCTCCCAGGACCCCTCACGAGGCGGGACGGATCTACTACCAGGCCCCAGCCGGCCATGCGCCGCCCCTGCTCCGGCCGCGGACAGGCAGCGCTCCGGTCGGGCCGGCCGCGCTCACACCTGCCGCACGGGAGATGGGCCGGCCGGCCGCGGCCAATCAACGGGCCGCAGTCAGCTGATGCATCAGCTGTCGCGTGGGCGGCGACGGCGCGGGCCGGCGCGATGAGGCGACGCCGCACGGCCGGCCGAGCGGCGGCGCTGCGCCGGAGCGAGCCCGGCCGGCCGCTCCGTCAGCGGCCGGCGTCAGCGTCAGCAGACAGCGCCGGCCGACACAACGCTACCGGGTTCGCTCCGTGGAATGATTGCAAACGCTTGGCGCCCTGGCGTTCTGCCGCGTGTCAACGCGGCATTCCACAGACGGCGCAATAAAATGTAATAAAGCGACCAAGCTTGACCAGGAGCCCGAAGCCTCGCAACAGCTCAACACTCGGTCTGCCTGATCGAGGATGGGGGAGGTATGGCACACATTCGGAACAGCCGCAACCGGATATAAAACTCGCGCGCGTCCACAAACCACCAACACCCAAAACGGCAAGCAGCTGGCAGATAGCGTCGGCACCGGACGAGATGGTGCTCCGCTCAGTTGCCGCTCCGCGTCCGCATCAGCTGACCGCCGCGAGATCGTCAGCTGACCGCGGACCAGTCATTGCACCGCAGCAGACGCCGATACATCCCGGCTCACTGACGGGGCCGCTGTCCGGCAGCCGGGATCGAGCGCATGGCCAGCCCCGCCCGCGGCCGCCCCGGCCGGCCGATGGCCCGCCGGCAGGCAGGTGGCGCGACAGTTCCGGCGCGCGATACAGTTCCGGCGCGGCCGACGGGCCAACGACCGTGCGCGGCGCGGCGGCGGCGGCGGTGGCGGCCATCAGCTGGGAGGCACCAGGCCGCCGCCGGACGGTCCGGAAGGCTGGGAGAGTGGCAGCCGGTCGGGTCGCGGGACGTCCGACGACGGGCGCACCGCGGCCGCCGCCGACGAGCCGGCGCTAGCGAGGACAGGCACGGCGCCGAATGGGCTCCAGCGCCGTAGCCGACCCCAACCGTGCGGCGATAATGATATTTAACTCCCGCCCCCCCCCCCCCCACGCGACGACGAAACCGGTCGCGCCGCCGGCCGCGTGCGGTGCCGATCCGGGCGCCGGCCGGCTGATCGGCAGACCGGAGCGCGCCCCCGAGCGTGCGGCCCCGCTCCGGGAGCTGCCACCGTCGCGGCGGAGGGGGGCTCCGCCAGCAGACCCGGTCCGCGCCAGGCTCCAGATCACGTCTTCTCCGAAGCAATCCGTTTATGCTGATACGGCATCGCTTACTTCCGCGCTAGCCAGAGATTATTTACTTCCGACACTCGTTGACTTTTCATACCATTTATTCGATCCTAATCAATCCGTACTCTTTGTTCCGTGGTGAGCCGACTCAACATATTCCAGCCATACTACCGCCGGAGCGTACCCAGGCCAGCCCAGCCTGGGTACTGACATAGGGAGGTGGTCAGAGATAAGCCGACACACAGCCGGGGGCGGGCGGTGACATCGGACCTTACGTGCCGACGGCGACCGCCCAGGCAGTCCGGCTATCGCACAGACAGTGATAATCGTGATACGCCGCCAACAAAGTCCCTCGTCGCCTCCCCCGACCCCGCCCAAGGCCGGCAGTATCGAAACAGCCTTGCTGCCGACTCCCTCCCCTCCCGCCCCCTCCCTCCCCCCACTGCTGACGTCTCAATGCATATGTGTGTCACGGTGCAAAATGAAAAACAAAGCCTGCGTTTTTAACAACCGCGATAAAGTTACGAAGGATAACACCATGCGCCACGCCATCAGGGGAGGGCGTGCTCACACGCAACACTCATTACGAAAATGGCCCGGCTCGGGTACAGCCTGTCATAAGTGTCCCATAATGGTAAAATGGCACACATCAACTCCCATCAGCCGACGGGCCGGCCGCGCGGGCGCGCCGGCGTCCGGCCGCCGTTCACCTACCGTGCGTGCCGAGCTGCCGGTAGAACCTGTACTCGAGGTGCAGCTGGGGCGCCTTCGACTTCATCGGCTCCTGCGGGCGGCGGCGGAGGCGGACGGCGCGTCAGCAAGATCGGCGTCCGGGCGGCGCCCCCTCCCCCTCCCCCCCCACTCTCCCAGCCACGGAGGCGGAGGCCGGCTAATCAGAGCGTAGCGGCGGCGCTGGCGCTGAGACAAGCTATCATATCGACATGCGTCCCGATGGTTACTCATGTTGCACTGGCTCGAGAAGATTTCATAAGTGAGCTGATAGTCACTAAAAGGAATACAGTTGGCTAATGATATCAATATTGGCAACTCCTGGGGTACAGAAAACTCGCGACAAAAAAGTAGCATCATTTCACCTCACCTCCCCTCGTTTCACCTTCACCTTCCAAGTACTATGCTCTTACATACGGCATGCAAATCGCAATCGCATGACGACGACGCCATTCCTGCCTTCGGAATGACGGCACCAAAAACAGTCTGCATATATCCCGCATAACGCACAAAGCATAGACAGCACAAATTTGTGAAACGTTGCCATATGATGACCTGCTACGCGCATGCGTGGGCCGTGCATGTACATGCACACACGCACACGCGTACGCGCATGCCGGGCCGCGCACGGCTGCCACACACCCGAGTCCCCTAACGTGGCACGGCTGCCGGAGTGACGTCAGCGCCAATCGGCACATGCAGCCAGCGCCGTATTTGGGCACGCGCGCACAGTGGCGATGACCGGCCGTCATCAGTCCGTTTTATCGCGCTGATACGACAGCTGGGTCGGCTGGACGGAGGAGCGGATACGACAGCTGGGTCGGCCGGACGGCAGAGCCGATACGACAGCTGGGTCGGCCGGACGGCAGAGCCGATACGACAGCTGGGTCGGCCGGACGGCAGAGCCGATACGACAGCTGGGCCTGCTGGATAGCGAAGCGGACACGACAGCCGGACGATATCCTAAAGCCAGCTATATGACGAAGTAGCGATAGCGATAAGGTGGGACTTCCCGAGGGCGTAATATTCACATCTGTCACGAGGGCGCATCTGTCTCAGCAGCAGTTGGGGTCTCGACATGGAGGGCGGGGGGGGGGGGGGGCGCAGACAGCTGATTCTCCCAATCTCTAATCAAGATGCGTTATAATTGTGTTTGAAATGGCACGCAGGGGTGCCTGCCAGGTCATATCACTCTCAGATACTCCGGGAAGAGCTCAATGCACGCACCCGGAACCCACCACCCAAATCGAGCAGTTCCCGTTAAATGGGCACATTTCGATCCGAGCTTATTTATCGGACAGGATGGGGAAGGATATGTCGTGTCGTATAATGCTAAGACATGGCAGCTCCAAGTCGCTTCATCACTTAAGCCACGGGCCAGCTGAGCCTTCCATATCGGCCAGGCAACACGACGAGCGCTTTCTCGGAATTGAACCCAGCAGTGGACTGTCCTTTGGAGTCGTTATATCCGCCCCGACGGACAGTCCATGGAACACCAATTAGCGCAGTTCGATAAACTGACGGACATCGAAAGTAGTGTCATTACTTCATTGTTCTCTACATAACCGTCACCAACTAGTAAGAACACACAAGTCAAGACGGAGCCCTAGCAGTTAGCCACGAACACCTCTAAACATGTATTCACTTCATAATGACATGGGGCAAGTACCTCAAGTATTTGTCGATTTCGCACATGCACCACAAAAGGTGCGCAAAACCCACCGGTGGGATGTGATAGCCACGTGTTCGTAAGAGCCCTGCAGCCAGACATGTACCTGAGTTCTAAGATGTTTTTCCGGGAGCCCGCTCAAGGTTCTGAGACCAGGACGAACCCCAAAACCAGTCTGGTTTTGGGCTGAGGGATCCAGCAGGAACCAGGATCCACCCTCATACTAAATAGAAAGATCAGCAAGAGCCAAGATCCAGCCTGACAATAAGCCGAAAGATCCAGCACGAAGAGCATGTTACCTACAAGACCACAGGGCACGTGCCATAACACATCAAAAAGCGGCGGTATCTGACCCAACTTCAATTGAACTTTTTGCCAACCGTTTGTTTACATCCTTCTTGGCTAAGGTAATAGAGGTTGAAAAGCACCAAACCGAGCCAAAAACACAGATCCCGCTGGATAAACTTGATCAACTGGGGTTAATAACCATTTTGGAAAAAACCATTTATAGATAATTAATCCATCAAAAAACTGTAACTACCAGAATTCGTCCATGCAAAACCAAGCATGATGACCTGCAATGGAAATGGGCCTACCATTGTTTTACATTTGCTCACAGGCTGTGCAAGTGCGAAGATGAAGGAGGGGGACCGATCATCAGCTAACCGACCCGCACTAGCCATACCGCTCAGGTTATGCCAGCGTCCGATTTCTGACAGATATCTCATCTATTCCATCCGTTATATTGTCGTGGGATCTGACCACATCTTACTTCAATACAAGCAAGGACACCACTTGATATGAATTTGCAAGTTTGGCAGACCAGGAGGACCTGGATTCTGACCTGACTGCACTTTAGGGAGACCCTGGTGATTGGACAGTTGGAATTGATACACTGTTTATGTTGCCTTGAAATCTAGTGTGATATGGCATGATCCTAATTTGGTTGATTAGCGCACATTCACAACTGACACCCCTACTATTTTGCAATGGTGAGCACATGGTTTCGAGAACATGTTGACTGTTTAACATGCCTGTAGTGTGTGAATTTTGACTTTTATCACAAATGTGTGGATCATCCAGGTGATAGATGCAGCTGTCAGCGACTTATTTCGGACTTGTGGGTAATGATCTTAAATTTACAGTGAAGCTCTGCTGGTTGTATGGTGGTATGGCGACATACTGTTTAACTTGTCTGGAGTATGTGGCTTTCATGCGATGTGAGAGCTGAAATATATGGGTTAACCCGTGTGATAGTTTCAGCTGTCACACGTTGACTTCTTAGCTGTAAGAAAATTACGCATAACTAGCAGTTATAAGCGTTTTTTAGTTGCATTGGCGGTATCAGGGCATGCTGACTTGTCTGTGGTGTAAGACTTTAAATAAATGCGGGAGTAAAAATATTTGAGTTGTCCTGTGTGACCTACATGGCCGTGACTGAGAGCCACGAGTCAGATTCGTGCTTATAAAGAAAATCAGTGACGATCAGTATGCAAAGTCCAGTGCTTCCATAAGAACCAAGGAGAACCAGGAACCAGGCCTATGGTCTGCTAACGAGCCAGAGGAAGTCAGGATCCAGCGTTTGGCTTTGTCGAAAGAACCAGTGGGAACCAGGATCTATGGTTTTATCTCGTTGAAAGAACCAGTGAGAACCACGATACAGAATCTTGGCTTGCCGGAAGATCCAGCAGGAGCCAGGATCCAGGGTCTTGTTTTGTCCAAAGGACTAGCGGGATCCAGGATCCAGGGCTTTAAATGCCGAAGGAACCAGTGGGAGCCAGGAACCAAAACTAGAGAACAGACGCATGTCTGCTCGCAGCACGCGCATAAGCGGTTTGTCTTGAAAAAGCGCGACACTTAGTCGTGCCGCTCCACTAGGCCACGATCGTGTGCCGGTTATTACAGAGCTGAGATCAGTGGCAGTGGTAATTGGGGCTCTCGGGCGCTTCGACCGCGCGGTCATACAGAGCCCAAAACGCGGAGCTGAGACCAGTAATACCAGCGGAGCACGCCGGATGAGCCGCGTGGTGACCACGTGACTGGAGGGGGGGGGGGGGGGGAGGGAGAGGTCACAGACCCACGGAAGGCACGGCCCGGAAACATAGACTGAAACCCACGAAACGGAACGGCATGCGAAAGCCACAGCTCCCGGTGGCACAACAAAAACACTGTGCCGATAGCAACAGCAAAGGAAAAGGTGGGTCAGATTTACGTATTTAGCGAAGCAATTAGCATCCAGGTTTTTCAGCGTCGCAATACCTTACTGCCATCACGGCGGCCGATAAAACGCAGCAGGTAAGAGCCATCGAATCAACGCCATTCCGGCTGATCAAGCTTGTTCCATGCCAGCAAATTACGACGTCCTCACGAAACGGACAAAAGCTACCGGCACGAAACCAAAGGCAAAGTAGGCATCCAAACAAGCTGTGTCAAATTCCACGACCACCATGCTCGGCAACTGCTCAATGTACGGTGTGGTTTGACGTCATAAAGAAGCAAATCAACAGGTTGTCCAACGGTCGTGTAAAACCGTACAGCGCTAGCATACGAGGCAGCACACGGCACCAGGGGAAATACAAACGGCGCGGACACCCGAGTCGCACGATGGAACACGGTGCGAAACGGCACACAGCCGTGCCAAGACACGAAACGGGCCGAGCACGACCGACTCGTCACTCGCTTATTCACGAGCATCCGAGCGAGGAGGAACATCACAGGCCAATGACCTCACGCCGTGGAACGTTTGCTAAGAAAAGCCACGGCTCGCAATGGGCTGATCCGAAGTATGGAAACCATCCCTCGCAGATCATCAACATCAACAGCGCTGAAGCCTGAAGTTCCGCGTGGATTGATGGCCCAGTGTACTCATGCAGGGAGGATGTTGCTCTTTCCAAAATCGGACGCTCGTGTGACTAACTGATGATGAGTTCTCGGACGCGCCGATTACTAGGGTAATTTTGCATCCACTATGGCATGTCCTTCTCCCCTTATTTTTTAAAAAAAATAATGCAGCACTGAGTCGCTGCGTACAAGACATGTTTTGAAGTCACATGGTCGAAAGTCCGCAGCGTTACACTTGATGCACATGAAATCGCCTCTATGAGGCAGCATACATGCATCTTCCAGCTCGGACAGAAGGTGTCACCAATAACACATACGTATAACCCAGGGCGAATTCAGAACGCCGACTTGGGGCCCAGAGTCCCAAATGTGCTGATGATTAGCCCAACAATCACCAAAGGGTTATGGAAGACACGCCAAATAACAAGGTTATTTTGCGCCCTCGCAGAAAGATGTTCCGCATGACAAATATCCTCGATTTCGCTCGTTTTTATTCCAATGAGCGGTCTAAAACCAGCTTCCCTTGGTAACGGTTGCTTACTATTTCGTCAAAGTTCAAGTTCAAAGATGAGTCATTTCTGCCCGTCCCTGGCCACGTTGGGGAAAGATGGCCCGGCTGGCCCTCTTCCCCTTCCCTGGAACTGTCCTTGCACACAGCACTGTACTTTCATCCAGTCTATGACGAATCAATGATGAGGGGCCAGTTTTAAGCCACCATAGCCGGAAAACCAACCGATTACTGCGCGTGGGCGCCAGCCGTGCAATGTGTGCCGACAGCAGGCTGCACGTGTCCACCGATGACACATGCTGAAGCCGATCATCTGACACAGGAGTTACCATTGCAGACCGCAGCCATGCCCGAATGGACACAGAAACCTCCCGGGCGTACTTCTTTCCACATTCGCCTCCGTTCAACAACCGTAGCACGTTGCATGAACTACAAATACGACCTATGGCCATTGAACCAAGGCGGAGTCTACAACCAGAAAGATCTTCAGTCAGAGCCCTAATGCGCATGAGATGATATAGCCAATGACTATAGCCAATGAAGAAACAGACTTCGTCACGAACAGGACGCAACACATTGCACGATAAAAGTGGCACCTTAAATGGTGGGGCAGTTGAGAGGGAACAGCAAAAAAGCAAAAAATTGCATGTGTCAGCAGAACACTTATTCTGATAACACGTGCTAACAAGATACTGTAAGGCACCAACAACCAAAACAATTACATCAGTAACAGCCCAGGACAGTGAAAAAAAAACGCAAATAAAATGGCTGGTGGGTCCATATGTGTTCATAAAAGGCGGATGAAAAACAAAAACATGACACAAGGTGAGAACAGCCATAGATACACCGGAGACACACGCCACAAAGCGCTCATCCAGCCGAGAGCTAAATGGGCCAGGCAACTCGGACCATCCGGTTCGTGATTACTTGCATCTGATGACTGTCGGGAAAGCCGAATGATGTCCAACACATACATGCCCAACTGCCTGCTCCCGATAAACAACATCAAGACCACTGGAGCACATACCTCTACCTCCCCCCCCCCCCCTCTCTCTCTCTCTGCTTCCACTCACCAGCTTGATGGCGACGTGTTCGCTGTTGTACATGTTCTTGCCGAGCCGGAGCTCGCCGAAGTTACCGCAGCCAATCTTCTTGCCGACGCGGAAGTTGGAGCCGACCATGAGCACGCCCGAGCTCGAGCCGGAGCCGGACTGGCGCGAGCCCGTGCTCTGGACGGTGGCGCGGCTGGAGGAGGGCAGGCGCGCGGCGCGGCGCGCCGCCGCCGCCTCATCCGCCGGCTTCTCCTTGGCGTCCCGCTTCTGCATGCCGCGCGTCCGGGCACTGACGCTGAAGTAGCGGGCGGCGGCGATGCCGAAGTGCGACACCTTGGCGGCGGGACGGGCGCGCGCACAGCCACGGGAGGGCGGGCGGGCGGTCACGAGCGGACGCCGGCGGCGGGCGGCGGGGCGCCGGTCACGCGGGGGCGCCGGGCCATGGGGCGCCGGGCGGACGAAGTGCCTCCCAGCGCCGCTGCTCTAGGCCGGAGGCCGGTCGGCCGGCTACCTGCGGCGGATAGGGTGCCGTCAGTCGGCTGCCAGGGGAAAGGACAGGAGGAGGATCAGTTGCTTTCACCGCCAGTGGCAAGAATAGTTATGCTGACTGTGGAAAGTCACGGAAAATGCTAACGAAAGATCACCCTGGGGCTGGGGTATCCCTCAGGTAGAATACTGACTGGTTGCAAACTATCCAGAAAAAGCATCTTTATGCAACTGTTAACTGCAAAACAAACCAATTGTGTCTGTTAACTGAGAGCAATAAGCATTTGCCATGCTGTGATGTGTTTGGCACAATAAACTGGCATAAGAGATTTATCAATTTAGTAGCATTGAAGCAAAATATGTTGAAACAAGTTTGGCATGTACACACACCAACTAAACTGCATCTGCCTATTCATGAATAATGGCAGCAGACAGCTTAAAACCCTCATTTGGCATTACACCAAGCTCTTTACATGCTGACACTATAGATGTATGCTTAAAAAACTGGTGCTATGCTGACACAAATGGTGACCCCAAATTTTACATTCCAGGCATGTGCATGACACAAAATGTGCTGATGTCTCAGGTAGTGCAATACTCTTTCATAAAAGGCTTGGTTCAATGAGAGTTTGACATCTCATCATTTGCATGCATCTATGCTAATTCTACTCTAGTAGCATTCATTTTGACAAAAAATGGTTTGACTTGCAATGGTTTAAACTTAAATATTCTTATTTCTTTAACGCCAAAATTTTCAACCTCCAATTAAAGACCCCAAACCAGCACACCAGCACTGCTCCTTCAGAGAAATGATGAAGATTTTGATTGAAATTAACACATTCGCCCTGCATCGGCCATGTGTCTGCGTTTCCAGGGTGTGTAGCACAATTTCAGCATTGAAGTACAATATAGGAAGTGGGTAGAATAAGCAGGAGGCCAGCTTTGTATTTGAACAAGCTCTTTGTTTAAATGTTGATTATAGCTGACAAGTTGAACCTATACTTACCAAAGTATGTTTATGTGATCATGTATGCTAATATTTAAAGTATGCTTACAAAAGTGTGCAGCCTTTTTTGCATGTTTCACACATAGTTTAAATCAAATGTGTGATTCACACAACAACATCAGTATTCTCAAAAATAGTCCAAATAGCTCAGCAGTTGTATTTGAAGTAGCTGCTACCATGGCAGAAATGTCATTTGACTCACCCTTCAACTCCCTCACATCTTACTGTTACTGTCACCAATAGGACAGCCATATGTTTTCAGTATCACAGCAGTAAAATGACTTTCTCCCACGAGCATATGCAAAAAACTGAGCCCCTCATACTTAGGGTAAAACGCACAAAATATGAGGTCATACTTTCATTTGAAAAGAAATCCTAGCCTTCAGCTTTGTACTTGATATAAGCCGTACAAGCCTTGATCTCCTCATTTTGTGTAGACCGCTAACCAGTTGAAACCTGTTTGCACTTGTGAAACCTAATCTATTCTTCATGTATCAGAACATATAATAAAACAATATCATTTGAACAATGGTTACCTTGACTAGCTTAAATGCTGAGTTTCCACAGTATAATTTATGTTAACTTGATAGTGTCATTCAACCAGTATCTCCTGGCATATGAATGGTCAACAACCATCTGCAAAAGAGCTTCAAACTATGGCTTTGTTTTCTGCAGCATGTTGTTCAGCCAGTGGCCATTTTCAGAGCACACTCTAGCTTTGACAAAAATTTACACTGGGATGCTTGGTTTGTCCCAAGGCTGTGGTATACAAACCAGTAACACATTATGTGGTCAATGCATTGCATGGTTTGGTGCTGCAAATTTCAAGGTTCTACCAATGCACCTCTCACTAAATAGATTCAGCCTTCTGCTGTGCCAAGTATTAACAATCAGTTACACAACTATAATTACATACCTGAATGACCTGGCCATCCATGTAAGGTCCATGGTCATCTCATTGTCCATGTTCACAAGCAGCTTCCCCCATGTCAATTTTGAACAAGATCAATGTGAAATCCTCTGACACAGTCCCAGAGGCTGTGATGAATATCACATTTGATTGTTTTGAATGCACCAAAATTGTTCATTTGATTGTGCCACTTGGACTATAACATTACACAAATTCATTTGTACTTTTCATGTGGTTCCACTAACATATGCTTTGGGAATGTACCCTAAAAATGACACAAATTTAAGCTTTATAACTCTTAATCACACTGTCCTAAAAACTCCATACCATATACAACATAACCATATGGGCTAACCAACTTTAGCTCCCTAGACACCACTTTCAAAACCTTAGCTTTGTGAGATAATTTCTACCCACAAATGTTATTTTCTCTCACAGCACAAAACAAATAATTTTGCATGCTAAGACTGAGCAAATCTTCCTAAGCCATGGGGCAAAATCAAATATGCCCTATTGGAGTGGACTGTTAACAAATGTGTCATGTTCTCTACAGCAAAGCCTTGGTCGACCTTACTGGTTCACTTGGAAGCAGAGACTTAGTTGTGGGTGTTTATCTGTAACATCACCTGAGATCAGTTGTAATGGAATTTTGGAGCATAGAAATTAACCCTTGTGTGGAAGGAAATAGTTATGAATTGGTACAAGATGAAAATAACATCAGACCAAACACTAAAGGCACTGCTATCTCATAGAGTAATTTGTAGAGATATTTTGGCTTCCATCTTGACTGATATAAGCCTATGCCAGAACATCCTGCAGTATCTGAAATTGATTAATGCAGAGCTATATGAAATTCATTAAGCATACATATTTAATCTGGGCATTCATGGTGCTTTTAAAAGCTGATATCTGCTTTGCATTCATGTGTTATTTCTTTTTCATCCACAGAACAAATGCTGTTCATTATTGGTGTAAGTGCTCACAACATACCACAAGCTTGAAACAGGGCCTGAACATATCCTTTAACTACTTGTACACTGTATACAATTTATAAGACAAGACCATTCATGTAAAGAACATCTACATCTAAAAAAGCAGGAACTGTGTTGAAGTGTTATCTGCAAAATTATGCTTTGATGACTGTTGAGAGAAAGTATGCAAGGCACAAACATTTGGCTTTACCTGAGTAAATTGACAATGTATTCAATTGGCTGTCTCTCTGTGAATGTTAAGATTGGTTGCATCTCTAGATATTGCATTTTGGTTATTTTGGTCCGGCAGTCTATAACCTTAAGTGTACTGATAATCTGGGTTTTAAAATGGATAACTGCAACTTGGAAAAAATGATAAAGCATTCAGAACAGTGAAGGCATATGAATTATCATACTATTTTAAATAAAACAAGTACTGCAAACATGCATTAAAGGCAGCTCATCTTGCCTGCATCTTGTTATGATGCATACTAAATCACAGGCATTTCAACATTATTGAACTTGTCATAAAAGGGATGCATGCTAACCTTAACTGTGCAACACTACCAAATTAAGCAGGGCTTAAGCTATCTCAAGCATATCAATCATGTATAGTATCTGAAACTTATTCACCCAACGCCTTGCTATTCAGATGAAAATCCACCCATTGTTTAGTTGAAAGGCTCAAAGTATGTGTGTGTGTGTGTGCATGTGCAAATACATCATATCTATAGATTCAGATTAGAATATATATTATATATATATATATATATATGCATATATATATAATGCATTTGAATTTAATGACCAAAATTATACTATTGCAAGATATCACAATAAACCCAAACCCTAAGCCTGGGTACAGAAGTAACTTGTCATCCATCAATGTCAACCTAATCTTTGGTAAATGAGGTGAGCATAAAATAACAATTGGGATACATTGAACCACTACTGATTGTAAGATAACACCACACAAGGAACCAAAAAAATGTGAAAATATACCCAACTTGTTCATGCTCAACCACAATTACTGAGGAAATTCCGGATATCACAGCAATGCTGCAACAGGAAAAGCAAACACAGAACACAATAAGCTTTCAGGCCTAAAAATGACAAGGTATTACTGAATCAGCATCTCAAAATTGTGCTCATTATGCGAGGAACATGATTTTTAATCGCCTTGGGAAAATAAAGAATCAAATGCATCAGATAAATAAAGCAGAATTGATGCACGCAAACTGAACAACAGCCTGTCAATAATGCATGAATTTTGCAGAAATTTGCATTTCAAAAGCCAAAACTGTGACGCACTTTCTCTAACCTCACCGATGTTCCTTGAGCTTCATGTACAATGACCTTGTCCTTACCGAGCAAATCGGAGTCACAAGTCCATACTCCCAAATCACGTAACAATCACGTTCTTTCCTTTCAACTTCAGTTCAAAACAACTCACTGATAGTCTCAGAGAGCGCAGCACGAAAACAATTTAACAACCCCACCCTGCGCTCCCGATCGCAACGCGCCCCGCACACTCCGCGGCACAGTTCACCGACAGACAATCCGGAGCGAGCTCGACGCGGGCTGACGCACAGCGAGACGATAGAGACGCATGTTGCACTTAAGAGGCAAAATGGAACTTTTGCTCAGCTGATAGCTTACAAAATTGGGCATCATGAATTTTTCAGAATAAAGTAATTCGTAAGACGACATAGAGTTTCCTTTATCATATCCCTTTTCATAATGTAAGAAGATGAAAACACTTATCAAGTCGTTGCTAATTGGTTTTGAAAAAATATCAAACAGGTCTGCCCATATCTTTGTTTCAAAACAGAACCTGTTTTTATACAAACAATTTTGGTAGCTCTGGTAGAGAGCTCTCAGCCTTGGGATACTTTTTATGTCCATGTAGCATACACACTTTTTACCATGTGACTGAATTTGTTATGAGCAAGGGATGCTGAAAAACAAATCTTAGCTCTCTTACGGCCGAAGGGTGTAAAAAAAACCTTGTCTTATACGCGATTAGTATCGCCGTTAGTTTGTTTTTAGCTTAAATTCGTAAGCTACCAAAACGAGTGCCTGATCTGGTAGCCATCCCTGTGAGGCGTGGTCAACTCGACTGAGGTTAAGGAAAACTTATTACCGGGGGGGGGGGGGGGAGGTATAAAGGGTTGATTAGGACGATAGGAACAGAAAAGGACATGCTGTCCAATAATCAGTTACTATCGCCGACCGCTAGTTCGACTAAAGCAGCATTGTGTGCACGCTGACGCACCTCGCACACGAATAAAAGCATTTTCAGTTGAACGCCTTTGCAAATAGCCGTGCGGACGTCGGCTAGCACTGAGCGAGACGTCTGAAGAGGGGGGGGGGGGGGGGGAGTCGAAGGAATGATATGGATATCTGAACCTGATTAATCTGTTCAGGGAAATTCAGTGGGTGCCTAAATCATCAATAACTTTACCCATCCTATCGCTAGGCGCATTTATTCACAGTTTTCATCAACTGTATTCTGTCGTCATAATAAAGGCTTGATGTAAGAAAGAAATACCTCTGGCTGATAGTGTTTTGGTATTGTGGGTTCAAAGCTCTTATGTTAAGTCAGCGACCCTCAATTTGACGGGAGGTGCTGGTTAAATCGCATAGTGCTAAACAACGATTATATTGACAATACTCAATGTTTCAAACTACGCAGATTATCAACGACTCATGTTAAGGATGAGCACAAGACAGCAGATATATGCGTTAGTATTTTTGGAATGTTCTTTCCAGGCGTCTGATGTGTTTCGGATAGTTTCTAGACGTTTCTAGACGTCTGATATTTTCCGAAAATGTGATAAAACGAGTGGTCATCTTGTTCTGGCTGAGAAACCGATTAAAGGCGGAGAAAAACCAGCCACAGCCACTGGAGAAAGGCAAGGATTTTGAGCTATTGTTGGGCTGTTCATGAATGTAGGACCAGGGGAGGCTCTCAGGCCATGACCCCCCCCCCCTCCCCCACTTTCAAGGTGGAAAGGGCGGTCAGCAGTGTTAACTGGCCCTCTACTTCTTAGATTGAGGTTGTGTTTAGCTTACTTTTACACTACATTAAACATAAATGCCGATTTACTTATTTCATCAGCCATCTTCTTCAAGATGCGTCATCTTTTTCGTTTGCTCATTGGTCATTGTTGTGTCACAGCCGCGAGGCCGACGCCGCGCGTCCCATGGAGACTGCAACGCTGGGCGTCGAGACTGCTGCTGCTATTGCTTGCGAGCGTGTATGTTCAAAAGCATATTAGGTAGTTTTTTTTATCAATAATCAATTCTGACTGGATCTGGAATATTTTAAGATGACCAGAACTAGCCATATTGATGCAAAGTTGGGACCCCCGTTCATCCGCTATCTACCCTCAGGGGGTCCCCAATATCACTGAAGAACATTGAAAAGGCATGAAACTGGAGTCTATGTGACAACTATTGAACCACCTGCGACGATCAGGGACATTGTTGCCTTAATGAGGGTTCCTGTGCTAATCCGGGACCAACTGCGCGGGCCAGAAGGCCTCCCGTGTCAGGGAGGGGAACAGTGTGATACGATATATCCTCCTAATGACCACCGAGTCGACCAGGAGATCATGCTCCATGTCGCCAGAATGGCATCCGGAAGACACCCCTCCGTGGGACGGAATGGCCCTTCAGCCCTTGACCGGAGGCGGCAGCGCTCCCAGGTGTTGTACTCAAGGGGCCCCTTGCCCGGAAGGAAATATGGGGTCACATTATTGTTGAGTAGAGTAGGGGTCTCATTATTGTTGAATAAAGTGGGTCGAAATGGGCCTTAAAAAAGCGAACAAGGCCATCCCATGCTTGCCTGAGAACGTTTATTTTTTTCAGAATGGATTAGTAAAGCAACTTCATCGAAAGGTTTGAACATGCCCGCCCACAACCTCGAGAGCAAGTACAACAATGACCTGGGATACAGCTTCCGCAAAATCGAACGGATTCGGCCACTGCAAGTGCTACCAGACAGCAGGCGCCGTGTTAATCTGCCTTCTGGACAGATTAATAATTACATAAACACGAAAAGCATCAGTTCTACCTTTATTCTTCCAGTTCGACCACCAGATTCCAGCCCCACTTCGCGGTGCTTTAAAGGCCAGTCCGTTCTTATCATCAGCCAAAAAATTTGCACACATGACATATGCCCCCAGACTGCCTTCTAAATGTAATATTTGATGTCATGAAGCATTCAAAGATGCTCCTTTCAGAAGCGTCAGCATTTTCGTACACCCGTTGTCCACGGCTCAGCACTAGCTGTGGGGCCGACGCCGCGCGGCCTACGGAGACTGCAACGCCTGGAGTCAAGGTTTTTGTTTCTATGATCTTCAAGTTTGTATGCCCCAAATTACGTCACATAACTTGTGCTGCTTATCAATTAAAGTGTTTAAAGGTAAACTTTTCAGAAGTCATCATTTTTGTCCGCCGGTGGGCCGAGGCTAAAAGTTAGCCGCTAGACTAACCCTCCGCTGGCTATGGCGACTACAACGCCTGGTATCGAGTTTTTGCTCCCAAAATTTGAGAGCGCATGTTCAGAAACCACGTTACGTTAATCGCATCACCAATCGATTCTGACTGAATGGTGGACATTCCCAGACAAAGATGGCTTGGCCATTTTAATACACATCGTTGACCACTCGTTCTGCAATACAATTTTAATCTTCAAATTTGGTATCAAACATATCGATCTGATATGCCTTCGTGACGTTCTTAATGTGTGCGGAACCCAGGTAAAAATTGTGACAAAGCTTCTGAATTATATCGGTTTAGAAAGAGTCTGCTAAACCATTGTAAATTAAGGTTGCCGGTGATTTATTCTGTGCGGTCGTTCATCGCCTGATTTCTGCAGTTCATTGAATTCAAAATAAAAACAGGATTGATCTCACGGTAGCTTTTGCTTTCCGTTCTGGTAACAGGGGAAAAGAACAATAAAACAAAGAAAACCGAGTCCCTTGTTAGCAGTAACTACATCCGGGGATTTTTTGGAGGTCAACATAAGAGGAGCTTTGTCCACCCTGTGTTCCCCCTTGGCAAGACCCTGGCTAACCCTTGCCTGCGAAAGCAGATCAAGTCGTCTACGTTGAATGATGGGCAATAAGCGATCCCTTGGGCCAATTCATACCTGAGGTAGGTGGCCTCCCGGAGGCTATTTTTTACGGTGGTCTGGTGTAAGGGAGGATAATTCGGAAAAGATACTGTTGCAGGTGTTCAACATAAGTTTCACACACCAATTAGTAGTAATGCTCGTCTAGAAATATGCAACAAAGCAGCCATACGCCAGTTCGCAGTCAGTCATGCGGGAGACATCGGGGCAAGGGCAGTGGCCGCCGACGGCGGACGGGAGCAGGGCCCAGATAAGGAACATATGACAGATGGACCTTCATTATGTGGCTTGGTTTTTAAAAGAGAATCTTCAGTTTTATGACTCTTGTCACATTATTTTCGGTAATTTCAAGCTTCCGAATTTGTTTACGCCTAAAATGCTGCAACAAGTATTATCTTTTGAAAAGCAGCCAGCGAAATGAAGCAGCATGAAAATTTGTTGCACTTCGGTTCATCGGTTCACTTTCAAGCGGTTCGGTTCGGTTCACACAAGCCATCGGTTCACTTTCAAAATTCTCACCAGCCGATGACCAGGCTGTATTGTGGCATTTACCCTGTGGAGACAGATGTCTCCTCAATGACCGCTCGTGGAATTTCGCCTCCCCAGGAAAGACAGTGCTAGAACGGACGAATAATCCTGGGAAGCTGGATAGCATTAGTTGCCGAATGGCTTAGATGAGTCGCATAGGCAGGATTGTGCACCAGTAAGAAACAGCTTTAAATGCATATCTAGCATAGCAGCCGTGACATTTAAGTAAAGAGCGATAACAAACTCCATCTTTACCCCCCCCCCCCCCCGGTCATCGAGCTTGTTTTCCAGAAAAATCTCCTGAAGCACATCCTGAGCTTGCCCCCCCCCCCACTTTTTGAAACGTTCCTACGTCTATGGGGCTGCGAGCGGAAGTGCCAGCCACCAAGTTGACGAAAATACTTCATTGAATGGTGTGGTGGCGATGCCGTCACCATGGCTTCCCAAATTTGCTTGTCACATTCCTTTGCGTATTATCGAACAATGCTGCGCGGACAGGAACGAATTCAGAGCAGGAGGGTGGGATGGGGTGGGGTGTGGGGGGGCGGTATGGGGCCATGTCACCCACCCCCTTGGACCACGCATGGGTTTTCATATCTCTTTGTTGCACTAGAATATTTTCAGAAAGGGCAGGGATGAAAAGTGTCTTCTGTCATCGACGAATATTCGAACAGTTTAAATCGTCACCCGGAGCAAATCTATCAAAATATCTAAACCGTTGCAGTATAGCTCTAAATGTGATAAACCAAACAAGATAAAGATACATAACATGCAATGCGTCCTAACCATCAAAGCTTTTCTTTCGGGACTTTCATTTGAACAAAGTATTATTTGCTGGCCATGCCAAAAGTCTCAGTGGTCAGGACACAGGTCTTAGTGCAAAAGTGGCCGGAGCAGCGAACTTAGGCCCGATGAGAACGTTAGATTTGCAGGTTTAGTCCATCCATTTAAAATTACTTCACAGTTTTGCGGTCAGATTGTAAACTCTTGTTGATGTTACAAACTACGTCATCTTAATTCGAGAGTCGCTGTGCTGTTAAAGACACGGCTGTGACCTGTCGCCTGCCATGTTGCACATGGTAGCAACAGCCGCGCACGACTAAAATTATTTTGAATGGGATACCGTTCTTTGCAAATCACCGGTGCGAGCAGCCCTCTTACATTAAATGAGACTCTCCCGGAGGTCCGGCCGAATAAAGCGGATGCCTCCGATGAGTTCGACGAGATGAGATGAGAGAGAACTGTGTTCTCTCTCACCGTGTCCAGGCCATCACACCACGAGCAGGCAGGCCGCAGTGAGCAATGAGACGCCAAGTGGTGATTTGACTAACCAAGGCTATGTCGGCCGATAAGCAATTTAATTACCGGCCAGTCATGCTACAACCACACTGATATGGTCCCACACGCCGCGCATGAAGAAAGGTATTTTCATTTGGATGCCATAACTACAAAAAAAGCATTGCAGACGCCCCGCCAGCTATGAGTTAGACGCTGTCGGCGTGTTCACCAACTTCATTTTGTATTTCTGAATCGGAAAGTTGTGTTGTAAATGCAGCTGATAGCCCTATACCAGCACTATGGAATGCACATAGCCCAACTCTTGATGCGTTATTATAACGATTTTTCCTGGTCGCCGTGTTCTTACTATGACGCCACGGGCTGGCCAGACGTATTAGACATTATGCCACTGGGGAAATTTGAACAAAAAGGGCATCTCAGCCGATGAGCGATTTATTCTGCGGCCGATAGTTCTCCGTCGATAATCGTGTGCGCATCGTCGCACCACCAGCCACGCACGACTCAATCATTATAAATTGAACGGCGTAAACGGCATAACTTTGACAACAGCCATTGCAGCCGCCCGTCGTCGTTCGGAGAGAGGCTGTCGGGTGGTGGATGGAATAAGATAGAATCCAAAATTGGACGAGTGTTTTGTACTGGCAGCTGACAGAATCGGTGCTATTGTATGCACACAGTTGCACACTTCATTCACGATTACAAGTATTTTCCCCGCGTCGCCGTATTCTTGACATCACGCTAGGGGCAGCCTGGCGCTGTTAGCAATACGGTTTTCAGGGGTGATCTGAACAAAAGAGGAAAGCCAGCCGATGCGTGATTTACACTGCCGTTCAAAATGTCTCCGACAAAGGCATCGTGTGCATATAATCGCTCCCACCGCAGGCGAATGGGAGCCTTTTAAACTAAATGTCGTAACTTTGGAAAACGCCACGGAGGCGGCCCTGGCGGCATTGGGAGAGACGCTGCTGGACGTCCAACGGAATGTAATAGGTTCAGGAATTGGACAATTGTGATGTACTAGCAGCTGACAGCTCTTTCAAGCTCTGTGGAATGCAGTAATTTGCATTATTCGAGCGCGACACAAAGCTTTTTTCCCTCGGCCGCCTTTATGGCACGAGCTGAACGGCGGCATTTAGCTATATACCTTTATCACGTTTGGGTGAGGTGGGAGGTTAATTTGACCCCTCGAATGTTTCTCCAAAATGATTTCGGAACGTGTTGCAGCATGCGCTAAGTTTTGCGTGTTTCCGAACTTGTTCCAGACTTTGCATAGATGTAAAAATTTTGGATATTTTTTGGATATCAATTTGGATATTAATTTTGGACAGTGGATATTTTGGAATAAACAAATCAAATGTACCTTGTAAGGCCGCTGACCTATAGCAAGCGAAAGGCAGACCGCGGTTGTCAGCGAAGGTCATTTCTAGGGAATCGTTCAATCTGATGCGGCAGCTGAGTGTTAAATGAAGCCATACATCTCTGATGCTAGCTTTTGACGCATCTCTAATAGCTGCCATGCGCCTGCTTCTTACTCGACGGCTTGCCTCATGGGGTAGTTGCTGCTGCTCATTTCAAATTTATAACAACAGAGATCAGAGAAACGCGTTCCATTTACTTCCTAAAAGTTTAGAATAGGCCAGTGACCTAAGATGGCCCAGGTCAGTATTGTGCTAAGGAACATACTCCGTAGTGTAATCCCCGACGCGTACTGAAATGGCAAAATAGAAGCAATCTCATAGGTTGTTGGTAACCTTGGCCCCCTACTGAAGAAAAGACGCCATCCTAAATGAAATTTGCGTCTCCCATGAAAGAAATGAAAAAATCATTAAAAAAATCGACCAAAAAGGCTGCTCTATGAATCTAAAACAGAATATGAATCTTTGAATATGAAAATATGCCTTTAACAATATGAATGTAGGACAACATTCAAGATGGCGGCGGAAAGGACAAGAAGTGCGCAAAATTGTGCAAGGAGCAACCAAAGCTAAATTGGCTCTCCTAGCTACATAAAATGAGTCGCATGTAAGATTTTCGTTAAACGTTCGTGGTAGTTGCAATTGCAGGTTCTCACATAAGAAGCATGAGGACTGCAACTCAACTATGCCTACCCAATTAAGTGAAAAACATCTTCTTTAGCACATGCGTCGTATGCGTATCATACGTTTATCTAATTACAGTATATAAAACATGCAGTCTCTGCGAGTGGTACCCGTACAATGAGTGCGAGAAGACAGCGAACGACATATATTGTTCAAAAGAGTTGATTTTCATTACTTGTGATCAACTTTGGCCTTTGACCCTTAATTTACCTTGAATTTGACCTCATGCGCGAAAAAAGAATTGCATAAATGAAAATCTGCTATAGAAAATCCTTCAAAAGTGGTGTCGCATGACCTTCCAAGCCATCTAGAAAAAATCTTTCAAACTCGACCAAAATTCAAAACAGTGGCGGCTGCTGTCGTGGATTCTTAAAGATGCTCAAAGTTGCACAACTAGCAAGCGAGGTAATTTGGATCTCATAGCTGCAAGGAACATATTTCCATGAAAGACTTCGCGGTAGTCGATATTACAGGGTCTCCTAAAAGAAGGCAAGGCTCCTAAAAATGGCAGCTCTGTTATTACGGAAGAATGGCATCCTATTCCAACCCGATGTCAAACAGCATTTTTGTGAGGAGCTTGTGTGAGCTTGTGCTTAGCAGCAGCAGCTTGTGTTAGCAGCAGCTATAATTGATGCGAATCACAGACAGCTTAGTAATACGGTACGATATGACCACCGGAAACAGGACTCGTTTATCGTTCACGGAAGGTGGTCCGGATCGCAACAGACAGTTACATGCAGAATCAGACAACTGACAACAACAACAGACAACGTGGCCAGACACGTACAGACTGGAGCAAAGTGCACGTGATACATTTTCTCTGGCGAGGATACGACCAATGTGTCATGTGCACTACCAGGAAGTGCCTACACGTAGAAGTGGCACTAAACATGCACGTCAACAGACATATCGATGACTGGAAGGACAGAATAGATGGAGGCCAGTGGACCGGACCGGCCAATAGAATGTCTGTCTTGACAAACAACATGATCAGCACTTTGACATGAGTTTGAAGTTCATATAAGCAAGGAAGGTCATGCGGCCGTGATGACTGGACATATGAGCTGAGAGTTCGCTGAAAATAATCGACATTTAGTTTGCAACGGGGCGCTGTTTAGATGCCATTATTGAGCTAGCAATGGGTATAGCGGGGTGAAAACTCGATGCTTAAAGCTGTGTTCACAGTCATGCTGCTTCGCAAAATTCTATTAACACCACGCCAACATTTTTCTCAATCTGGAGCACAACACATAACACATGTCGATTCCATTCCTCGACATCATGTGTGTACTGCAATGCGTTAAAGATTGTACGGGCTAACTGAACTGTAAACCCCTGACTCGCCGTCATGCTGCACCATAAGTCGGGACATCTTCATGACTGTGCTAAGGAAGCAGGCTTTATGTCAAAAGCGCGAAGCTCAATGCGTGCATCTTCTGATTTCCAGCCGTGTGAACAGAGTCACGATAAATTATCCTTGTTTCCGTGAAATCAGGTACTTCGAACACCAAGTGATGCTCTCCACTTGCACAGCATATTCTTTGTTTAAAAACAAAGGGTGCGCACATGGAAGCCCCTCCCTTCCAACTTAAGGACATATATTGAGGCGTACGCGATTATATGATCACGATCAACGATGTCAGGCAAGAACGTAAAAAATGACCGAGAACGTACGATGCCGTTTTACGACACAAGAATTGCGCGTGCCTGTGGCACGTTTTACTTGGATTTCATTTTTGAGCTGTGCCCCCCATTTAAAAATCATTAGACGTCCTGTTTAACAATGCATCCGTTTTGAGACAAAGCTGTGAACAGGTAAAATAAACAAGCGTACCATCGAGTGCTGTGCACGGCCTTAGGGTAGCATCGATTGGCGATGTGAAGTTTAAAGTCATGCTAGTTCGACCAGCCCTAGAGACCCAGCTTGTCAAGATGTCGAGATGTCACTATGGTCGCCACACATATGCACATCGGCTGAAAGAAAAACGCACACAGAAAAATGTGGCATGTAAGGTCTTTTGTACTATCTGCACAGGAACATTTTATTAAGTCAAAGCAAAACGTAGTGTTCATGATCGGTGTCATGAACACCTTGGAAACGCACGTTTACGGCGAGGGTACACAACACTGCAAATACATGGTAGCCTGCTACTCGGAACCGGAGCATGGTGCAACAAATGCCCACCGTGGAGAAGAAATGTCAGGAACAGCAAAAGATCATGCGAAGCTCAGGATGTAAGAATTGTTGAACAGTCATAATCTTCCCCTGGGACTGAACATGCAAACATCGTCTAGGTACCTTGACGCTCTTACGCCTAGCTTTTGAGCAATATGATTTGCTTTTCCAACACCAACGTTTCGTAAACCCGTTTAGGAATGGTTCTCTAGCCGAATCGAACGCTTACACCCGCCGGCAAGTTTGTTTCTATCCTTTTGCTCGGAACTTGTCATCGAAGCCGAAAGTTGAGCCCCCTGTGTTTCGGCCAGCCCTTATCACAGTGCCGCGCATTGGATGGCAAGGGGTGAGGTCCTGAGTGGCTGGAATGCTCTTGATATTCGTGCAAATTCCTTGAACTGTGACTGCCGCGGAAAGCAATTGTCATGGGATCTGCTGACCGCCCCTGCGACCGTGTAACCTATCGAGACAGCTTGACGCTGCTCGGTGGTAAACGGGTGGGAGTGGGGAGGGGGTTACTTCAGGCACACCTGAACGCCTTAAACGCCGTTGTACGCTATTGATAGGGCTACTGATATCAGTTGAAGGCGCCCTGTGGTCTGGTGACTGAATGGCTGGCCTTCGGAGCTGCCGACAAGATCTGGGGGTTTCCTGATCAGGTAAGACACTGTAACCGCCTCGGGGTATCAGTTGCACTGACATGCTGCCACCTCGGGTCTCACTGATCTTCTACAAATTTCTCTATCAATTTTGATGCAAGCATTGTTCTTAGGTCGGAACAGTAACTGCCTGCCCGTTGGCTGCCTTGCAAATTACATACGCTGTGGCCGAGATGGAATCCCTTGCCTGCCTCGACCCCGTCTGTCTCACTGGCCCTGAAACACCTCAAGAATCCCTATTCCGTGACTTCCTGTTGGCAATATCATACACCTCAACCGTGCTTTGTGTGACCAAATGGCGATCTCCTGAAAAATGGGCATGGAATGATGCATCATTGCGTTGCTTGGCTACGTGGTTTTTCATATGGTGTTTTTGTCCGCAGAGCAGCAGTGGCGTCCTTACAGCTTGAATGGCGCCGTCAAATAGTCGTATTTTCCGTGAAGCAGATATCTACGCAAAACGCCGATTGTCATCCCGCAAAAATGTATCAAATTGTGCGTATTTGCAGTGCTTTGCTCATGACCGGCAGGAAAAGATAGAGCTGCCATCTATACCATGCATATAGTGCTGACATCTACATCAGGGGATTGAAGTGCGCCACTACATTGAGGGATATTGGTACCAGTGCGCGACAGGGGAACACAGCTGAGGCCAGACTCTCAGCTGCGACTGTATGCGTGTGCCTCACTGCTAGAAAGGATGTTTAGCTACGGCTTTGGTCAGCACAAAGTCACTGTGCCCAGTTATCCACTCTATAACTAATGTCAGACATACAATCTCATTATAACAGGTTGCAATTTGCCCACAGAAAAAAAACAGCGTAGCGATTGGCCATTGAGGATTCATTGAAGAAAATATGTCACTTCGTCATGTGGCTCAATCAGAATTGGAGCTCTTTAAGCTCGGTCTGAGGTCGAAATGCGATAACCGTTAATGGAGCTTCACCAGGGACTGTCACATGTGATTGCTCGAATGGGCTAACGGTCATTACGGTTACCAGATCCAAGACAGCCTGACAGCTAGGCTCATCATATCTCTTGCGAGACATTCAGGCCCGCCTTGCGTGCTGTGTTCTCTGTTTCATTGATTTGCCGAGGCGAATGTACTGACGTAATGACGCCTGTCAAGATGCCTCTTCTAATGAGTGATCAACAACGTTGCCCAGATGATACTGGCTCATATCGTTCGGCGAGCTGGGGCCACAACTGAGGTGACAAAATGTTGGGGCAAATCATGAATATTCAGGATGCTGGAGAGGGAGTTTATGTGATGCAACTCAAGCCCGAGTTTCCCGATTGTCTTGGCTGGCGTCACTGCTGAGGTCGTCTCACTGGTCTCCCATCCATCCAAGAGTCAATGGAAGAGACTGAGGTTGTCTCACTGGTCTCCCATCCATCCAAGAGTCAATGGAAGAGACTGAGATCGTCCCACCGGTCTCCCATCCATCCAAGAGCCAATGGAAGAGACTGAGGTCGTCTCACCGGCCTCCCATCCATCCAAGAGTCAATGGAAGAGACTGAGGTCGTCTCACCGGTCTCCCATCCTGGCTGGTTTGTCAGCGTCAGTGGAAAGAGCTGGGATCGGATACCGAGGTCGTCTCATCGGTCTCCCATCCTGACTGGTTTGTTAGCGCCAGTGGGAACAGCTGGGATCAGCAGTCCCTGATCTCCCGGTGCAGCCAGCGCCTTTCTAACATATCTGCGTAGTGGCTTTCGACAGGTAACAGCAAGAGCGAAAAGCGGCTTGAGCCTGTGGCGAGGTTTTGGTTGGCATTGCTGTACTCTCCGTGCTCTGTTACGCCGACCAAGTATTCTACATGTAGTTTCCTCTTCACAGGGTCCACTTCAGCCTTCTTTTTTGTTTTGGCTGAGTAGGTAATTCTATTTTAATAAATTACGCAGCTTTCCTCTTACGGTTTTGAACACCACTTACAAATATGGCTACACGGACGCTCTAAAACGTTACATCGCATTCACGTCTTACGGCCGTCCTCAACGATGATACTGTATTACATATACATATATATGTGGACGCAGCGTTGACACAGATACAGTGCAGGGGCAGCACGCGGCGGCCGGGATCGCTGCCGGCGGGCTGACGACCAGCAGGAGAACACAGCGTCGGCCGGGCGCGCCCGCGAGCCACGCGCGCTCCCACCGCTCGCCGCGCGCCGCACCGCCGGCTATCACAGATAACACGAGCCGCCGCCGGCGCGCGGCCCGGCCGGGCCCCGTCCGGGCCCGTGCGGCAGTCGGCACGTGCCACGACATGACGCGTCCACGCGTGGTCGCTTCGCGGACTCGCCCGCGAGCGGCGCGCGCTCCAGAATCACCATAGGAAATCACTCGCATTCCGGGCCCAATCACAACTGGAATGACACATTGCGGCGGCGCCACACCGGCCGACATGGAACACATCCGGCCCGGGGCAGACTGCTGACATTGAGGCCGCCGCCGCGGCGCGGCGGCGGCGGCTTCAGCGAGCGCCGGTCTGACTCCGAGGGTCGCACGGCGCCGCGGGCGCCACCGACGGCCCGCCCTGGCCCGACAGATAACTACAAGGGGACACTAGTAGCGGGCAGAGATCCTGATGTGGTGCGGGTGGGCCGCAGGCGGCCGGCGTGAGTCACTTGTCGACGGGCACGGCACGCTCCATGGAGCAGCGCAGCGGCACGGCCCCCTCGACCCAGTAGCCGGGTCGCTCGATCATCTGCTCCCAGAGCGCCACCTCCTGGCCGGCCGCGTCCATCCACTCCACCGGCTTGCCGTGCTGCTTCCCTGTGAAGAATTGGCGTAGCGATAGAAACACGATCCATTGCTTACTATTCGGACTTAATAAGGCGTCCAGTCAACCGGTCTATTGATCCGTGCATTTAGTCCGATCAAATGTGGCGGAGTTCCATCGGAATGGGTGCACGTTGTAAAAGGTTGCATGGCTACCGTTCACTGAGAAGCTGCCACAGCCCGAGTTCCAAGCAACACCAGGCGACGTGGAGCCGCTACTCTGGTCCAGTCCTTCGAAAAGTAGTCCTGTGTTATGGAAGAGTGGCAGATTGATTCAAGATGTCATCAAACGCCGGTCGAAATCAACTGGCACCAAGCCGCCCTTAGTACAATGGAACGAAACCGTAGGCGTTACGGAAGTTAACACTCATACGAAAAAGTAACCCGAAAAACCGTTGCCATGGGAGCAGGCCATCAGAATACCTGCAGCATATCTGCTTCACATAATTAAACCCGTTTCAGCTTGTCGCAATATGGACAATTATAACCATAGTTCAGAACTAAGTATTCACTACTGCTAAGGGTGCTGCATTCTCAGTGCCGGGGCTGTGAGAGTTTTTGGACAACCCTGGACCAGAGGCGGCGCCACAGGTGTTGACTTGGGGGTGGGGTATTATTTTCTAGGGGTTCTCCTGGACAACGTGAACCTTCCAACGGCGTTGCCTCCTGGGCGGTGTCGTATTCCAGGAGAGTGCTGGATGCATGAGCCATTCGTATCAAATTGCTGCATTATATATCCCTGTACATACACATCGACCATGAGAACAATTCAGGTCAGGGACTTCTAACTAATACAGCGGGCTTACCTACCCAATAAAGAGGCTCCCAAATATGGGCCCTATTTTCTCTATATAATGAGACCTCTCATTCAAGAATAGGACCTCTTGATATTGGTATCCTGGATTGGTATCCTGGTCTTTAACATGGACCTCTCGTGCCAGCGAAGATGTCGCATTTATAAGGAAGGTTCCTATCCTCAATACAGGATAGGGCTTCTTCACCCAGAGCATATGCTACATAGATCATCGAAGGCTCTCCTGATTCAGAAACTATCGTCTTGAACCATGCACCTCCTTGGTCTATAAGTACAGTTACAAAACCTCTAGTTTAAGCAAAAGGGGCCTCCCGAAATTTGTGGGGGCAAAATCATCATCTCGTCCCTGCCAGCCCGCAGGATGGGACATGCCCTCTCCGCCCCCCTCATCTTGCCGCATCTTCTGCCCTCCTTACCGGAACCCGTGTTGAAGCGGGCACCGCCGAGGAACTCGTTGGAGGTGAGACTGTGATCCCAGATGGTGAGCTCGAGCGCACGCTCACGCAGCTCTCCCAGGCTGACGTTGTCGTAGGTGAGGGCGCCGCTCCATCGCGGGCACGTGGTTCGCTTCACCACCGACGTCTTCTGCTTGCTGTTTTTTCTGTCCGGCAGAAGGTAGCTGCCGCACGCGGCCGCCAATGGTCAGAAGCCGACAACACACGATAGTCCACACCATAGATCAACTTCTGACGTACTTTTTACGTACACAGATCATGGCCGAGTAGTCAATGCTCCATCACGTTTGTCTTTTATTTCCATGTAAGTGACGATAATGCCATTTACACCGGAGATGGGTGCCATAACTACCATCGAGATGAGAGCCATACGGAAGCGATAACTTTCATAAGCCGCTTATTAGGCAAAGTTTTCGCGTTTTTTTTGCACCAGTCTTTTAGTGAAATGAGATTAGACACCGTAACATTACTCACCGCACTGTCATTACCCATAGCCAGCAACATACCCTGTCATCTGAACAAACTCATTTGACGTAGTTGGGATCTGCGTGAAAATCGCTGGCATTTATCTTTGAGTGTAGACAGCGGAAGTTGGCTCCAACGGAGATGTCATTTTAACATAACTAGCTGCCCCGTGCAGACGTTGCGGTGGCGGCTGAGCGACGCACGTGACGCGGAGCTGGCCTTCAGGCGCCAGCCATAGCCCGTGAGTGTCCCGACCCTCACAGTGGGTTCCTGATCATTATCATTACAGTCCTATAGTTTATTTGCATTATATATATATATATATATATATATATATATATATATATATATATATATATATATATACCACTATAGTCCATATCCGTCCTAGTCATTATAGTCATAGTCACCCGGCCATTGGTGCTCCCGACCCTCACAGTAGGCCCCGGCCATGGGTCCTCCCGACCCTCACAGCAGACCCTGGCCATTAGCCCTCCCGATCCTCACAGCAGGCCCCCGGCCATTGGTCATCCCTAACCTCACCGTGGGTCCCCGGCCACTGGTCCTCCCGACCCTCACCGCATGCCCCTGGCCATTGGCCCTCCCGACCCTCACCGCATGCCCCGGCCATTGGCCCTCCCGCCCCTCACCGCATATCCCGGCCATTGGCCCTCCCGACCCTCACCGCAGGCCCCTGGCCATTGGCCCTCCCGACCCTCACCGCATGCCCCTGGCCATTGGCCCTCCCGACCCTCACCGCATATCCCGGCCATTGGCCCCGCTGCGCTTCCGTCACTCACCACTTGCAGAAGGGGTCGGCCGAGCCGTTGGTGCGGACCGGTGCCAGGTTCTTGGCCTCCTTGATCATGATGTGCAGCCGGCCCTTGGTCTTGCGGCCCTTGCGGCCCAGGCTGCCGTCCGGCGGCGTGTACTTGAGCGCCACGATCACGTCGCCGTGGTGGCCGGCCATCTCCTCCTGGATCTCGCTCTGTGACGCGAAAGATGAGGCGGTTAGGCGTCTCTGTGGCGCGACAGATAACGGGGTCAACCGTCTCTGTGGTGCGAGAGATACTCGGTCAGGTATCTCCGTGACGCGAGAGATGAGGCGGTCAGGCGCGTCTCCGGCGCGAGAGATAACGCGGACACGTTTCTCTGCGGCGTCAAGAGATGGACAGGACGGCCAGGAACCTCTACCCTATGTCGTCATTGGAGCTTTACGAAGCACTCAGTTGCTGAGGCTAAATGGCGTTGCCTGCCTCTCATCCTGGCAGGATGGTGGGTAACGCAAAACCCCAGCCCTGCAACCAATGCGCAGGATCTACAGTGTTTTCGCCCCACGGCAGAGGCATTTTAAAGTCTCCGTGTTTTGTTTTACAGCGATGCAGATTATCTAAATAAGTTGAAAAGGTTTAGCAAGTGCAACGGTCAACTTTGTCAAACAGCTGGATCTTACACTGAAAAGGCTGCAGAACTGAACTACTCCATTTTGAAAACTGGAAGTGTTTGTCATAAGGTTTGAAAAACTGGGCCGATACTGGGGAGGAAGAGAAGGCTGCAGTCGCAAAATAAGTGGTAAAATATGAAGCTGCCAAGGAAAAAAAAGTATGAAAGGTCATCCTGATTTATATTCGGCCAAATCCCAGATCAGCACACACGCACTGGACACAAAGGCTGTCGGCACCAGGGAGATCACGAGGGCAAAGGAGAACGCCCCTGTTTGAGTGTCCTGAGCGAAGGTGAGTCTTCCCCGCTGTCAGGGCTGAGCCGGGGCCGGTCGTGGTACGGTAACTGTACCTACGCTGGCCTGTCGACGGCAAACTGTGCGCCAGCCGAAAAACAATACCTCTGAGTGCCGGACAATAGCTAGCTAGCGGCTGTAAAATACTCAACTATGCAAAGACAAACCCTGGAATTGGTGGATTGTTCTGTACGTGCTTGCTGCGTCAGAATATGAGTTGTTGACATATGCGTCGTCGCAATAGGTCCGCTTTACTGTCCTTAATGAGTCAAATGTCGTCAGCCGTCTACCCTGCCTGGTAATTCCAGCCCTTTCAATGGCGTAAATTCGTTCCCACTCTCTGGCAGCAGTCGCATCGTATGGACCAAAAAGTGATGAACAACCACATACCTGTTTGTACCATAACGTGCCACACGCTCAAATATGTAACACTCGGTAAGCATACAGAATGCCCTTCTGAAAATCACATTTGTTTTCGGACAGGGATCAGGACAGGCTGTGGCGTGCGGCGCGGAAATACACTGGATGTGTCTGGTAGCAGACGCGGCCGAGTCTCGAAGACCACTTCCCGCCAGCTTACGGAGAACCTGGACACGATTTATTTGATTTGATATGATGTTTATTTGAGATTATGGACATTAAGCAGTACATAATATGATGACTGGATTGGCGCATAAGCGAAACGCTTAGATCTGGGCGTCTCTTCTAACAATAACAAGATCTGGTCATCGCCGCCAGGGAACCCGCGACACACCGCCCACCCGCCCGATCCGTAAGCAGCCACGGGCCAGGCGCCCGCCGCCGCTCCAGTCTACACATATAGCCGTCTCGGGCCGGCGGCGGACACTCGGCCCGGAAACGCCACCCAGTAGCCCGTCTGCTGCCCGCGCCAGCTAGAAGTTTTTAGGCAAATCGTTTGGTCTGAAAAAGAAATGTTTGGAATTTTTTTTGCTATGTGCTGCCCATTGCGATCCTGTAAAACGTTGCCTCTGAGATAGATACTTAGTTGCTCGTTGTGAGTGAGCTCAGAAAAGTTCAGAATGATACCATCAGTTTTACGTAGCATTGAAAGTCGGATTTCATGATAGCGAGGACAGTTCAGTACAAAGTGTTTAGGGTCTTCGTATGGATAGTCACACAAGCAAGATGGACTAAGTGTAGTTGGATTTTGGATTTCGAACAGGTGGGCATTCAGGTCTGACATTCCCAATCTCAGCCTAGTATTTAGGATGCTACCATGCCTGGATCCAAAGCTGTGTTACACCGGAGGCACGGCCACACCACAGCGCTGGTGTATTTCCCATTTGAAGGAACGACACAATAACATGATAACAAGATATGGACAATAGCCCGATCAGTTCACAGCCCGGGGGCAGCAGGGCTGCGCTCGGGACGGGGATGTGGGGTGGGTGAGGTGGGGTGGGGCAAAGACTCGCCCTTCCCCCCCCCCCCACCCCCCGAGTGAAAAAACATGTTCGTGGTTAAATCGAGTAATGAAGGGGTTCATAGGGAAGTCGACACCGCGTGGGTTCCATTCTCTCTCATCACAGTACTCTGGTATATATATATATATATATATATATATATATATATAATCATTGGCATGCGCACCTGAAAAAGAACGCCTATCTTTTGCCACCAGATGCTAGACATGCGCATGCTCGGGATCCCCAGCTTTGACCGGGCTTTCAGCAGCTGGCTGTCCATGATCACCGCTCCTTAATCACCATGTCAACAGGGTTGGGCTGCCTACGCGGCTCACCATAAGCCGGGCCAAGCCTCCGTCATATTACCGCCATCGATCGGTAGGCACGAGCCTTCACGATAACATCGACTCCTCCTTCCACGGCTAATGGTGGGTCTGGCTTCGTTTGGTGCGCGGACCACTTGTACCCACTGTCATAGCGTCAATTACCACCTGCATAGTACAAGTGTACACTACAAGTAATACGCCACCACAGTCGCGCCGCGGTGCGGCGACCAAGGTTTCCATTCACCGGGACCTTACAGTCTGTATGTAGCCACGTATTATCGCATAGCCAGTCACGGGCAAGCTGTCGCAAACACTATGGCATCGGGAATCACCGGCAGCAGACAAAGGCTCAGTCGCATGCCCTCAGTAGATTCTGGGTCGGCTCCATGAGTGTCCGAAATTAAAGTGAAGTGCGGTGGAAAACTGTCTCAGAAAAAGGCATTCATCGCAAAATCTGACTAGATTTTTTCAGTCAGTGGCTTGCTTTTTCACGGAAAAAAGCCTTCAAAGCAAACATATCGAGGAGCCCTTCTAAAAAACATACTTATCGTATGGCCACAGCTTTTAAAAAAAAATTATAGTCCGCAATAATCTGAATTTTTGAGCCGGGCAAGTAAGGCACGCGCAACACAATACGTACAAAACTGTAAGGAGGCCAGCCAAATGCGCATCCCCGTCTAAAAGGTAAAAAGATGTCCCTGCAAGGAGTACGCTTTCACTTTTCAAGGTTATCACGTGCCTTGAAAATAATTACATAAATCGCATGCAGCCCCACACACAACACGTCCGAAACCGGGCTCTGTATCCGCACGATGCAGCACGTGCCCCCAACCACCACAAACCGGCAGCGTCGCGCACGACGAACGACTAATCCCACTCCCCTTGCGCCCGTCGCGTGCACGTGCCCCTGTGAAGGCGCCGCCGCCGCCGGAAGTGGCCGCTTCCGGTTCGGGCTGGCTGCTTGCGGTCATGCTAATGCCGGCGGAGGCGGGCTCGGGAGGAGGAGGCGGCGCGGGGCAGCGGCGCGCGATAGACGGCCGCCGCCGGTCGATACAGCGCAGCGGCGGTCGGCTGATCACGGGGCATCACTGTGTGGGAGGGAGAAGCGCAGGTGCTGTCGCCGGCAGGGGCTGCCGCGGCGCGCCGCCAGTCCCAAGCGGATAAAGGTCGGCCACGAAACTGAATCCAAATGTGCGGCATCGCGAAGACTAAGCCGGGATCAACTCCTTGCGCTGTGGTACAGGGACAGCCGTGAGTGTGCTAAAGCGAAGACAAGGCTCTAAGTAGGACAACTGGAAGAGGCGACGCATGGTTGTTAGAAAAGTGCTGCGATGGCTTGGCTGGGGGATGCTCATGAAAATCCTTCAAGGCCTACCTTTTAGACAGTTCGGTCGGGCACCGACCTGCTTCATCCTACATAGTCAATAGCGTCCAGTCAGCGTTCAAGGGCATTGTGAGAAACTCGTGGGTGGTCACACGGCTCATCTCGTCATAAGCCCATCCACGCCTCTTGCCCAGCCTCACACAACCCAGTCACTGCAGGAACCGCTGGCGGTGTCGCAAAAGCCACATCTGCGACGGCCACGTCGTTGGTCGCGTTACGCCCCATTCCACGAGATGGCGTTGGGCGCGCGGATATCTCGACCGATGGCCCTCTGCTCTCTCGCCAGTCACGAGCTCTTAACGTGTTGAGACCTGCCACACCTGCCCCACGGCCAGCAGCCGGGCCACAAGGCACGCCGCGTTCGCCGACGGGTCGACTTACGCGCTCCTGGAGTGTGTACCAGCGCGGACTGCTGTCCTCGAACATCTGGCGCCCGATGGGCAGCACCAGCTCGCCGAGGAAGTCGTTGCGGCCGAACATGTCGCTGTGCCAGACGGTCACCCAGAGGGTGCGGCTGTCAAGCTCCGCCACGACCGCGGGGAACTGCCGGAGGCGACGGCCGGGTCACATCAGGTCAGCGCACAGGCTGCCAGAGCGAACGGCCAGCACAGACGCACAGACGGAGACAGATGCGCGGCACGGGTATGAGGTGATGGAGCGAGTGGAGACGGATCAACGGAAGGGTATGAGATGATAGAGCGAGTGGAGACGGATCAAAGGAAGGGTATGAGGTGATGGGACGAGTGGAGACGGATCAACGCACGGGTGAGCGTTGTCGGGCATAGCTGCCATATCTCGTGGCTCCGACTGGACGACGTGTATATGCAGGAAGCAACGGTCATGATTACGCGCCCAGATGGCCGATTAAATACAATGCGCTTGAGTCGGGGCAGGGTCAATTCATCACCGCTAAAATGCAAGTAACTGAGAGAACTAGAAAAGCCATATCGCCACGCTAGATTTCAGCTTGTACGAGCTCGTCTGAGTCATATTTTTAGGGCCCTGGGCCGTGACCCTCGGGTCAGATGGGGTCACACAAGGTCAAACTTAAAATCGATGTTGCACAAACAAGTGTCCCCAGACCTTCCCACGCAACCAGTTTAACTAAGATGCCGCTCCCAAGCAAAATGTCAGTTGTATTTATGCCAGATCAGCGACCGTTTTGGGCATTTAGAACCCCAAGTGGCCAAAAACCGGCCAGACAATTTTGATACTTGACTTCCAAGTCAGCGTCAAGATCATTTCAAGATGGCATGTTCCTAAAAGCAAAAGGTTGAACGCAGTTTTAGGTCACTGAGCGTCCCTGGCCTACATGCAGTTAACTTGAGAAATCTGTTGACGTCCTTGTGATCGAGGAATTAGAAAAAGGCTTCGATAACTAGGTTGCAAATGCAGTTTTCCAGCAGAAACAGTTTGGTTTTGACCTTGATCAACCTTCATATCTGACTCATGATAACAAATGAGTCATCATTCTTATTTCAATAGGTGCATTGTCTAAAAGATCATCTCAAAGTTGCATGGCTTTGTCTAACACTCCACTGTCGCATCAGCTGGAAAGATTCCCAAGGAATTGTCTTCACTGGACGTTGGCACTCGTATCAGCATTATGGTGCCAACGGCAATACGTAGTTTGGCGTGGCTACGCCACACCATTTCGCAGCTATTTTGGAAAAAGCCTTGTGTAGGGGGCGAACTGACCCCTACCAGAGTGCACGTTTTCTGCAGTACACTTTGGCCAGCCATCTGAGAAATTTCCAACAATTATCATTCGTGACCAAATTATTGCCGATCAAAGAAGGCCGATAAAGGCCTCAGTCTGTCCACAAAACGCAAAACAAAGGCGCAGGTAGACAGTTGAGAGGCACATTGACACGGTAAACGATAGCCATTATAAGCCGACAATGGAACAATGGTTAAAGACGATTGCGTTATCAGCCACAGGCACAGGTGGGCGTCTCAGGTGAGTAGGTGGACATCCAACAGCCAAGAATACAGCTTTGTAGATGTTCAGTAACAGCGCATGCCGGCAGTTTGTCAGATAACCATGATTTTGAACAGCGGTGTGGTTCATGGGCCATTTTATAATGGTCTGCCCCCACCTTGAGCACTTCGTCGAACACGGGATGCAGCGTATGTTTCTTCGTCTTTGTTTTCCTCTTGCCACTCTTAGATCTGTCGGGTAGCAGATAGGCCTTCACATAGCTGAAACAAAAACAAACAATTTTAGCTCCGGCCTAATTGGCTCACCAGCTCATGCGAGCCAATCACACATGACGATCTACAATACCAAATTCCATTAAATTTTATCAAAGTTGTGGTTTGAATTAATCGTAACAACATAAACGGGTTACAATAGGACGTGAATAACGTATTACAATTTTTCATCTAAGTTGGCAACACCCCATTAGTTATTGTGAAAAACGGCCACCAGGCACCAGCGCGCGACCGCAAAAACAACGTCGTGCAACGAAAAACAGCAGAGGCATAATTATTGTGACAAATGGCTCTCGGATATCCCAGCCCCTAAGCGGAGACATCTCGACGCTTCCTGATGTCATTAGCAGCACAGGGCCTTGTTAGCAGCAGCCAGCTGTCGGAATGCGACGGCTATTGGGGCCGCGGGAGGCATCACGCGGCGGGCAACCAATCAGCGGGCACAATCCGACCGCGTCATCGGCGGACCCGACACGCGTCCCGCCGTCTGTGGGTGTCCGGATCAACGCGCCCGTAGTCCCGCCGTCTGTTGGTGTCCGGACCAACACGTCCGTAGTCCCGCCGTCTGTTGGTGTCCGGACCAACACGCCCGTAGTCCCGCCGTCTGTTGGTGTCCGGACCAACACGCCCGTAGTGCCGCCGTCTGTTGGTGTCCGGATTAACACGCCCGTCGTACCGCCGTCTGTTGGTGTCCGGATTAACACGCCCGTAGTCCCGCCGTCTGTTGGTATCCGGATTAACACGCCCGTCGTACCGCCGTCTGTTGGTGTCCGGACCAACACGCCCGTAGTCCCGCCGTCTGTTGGTGTCCGGACCAATACGCCCGTAGTCCCGCCGTCTGTTGGTGTCCGGATTAACACGCCCGTCGTACCGCCGTCTGTTGGTGTCCGGACCAACACGCCCGTAGTCCCGCCGTCTGTTGGTGTCCGGACCAATACGTCCGTAGTCCCGCCGTCTGCTGGTGTCCGGATTAACACGCCTGTCGTACCGCCGTCTGTTGGTGTCCGGACCATCGCGCCCCTAGTACCGCCGTCTGTTGGTGTCCGGACCAACACGCCCGTAGTGCCGCCGTTTGTTGGTGTCCGGATTAACACGCCCGTCGTACCGCCGTCTGTTGGTGTCCGGACCAACACGCCGGTAGTCCCGCCGTCTGTTGGTGTCCGGACCATCACGCCCGTAGTGCCGCCGTCTGCTGGTGTCCGGACCAACACGCCTGTAGTCCCGCCGTCTGTTGGTGTCCGGACCATCACGCCCGTAGTGCCGCCGTCTGCTGGTGTCCGGACCAACACGCCTGTAGTCCCGCCGTCTGTTGGTGTCCGGACCAACACGCCCGTAGTCCCGCCGTCTGTTGGTGTCCGGATTAACACGCCCGTCGTACCGCCGTCTGTCTGGCGTCACAGGACGTCAGATGTCCGACGTCTGTACAGCGCAGAGAATGCCTCGCCGTTGAGACACATCACCGCTTCCGAAAAAGGAAGAACCGACAAGGACTCACGCGCGACGCCAGCCCAAAACCATCGATGGATTGAAATTGCCTCATCAGCGCCCTGGCTCTGTCGGCCTTGTCGAATCCCACCATCGGGGCTTGGCAACACGACCACCGCGGTGATAGGGCCCGGCAAGCTGACGCAAGGATTGCCCCTCTGCCGAGATATTGGCTTATATGCTCCATAGCAGGCCGCGGTCACTCGTCGCCTGTCCAAAACAGATGGCCGACGGTCGCGCCGTCACGTGAGTCTCATGGCATAACAACGCAAGCAGGTGCTCATCTGCAAGTCAGGACGGTTCTGGACGGCACGCGGCTTTAAAGGATCTCTCTCGGTCCATGACGGGCCGGTGGATGTCTTCGACGGGTCGGTGGTAGCCTTTAACGGGACGATGGTGGCCTTTGACGAACCGGTGGTGGTCTTTGACGGGCCGGTGGTGGTCTTTGACGGGCCGATGGTGGCCTTTGACGAACCGGTGGTGGTCTTTGACGGGCAGGTGGTAGTCTGACGGGCTGGTGGTAGTCTGACGGGCCGGTGGTGGTGCGACCATGCGCAGTGTTTAGGCGGACACATCGCAAACGGAATTTCGTCGTGCACCGCAACATCACCGTAACCGCGGTACATCACTGCCTTCAACCCCGCGGCTCCACGGTCATCATCATTTCCCCGCCGCGACACGTCCCTTCAAGAGCTGACACGACCCAAATAAACGCGGGACCCATGGCGCGCGGCGCCTGTACAGCGCACAAGCCTAACGCCGCTTAGGTACGTTCTGAAATGGCGCGGACTCTGGCAAGGTCGACGTTTTCATGAGGCAAATCATGCTCCTTATCATGCCAACACTTGCATTGCGGTTTACTATAAAATGAAACAATTCGAAGATAGAACAAGCTTTCGGTCCCAACGTTGATATTTGTTTGCCTGTCAACTTAGTCTGAGCCATGTAAGCGGTGTGTGTGTGGGGGGGAGGGGGGGTAGGGCTGTCTAGATTGAAATATGATGTCGGTGCAGGGCAGCCTTTTACTCAGCTACTGCACCTTTGATCAGCCAGCATTGGCTAACCGCTTTACAGCCTGGCGACATTGTTCGCGAGCAACAATGTCGCCAAACCGGACTACAGGAAGAATATCGCCCCCCGGTTATGCGCCATACTTGTCGTTCCTGCCGGGGAAAGAAACAGGCGACGCGTTTGCCCCCGGGTGCGTCGTGAAGCCTTGGTGGCAACCTACAGTAGCGCCACCGCCAAGCAAAGGCGGCCGGGCAATCATGGCTCATCAAAGCTGCGAATGAGTAAAAACAGCCTTCCACGAGCTGGCCCTTTGCTTTTCATTGATATATTCCTTTGATTACTTCAAGGCCCTTCGATTGGTGGATTTTCCGGACCGCAGTCCATATCAACAGTAGCTTGTTTGTAAACCCTGGCGCCAACACCCGATCGCAAAATTTCAGGTCAGCAGTACAATTTTGCGACGAAAGCTCAACGTGCCGCAATGCTCGGCACGGTCCGTGCTGCCCTTTGAAGCCACCTGACCTTTAGCGCGGCTGCTGCCGCCGGCCGCAGGCCATCGCAGTCACGGACTCACTGCGATCGCTTACAGTGACTCGGTACTACCCCAGTCGGGGTGGATGAATCGGAAGGCAGGTGCTCTAACTAAATGAGCGACCGGCACGACCAAATACGAGGGTAACTGCCTGGCTTTATTAATTTCATAGCAAAATACAGCCATTGACATGTGTGAGTTCGCGCCTAATCGATGGAGTAGCGACCACGGTACCGGGCCGCCGGAGGCTGAGGCCAGCGTCCCGACCCGACCCGACCCGACCCGACCCGACCCCTGACCCGTCCCGTCCTGTCCCGACCCGACGTCCCGTCCCGTCTCTCGTCCCGTCCCGTCCCGTCCCGCCCCCGCCCCGTCCCCGTCCCCGTCCCCGTCCCCGTCCCCGTCCCCGTCCCCGTCCCCGTCCCCGTCCCGTCCCCGTCCCCGTCCCCGTCCCCGTCCCGTGCCGTCACGTCCCGTCGCGTCCCGTCGCGTCCCGTCTCGTCCCGTCCCGTCCTGCTGGCGCGACCGGTACTTACGGGTCGGAGCGGTTGCGCTTGGCGTCGACAGCGGCCAGATCGCGGCACTGCTTGACGGTGACCTCGAGCGCGCTCTGCTGGTAGTTGTACTGCAGCGCCAGCTCCAGGTCACCGCGTACCGGGACCGTGCCGTAGCGCGCCTCGCCCGCCGAGTACACGCTGGCCAGTGAGTCGCTCCGAGACTGGAACACAAGATGTCAGGGTCAGCGAGCACAGTGCGGGCGGACGAGCAGCCGTCCCCAGGAGTCCGCAGATCAGGCGAGCAGCCGTCCCCAGGAGTCCGCAGAGCAGGCGAGCAGTCGTCCCCAGGAGTCCGCAGATCAGGCGAGCAGTCGTCCCGAGGAGTCCGCAGAGCAGGCGAGCAGTCGTCCCCAGGAGTCCGCAGATCAGGCGAGCAGTCGTCCCGAGGAGTCCGCAGATCAGGCGAGCAGTCGTCCCGAGGAGTTCGCCGAGCAGGCGAGCAGTCGTCCCCAGCAGAGCAGGCGAGCAGCAGTCCCCAGGAGTCCGCCGAGCAGGCAGTCGCATAGAAGCGTACATCAACAGTGGTTTTCCTAACGCTTCGCCAGTGATGCCCATGACTTACGAGTGAAGAGCATGCTGCCGGTCACCACAGTGTCTGCGTATCCGTCTGAGCAGGAGAGAGATTTGCTCAAGGCATGACACAGCGAACATTCGCAGACTCTGCATGCTTATTCTCTGTGTAAGGAAAGCGAGCCCGCCAAAAAGGACAAAGAAAAACATTCACGTTATGGAGTAGCTGTCATTGTTGGGCGACATCGGTAGTGAGCCATTATTGGAAAAAGAGCTCCATTGCGCGCGTCCGATCCCACAGGGGATCACCGGACGCCGCTGCCTGGCTGCAGAGGAAGACAACCAGGCCAAGGCCATCAACCACCCGTGCCCGTCACGCGCAGCCCAACGGGTCGGCCGCGGTAAAAACCCGAGCCCGAGGCCCACTCACGCACAGCAGGGCCGCCCAGCGCCGTTCAACACCAGCTGACACCGCGCAGCATCTGGTAATGGCCGCCCATACCTGGTGACACTGTCAGCCTCCTCACGATGGCGTCCCACACGTCCCAACGCGTGGCGGTACGGTCCGCCACCTAACAACATCGCCCGAAGGTGGCGCGGTCGTCCCACATGTCGCGTCACCCGACGCCTGCCTGGACGCCAGCCTCCGGTGCCGATCTCGACACGCACGGCTTAACAGGCGTGCGTAATGACCGGCTTCAGCCGCCTCGTCCGAGGCTCTTCTGTCCAATCAGCCACACGGAGCGCAGCCACCCCAGGGACCGGCGGCGGAACTGTGCGAGCCGGTGGAGCGCGGGACCGGCGCCAGGTCCGGGGACGCGCGGCGAGCGCAGCCCCAACACGCCGACCCTCTGGCTGGCCGATGCGCTGACTGGCCAGCGCGTCCATGCTCGAACACCTCCCCACGAGTTGTCCAGCAGAAGCCGACGCTCGTCAGAGAGCGTCCGCCGGCCGGCAGCGCGAGCAGCTCGGGACGATTTCGCCGAGGGCGTCGGCTTGCCCGGCCGGCGGCGGTCGCGCCTCTCCCCCACCCTGCGCCGCGTGCAAACAGCCTGCGTCGCCACAGATCGATGCTGCTCATCGGGCCAGGCGGGCCACCGCGCGGCCAGGAGACGTGTCCGCCACCGCGACATTGACCGAATTAGTCGGCCAGCGCGCACCAGGCGGGGGCGAATGTCACGCAGGTGGGCGGCGCGCCGCTGGCCGGACGGCAGACGCGCTGGCCGACGTGGCGCCGGCACGCAGCACTGCGCGCGGGCGATACGCTGGCAAATAAACCGAATCCACTCGGGAATCAGACACACGCCCGTCGCACATGCGCACACACTCACGCACGTACACAAACAAACACACAACAATTACCGGCCGGCCAACTGGTCATGGCTGATAACACATTACGCGTGCGATCCGTCGACACAGATAGGCACATCACTAATCGCTGCAGAGTTAGGCCCTCCCGCCCAGCCTTCTAGTTTATAGGCCACGCCACGCTGCCGCGAAGTCATACCACTCGGTCGGTGTTGGGCACGCCACGAAGCACGCCCAGCACGCCGCCGGCTCAAGCGGACAGCGCCGCCTGAGCGTGTTTTAAGGCTCGTTTGGGCGCCGGCTCCCGGGTCCGAACGTGGCCGGCCCACCGGCATCGACCTGGCCCTCAGGTGGTCCGACCACCTTGACGCGCCCCATCGAATGGCCGCTGCACATGCAGCCGCGCCGTCGGTCCGCTCAGAGGCGCGAGCGTCGTCAGCAGGTCCTCAGCGTGAGGCGCGCGTGTCGGCGAGCAGCGCCGAGCCAGCTGGTCGGAAGCGTGGCGCACGCCGACTCTAACCGCACGATGATTCGGCTGCCGGACTTGACTAAGGCCGGGGCCTCAGAACGACGGCCGACCTTTTAGCCGGCGGCGGCGCCGGACCGCTTACGGCGGGCCAAACTCAAGCCACAATGGGGCGTGGCTGATACCATTCGTATCGACCAGAAGCAGCCCGCGTGTGCCTGCGCAAGTGATTTAACCTGGAGTTGGTGTGACTGAAGGACAAGCTCGATCTGACCTGATCACTGTGCCGTCTCAAAACGTGCTTGTTAGCTGACTGGTGGCAAAAAACGACATATTGGTGCAGTGTATCAGTGTAATATCGATCTGTGTATAACAAGTACACCAACGGATACTGGAGAAGTCAGCCCTGGAACGTTAAAATGCAGCGTTTGCATTCGTGCCATTTTTTTACTTTTGTATTCCTATTGCTATCTGTACAATTGCTTTGTGTCAGATTATATATTCATTATGTGCTGCCTCGTTGTGCACACCGTGCGTGAGCAAACAGCAGCTATGGACGACAATGTTACATTGTCGTCGGCGTTGGAGCTTTACGACGCACTCAGCTGCTGAGGCTATATGGCGTCGCCCGTCTGTCACTCTGTCCGGGTGGGCGGGCTGACAATTTCACTTCCAGGAATTCTGCCGTAAAGAATGAAATCGTGAAACAAATAATAAGTAAGGTCTAGGGAAGAAAAGCGGGGAAAGACAACAGCTTACAACCAAAGTGATGAGGGAAAAATGCAAAATGACCGAATGATAAAAATACAACAAAAGCAAAGAAGGTGAAAAGAAAGAGAGGAAGCTGCGAACGCCGGAGGGTATGTGCGATGAGAGAGGAAACGTAGAGCCCGAGAGTGAGTGAGTGAGTGAGTGAGTGAGTGAGTGAGTGAGTGAGTGAGTGAGTGAGTGAGTGAGTGAGTGAGTGAGTGAGTGGGCGAGAGAGAGAGAGAGAGAGAGAGAGAGAGAGAGAGAGAGAGAGAGAGAGAGAGAGAGAGAGAGAGAGAAGAGAGAGAAGAGAGAGAGAGAGAGAGAGAGAGAGAGAGAGAGAGAGAGAGAGAAGAGAGAGAGAGAGAGAGAGAGAGATAGAGAGAGAGAGAGAAGAGAGAGAGAGAAGAGAGGAGAGAGAGAGAGAAGAGAGAAGGAGGAGAGAGAGAGAGAGAGAGAGAGAAGAGAGAAGAGAAGAGAGAGAGAGAGAGAGAGAGAGAGAGAGAGAGAGAGAGAGAGAGAGAGAGAGAGAGAGAGAGAGAGAGAGAGAGAGAGAGAGAGAAGAGAGAGAGAGAGAGAGAGAAGGAGAGAGAGAAGAGAGAGAGAGCTCTCGAGCTCTCTCTCTCGCTGGCCTCTCGCCTCCTCTCTCTCTCCTTCGATCCCTCTTGTCTGCCCCCCGGGAGAAAGAGAGAGGAGAAAAGATATGATTAATTTGTCAAAACTGCGGAGTGGAGAACCTCGCGGCTGTCCAGATGCTAAGCGTGCGGCGAGTGGCCGAATAGCTCTCTGGGATAATAATCGCCCAGACATGAAACCGGTCGGTTGAAGATGACACGATTACGTTGTTTAAAATAAACGCACCTCACCCGCGACGGCTCCAATGAATCTGCATTGCGGTTGTCCTAATTCGGTAGCGTCTGGCCGATTGTCCACGACAACTTCCAAACGCTCTCCACCCTTTCAATTTCCCTCCCAACCATATCAACACACTCGGAACACGTGGATGGTCTTCGGCATCATATGCTGTGAGTTTAATCGCCAGAAGAAGCAGCTTTGTGACGTCCACCTTTGGCGGTCTCGGCAAAAAGGTCGGCTCCTGACCAGACAAAAACTTGACCCCAAGACAGTGGCATGGGGTTGGGGGCCTTCTAATAGAGCTGGAGCGCTATTACATCCACTCAACTCTCAGCATCGGACACTGAGAATCGGTCAATGGCCCTTTGCCCAGGTTCCTGCCGCTACCTAAGCCGGTACAATTCGCGTACCGGAACGGACATAAGCCACTACGTCGCAGCCGAAAAGAGAGAGCGAATTGGGCACAAGGTCACGATGTGCCCCTGGCCGAACAGGAAATTGGAAACGGATAGGCGCTGGTGACTGGTGGTGCATTAATTACGCAGTACGCGCACTGCTTACAAAGGCCCTACAGTATGACGTGCTGTCCAGACGCTCCTTCGCACGCGCCCACGAGCGTCGAACAGGCCCGAGGCTTTTGACAACAGCCTTCTGTGTCGCACCATGGCGTAACCGTATCGCACGGCGGTCCTGCGCCCGCTCGCCGCCATGCCCCTGCCGGTGTGTTGTCGCCTCGGTTGGCCCCAGCTCCAGCGGGGGACGGTATCGCCCTGGGGAGGACAACGGAGGCCGCCGGCAACTACCGGTGTGTTGTCGCCTCGGTTGGCCCCAGCTCCAGCGGGGGACGGTATCGCCCTGGGGAGGACAACGGAGGCCGCCGGCAACTGCCGGTGTGTTGTCGCCTCGGTTGGCTTCAGCTCCAGCGGGGGACGGAAGCGCCCTGGGGAGGACAACGGAGGCCGCCGGCAACTCCCATCCGTAAACAGTCATTACTTAGCCAGCGGGCGTCGGCAGGTGCGTGACATCCCCTGGCCCCTCCCCCCCCCCCCCCCCCCCCCCCACCATCCGCGCGGACCGTCCGCGGACGCTCGGTGGGGAGAAAACACGCTGTTCTATTCCGTGGTTGTCCATGGCGGCAGACTGCTCACTATGCGGACGACGCAGCCCAGTTTGGTTAGAGGCAGCTCTTTTGTTTGAGGCCCACGTGGTTGTTGGAGACCCATTATTACCAAAGGTTAGCTCAAAACGACAGCTCAGGCTTACAATTTTCCGCTGAGTATTTTCTGTGGGGTAATAATGTTATTCCGCGTGATGCGATGGTTGGAATCTGATCGGCTAGCTTGCAGATATTTTTAGCTCGCCGTCCACGAGATGATTGCAAGTACCACTGGTTACGAATGCGTCGTTGTGCGTCACTATCCGTCAGACGTATTGATGTGGCCGACAAGCCGTCGATCTCCAATCAAACAGATCACAACTCGCTGCCAAGAGAGCTTGCAGCATCCGATCGGGCCCAGGGTGGTATTCAATGTTGCCATCTGGTAACACTTAACCCTCAATTAGCAATACGAAACATCATCTTTGCAATGAACAGATGTTATATCGTGTTACGCATTCTCCTATTACACATGCTGCAGAACACATGTTACTACTGATCGGTGTCTACTCCAGGGCGTAGGTGCATGACGTGTATGTGTGTTTGCGTTTTGCGTGAACTGCCGATATAGTGTAGGCTGCTGATATCGTGCCAACGGCTAATGTCGTGCGAACTGCTGATGTGCGTGCGAACCGCTGATGTGGGTGCGGCCGACACTCACCCCAAGAGTGGAGAGCTGGGACGAGGAGCGCTGCTGGTGGATAGCCACCAGGCGGTCAATGTCGTCGTCGGGCTCCGAGATGGGCAGGCTGGCCACCGAGCGGCGGTCCAGCGTGGACGACGAGCGCGCTGCCAGCGGCGACTCCCCTGGCCTGCACGGGACGCCTGGCGGCCGCTCGTCTGCCGCACACAAAAGATCAACAGAGGTCATACGGGGCCCAGAGGTCATGGCGCCTGGCGACCGCTCGTCTGCCGCACACAAAAGACCGACGGAGGTTATACGGGGCCCAGAGGTCATGGCGCCTGGAGACCGCTCGTCTGCCGCGCACCAAGGTCAACAAGGGTCATACGGGAAGATTAGGACATCGGAGGTAAGAGGGACCGCAGAGGTCGGAAGGCACACAGCGCCACCGGAGGTCAGAGGGAACACGAACGTCACCAGAGTTCTGACGGACACATTGGTTGCAAAGGCTGGCCACCGCCCCCCTAACGATCACAGATGTCACCAGAGGTCTGAGGGGTCAAATAAGTCACTCACGGTAGAAAGACACACCCAGGTCATTGCAGTTCAAAGGGCGACATGAGACCTTGCTGGATGACAGCTACGCATCGAGAACACAGGGCACGAGAGCCAGAGACAATATCCCGCTTGTCTGCCGCGGGAAGAGATAGCCTAAGATGAGAGGGAGCACAGACATCGCCGAAGTTTAATGGGCACACAGGTTTTCTTGTAGGTTAAGGGCACAGAAAACACCAGATTTCTGAGAGCAAGGTACTGAAGTGAAAGTGAGCACAAATTTCACCAAAGCTCAAACGTTCGTGACGTTTTGTGATACCGTGCCCGGCACAAGATACATTCAGGCCTACAGCACAGAAAATTACTTGTTACTCGTATAGTTAATTTCCGATTTGTAACACCTAGCTGTCAACTGCATTCTAGCGAAGCTGTGAAGTACGGAAGAAGAACAAAGAAAAAATTGAAGTGTTTAGGCTAATTCTAGTCAAATTAGAGTCAGTCTGGACAAGATCCTGCGTTCACATTGGTGCAACCACGCGTAACGCACGCAAAAACGACAAGAAACGTCTGCTTTCACCCTCAATGCCCCGCGCAGCACTTGTTTTGTTGCCTTTTCGAAGGCGCGGCGACGGTGAATGCGCCGCGGCGCCGAGACTGGCCTCCGTGCGTCCACGGCGTCAGGGCGGCGCGCGGGGCCGGAGACGCCAGCGCATTGGTCTTGGCTGTGCTCATCCCCCGGGAGCGTAATGAAACCGGAGCAAATCATCGCAGCGCCCTGATTGAATAAGACGTCCGGGGAGCCGAACGTCATGTGAAGGAATCATCCGCGCCACGTCCAGACCAAGACGCTACGGACGAAAAAAGAGCGTCGAGAGACCGACGTGCCACCGGGAGCTCTTGGGCATCATGAGGAGACCGCGAGCGGCAAGCGGAAACAGAGGGTGTTTCGGTAATTCGGGCGTTATGGTGAGACCACGCATGTTTCTGGACACCAGCCGCACCACCGGACACATCCAGTGCCACGCCCAAGAGCGTGCCTGCGCGCACTGGAGAAGCTTTAGTGCAAGGAGAAATTAGGAGAAACGCCCGTTTAAGCAGCATGGAAGACCAGACGCCGCGAGCGTCATAGGAAGACGCCGACCGTCGGCGGGTGGCCGGTGGGTGGGAACCAAGCAACAGCCTGCCGACCGTCGGTGGGGTGACCGGTGGGTGGGAACCAAGCAACAGCCAACGCGGACGGTAGACGGCTGCTGGGCAGACCTCTGCCACAGAGAAGGCCGTAGAACGAGATTGGAGGAGAGGGGTAAGTGCTGTCGCTGTCATTGGGGCTCTACGACGCCCTCCGCTGCTGAGGCGTGGCGTGTGTGCTTCGGATACGTGGCGTTGCCTTCCTCTCACCTTGGCAGGAAAGGTAGGCACCGCGGGGGATGAGGTTATGGTCTGAGGTATGAGGTATGGTATGGTATGGTATGGTATGGTATGGTATGGTATGGTATGGTATGGTATGGTATGGTAAGGTAGGCACCGCGGGGGATGGGGTTATGGTCAGAGGTATGAGGTATGGTATAGTATGGTTTGAGGTATGAGGTATGGTACGGTTTGAGGTATGAAGTATGGTATGGTTTGAGGTATGAGGTATGGTATGGTATGGTTTGAGGGATGAGATGAGGTTTGGATTACTTGGTACATTTGAAATTGAATTCAGCTGCCATCGTTTGTAACTGCCTGTTCCCAATTTCCAAGGTAAACAACATTATAACGTGCTTCAAACAGGATGAATCGCATTTCAAGGAATAATCCTGGCATCAGTGGGGTAAACAGTGTCAGCCTGGTGGCCGGAACATTCGATAACAACCTCACCTTACAGAAGTGGTGGGACTATAGCTCTCCTTGGCTCGAAGATTTCCCTAGAGCAGAGCGACTCCAGACTTTTAGGAAGTCTGGAAGAATTACTTCAGGCCGTGGGAGTCGTCGTCCAAGCCCAAGAGCGCTTCACAGACTTCGCCAACGTGGGGATATGAAACTTCCTGGGGCCCTGCACTGGGCTAAACACCCACAACGTCCCAGCAGGACCCTACCCCATATTTGCTGTCTCATTCATTCTAGTCTTAAGCGCCGACATGCCATTATTGCCCTATGTCTCTTGAGACGATACAATTTTTGAGACTTAAAACGCGCTTAGAATATCGACAGGTTTTACAGGGCCGTATTTTCCCCCTCCTCCTACGAACCCTACGTACACCCCAAGGGAAGACTGGCCGTTCTACTAGATGCGCCTCTGATAAGAACATCGAAATGGTCTCTCGTGAGAGCCACCGGCTGTCAGACGGGCTTCGCCAGGACTATGGTAATTGAGTAGGAGAAGCCTGAGCGAACCCATGTCTTGCAAGTCCCAGTCTCAGATCAAATATACATGAGAACTGGTGGTCACATAGCTTCAGATGAGGGGGCAAATACCCCTTTTTCGTCTATGCGAATGCTTTTTGCCTAGCTCGTATCAAACATTGCATCGTTGCAAGTTCTGCGGGCATCTGACCTGCGCACGATTTAGCTCTGTTTGTACTCGATTTTCTGAAGGCTCAACACGTGTTCACACATACCAGGGGCCAGGGCCTCAAGCGTACAGCCGCTCATCAAATCGGGCGCCAGGGCCGCGCGAGATGCACACGGGATGCGGCAGGCGAATCACCCTGGGCAGCGGTTAGCAGGAGACCGCGCCATGCGGACATGGAGCCCGCGCCACGACCCTGTGCGCCGTAAACAGCCCGAGCGCGCCACATAGGCCCCGGCCCGCTGTCTCCGATCGGCGGCAGTCATTGGGCACGTGTCGCCCACGCAGTGCGGGAGTGTCACCAGGCGGCCAGCGGCCGACCAAGGCCCAGGTGAAAACGGTCAAGTCCGGCTCAACATCGGTACACGGCTGGTGAAAGTGCGCCCCGACAGCTCAACTGGCTGCTGCGTCCCGGCTGAGCGCGCCGGCCACAGCTCGGCCGGCACGGCTTGTCTGTTTTCCCGTGCACTGTGACGGTGACGGTGATTATTGACGACTCCGGATCACACCGAAGCCGTGGTCCAGACGCGGGCCGCACCTTGCGGTCGACGGGGCACCGACCCTCTGTCCATACAGCACGGGGTCAGGCCAAGCCATGTCCGGGTGCCTGCGGAGGGGGGGAGGGAGGGTCGCCGAGCTGTCACGCCATATCTGGGTGGACAATGTAGCTACCTACGAGTCAGCTACGTTGATCAGCCGGATCCGATCCGATCCGGTCCGGTTCAGTTCAGTTCAGTTCAGTTCAGTTCAGTTCAGTTCAGTTCAGTTCAGTTCGGTTCGGTTCGGTTCGATTCAGCACGGCTCGGATCGGTTCGGATCGGTTCGGATCGGTTCGGCTCGGCTCGGTTCGGTTCGGTCGGTTCGGTTCGGTTCGGTTCGGTTCGGTTCGGTTCGGTTCGGTTCGGTTCGGTTCGGTTCGGTTCGGTTCGGTTCGGTTCGGTCCGGTCCGGTCCGGTCCGGTCCGGTCCGGTCCGGTCCGGTCCGGTCCGGTCCGGTTCGGTCCGGTCCGGTCTGGTCCGGTCCGGTCCGGTCCGGTCCGGTCCGATCAGCCCTAAAATACCTTCCGGTTCGGGAGTCTCATTCACAGAGGTCTGCTCCGACCGATTCGGACTCATCCGAACCAATCGATCCGGTCTTTTCCAATCGAGTCCAATCCAGTCTATCAGACGCAGATCCCATCATGTCCAGTTTAATTCGAGTCGATCCAACCGTACCCAGTCCGATATTATACTGCCCTATCGGGCTCGGTCCGTTGTCGTCCAATTCCACGCGGGCTCCGTTGCCGGGTGGCGCGCCGCAGTGTTAGCGGCGGCACCATCGGTCAGTGTCGTTCGTTCCGCACGGCGTGGCCGCGGAGGGCCGCCGCCGCCGCCGCCCGTCCCGGACGTCCACCCGGACACCGACTCGCCCGAATCTGGGCTACCCGGCCGCCCCGCAACAAAAGCCAATCAGAAAGATCGACGGAAGTGAGCTCGCCCGAGGACGGCGACGGCCACTGGGGCGGCGGCCGCTTTAAGACCAATCGCGGAGGCGGGGGCTAATGGTCTCAGTGACACGCTCACACCAGCGGATCGATACAAAACAGATGTTGGTCGCGATAACCGAAGTCGATTGCCTTGTGACTCCGCTGCAGTGCTGTCTGTAGGGGTGGACGGGGTATCAGTCTTGCAACAGCTCAACAATGCGAGCGGCAGGCTATTGATATAAATGCATAGATACACACACACACACACACACACACACACACACACACACACACACACACACACACACACACACACACACACACACACACACACACACACACACACACACACACACACACACACACACACACACACACACACACACACACACACACACACACACACACACACACACACACACACACCACACACACACACCACCACACACACACACACACACACACACAACACACACACATCACACACACACACACCACACACACACCATCACACACACACACACCCACACCATCCACACACACACACACACACCACACACATCACACACAACACACACACCACACACACCAACACACACACACCCACACTACACACACACACACACACCCACACACACACACACACACACCCACACACACACACACCACACACACACAACCACACACCACACACACACACAACACACACACACCACACACACACACACACACACACACACACACACACACACACACCACATCCACACACACACACCACACCACACACACCAACACACACACACACCACCACACACACACCACCACACACCAACACACACACACACACACACACACACACACCATACACACACACACACACACACACACACACACACACACACACACACACACACACACACACACACACACACACACACACACACACACACACACACACACACACACACACACACACACACACACACACACACACACACACACACACACACACATATATATATATATATATATATATATATATATATATATATATATATATATATATATATATATATATATATATATATATATGAAAGGTTATGAAACAACATCGGTAATTTATTCCGAGAACATAGTAATTACCTAGCGAGAGAGTCAATGTAAGATAGGCTGTCATGTCCAATGAAACATGCATCAATGAAAAGCTACTTCGCAGTTTCATTAATATTAATCCCCGATCTGGGGGATAGCGGGGCGAGGGGAGGGGGGGGGGGAGAGTCGATGCAATCCACCCAAAGGTTTTCCGACGATACCTCTACGGCATGGTGTGCAATTATGCAGAAAGTTTCAGAATTCTGTGGGACATCCATTGCGCGTATTTGACACGAAAAACGTACCCCCTGTCTTTTCTGGTTTCGGAGCAGCGGAGGTCTTTAAGGAGCACTGCACGGCGTTCTACGCCCGGCGCGGACAAAGGCGACAACAGCCCTGAAATTCCGTTGACCGCCCCCGGCGGGCCGGCACTGTTGCATTGATGGAGCCATACATGGTAAAGATGTGCTCAAATGCGTAAAACTATACACCTTTGTACTCAGAATTAAATAAACAGCACGCCTGTTAATATGCCGTCTCACTACGACGTCATCACCATACATATAAGCATGTGAAGTTCGGTGAAGTGAAGTAAGAAGTAAAAGTTCGATTTTAGGAAACCCTTTTTCCTTTACTTGGCATACAGGGTTTAATAAATAACGTAGCAACATACAACTAATAAGCGATTGCGAACCCTGTAGAGGTTCCACCCACCGGTATTTTCCACGAAGCTTCATCTTCCCTAGTTCGGAAACGGCAGGGGCATCGACTCCTGCCCCCATCAGTTCACGTTATGAAAAAGGGCGTATCAGAGCGATAAGACGCATATCGAGCAGCGCCACGAACAGAGCTGACGTCGAGCTTTAAAAGTGGGAAAAACAGCTGCTGGCGAGCATCCGTCATCAATTGGAGGGATCGAACGTCTCAGTCCGTGAGTTGGATACCTGTGGAGAACTGGAGGAGAGAACCAGTCCTGACGTAGAAAAGCTTACAGCAGTTTGTTGGGCTGACAAGTGGTCACTTTTCATGCTGCTTGACAGTCGACCACTTCATCTAAATGAAAACGATACCGCAAGACAGATCTAGGCTTGAAAAAGTAACCCGAAATGCTGTCGAGAAGTAAAAAAGATCGTTAAGAAACGGAACAGTTCACATCTTGTATTGTCATATCTGCATTGTCATATTGTCATATCCCATATTGACACTCGTCGATAGCCGCCGTCGGGCTGGGGCAAAGATCCAGCAGTCGACCGGCGGATAGATATGCGGGGCACATTGTCGCTGTGGGATGGGCACCTTTGGCACATACAAAAGCGCATAAAAAAGGGGGCGACAGAGCCGGGGAAAGACCGCCCTCATCTTCGGCATAATATGATGTGCCACTAGCTAGTACTGTGCATGATAGCAGTGTTTTTAAACCAAATGACCCATTTGGAGCAAGGGAGATACAGAAACACAATTTGGATGGGCGCGAACACAAATGTTTTTAATACTACTGTTGTATGGATACATAGATACATAGTAACCGGATAGTTTGACCTATGTCATCTCATGATGCTGGCAGGACCGACGCAACATTACGAAGCAATAAGGGCACTTTTCTTAACAGTTCGCCGATGATGGGAAAACGATTCATTCAGAGAATTCAATCATCGCATAAATGGCAATCTAATGTCAGATATGCTGACATTTTCAGTGGCACATACACACACGCACGTACGCACGCACGCGCGCATGCACGCATGCATGCACACACACAAACGCATACAAACGCAAACGCATATATATATATATATATATATATATATATATATATATATATATATATATATTTGCATATCAAATGTTATTGCAATTGGTGTCCACCGTAGCATGCCTCTAGGCGTGATAACTAACTTAACCCTGAATGACTCAGCAAAGTTCTCAATTGAGCCGAATCCATCCCAACATTCCATCCCACTTTGGCTAACTCAAAGGTTGAATCTCGCTCATAGTCAGGGGCTAGCACAAGTTTGTTTCTGAGGACAGCAGTCGGGAAGAGTCGCCTGGCCATCACACCCCACCTTCAGAACCCCTCTATCTGCGGATCCCGTGACCCGTCATTTGCCGTCGGCAATTGGGATTCCGATGACCTGATCTATCGACCGGCGGCTGTGGCCGTCGCCGCCGGGCCGGCCGAACAGCGGCAGGGACAGCGTCGAACAAGGGCAGAGACAGCGCTGACCTGGGGCAGGGACAGTGTGGGCCAGGGGCAGGGACAGCGTCGAGCAGGGACAGGGACGGCGTCCAGCAGGGACAGGAACAGTGTCCACCAGGGGCAGGGACAGTGTGGTGCAGGGGCAGGGACAGCGTAGGCCAGGGGCAGGAAGAGCGCCGGCCAGGGTCGGCCCCCACGGCAGATTGAAAAAGTGGGGGCATCAGAAGCGTGTCATGTTCCTGAAGCAGCCGGGCGCTCACGGCATTCCAGGCAGCCTGATCGGGTCGGGAGGCATGCTGTGGGCGCGGGCGTCAGCCGAGCTGGCCGCCGCGAGAGGTCACGACCTGGCAGCTCAGGGTGGGAACGGACCGCTGTCTCGCCGCTCCGGTCACAGCGTGCACAAAGTCCTGCTGGTCACGCCCGTAGCGAATACAGGCCCAGGCCGAACGGACTGGGGCCGGGTCCGGTGCCCAGTCGAGTTAGGGAACGCGTGGCCCAGGGAGACTCACACATGCAGTGCATGACACGATCCGGAATTTGCACCAACAGATGTACCGAAACAGACTGTAGCAATGAGACATGGCCGTGTGAAACATGCACGTACGGCAACACTTCCCCACCGCGACACGAGGGTTTTGCAGATAAACCGCAAGGCTCATTCGTGGGAGTGGGGGCTGAGCGGGGCCCGGCTCAGACGCGACGGACACACCCGAGCTGAGCGGAGCCCGGCTCAGACGCAGCGGACACACCCGAGCTGAGTGGGGCCCGGCTCAGACGCGACGGACACACCCGAGCGGAGCGGGGCCCGGCTCAGACGCAGCGGACACACCCGAGCTGAACGGGGCCCGGCTCAGACGCGACGGACACACCCGAGCTGAGCGGAGCCCGGCTCAGACGCAGCGGACACACCCGAGCTGAGCGGAGCCCGGCTCAGACGCAGCGGACACACCCGAGCTGAGCGGGGCCCGGCTCAGACGAGCCCGAGCTGAGCGGGGCTCGATTCAGACGTGCCGGACACACCTGAACTGAGCGGGGCTCGGTTCAGACGCGACGGACACACCTGAGCTGAGCGACGGCGCGCCCACGGCCTACACCGACGTCCAGCGCGCCGGCTGACGCCACCAACGCCTTTGTGCGGCATGTCACCGCGCCGCCATTGTGGCGGCAGCGGCGGCGTCGCGGCTGGCACAATGTCCTGTTTCGCCACAGCGCGGCGGCGGCCGCGGGCGGTGCGGAACAGACGCGTCCGTGGGAGCGACGCGTCGGCGTCCGCCTCCGCGCCGCAACCCCGGCCGCGCGGCGCACGGGAAGGCACCGCCACCAGCGTCGGCTCGCAGGTCTGTTACCGGGCCCGGCAGGCCGTCAGGAATTGGGACGCAGTCAGCATATGTAGGAGCACGCCGTGTTGTCTACGTCGACGTAAGGAATCAACTAGCAACTTCTACGAACGTGATACGGCAGGAGGCACTTCAAACGTCTGGGGCCTACTGCAGCGCGGCGAGAACGTGTTATTGGCATTCTGCCGGGTGTGTTTTCGGCGTTGTGTGATGGCGCGGCGCAGCGTGCGCCCGACAGATGTGTGATCGGGCGGCGGACCTGGCGTGACTGCGACGTAGCCGGGCGTGACGGACCCGGAAAGACGTCCGGTGCCGCGCCGCTGCACGCCTCCACCAGCTGCTCGCGTGGGCGTAACAACCGCTGGGGCCGGTAAGGTCCGGAGACAAGTAGCCTTTGAGCAGATTGGACCGCCTCTGTGTTTGACCAGTACAGCATGGCTCCACAACGCAAATAAACATTAGAGATAGTTAAGGTGCGCTTTCGGCCATGAGGCTAAACGTCTTGGTCACGGCTACCGATCGGCGCATTTGCCTTTGGCTTGCATGCGGCCTGCTGTAACAACAGGCGGGCTTTATGGACAGGCTGAGTGGGCTTGCCCTGCGGCGAGTATCGACTCTGGGACAACTCGAGCAGCCCAACGCTGGAGTCAGCGGTCTCGGACTCGGCAGTCAGGCAGCATGCGCTGCTGAAGGCGGCGGCCATTTACCAGCCGAGACATTGCACGCACGTCTGACCCAGATACCGGCCACGATCCTGAGGCAGGGCGTGTCCCACGGCTGGCGAGGTAACGATCTCCATGCCAGTCCCGGCGGGTGATCGTCGGTGATCCAGAGAAGCGTTGGACAACAAGCCGACAAGATCAAGGGCAGAAATACAGGAAAACGTGAAAACGATGTAAACAGGTCTTCAAGAAATGTAGAATCCAATTACAGCGCACCATGGAAGGGGAAAATGGCAGAACACAAGAGAATAGAAGGATGCAGCTAGAGACGAGCAAGCGCGGCAACACTGGGCGGGCTGGGCGGATAACAGCCCACCCTGTCGTCAGATAAGGTGGGTCACCACCTCGTCTTACCCACACTCAGGTTATCAGAGGCCCTCGACACCCGTCACACATATAGCGGGCATGGTCGACGGCACACGTAACACGTTTAACGGGCATGGTCGACGGCACCCGCAACACGTTTAACGGGCATGGTAAACGGTAGTGATGCCTCCAGGAGGACTGGCCACGATCGACAACGTAATGTTACAATCATTGACAGGAGGCCACAGGCATAGAGCGGGAGCGAGTGCGAGTGCGAGTGCGAGTGCGAGTGCGAGTGCGAGAGAGAGAGACAGAAAGAGAGAGGGAGAGAGAGAGAGAGGGAAGGAGGGAGAGAGAGAGGGGGAGAGAGAGAGAGAGAGAGAGAGAGAGAGAGAGAGAGAGAGAGAGAGAGAGAGAGAGAGAGAGAGAAAGAGGGGGAGAGAGAGAGAGAGGGAAGGAGGGAGAGAGAGGGGGAGAGAGAGAGAGAGGGGTGACTGGTGCTGATGGATGCTCTTCGGAGCATGCCGGCGGCAGCTACACGGAGGGAGTGTAATGGGCATACGACGTATCGCCTCCGAGTGATGGAGCTCGGACTCCTTCAGGCAGCTGCCACCGGGCTCGCTGCGGCGTAAACAGAGTCTGCAGGCCGCCATTAAAGAATTGCCCCCATTCTAACTACATGATGATATCCAAAATGACAGATAAATGGTGAAAAGAATCGGGTTTTTCAGCTGGATACTTGTTACCTATGTAGCTAAAAAATGTGATCCACTGAAACTTTATGATAGTGCGTGAGCTCCCAATATTACCAGTGTATTGATCGATTGTAGAAAATTATGAAACGAATCACTGCGCCTCGATTCGTCATTCATTCAAAAGGTTGATGGAACTCAACAAGCCCAAGAACTTAGTCGGGCTTGATAACAGTATCGAACGCAGTGGCAAGCAAAAACTGAAAAGACTGTAATGGGCTGCATCGACGCCTAACATCCCATAGGTTGCGACGTTCAATGTGCCTGTCGGTATGCATGACAGCAATAATTTGATGAGAAATGGATGAAGGAGCACGAGAGTCTGGGGCTTAACGGCACGGTAAGGATACTCGAATATTTAACGCGAATTGCCGTCTTCGTGATCACTGTTAGCATTCTGTTATTGTATTTGTGGACGCACGGGCGCTCTGGTTGCATTTAGTCGTTGTGACAATCTTCCCTTAAGCTGTTTGGCTGAAACGCATCTCCTAAATGGCATCTAGTACAATTCAGTCACATGGTCAACAACAAACAGCAATTCTAAAAAATGTCGCGACAACAAAAGATAAAACGGTTCTACACATATATATATATATATATATATATATATATATATATATATATATATATATATATATATCTATATCTATATATATATATATCTATATCTATCTATCTATCTATCTATATATATATATATATATATATATATATATGTATATATATATATATATAATCCGTAATCTTTGTATGAGACTAAACACGCATACACAACTAGTTTGTTAGTCATTGCCTTGAACGGTGATGCTCTGAGATGAAGATTCCAAATGCTATTTCTACACATTTGTATTCGTGGACGCGTAGTTGTCCTGCAGAATAGCCATGACTAGATTTTTCCGTCACGACAACCCTCTTTCTTAAAGCCTTTTCGGCCGCGACGCATCTCCTGAGCGACACCTAGCGCAAAGCGAATCAAATCAAACCTCTATGGTATTCTGGCAGCTTATATAGTCTGCTGAGTGTTACCAAATGGGCATCATGGCATGCTGTAAATACAGAACATTCCCGAATCTTCATCGGGGTTCTAGAGCGGCGCGGCCCAGATGATCAACATTTACGTGGAACATGTTCCTTTCGACGCGTGCCTAATGGCACAATTTCAGCACAAGTCTTACGCTTATATTGGAGATAATGTTTGCACTACCATGAGAACTCTTTCCGTTCTCGAGAAAAAAAGCATCGCAATGGCGATCTGCATCGAAAAGACGTTTCTCTCCACCTCTCCCCGTAGCCGGTGAACTTTGATAACGCAAAAAAACCAGCCAATGTATTATTTCTTGACAGCATAATTTTCACCAACTATGTCGTATTCATTTTTGGTGCTTAAACCCAGGGTCAAACCCAGCCTGACAACCCTCTAGGTGCTTCCTAACCCATCCCTGGGGCTCACACCGGCGCTCTATCATAATGCGAAGACATATCATAATGGAAAGCCAGTGGCAAAAATGAAATATGCAGTCCCGCAGCGACGTTTCAGCAACCCAGCCGAGTGCCGTCCAGCAGTCATGTCACTGCAGCCAGTTAAGAAGCAGGACGCGCAAATAATGTCGGACAAGTACTGAATGATTACTATCGACAAATGATGAGTGATGACAGCTGGCGCAGACATGATGTGCGTTGACAGCAGTCGCTGCATCTCTGCATTCGGACGGTACCCGGGCGCACAACGACAGCTTAGTGAGTGATTACGCACTATGGCGCCCTGCGTGCAAGGGGCACGTGTATGGGACACGGCTGGCAGAAAGCACATCAGTCCCTGCCAAACCGAACGTGTACTCCAGGCACTTCCACCGATTGCATCGCATGCAGCCTTACCCTGTTTTCTATATGGAAGTACACAATAGGACCGTTTGCGGTCGACCTTTTTGCGGGTGGCGGCCAGACGTGCCGCCCGCACCTCGGGCGTCATCGTGGCGCTGGCGGCGGCGTCGGGCGCCAACGAGCTCTCGGCCAGGCTGTCCCGGCCGGCACTCAGCTCGGTTGAGCTCTGGCCCGAGCCCAACTCGACCGAGCAGGTGCCGTGGCTGGAGCTCAGGTCCGGAGCGCTGCCGACCGGCCCGAGCAACGGCAGCGAGGTCTGGCGCTGGCCGCCGATGCGGCGCGGGTCACGACGGCGCAGCACCTCTATCAGGCTGGCCTCGCTGGCGGCCAGGCACGGCTCGGTCTCGGCCGAGGGGGAGGCGCAGCAGCGTGCCGCCGCGCGCAGCAGCCAGCCGGCCAGCCGTCGCAGCCGCCAATTAAGCCCGCCAATCGCCGGGAACGTGCTGTACGACTTGGAGTCCATGGCGCCGGCCGTCCCGCGCCGCGGCTGCGCCCACACTGCTCGACCTGCCGCGCCGGCCCGGGGGCGGCCGACGGCGGCAGCGGCGCGCACGGGGACTGCCGCCCGACGGGACGGGCGCCGAAGCTGCTGCGCCGAACAGCGTGCGCAGACAGTGCTGCGCCGACGGTACGTGCCCCGGGACTGCCGGTGCGGCGATACCTGCGCCGGGACTGCCGTACGACGATACGTGCGCCGGGACTGCCGGTGCGACGATACCTGCGCCGGGACTGCCGGTGTGACGGCCTGACGGTACGCGTACGGACGCATCCAGGAATGCTGGGTCCGGTATTGGGAGCGCAATTTGTCGGAAATACTGAATGTAATTTCACCTGCTCTGAGCATTCTGCTTTTCGACCAGGTAGCATGACAATCGTCCTGAACTGAACGAACTGGAAGCGTCGTCCAGTCGTTACATGGAGCTCAAGACGTTCTTTCTACAGAAAGGAACCCCTCGAACCGCTGCACTGACAATGCAGCGGAAGCAACGGTATACTCCAAGCGTAACAAACTCAGTTCAGCGATAACAGAGCTGTCACACAGGCACGACGCCTGCCACTGCCGAGTACTCATTTCTTCATTTGAGGAGGAGAAATTTGAAGGTCAACATAAACCCAAAAAAGCGCTAACGGGCAGTCCATAAACGAGGTAAATAAAAATGAAGCTTACCGTCCGTAAATTGCAGTGTCTCCGTGACACTGGAAAACACCCAGGACGCACTGCGAGCTGATTCACCCCAGAGGCATTTCCTGTAGAAAGGCACTCACACTGCCTCGCGGCTAACACCAGGCACCGAGCCGATAGCCTCGCTGTTGGCCCGACCAGCGCGTCACAAACCGGTCCGCGGCTCGAGACGGGCCGTGCCCAGCTCACGGCGCCGTGACTTCGCAGCACACCCTCTGAGTCACGCCCGCGTGCGTACGTACACCCGCGCCGCGCCCGCGTGCGTACGTACGCCCGCGCCGCCCCTGCGTGAGTGCGTACGCCCGCGCCGCGCCGCGCCCGCGTGCGTACGTACGCCCGCGCGCGCCTGCGTGCGTGCGTACGCCCGCGTGCGTGCGTACGCCGCCGGTAGAGGGCTTTAAGGGTGACATTTAACTTACCTCATCCACCCGCCACCCATGGGCCGTGCTCATACCCGCCCACGCCCCTGCCTACCATTCAGTTGTATCCATTCGCTACCCATCCGTTTGCAGTTTTCCCAGCACTTGGGTTCTAATTTATGGAAGAGTTTCAGGAAAATTTACACCTTGAGTTACTGTTTTGCGTTGATAATTGGACGAGTTGTGTGAATAGAGCTAATTATGCCGGGAGGAAACGCAAGCAGTTACATAATGTAGCCTGTATTGAAGTATCTACCGGAAAAATTGAAAACGTCTTGCACATTCCCCTGCCCATAGGGTCATTCCACGACAAACAGACTCTGGATAGCTATGCAGTCCCTTCGGCATTTTGGCATCCCTTCGCATTTGACGACAGAATATGAATGTAATTATAGCATCACAACGCGATTCTGAAAGTTTTAGAGCCGTATGACGCACCGATGAGGAACTAGGGGTCGATGAAAATACCCAATGACGTCACAAATCCTACTTTTTAACTTGATGTAGCGAAAACAGCTTGTGGAGTATAATGCCTGGTCAAAGTGCATCGGAAAAGTAGCTACTCATGTTTTCTGAAACATGGATCAATATAACATTCAAGTTCAACTAGGCACATATAGTGATCTAGTTTGAGCTGTAAACTCATTTTATAAAACGTATGGTTCCTTTGATTTTCCCCTTTTCTACGAAGGTTTCCTACGAATCAAAATGGAACCGCATGGTTAAACTACGTGGATTACAAAAGCAAAATACAGGATTCTTCATAGAAAGACAGAGCGTGCGCACCTGCTTGGCCATGCACCCATGCACAGCCATGGCTGAAACGCACAAATCTGTGCCTCTCCGTTTTGTGCCCCGTAGAGTATTTCATAAACTGCGTCCATGATTCACCTGTTCACAACCAGCAATACAGTCGACGCGTCGCCGGGATTTGGTGCTGCCCTCGGCGCTAGATTCTCATGTCCTGACAGGCTTTTAACGGTGTGTTCCACTTCGATGCATGGACATTTGCAATGAAAAGTCGCGAAGATGTGCGATGTACATTAAAGGCCCACATCCTCAGGATGGCGACACATCGCCCCGACCCGTTCGTATGTGTGGCCAGCCTGGCTCGGTCACCCGGACCCACTCGTGTGTGTGGCCAGCCTAGCTCGGTCACCCCGACCCGCTCGTGTGTGTGGCCAGACTGGCTCGGCCACCCCGACCCGCTCGTGTGTGTGGCCAGCCTGGCTCAGCCACCCCGACCCGCTCGTGTGTGTGGCCAGCCTGGCTCGGTCAGCCCGACCCGCTCGTGTGTGTGGCGAGCCTGGCTCGGCCACCCCGACCCGCTCGTGTGTGTGGCGAGCCTGGCTCGGTCACCCCGACCCACTCGTGAGTGTGGTCAGCCTGGCTCAGCCACCCCGACCCACTCGTGTGGATGGCACGGTGAAGTGCTGGCGACTGTACAAAGCCGCCAGGCTGTTACGCCACGAAAGGTCAGCGTTGAGCCTCGCTGAAGTCGTCGGAGACGACGCTGCGGCGGACAACGTTGGCTCGGTAGTAAAACGCCGCCAAACGACCTTTTTCCAAGGGAAAGCAACAAATAGCCTTAACACAAATTACTCAGATGAACTAAAGTTGCTTTTTATTTGTTTTCAAAGTTCCCAACGTGGCGGCGGGTTGCACAGATTCATTTCATAACTTTGTCTAGTAGGTCCGACCAGACCGGACTGGATTGGTTTGAGAAATCTGGAAAAAAAACAGATCGGCAGGCGGACTGAATCTGGACTGGATCTTGGATCTGGGTCCTGAAAACTCACTCCATGATATACCCTTATGGCCATAAACCGATGCCGCGCGCACAAACAGGGCCATTCGCTGCCGGATCGGAAGCGAACGCGAGTCAGTTTTGATCCGACATGACGTGGCAAGACGTGGCAGCCTGTGGCGGCTGCGGCAGGCGTTTTCCACAGTCGTCGCTTCTGGCCGGCCTGCAAAGCCACTACGAGTTCCAAACTTTGCCCACGAGAGCGCCTCATGAGACCGCCATAGTGTTGCAGGATGGGCGGGGTCCCACCAGAACGTGGCTGGGTTGGATTTAATGCCGCCATTAGTTTTGATGAGGGGAACGCCTCGTGTCTGGTGCGGCGCCCGCACCAGTACATACCCCGTTTCAGCGCGGGCTTTCCGACGGCGCTTGAAGAGCTACAGTGATAATGATACTACGCGCGAACCACTGCACATGCATCGAAACATTCCGTAGAGGGCTGCGGCGGACAATCTACCTGTCAAACGCGAGTGTGGTAGTACTTACTGGTGCGACATGCAGCACGTAATAGCAGTGGGGGACACAACAAAATTATACGGCTCGCATCGTTCCTGGGGAACACAACAAACAAAGACCCATTCTCGGGGGCCCGGCAGCTCTCAGGGAGGCACACCTTGATAACCACTTCGGGAGATTTCCCGTCAGCCACCGATCGCTGACAACCAGCTGCCAGATGACACCGGTCCAGCTGTCATGCGCGGCGATCGTCCCTGCCAGCTTCATCTCGATCTCGATCACGGGACAGCCGTGAACCACACTCCAGCTGGCACCCGACGGGGTCTTACAACGAAGCAAACCCGTCCGACAACGTTGCAGCCTCTCCTCCCCCCCCCCCAACCCCCTCCACGCATCAGGAGCCGACCGTCGTCAGACCCTCAGCGCGGTCCAGTCTTCCCCTTTGCTACCGCCCCCCCCCCCCCTCCTGGGCCTGTCCGGACGGGGTCGAATGGCGACGGCTGCACGGGGCTCGTGCGCCGTCGGCACCGGTCGAGTCGGACAGCCAGCGCCACCTGCACGCCCGTGCGGTGCATGGCTCGGCCGCCGGCCAGCCGGGCCGGCCTGCCGCCGTGCAGGACTTTCACGGTCGACCAAACTGGTTCTGGCGCCGACAGGTCGGCCACCCTCGCGCCAGGAGCGGGCGCTGAGATGTCGGCCGGGGAGCAGGGGCGGGGAGGGGGAGGGGGAGGGGGAGCGCACCTGCTGAGGCGGCGCCGCGCGGGCGGCTGCGCAGCGGCAGTGCGCCCCGGGCGAGCCGAGCGCGCCGGCCGAGTCAATCGCCGTGTAATGGACGGCGGGGGTGTACGCCGCGCCGCTGACTTGACCTTGCCTGTTGCAGTGCTGCGACGCGGCGGCCACAAAGACGGCCGCCTCCCTCTGCGGGCCGATCTCACTCCCTGCAGCCGGACGAGGGTGGCACTCTCACCCGCGCGGCGACGGTGAGAGTCGCGAGCAGCGTGTCAGCCCCGGTCACGACGCCGCCACGGTGGCGAGCCGACGGGAAACTTCGGAGAACGTGACCGCCAACCATGTGGAGGCGCCGGGATCACCGGGAAGGCGAGAATGGCACGAGGGCGAGAGAGATTGTGTGGAGCGACAAAACAGCAGACCAAACGAAAGGCAGCACGGCGTGGCTAGCGGACAAGGGGGTGAGAGGAGAGAATAGGCATGACAGTCTGAAATGTGGGGAGCTTGGGAAAGTCCGCGCCTTGACTAAGGCAACCGGAAACGACACTGGCGATACCAGTGCATGAGACAAGCAAGCGCCTGACTTCAAGGACAGGTGAAAAAGATCCCCAGCCGCAAACTTCCCCTGGCCATGTCGGCCCCGGCCCAGCACATACGATCGCTCCACGTGGGGAAGCTGTGACCTTTGAGGCACTGGAGGCGTCCGGTGTCAGTGAGCACGGTCCCATACCCGGCGTACGGCCGCGTGCACTGCAGCGCCACACCTGACCCCGCCGTCACGTGACGTCGGCGCCGCCCGACCGGCCGACACGCGGCGTGCTCACGTGACGCCACCGGTCTGCAGCGTCTGGCATGGCGGCCGCGGCTGCCCGGCCAGGCCGATACGGGCGCACGGGGTAGGGGAGGGGCAGTGCCGGTCCGGCACAGGGCCGCAGGCGGCAACGGGCGCCGGCCGTCCGCCCGGCTGCCGGGGTCTGAGGCAGGGATAGTCGGGCCTCCGGGCAGACGGCGGGGGATGCCGAACTATTGAGGCAGACGATGAGAAACAGAGTGCTGTAGTCTCGATGCAGGGGGTGAGAAGCACCGAAGTCTTGGAGCGGACGGTGGGAGCAACGAGATTTCAGGACAGATGGTGAGGAATACGAAGTCACGGCGCAAACGGTGGGGACCACTGGGAGTGGGGATCAGGAGCGCATCTTGGGACAGACGGTGAGGACTGATGGGCGCTGAAGTCTCTGAACAGAAGGAGAGGAGCACTGGGATAGGCCATCCATGACAAGAAGCGGGGAACGCTGACCATTTTGTAAAATAAAGTGAGGAACACTGAGCTGCTGGACATGGAGCGAAGAGCACTGCTCCCTCCAAACAGAGTATCGGGGGTGCTGAAAAGGCAGGATGCCGAGCCATTGGATAGTTATGGGGGGACGTCAAGTTCTCGGGATAGAAATGAGACGCACGTGACCTTCTGGGATCTCATGAGCAGCGAGGACATGTAAGCTCTCGAAATACCAACAGCGAAGACCACTAAGCTCTCGGCGCACTGATAGTGATCACTGATCTCCCACCAGGCCGTGAGAAGCGCTGGGCGAGCCGGGACCAGCCGTCATCACGAGAGCCAGCTGAGCGGCTGGCTGTTCGGGAGGGCGAGAGCGGGACGAGCCGCTGCCCGCTGCTCTGTGGGCGGACGATCACGCGACATCCGACCCGCCGGACATCTGCGAGGGGTGGGGTTGCCGGACCCCTCCAGCGGTCACGAGTCAGAAGTGCTTACTGACTGACAGACGAACTGACTCAGCGCGTCAGGTCTGCCAGCACTGGTGTGGCAACGGATGACACGTACGTGTGTGCTCATCAGCGATGCATCTGGGATCCGGGAGGGCTCTCCAGCACGGCCAGGCCGTTCCCCGCTCCTTACGCAGGCTTTTACCTCCGCCCCACAAGCGTGGAGGGCGAAATGTATCGAAAATTAAGCGAGCCAGAGACGCGTTAAAACAGCGTTGAAAAACACAGGCGTATGTCTGGGTGAGCAGCGGTGAACGTGACCTTTGATAGGTCATCCCAGCCCAGAGCAGCTGTTTATTAACCCTCCTGTTATCTCACGAATTAAGTGTGCGGCGACAATGGAAGAAAACGGAGATGAATAGCTCTAAGAAAATTATCGGATAAGGCGCTATTGAAAATCAACAGATGGGATCTGTTGGGGGTGTAGTATGTCAAGCCGAGTTTAGGGGTTGATGGCTATTGTTGAACTTTCCAGTCTAGCTACATCAAAACTAAAAAATACACACTTACGCAAGCAAGAGTGTTATGAATGTAATGTTGTTAATGAAAGCAAGAATGAATGCGTCATTATGGTTCAAATAGTAAGATCTTCAAGAGCTCAAATATTTTCACAAATGTCAAAGCTGGACATACAAGGCTTGAAATTCAAAGATTTGAATGGCCTGAACCTGCAAAAGTAAGCAGAGAGATAAAAATGCACGTGAGATTGATAACGTTGAGAGCAATAGTCTAAAACATATCCTTAAACTAAATATCCAGCAAAGAATATGCGTCACCCGATTGTCACTTCCGAGCCAAATATTGCATGAATACCTTCGAGAAAGAGGTCAAAGATCATAACCAATCAAGGTGATCATGACTAAGCAAGGCGAGAAACTTGAATTTTTAACACTCGTAACAATGACGCAAACTCAGTCGCTCAAACTTTCAGCCCTGCGCTCGAGACCGTTCAGATACTTATCCTGAAAAAGCAACGGTCTCTGAGGCCCCTCCCCCGTAGACAGAGGGTCAATGGGGCCGGCCCCTGACAGAGCGTCAATGGGGCCGGCCCCTGGCAGAGGGTCAATGGGGCCGGCCCCTGACAGAGGGTCAATCGGGCCGGCCCCTGGCAGAGGGTCAATCTGGCCGGCCCCTGACAGAGGGTCAATCGGGCCGGCCCCTGACAGAGGATCAATCGGGCCGGCCCCTGGCAGAGGGTCAATGGGGCCGGCCCCTGACAGAGGGTCAATGGGGCCGGCTCCTGACAGAGGGTCAATCGGGCCGCGGCCGGGCCGTTCAGGAGCGGCTGGCGCGAGTGGGAGCGATAACCCTGTTGACCGACCGACAGTTCGCCCCAGATCGAGCCGTGCCAGCTGGAGAGAAAGGGCCAGAGCGGCCGCGGCGAGAGCCACACCCCGTGAGGAAGACGTTCTTACCACAGCTTGCGCAAGGATTGGACGGGTCGTGGTAAGGGATGGCAGTCTGTCGCGCATCCAGCTGTGATGCGCTACAAAGAAAAACACACCGCACTGACGTCACAGGAAACGGACGCGCACGACTTCAACACGAGCACCAGCCTCTGCGCCTGTGAGGCAACCCACTATATCATACGACCTGTAGAGAAAGGCTATTGTGATATGGTCCGAGAGGCAAACACGAATGTGAATGTCACGGGAGACCTCATGGGCAGTGTCGTATCAGGGGTGTGTGTGGGGGGGGGGGGGGGCGGTACGCCCCCAGTTGCAGTATAAGTATCAATGTCCGCGCGAATAAATGTCCACAATTCTGGTTCCTAACGGGGGCCTTCCAAGCGAAAAAATGAGCCTCCTTAACACAAATGTGGGCATTTGTATCCAGAAAATGTGTCCCTTTATGCAGCAAGGGGTCTTCTGAGACGGATTTGGTACCCCAGCTTGTTTATGGGCTTCCTTGATGTGAATTTCGTAGGCTAAGTATGGCTACAAAACGCTCAACTTGGGCAAAGGGGCGCCCCAAAATTTAGAGGTGCAAAAGCATACTCTTACCCGTGTCGGTGCGCATGGGGACAACTGCTTATTCCGTCCCCTTCATCCCACCACTTCCCGGTTACGTCATCCCCGCCTGGCAGCATAAAATACATTGCCAATCGCGAGATCTCACCGAGGCCACCCCTTGTTATTTTTTGCTACACTAAGATAATTGCTTTGTTTGAAACAGCAGGTGGGTTGCATCCGCCCCCTTTGTGTTCGTATCATGAAAAACGCAAATCCGGATGAGGGATCAAAAGCCACTAAAAACACCGAACAAGCATTCGTATTTCCTCCAAAATGCGTAAATTTTACGGTGCTACGAGATAAAAACATCCCGTATTTAGCCCAACATCAGCAACACCCCGATCAGATCACATCAGATCAAAACACCATGGACGGAGTGCCGAGACACGAGGAAAGTCAGGCAGCACCGGTGCCGCCGCGCTGGCGTGAGTACGGCGCGCGTGTCGTGGCTCGGCACACCCCAGGCGTGTCGTGCGGAGGCGTGAGAGCGAGCCCGCTGCCAGGCTCGTGCAGTCCGCTTCCCGGCCGTGAACCTCACCACGCTTCCTGCCGGGCTTCTCACCGCGGCGTTCGCGGTCCGTGCTCTTATCGAGGCGGAAGCCAGCAGGCGTTCACACCAGCCTTGCACGGGTAGGTATGTAGAAACGACACAAAAGTGCCGAGTGTATAATGAGTTCTCACCTCAGTGATAAAACCATGGCGGCATTGCAGCGACTGGCGTTATAGCAATATCGCGCTGGGAATCGGCCCAACAGCGACGTGTCCGTACCAGAGAGGGTGTGAGCGGGCGTGCGCGCGCACGTGCGTGCTATCTACGCGCATGTGTTTCTACTTAAACGCGCAGTTGCACCCAAGGCAACACGAGCGCAGGCGGAAGAGATGTCCCACAGAGAAGAGGCGGATGGCGCCAGGCCTCAAGTCGCTACGGTGATCGCAAACGTGTACGATGCGGCCCAGCGTCACAAATAATGCCCAATCACATCACATGCCCTAATGCGACCGGCACTCGCCGCCACAGATCGACGAGCGGAACTGTAAAGCGAGTGGAGCCGACCTAGTGACCTGTGCCTCGTGAAATGGATACACTCAATCGTCGAGCGGACCCGAATGGAAACAATGAGCACGCCAGAAACGCTTCCCCAGTCAAGAATCGTTGGAACTTGCATAAGTAACGAAGACAATTGAATGAACGTCACACTTTCTTGCACGCCTGTGTCCCGCATTCCAATGAGTGGCCAGATAATTGAATGGAACCGTACTAACAAACGGCATGAGCCCGCCGTACGACGGGCGCTAATTAGGAAATCAAGATGTCAGTCGGATGTCTTCCGACAGCCGTTGCGTAGCGCTGGTGTGATGAGCTGCGCAGCCTTCTGAATGCGGTAACTACCACTTATGCAGAGACAGTGAGAGGCCCAGTCATGTGAGCCAGCGGCAGATTGCAGCGCCGTAAGACGTAGCGTATAGTGGACGCCACCGCTTCAATCTTACCAACTGTCCCGCACATCGACATCAGCAAACGGCACGTGCAACGCCCGCTTCACAAACATCCCGTCCGCAGCCGCAGCCAAGCGCCCCTCCCCTGCTTCGTCACGGTACATACACCCACACTCACACAGACATACACCCACCCACACACACACAACAGGCGACACAAAGCGAGCGAGGGCGCGGACGCCGGGACTGACCTTTGTGGGACCACGAGGAGCGTCGGGCGCCGAGCAGGGCGCGCCGCGAGGTGGGCCCGGCGGCCCGGAAGCCCGGCGGCCGGTAGCGGGCCGAGCGGGCCGCGTCAGCCGCCAGACTCGACACGCCCAGGTGCACCGCCTTGTGCGGCGGCGTGACGCGGCCGCGCGGCAGCGAGAGCGAGCCTGCCGCGCTCGGCACCGGCAGCGCGCCCGTGCTTCCGCCCACGGCCGTGGAGCGCGGCAGCGTCGTCGAGCGCACGTCGGCCGCCGGCGCCGGCTCGCCCGGCAGCGGGCTCGTGTCCGGCACGCTGCTGCGACGCTTGTAGTTGAAGAGAAAGCGGCGCGGCCGGCGGTCCTCCGGCTCGCTGTCGGACGCCTCGGGCCGCGCCGTGATCGTCTCACTGCTCAGCGACGTGTTGAGCGAGTTCTTGCTGCCGAGGCTGGAGCGGCTGCTGAACCAGCGCGGCGTGTTGCGCTGGCCGATGTGCTTCTCGTAGCTGTCGGCGGCGCGCAGTGTCGAGTCCGAGTCCACCTGCTCGGACGAGGAGAACTCGGAGCTGCGCGGTCGACCGATCGTCAGCGTGCTGCCGCTGCCGCACGACTTGACGCTCACGTCACCCTCCGACTTCACGCGGCCGCTCAGGCGCGTCCACTTGTCCTCGGTGCGCCCGAGCGTCGGCTCGCCCTCCTCCGCGTCCTTCTTCTCCACCAGGTTGTGGCACGAGTCAAACTCCTTCTTCTTCTTGCGCTTGCTGTCGCGCAGGATCTTGTTGAAGTCGATGGAGCCGGTGCTGCCGACCGACTTGCGCGGCCCGGTCGGCGAGGAGGCCGTCTCCAGCGAGGCCAGAATGTTGTCGTCGGAGGCGGCCGGCGGCGCCGTCATCAGCCGCAGGTAGCCGGAGCGCGGCACGTGCGGCGAGTGGCCCGGCGTCAGGTCCGGACTCGAGACGGCCGCCTCGGCCGCCGCCGTCCGGCTCCGGCCGTGCTTCGGGCTCGACGTGTACGACTCGGTGAAGAAGTCGCGCGCGCGCGGCAGCCGCACGCTCAGGTTGGGCGAGTGGTCACTGAGTGACGTCGAGTCGCCGCCGCTTGACACCTCGTGCATCAGCGCCACCAGCCGGTCGCCTACGTGCTGCATCACCTTAGTGAGCATGGGAGGCGAGGCGGGCACAGGGCGGCGGCGGCTGCGTCGGCTGCGACAGGCCGCGCAAGCTGCCCATCAACCGTTCGTACACGGCCACAGCGTCGTTGGGCTCGGCCGGCGCGGCGGCCGCCGGCGCGGGCGGCTGGACGGGCGGCGGCGGCGGCGCGTCCGAGCCGTCGTACTTCTGGATGATCTGCTGGCAGCTCTGCGAGATCTGCTTCTGGATCTGCGTCATGAAGTCGGGCTGCGCCGGGTTGAAGGCGGCGTACGCGCCCTCCAGGTCACTGCTCGTGTAGTCGGAGCTGTCGTACGAGTCGCTCCACGTGTCCTCGCTGCTCAGGTATTCAACAATCTCGCGCACCTGCGCCTCGTTGATGCCAGGCACGCTCTTCATCATGCGCGTGAGCTCGCTCTCGAACGAAAGCAGCTGGGCCGGCTTCGCCTGCGGACCGTGCACGTCCGTGCGCGGCGCGCTGAAGATGGTCGTGCGGAAGAACTGTCGCAGACGGCCCATCAGGATGTTGGTCTCCTCGTCCGAACTCCAGTTGTTGAACGAGTCCTTGCGGATTACCTTGTTGCGCGTTTTGGCGCCCGGCGAACTGGCCGCCTGGCCGGCGGCGTCTCTGGCCTTGGCTGACGGTGTAGTCGACCTCCTGCCGCCGGCGGCGCCTTCCTCACCGGAGGCGGACCGCTGCGAGCCGGAGACCGAGCTGGTCTTGCGCGCCGTGCCCTCACTGTCCGATGAGTCGGGCGTCACGCGATTGGCCGCCTCCTCTGGCCGCTCCTCCGTCTCCTTGATTACCGCCTCCTTCAGCAGGTCGTCCGAGCTGCCTAGGAAGCCGCTGTCGCGGCTCTGGCGCGCCTCGCCCGTCTTGTCCAGCTGGTGGAGACTGGCATCGCGGCCAGCGTCCGGCGCGGCCAGCGGCTCCGGCGCTCGCGCCACGGCCAGCGCCGCCGGCTCCTCCATCGCGCGAGCCACCTTCTCCAGGGCCGTCTCGCGGTCCGAGTGGTCGCCGCCGGACGCCAGCAGCTTCTTCTTCTTGCGCCGTTTAATCGTGTCGAACTGGCCGTCCGTCTTCTCGAAGGCCGTCTCGTCGGCGGTCGGATCGGGCGGGTTGTCCTCGTCACTGGACGTACCGTCGCTCTTGTCGGACACCTCGCGCGCCGACACGTCGCCGCCGCTGCCGCTGACGTCACCCGACTGCGCCCGGTAGCGGGAGCGCGTGACCTTTTTGCGCCGCTGCTCGGGAGATGGCTGACCCTCGGAGTCGCTGCCAACGCTACCGCTGCCGTCCGTCTGGACCTCAGAGTCTTCGCCAGCAGAGCGAATCGACGGCTGCCGCACCAGACCCAGGCCCAGGAAGCCCTTGTTGAAGTAGCGCGCCGCGGCCTGCTCCACCGGGTCACCGTCGGCGTCCTCCGTGTCCAACAGCTCGCTGTACACCGAGGCTGACGCGTCGCTGCTGAACGAGTCGTTGCACTCGCTCTCCTCGTTGCCGACCTTGCGCGGCTCGTACGGCCCGTTGCCCAGGCCGAAGAAGAAGTACTTCTCGAGCTCCGATGACGGGTCAGCGGTGGGTGTGCGTTCCTTGGCGGCGCGCTCATCGACGTCGCTCTCCTCGCAGCTCTCCTCGATGATGGTGGTTAGTGTGAAGTCCAGTGGCCGGCTCAGTCCCCGCATCTCCTCCTCCGTGTACGCCTCCTCCTGCGACGCGTCGCTGAACGACTCCTGCTCCTCCATCGAGTAGCGCTCGTCCGAGTCGAAGTGGTCGTAGCCGTACTCGTCGTCGTCGCCGCCGCCGAAGTCGAAGCCGTCGTCGAAGTCATCTGGCATCTCGCCGTCGGTGCTGACGCGCCGCTCAGCGCCGTCCGGCGAGCGCTGGCGGCGCCGCACCTCAGGGGTTCGCGGTCCGCGCCGCCCGGGCGTCGGCGCCGGTGCGTCCAGGCCGGCGAAGTAGTCGGCGAGGCGCGACGCCGGCTCTGGCGAGATGCCACGGCCCACCGTCATCTGCACGAACTCGTCGCGCGCCTGGCGCGAGCGCGCTATGAGACTGCGCAGCTCGTCCGGCGCCGGCCGCACCTCTCCCGTCACCAGCACCGAGTTGGTCTTCTCGTCCGTCACCACCTCCACCTCCTCAGGGGGGACGCGCCGCGCGGCCGGCGCGCCCTCGGGCTGCGCGCCCGCCGGCGAGTCGGTCACCTCCACGGTAGCCACGTTGCCGCGCGCGGCGCGCTCGACACCCGTCACGTTAGTGACGGTGACGGGAGGCCTGTCGTCGCCGCCGCTGCCAGCGGCCGTGTGCACCACCGTGCTGCCGGCCGCGCCCACGGCCACCACGCTGACAAAGCCGCGCGCCGCTGGCCCGCCCTCGTCCGGCTCCGCCCGCGGCCGCTCACTTTCGCCCGGGGCGCTGGCCTCGCCGGCGCGCGCGCCGCCGCTGCTGGGCCCACTGGCGTCGCGCGGAGCCGCGCCCGCTCCGCCGCCCATCTGCGGTTTCGCGGCGGCCGCGCCGCCGTCGGCAGTCAATACAATCGAGCGGTCCGTTTCTGCGGCGGCCGGGCGCGGGGACGCGGCGCGCCGCTCGCCGCACCTGGCGGCAGGGGTGTCACCGGCCGTCAGCGCGGCGGGCTGCTCACCCCTGCAGTCGCGGCCGCTCAACCCCCGCGCGCCGGCGGCGGCTGGCCCGCCGCCGGCCATGCCGTCCGCCGCCGCAGCTGAGCCGGCCGGCCCATTGTGCGGATTTTTACAGGCTTCAGGGCTAAGGGCTAATGACTCAGGTGCGGCAGGGCCCTGACCAGGACCGGTTTGCGTGACCATGGCGGCGGCTGGCGCGACGGGCGCCGCCGTTTCGTCAGCGGCGCGGCCGGCCACCGTATCAGCTGGGCGGCGTTCTGAGTCGGCCGGCCCCCGGCCGTCGGTGGACGGGACGGCCCCGGCCGGGTCAGCCCGGACGCACGCTGCCGGCTTCTGGCGTGGCGCTGCTGCGTCAAGTTCCGGTCCGACGGACGCCGGTGATTCCGTGGCGTCCAGCGCAGGCGTGTCCGTGACGTCTGGGAAGACTGACGCCGGAGTGTTGGTGACGTCTGGACAGACTGACGCTGGGCTGTCGCTGACGTCGGAACAGACTGACGCCGGGGTGTCCACGACGTCTGGACAGACTGTCGTTGGGGTGTCCCTGACGTCTGGACAGACTGACGCCGTGGTGTCCGTGACGTCTGGACAGACTGACGCTGGGGTATCGCTGACGTCTGGACAGACTGATGCCAGTGTGTTGGTGACGTCTGGACAGACTGACGCTGGGGTGTCGCTGACGTCTGGACAGGCTGACGCTGGGGTGTCGCTGACGTCTGGACAGGCTGACGCTGGTGTGCCCGTAACGTCTGGACACACTGATGCCGGGGTGTCTGTGACGTCTGGAATGACTGACGCTGGGGCGCCATTGATGTCTGGACACACTGATGCCGGGGTGTCCGTGACGTCTGGACAGACTGACGCTGGGGTGTCGCTGATGTCTGGGCAGACTGACACCGGGGTATCCGTGACGTCTGAATGGACTGACGTCGGGGTGTCGGTGATGTCTGGGCAGACTGACGCCTGGGTGTCAGTGGCGTCTGGGCAGACTGGCGCCGGGGTATCAGTGACCTCTGTACGGACTGACTCTGGGGTGTCCGTAACGTCTGGATGGGCTGACGCCGGGGTGTCAGTGACCTCTGGATGGACTGATACCGGGGTATCAGTGGCCTCTGGACAGACTGACGCCGGGGTATCAGTGGCCTCTGGACAGACTGACGCCGGGGTATCAGTGGCCTCTGGACAGACTGACGCCGGGGTATCAGTGGCCTCTGGACAGACTGACGCCGGGGTATCAGTGGCCTCTGGACAGACTGGCGCCGGGGTATCAGTGACCTCTGTACGGACTGACTCTGGGGTGTCCGTAACGTCTGGATGGACTGACGCCGGGGTATCAGTGACCTCTGGACAGACTGACGCCGGGGTATCAGTGGCCTCTGGACAGACTGACGCCGGGGTATCAGTGGCCTCTGGACAGACTGACGCCGGGGTATCAGTGGCCTCTGGACAGATTGACGCTGGGGTATCAGTGGCCTCTGGACAGACTGACGCCGGGGTATCAGTGGCCTCTGGACAGACTGACGCCGGGGTATCAGTGACCTCTGGACAGACTGACGCCGGGGTATCAGTGGCCTCTGGACAGTCTGACGCCGGGGTATCAGTGGCCTCTGGACAGACTGACGCCGGGGTATCAGTGGCCTCTGGACAGACCGACGCCGGGGTATCAGTGGCCTCTGGACAGACTGACACCGGGGTATCAGTGGCCTCTGGACAGTCTGACGCCGGGGTATCAGTGGCCTCTGGACAGACTGACGCCGCGTTATCCACGCTGTTTCGACAAACTGTCACCTGACTATCGCGCGCCGGGTCGACTGGATCCGGCGAGCCTACAGCCGCAGACATAGGGCCGACGGACACGGCGTCGATCGGGTCCACGGACGGCCCGGCTGGCGGCACCGCTGAGCTGGCCGGCCTTTGGTCGACCGTGACGGTTTCTGGGTCAGCCGAGTCCCCTTCCGGCTTGTCCGACGTCACGTGGCCGGTTGTGGGTGTGTTCTCACCGGGGTCAGCGCCAGGTGGCGTGCCTCTGCACTCGTCCATCGCCGGCTTTTCCTCGTTGGCAGCGGTACTGGGACTGGCGGCTGGCGGGTCGCCGTCTCCATCCTTTTCCTCGGTTTTGGCGGCCTCTCCGGGGTCCGTTGAGTCACTGCCTGACATCTTTTCCTGGGGTGCGCTGCTGTCCAAAGCCGCGGGCATTACGCCGCCAGCCCTGAGCTGCCGGGCGGCTTCGTTAAGGTCAGGATCACCTGCCTGGGAGCCTTCAGCCGTCGGGTTTGGTTTGCATGTACCAGCAGAAACGTCTGTCGATGATGGACATCCAACCTCGAGTTGCTGATCGGATGAGGCAGCTTCCGGAATTTCTGTTATCGAACGCTGACACGCAGCAGCCTCCCCGGAGTCAGAGCCGTGAACACCGGACCTGACTGGAATGGGATCAGTATCCACCCCCTCCCGCTCGGCGACTTCTGTCCCACCGGCGACCGGTACAGCGACGGCCTCCGTGTGTCTCTCCTCGTCCAGGCCGGCAGCTTTCTCGGCCACCGTCGAGATGTCCGTCACCTTGGTCGCAGCGCTACGGATGCCGCTGCCGACTGATGTCGCATCGGGCTTCATCACAGGCTCACCTTCCTCACTGTCAGGTCCGCTGTTCGATGATGATAAAATGCCAGACAAAGGGTTTTCCTCAACCTTAGCAGCCTGCGAAACGGCGGGTGTCGAGCTCGCCAAGTCCACACCAGAGCTGGGGACTGACGCAGTCGAGCTCACCGGGCCCAGGCCAGAGCTGAGGACTGACGCATACGTTTTAGCCGATGCCTGCCCATCCTTCACAGCCGCCTCGGCGGTCAATTGCACCGTTTCCGACCGCGTATTTTCTCGAGCTTCATCAGCACTAAGGTCGCCTAGTGTGGGATAATTCTTCTCTCGCGCTTCCCCAGCAGCGTCTGCCACGAGACGGTCCCCTGAGGTACTGCCTGTCCGGACCACAGTGCCCGAGTCGACCACCCCAAGGTGGCCGTCAGCCCCGTCCGTTGCCTCGATGACGGCTGTCCGGCCGACAGCCACAGTGCCCGAGTCGTCCACTCCAAGGTGCCCGTCAGCCCCTTCCGTCGCCTCGATGACGGCTGTCCGGCCGACAGTCACAGTGCCCGAGTCGTCCACTCCAAGGTGCCCGTCAGCTCCGTCCGTCGCCTCGATGACGGCTGTCCGGCTGACAGTCTGCGAGGCCTCGCCAGTGCTGCCGGACTCCAAGCAGACTGGTGGTGGCTCGCCCGCCTCTGGGGCTTCGCCTGAGGCGCCCAGTTGGGAGACTTCCAGCGTCGGCGCGCCCGTGGCGAGACTTTCTTCCGCTGAAGTGGGCTGACTGGCCTCCGGGTCGGACCGCTCGGCAGTCCTGCCCTCGGCTTTGGCATCAGGACTGACAGATGCAGCACCGACACCGACGGTCTCCTCTCTGACCTCACAGGTGTGAGGGCCCGCCAGCATCGACACATCGGTCGTCGGCTTTTCACTACCAGCATCGACCGGGCCCGCAGCTTGAGCTGGGGCAACAGCGACGCTATCCACTGGCGCTGTGATAGACGTCAGGCGAAGTGACGCCGCGTCGCCGCCATCAGCGCTCACCGGGGTGAGCACATCAGTTGGGGAAGGTTCCCCTGAGGGGCTGGCAACTGTGGTAATGGTTGCTGCGCTGCCCGCCTCACAACTGGCAGCCGGTGGGCTGACAGCCTCAGGCTTGACATCCTCCGGGCTGGCGGTCTCCGGGCTGACAGTTGCTGGGCTGACGGTCTCGGAGCTGACAGCTGTTGGGATTACAACATCAGCGCTGATGGCCGCTGGGCTGACCGGCTTAGAACTGATAACTGTTGAGCTGGCGGACTCAGAGCTGGCAACTGCTGGGCTGACAGTCTCAGAGCCGACAGTTGCTGCGTTGACGGGCTCAGAACTGGCAGCTGCCGATGAAAGCTGCTGACAGCTGCTGATAACCTCCGAACTGACAGCTGTTGGACTGGTAACCTCAGAGCTGACAGCTGTTGGGCTGACGGCCTCGCAGCTGACAGCTGTTGGGCTGGTGGCCTCAGAACTGACGGCTGTTGGGCTGACGGCCTCGGAGCTGACAGCTAATGGGCTGATGGCCTCGGGGCTGGCAGCTGTTAGGCTGCCTGCCTCGCAGCTGACATCCGTTGGGCTGACTGCCTCGGAACCGTCAGCTGATGGGCTGACGGCCTCGGAGCTGACGGCTGTTGGACTGACGACCTCGGAGCTGACAGCTGTCGGGCTGACGACCTCGGAGCTGACAGCTGTCGGGCTGACTGCCTCGCAACTGACATCTGCTGGACCGACGGCCTCATGGCCGACAGGTGTTGGGTTCACGACATTCTCCGGTGCAGATACATCTGGCTCAGACGTAGCAAGCGGCAGGGCGACAGCTGGAAGCACCTCATCACCCTTTTTGTTGGCTTGATCACTATCTTCCATTGGGCCAATAACCAGCTCCTCTGTCGTCTCACCAGGGGGACTTGGCGCACATATAACTGCAGTATTCTCATTGGTGTTGGCGTCGGAAGCGCATTTCGTCTGGTCATCAGCTGGTGAATTTCCAGCCCTGTCTGTATCAAGACCGTCTGACACCTGTTCAGTAGCATCTACGGTGAGCACAGCTTCAGTCTCAAAACTGACCCGTGCCTTCATTTTAATGTCTGCGTTCTCTTGCTTTTGATCATCATCGGGGCTGATGAGTGTCATTGCCGAGTCACTGGCTGGCTTCTCTTTCAATGTCTCGGCAGAGAGAGCCAATGGTGGCGGTGCAGCAGCAGCAGGTTTCTCCTCCACCGAATCAGCAACTAGATCGCATGGGGTCACATCTTTAGCCGGCTTCTCGTCCACCGCGTCAGCAGTGGCACCGTTCGACGCCAGGTCTTCAGCGTCTGGCTTCTTCTCCACCGCGTGAGAAGCTGGACTGTCACGCGACGGATCTTCAGCCGCTGGCTCTTCCTCAGCTGTGACAGCAGCTGGTCTGTCTGAAGTCAGTTCTTCCACTGCGTCAGCAGCTGGGCACCCCGGTGTCAGAGATTCAGCAGCTGGTTTTTCTTCCGCGGCGTCAGCAAATGGAATGTTTGGCGTCGGATCTTCCGCAGCGGCCTCTCTCTTTCCCGCATCTGCATCTGAACTACCAGGCATCGCATCGTCAACAGCTGGCTTCTTCTCTACCGCGCGCGCAGCTAAACTGTTTTCCATCGGGTCTTCAGCCGCTGGCTTCACTTCCCTTGCGTCAGCCGCCGGGCCATGCTGCGTCGAAGCTTCAGCAACTGCTTTCTCTCCCGCCCCCTCAGCAGCTGGCCGGTGTGACGTCAGATCGTCAACAGCTGGCTTCTCCTCCACTAATTCACCAACTGGACAGTCTGGTGTCGCATCCTCAGCGGCCGACCGCTGCTCTTCTGCGCCGGCAGCAGGACCGGCTGGCGCCTGACGGTCTGCTGCGTTGTCTCTAACCGCATCAGCTTCAGTACCGCCTTGCGCCAAATCCAGCTGAGTGGACTCCCCATCTTCTTCATCGGCAGGAGAGCCGCTTAGCCTCTGTTCGTCACCTGCAGACTTATCATAAGAAGCGCTGTCTAAACCCGAACCGTGACCCCCCGAACCATCTCTCCCACGGGGATTGGGTTGTGCCACAGTCTCAGCGACAGGCTTTTCCTGCGATTCAGTAGCTTCAGTTTTGCCTGGTTTTGAGCCGTTCGCCCCCGTGCCCGCTGCATCATGGCAGGCTGCTGTTGGACCGCCTGTCGCTGTGTCGTCCTCAGGCCCTGTGACATTTGAACCGGCCGGCACGATAAGAACCGCTGTGGTTTTGTCCCCTAGCGTAGCGGATTCAGGGTCAACTGGGGCCGAGTCGTCTGCCGCCGGCTCCACACATGTTAAATCATCTCCGATAAGACGCTCCCCCTCTGGGGATGGCCTCGGACCCGTCTCCGATGCAGTACACTCCGACAGTTTTCCTGACGGGACCTCGCCCTCGGGAGTCGCCTCTTGCTGCGGGCCGTCCGAACGCCCGAGCGGTCCCGACTCACAGCCGGGCACATCCGATGGTTCCAGTTTGTCGTCACTGTGCACGATCCCTGTGTTGTTGGTCTGAACGGCGCTTGCTGTCTCCACTTTTACCTCTGACGACACGGATTCGGAAACATCATGGTACACCATACCAGCGCCATCTAGGCGTAATTCTCCGGTAGATGCCTCGCGGATTGCCTTGTCTGCTCGAGTACCGGAAACAAACTCAGGTTGAGTTAAATGAGGTTCAGATGCGACCGTAGAATTTAACGTATCTGTTGAATCTGATGTCGCTAGCTTCAACTCGCCTGGCCAGGCCTGAGCAGCAGCCGATGACGATAGACTACCCTCGTTCGGTTTCAGCTCATCTTCAGAAGCGGCGGATATTGACTGAGACGGTGAAAGATGCCCAACGGCTCTGAATGGGGCAACATTGTTTACGCTATGTTCCGAATTTGATGAAACCGCCTCGATTACCGAAATGTCATTTGGCTGCGCCCCGTCCAGCGCTATCGCACCCGTTGCCGCACCTCGGGTAGTGACGCCCGAGCCTTCTGCGTCGACTCGAGTCTTCTCTGGGACGGACTCTGGACTAGCTAACCGCGACCGGACGCCTACATCCGTTCTAAGCTCATGTGAAACAGAGAAGCTGGGAGCCACCGCGCAAGACGACAGGTATACGTGCGCCGTGACATCTGCTTCTGAAGACTGAGGGGTGGCCACCGGCTCGCCACTCACCGCGTGTCGCTCAGCCTCAGCCCCGGTCGGGGCCGCACCAGTTGTCGGAGCACTGGCTTCTTTGTTTAGCTCTACCTCAGTCGCGGAGCCATCCGGGACGGCTGCCTGTGCTGCATCCTCGGCCAGGCACACAGCAGGGCCGCACTCGCCACTCGCCGCCTCCACTGACCGCACTGATTCCGAAGCACTCGCATCGCGTGCGTCCACTGTTTCTGGCGCACTCGCACTGTCCACACTTGGTGCTTCCATGACGCCCTCAGTCCTAGAGTCGGATGTTGCAGGAGAATTCAGTTCCGTAAAACCCACTACGTACACCGCACTCGTGTCTGTCCAGCCTGCCTCGTTGGCAGACAGCATTGTCGCCGACTCGACCACATCGAGATGCTTCACGCCTGCCGGCTTCACTATATTAGGAGGGCTTTGCCTCGGCGAGCTCACCGCATCAGAAGCTGACCTTTCCTGTCCCGCCGTGTCAGTGACTATGACCGTTTTCGCACAGGTCGTGACGAGCTGATGAGCGTCAGCATGCTTCGTGTCCGGATCGGCAGCATTCACTTGTGCCGCACCCGAGCCAGCGGCGTCCGCCTGTCCTGGGCCGGCACCAGCGGAGTCTGCCTGTCCTGTGTGCGGCTTGGCACCAGCGGCGTCCGCCTGTCCCGTGTCGGGCTCGGCACCAGTGGCGTCCGCCTGTCCCGTGTCGGGCTCGGCACCAGTGGCGTCCGCCTGTCCTGGGCCGGCACCAGCGGCGTCTGCCTGTACTCGGCCGGCACCAGCGGCGTCGGCCTGTCCCGTGTCCGGCTCGGCACCAGCGGCGTACGTCTGCCCCGTGTCCGGCTCGGCGCCATCGGCCTGCTGCGCCGCCGCAGGACCGGTCTCGCCGGTCGTGCCCGGCGACCGGGAGCCGGCGACGCGCGCCGGCGCCGGGGACGTCGCCCGGGCGTCCACCGTCAGCGGCGAGTCGGTGCCGCTGTCCAGCATTTCCTCCACCGACGAGCTGGCGTTGAGCACGTACGTGCGCTTGACGTGCGTCTCCGAGTCGGAGCTGTCCGAGTCGTCCGAGCGCGTGGTGTCGGCCGTCGCAGAGCTCTCGCTCTCAGTCGGAATCCTGTTGACGGCCCGGTCGCGGTCGTACCGCTCGGGCCGCGTCCAACAGGTCGTATTCACACGTGGACTCGTCCGACTCTGAGTCGTCCACCTTGGACTCGGGCGCGCACTGTTCAATGCGGCACGAGCCGGCGTCGTCGAGCGCCGACACGGCCGCGTTCTTGCGGTTCTCCTCCTCCATGTCCGAGCTGAGCGAGTCGACGCCGGCCTCGGGGAGGTTTGAGAGTGAACCGCTGTAGTCGCTGGTGCGGTGCCGCGGCGCCGTCTCCTCCGCGTCAGACACTGAGGCCGTCTCGGACGTGGCGCCGCCGTCGCTGCGCGCCTGGCCGGCTGCGCGGCGTCGCGGTAGGTGGTGGGACGGTGAGCGGCACGGCCGTGCTGTGCGCGCAGCCTCCGCGGCGGCCGCCCGGCTGACACTGGCGGCCGGGCGGCGCGGCGCCACTTGCCGCGGCTGGTGCCCGCGGGCCGGCCGCGCGCCCGCCTCTCTCCTCGTCCGAACCTGCTGGCGCCGCTCGGCGCCGGCCGCGGCTCGCTGCCGATCCAGCGCTGTTCGGACCCGGCCGGGGTGCTCGCCTGACGCCACTGCCCGCCGCAGCGCGCGCCGTTATCGCCGCTATCAGCCGATGCGCATCGTGCGATACGGCAGCTCAGGCTGGCGTGGCGCTGCGGCGGCCGGCGCGCCGGCGGCCGGCCAGGCTCGGCAAAGCTTTGCGAGCGCCGCGGGCGGACGCTGGCCAGCGCGCTCGACGCTGTCGACCCCGGCGAGTCGCGACCCGCATCCGCCCCGTCCGCGCCGAACCCAGCGCTCTGTCCGATGATGACGCGCACCCAATGGTCGTCGTAGACAATGCGGGGACTTTCCAGGGGGCGCGCGTTCTCTGCCTGATTCATGACCTTGTTTTGCTACGTTGCCGGATTTCTGACAGGACTAGATTGCGGCACCTCTCGAGCTGTGGATCTGGACCGATATGCGGAACGGTGTCGTATGTGTGGGTCGTGCTCACTGCATTCGTCGCGGTTGTTTCATCTCGTCGCGCGCCGACATTCTCCGAGGTATATGTCGATGGCGTTACAGCACACGGTGATCTCCCAGCCTCCGCCCGCGTCCTGTCACTGCGGCCCATTCTCTCTCGCAACGCGGCCTCCTGACCGAAATCGATCAACTCCATCTCGACCACCTGCGTCTCCAGGCTCGGAGACGGCGTCTGACCGCGTCTACCGCGATCATCGCGTTCCCACCGCACCCCTGGGGGCGACCAACGGCCCGAGGCCGGCCGCAAGGAGCGACGGCGCGGGCGTCCGCGCGCGCGAGCGCGAGCGCGTCCGGCGCTGCCCTGCTCCCCATGCCGGCGCTGACCTTGACTGCGGCTTTGTGCCGACAGTGGCGGGTCGAGGGTGGTGCGCCGGCCGGCGCCGGCAGCGGGCCGGCGGCGCGGCGCGCGGCCCGCGTGCCGTCTGTACGCTCCCAGTCGGCCTCCTCCAGGAAGCCGCGCTCCGAGTCCGCGCCACTCGAATCGGCGGCGGCGCGTGAGCCGCGGCACTCCCGCCGCACGTCCACGCTCCGAGTTCGCGCGACGAGTCGGAGCTGATAAAAACGAGTCGGTAGTCGTCCCAGCTGGTACTATCTTGGCGGGATCCACGCGTTTATCGCCGCCGGAATCGTCTTGGCCCTGACCGGCGTGCTGGCCCCTTGCAGCGGGGCTCCACGCCCCTCGCCAGGCGGGTAGGGTGCCGCTACGGTCCGGCCGTTGCCGCCAGTTGGGCGGCGACACGCAGTACTCGCGGGGGTCGGCCGGGCTCCCCTCCCAGGACTCGGGGCGCTCAGGAGTGGCGCGCGATCGGCACGTGGACGCGAAGTCCCCAGGTGCAGGGCGGACCCGCTGATGATCTGAGTACGGTGGATCACTGGACGCGCCGCGCCGTCTGGAAGGTGCGCCCGCTGCCGACCTGGGCTCGTCGCCGCTCGGGACCAGTCTGCGACGCCGGCCGGGAGAAGTTCGGGGGCTGGGAGGGGGACGGGGCTCCTGTTCGCCCACGCCCTCATCAGCCGACTCCGGGCCCAGCCAGAGGGTCTCACCTGGTACGGGTCGGTGACCTGAGGCCGTGTCACGTTGACTGCCGAGTGGCAGCGCCGAGAGCCGTGGCAGGGTCTGGTAATGGTCTGCCAGCCAGCCGCGCGGCCAGGCGTCGGCTGCGGCCGGCCGGTCAAAGCGACCCAGGCTGCTGGCGCGGGCGACGGGCCGTCCCAGGTACTCCAGTCCCATGCGAGGCCGCACAGGCGGCGACGGGAAGCCTCGCGGCGCGGCGTCCGACGAGGAGATGTCCGTGGCCGAGCTGGTGGCCGTCGCCGCCGGCGGGCGGTACACGGTAACCCTGTGACCTTAGCGGGGCAGGCGGAGCGGACGGTCACAGAAGCGAACACTCCCAGCAACGGCACAGAGACGGGACGGTGACGCGAGCGGGCGGAAGACAGACACGACGTCGGACCGCAAAGCACACCAGCTAACGGTGTCGGTGTGAGGAATGCAGTGTTTGTGTTTGTCGGAGCGGCTAATGTCGTCTCGGTCCGTAAGCGAGCAAATGTGGTTGAAAAATGAGGCTTGTACACCGCCCTTCGCTGATAATTCATCATTATTCATCATTAAAGTCGTGTGTTACATCACACGGTCTCGGGGTCAACGCCGAACTTCGAGCAGCTGCGGATAGTGCGAAGGCGACACAGTTTGGTTACCTAGGAGGAGCTTCAGCCTCCCGACGGCTGAAACAAATGCGTAACAATCAACTAAAATTATTTAAGCAGACTTGCGGACGTTCCCAACCCGAATTAGGACACGCTCATGTGCGAGGGTGTGGGTATACAAGATACGTTGCGGGGAGCTGAACAGGAAGAAACTGCGGACCCCGACATCGTCCGAAAAGCAGCAAAAACGGGCTTCTCCGTGGATTTTGCCCGCTTTCTTTTACAAACTTAGATAAATTTATGTTTAATGTATGGTTAATGTGTGTTAATGCTATGTATTTTTCCGTTACTGAAAATGTCATTTTTATATATGCTTCAACCGAAAAAAAAACTATACCCCTGTTTATGCGGCACAGCACAAAATGGCGCAGGCGATTATTGCAACGTTAGGAAAATGTTTCCATCCAACCTTATTCTTTTCACACACCCAGAGCCAGTGGGCACTCTTTTGCTAAAAATTGTAGTGGCCAGATCCTCCCCGAGTCACGTTAACATTATTGTGGTCTGATGCTTAGTGATTGTGATAACCGTTTGCTCAAAGCATATGCGCAGACGGTTCGGATCATTCGACACTATTCGTCGGAACCATCAATGATCAATGGCAATACTCAAATGTGCAAAAGAGCCGAGTCAAAGCACAGCTTAGCTGTCAGACATCAAGCTGCGCGATCGCTGCATCTCAGCTGATGGAGCATCAGCCACCCTAAAGAATGTGTGGTCATTATGTGGGATCGTGTCTCAGAGACCTCTGCTGTGTGGTTCCTCTTCGAAGGTCAACTGGTGTCCATCCAACAGCTGAGTTGAAACGGGGACGGCCGTGTCACTAATCACGACACCTCTTAAAAAGTGTTGACAATATTGTCCGTCGTACTAGTAAATGCAGGCATGGCATAAATCAGACGCAGTGAGTGGTTTGTTTCCATTATTAATTCCATTACTTCTAGTGCACTGTTTCCCGGCACCTTGCGTTTCCAGCTCGGTATGCATTGTATCGGGCAATAGCTTAACAGAATCGTTGCAGGGATATGCGATGCCTAGTCTTTGTGAGAATTCACAAGACTAATTCAGTTTTGTCGCCACTTTGTGGGGGACAATTAAGGACTTTTTTCGGGGGGGGGGGGTGTATTCGCCAGCAGATGTTATCCTACACACCGCACACTCCCGTGTGGAGCATTCTCCCACGGCTACTCAGTCTAAAGGTTATGCAGAACTGGCAACCGGCTACGTACCTCTTCCATAGGGACTAGATTTCTAGCACTAGATTTCTAGATTTGTATTTTATTACTTGCGAAATGAAAGGCATGTCTAGTAAATAGTTCAGTTAAAATGACGTCCTTACAATACTTGCATACGTTTTACACGTTACGTAGAATATATTTAGAACCCATTTTCGCCCATGGTCATAGCTCATGTGATTCGAAAAGTACAAAGATAAAACGGATATCAGATACCGGCTAGTGTTGACAGCGCACACACCAGCATGCAAATCTTTTTCTCAGCATATGGAACACAATGACACACATGAACGACACTTCGACCCGGCAAAATACAGGTAATCACGGGTGATATAACCACACTAACTATGCACAGGTGAAGACTACATGATTCTCCAACATACAATATTTACATTTAAGTGTTTCAGCTTACGTAGATGGATCGATTCAAATATTTGCGGTAGGGAAGCCACTGTTTCATTGCAAAAGCGTTACAGCCCAGGGTTCTGATCACGCCGAACCTCCTAGTTTTAGTATGCAGAAAGAAAATGTTTAACAAATGAAGTGTCGGGAGTTTTATGCTTTACGTCACGCATGTGCTTGTTAAAACGTCGCCGAATGGGTCTTTTGATTCACCAACATACGATACCACTGGCACTCCTGCTCTCAACATATCAAACACGGCATGGAAGTATTAAAGTGAATAAAGGTGACCACATCACAATGATTATGCACGTGTTTAGGTCACGAAGTTTTTGAAATAAATGTTGGTGGGTCATGACCTTGCCCACACGAACGAAATTTAATAAAGGCAAGGTCCTTGACTAAAAACTCGTTAAAGAATACACAATTACTTAACGGACATCACTTGCATAACCTGTGTCTGGAGGTCATCCAGG
>NW_023596746.1:2259989-2278027 GCF_011947565.3 Pollicipes pollicipes
CCCCCCCATTTACTTTTAGCCTACCCTTTTGTTATCATTATGCAGTAATAAACAAATGTATTGCGAGATGGTCCACAAGCCAAGGAAGTCTACGTCAGCCAACCGCAAATTGTAACTTTAGCGCCCCTATCCCTCCCCCCTCCCATCTTTGCGACCATCGGTCGTACTGCCGTGAGTTTTCAGCACCAATGAGCATAGCTCTTTAAAGGCGGCGGTGGGACATGTTCAAGCCAGTGGAAAGTAAGCTGGTTGACCAGACGGCATATTTCACAATGTCGCTGCATGATCACCACTATTTTTCGTCTCCATTCGGCTAACATGGAAGTGTGAAATGTTTAAATCTAAAAAAGCGGAGCTCGAGTTGAGACCTCGGCGACGAGGTGCCGCTGCGACAAAGGATGCTAATACCGTCGCCAAAGAGAACGGACAGTCGTGCTGCCAACGATGGCGGTAGTGTGTGTGCGGACTATCACGCGCTGCTTGCGCCAAACGTAGCCCTCGGTTCCAGGTGACGGGCTCCATTCGCTGTAGTTTTTGTTATCTCCCCCGGGTAACAATTACGCCTGTAATCACCTACCTCGTTCCACGGCGTAAAGACATCTTGGCGCTGCCAATGTGTACAAATATGGATGCCTCACCCCCAAGTTTCCTGAGTGTAAAGGCGAACACCCACAACACAGGTGGGGTCATCTGTGGATTTTATGTGGCGGGGCTACCATTTTCGTGCTGCGAACGCGAACTTGGCACGCATGTACACATTTGTTAGTCGCTTGGAGGCCAGGCCCACGGTTTGCCTTTGGATGCGCCCTTGATTAGCGCTACTGGTAAGGTGAATATGAATCTGAATACGTAGGTCATTGGCCCAACAGCGCATGGGGTATTAGCCACGACTGCTGATGCTTATAGTTTGTAAAAATTGGGACCGGATTTGGCCGTCGGGACGCTGTCGGCGCGCACAGAGGTCCTCCCAATACGGCGGCGACCAGGGTTGGCCTTGTGGCACGTGCTGTAGTGCACTCCAGAATGTCGACCTTTGCGACTGAAAGGACAATAAGGTTAAGTCAACTGCAGGTGAAATTAGAACAGAGACGCTGCATGATGTTGGCAAAAACATTTCTGACATACTTAAATTGAGAAAACTGTCAACGGGCCTGGCCATGAAATGCCTCTAAGTCAAGTTGTATCTCACTACCAGGTGCGTCGTGTGGAGCGTTGCCTCATTGACTTAACTGGGGACACCGAAAAACTGGAGGGTGAAGAAAGTTATGCTTCACGTAATTAACCTACTCCATGTGCTTAAACGTGACATTCCAACAAAGTACAAGTGGCCCACCATATTCTTCAGTGGAGCCAAACCTTATTGATATGGTGACATGGAAGTTGTTTATACCGTTACTATGGCATAGCGTAGCAGCAATTACAGTATCAGCAAGCTGCCAAATGCGCCGCCTATCTCGACCGTGAATTGTGTCCGAGAGCCATAACTCGTGTGCCCTCCAGTCGCAGAGCCACTGACGCAGCCCTGTCGTGCCCCCCATTGCAGCATCCATGCGAGTGTGTGACCCTGTGCAACCGTCTGTCGAGGAGGCGGCCAAACTGCGCAAGCCGGAGCCAGAGCCTTGAGCTGCTGGACCAGCGGGGGGAGCAGACCCGGGAGTCTGTCAGCGACTGGCCGTGACGCGTACCAGGTCAGTTGTCACGCTCGTCACCACTGGTCGCCACTGAGCCTGCCCCTGGCCCAGTAAGCACGAGTCCTGCTCAGAGCCTTCTTTAGATGAGGACAAAGGAGGGACAACCGACACCGTTGTAGTGTCCAGCCGATGCGCGTGCCGCAACATTCGAATGGTGCAGACATGACGAAACTTGGCTTCAGGGCCCAGCCCAGCCCAGTCCAGTTCAGTCCAGCCCAGTTCAGTTCAGTTCAGGGCGGCTGGTCTGTTCTGCTCTGTGATTTCCCCAGACCTTTCCCCTCATTATTCAGCATTGCGAAGATGGAGGTGTGGTGCCATACAGGCTGGTCGTAGAAATACGACGCGTCGACCGTCGCTCTCCAGGCTTGTTCCATCATTTCCTTCTCAAGCTCGGCGGCCCCCCGCATCTCACGCCACGCAAACGACGTCACGTGATAACCGCTTCCAGTGCATTGTGCATGACTTTTGCAACTAATTACCGCGTGTATTATCGTGCCTGCGGCAACCATGTAGTAGATTGCTGGACGCCACTTTCGGCAGGACCGAAAACTTCATTGTGTCTGCTCTGTTCTGCGCTGCCGAGGAGGGCAAACATCGCGGGCATCAAGCGACTGTTTTCCCCATGGCCAAGATGACCCGAACCTGGCCAACCGGGTAAGTGTGCTCAAGGGTTTTTTGTTGTGGCTCAGACGGAACATATTGGCATGCTGGGAATTTCGGAAATTGACTAGGTCTCTCGGCGAGGCGGTTCGATTTCAAAATCATTCTCCACTTGGCAAGCTGCGCACCATGCCTACTTTTGTTTAGCTAACAAACGCTTAGCGAACCGTCCTGTTGCTACATTCAGATCATTCCGAGGACGTCGCTCAAAAGTTGGATCATGTTGTGCGTGCATGATGAGATCCCGTGAGTCTCTAGGGGCTCGCTGTGATCGTTCAGTCAGCACTGAGCTGCGTCTAAGTTATTGGATGAATGATGCCATCTGCGAACAACACACTGAATACTCTCTCAGCATTGGGTTGCGTGGATGAGATTCGATGGGTCAGTGCCATCTGTCAACAGCAAGGCGAGACATCAGTTCACGTAGCCGCCGGCCTGGGTCAGCTGGAGGTTCTGCGAGTGCTGCGCACGAAGGGAGCCGACCTAGCCCGAGAGGGACGAGCGCGGAGACAGTTGCTGCCATCTGGGCGGCCCGCCACGGCCCACCCGGCGTGTTGGCTTACCTGCTTGGAGAGGGCGCCAGCATCGACAGCAAAAATTAAGGCATGTCCAGATTCAGATTCGATTCGGGGGCGGGGGGGGGGCGGGGGGGCATTCAGTAAAGTGTGAGAGGCACAGGTACAGCTCTAATGTGCCAAAATGCCGCTGGCGTGGCGCGGTCCGGTGGGTGGTGCGTTAGGCTAGGTAGTCTGTGCATGTAAAAAGTATTTCAATAGGTAGACGACAGATGTCAGCTTATGGCATTAGTTTTATAATGCGGCAAGCATAGTACAATTTGGCTGTTGATTGCAGATGTTGGTCGCTGGATTTATTGTTTTGATGACTGTTCCCGACTTGGCTTCAACTCCCCTGGCCATTTTTTTTTTAAAAAGCTGCGTTACAAATACACCGGCCATCAGAAGTGCAGTTTCCTATCAGTTGGGTAGTTCCAGCCCCCCCCCCCTCACTCTTACGAACTTTGAGAGGAAAGAGGGTCTACTCCGGGAAGTCACGTGCTTGGTGCAGTAGGGGATTTAGCCTTTTCCCCGTCGAGTCCACTAACCCCAGCTTATGTTGTGAAACTATACAACGGTCGGCATGTTACGCCCAGTTCAGATAATCTATGATACCAAGAAGGCTCAGGAAAGATGCTGCCTTGCAACGATAACGGAGAAGAGAAGCGGAGATGGTCAACCACGGGCTGCACCATTCATTTTGTAGCTATGCACATCAAACCCACCGTGCATGAAACGACCGATGACAACGCCGGCCGCCACAGTCGGAAGCCGTTACCTGACGGGGCCGATAGGACCGCCTGACGCCTGAGTGTACCGCGGATACCGCTTAGGAGGGACTGGCGACCTGACCGGGGCCGATAGGACCGCCTGACGCCCTGAGTGTACCGCGGATACTTCTGGGGAGAGACTGGCGACCTGACGGGGCCGATAGGACCACCTACGCCTGAGTGTACCGCGGATACCGCTTAGGAGGGACTGGCGACCTGACGGGACCCACCTCCGGCAGGCTGGCGAGACGCCGCTGCTGGTGGCGTGCAAGTACGGCCACTTACCCGCCGTCCGGCTCCTCTGCCAGCACGGGGTCGCCCTGAATGCCCAGGATGACGTGAGTACGGCACGAAATGACATCATTCGGGCGCAGCTGTGGTCGGTGCTTTGACCGATATGGTGATTTGCATTGTTTGACAATGCGGACGCAAACATGTGTGGAATGCCAGGCATGGATGTAAACCTGAATCTCATGCCGTGCAAATGCGTAAATCTGGGATTAAACCACGGCATGACAAATTAGCCATCATCACACTGGAAACACTATTTATCCGCGAGCTTGCTTCCACCCTGACCAACACCTCAAATCACGCGTAGCGCTTAAAGTCTGAGGGCAGCACGTCAACAGCTGGAATCTTTGCTGAATGCCAAGTCCGTTGTGACAAATGTGCGTCCACCAGTGTGACCCCCCAGATATTTCTGCCATATACCACGGCATACTACATCAGATACTCATCGTTACATTACCACTGAGATGTATCTTACCGTAACATTACTTATAATCACGTGAGGTGTTTTAAAACTGCATGTTCAGCGGAAATATCTTGGAATCGTTTTAACAATGCGGTCTGTTTTGAAAGGCAGCATGAAATTTGTATGGAAGCTTTTAAAACGTCTTACGACAATTTCAACGCATCGCTGTGGAAATCTGGAGGGAGAGCAAATTTGAAAGCTGGAACACCCGCTGATTTTGTCTTGGTGTCCAGATCGCAGGCAAATTACGAAAGAATGTCATATATGAAAAGTCCAGATCATCTCCTTCCCAATTTTAGTATGCGTCATTGGCTTCGACGCAGGATTATATGACACGGTATCGGTGAGCGTTGTGGTAGTGCTCGGTTCAGATTTCAGTTAGCACTGCCAGAATAGATTTACGACTGTTTCTTGAAACAGGTAACATTCAGTTCTTTGGGCATTTGCCACAAACCACCTCCTAGCACGCAGACCCATGTAGAGAGGCCTACCTTATGATTTGAGTTACCTTATAATTTATAAGGCTACCTTATGATAATAATAGTTGTGTATGATTAATATAATTAATCTATATAATGATATAATTATATAGGGCTACCTTATAATTTGCAAAGGATATGCAGATCCCATGATATTCAATGGTGGCGTTTGTTGGTGAATATGAAGTGATTTTTAAATCCTAAGATCAAGCGAATGCTGCAGCGCCTTAATACGGAAAAGCGTTCGATGGTCAAAGTAAGGGTCACACACAACTGGATGGTCGCGGATGGGCGACAGGTCTGGATATCTTAGGATTCAAAATGTTAAAATCACTATCATATTCACCAACAAAGGTTGCCATTAAATGTGACGAGGTCTGCATATTTTTCGCAAATTATAAGGCAGCCTTTTCCACACGGAGTCAGGATATTGTTATCGCGTGATTTTTCATTTTTCAGTCTCCTGTTATGCACAGAGGGTCGTGTTTATTTGTGTAACTGTGACCGTTGTCATTGCGAGCGATGTCGGTTGAATGTTTAATATTTAGCTGTTGATTGATTGAACTGGTACCATCGTACTTGTCCTGATATGATACGCAATATATCGAAACTCCTTTTACCATATATATATATATATATATATATATATATATATATATATATATATATATAGATATATATATATATTCATGCATACATGCAGTATGTAGTACACACATCTAGGTACGGCAGCACAAACCATCAAACTTGAAACAGGCCCAGTCAATTCCAAATTTTTGCGCAATCGTGATGCCAGGCCATCGAGAGTTCGGCCATGTTTCCGACCTGATAAACCAGAACCCAGCCTTGAAAGTGACATGGCTGGCTTATTACCACAACGTGACCTTTCTTCGTAAGATTATCAGAGCGGGACAACCATCAGCATTGGCAAATATACTCGGCACAAACATAAACACTACAGAGAGATAGGCCCGCCAATCACGCATCAGGCTGCTTATGGCGCGTTAGAACAGTGGCAAATGACGGTTTATTTACCGGCTCCGGTCGGCTACGCCTCTTGTCTCATTAGGCTGAGGGCTTTTGAACCACTCATACCTCTCTGCCACCTTTAAGCGAAAGTTTCTACGTGCCACGGGACGCGAGCACGCGTTTTTAAATGGATGTAGGATGTGTTTGCCTTTTGTTGGATGAATGAGAGTATACTCGGGAATGGAATGTGAGGTGCCGTTTTGTGAAAGCTGTTTCCAAAGTCCAATTCGTAGTCCGAAGGATAAACCTGCTGTCCGTCAAAAAGTGTCCAAAGAATCGGGTTGTCCAAAAATTCTAATTTTGTTTTATTCGCAGCCAATTACTACCTAATGCCACTAGCTCAGCTACCCCGCGTCACTGCATTACTTCACTCCCTTTCGCATAAAAAAGTGAAGAAAATTATCGTGGGTAAGCAGTGTGTGGTCACAGGCATTCGTGGAAACGTCCGACAATTCAAAATTTACACATCGATGTCTACTCAGCTTGACTATCAGTAAGCTCGACAACAGCACTTTAGTTGGATGATGAGTGGTAACAAATCGTAACTAGGTAGGAAATGAGTATCACAGGCTCTTCTGAGGACATCATCAGCATCAAGAACACCGAGCCTCATTTTATCGATGCCCTTCAGTATAGAAACTTTCTACCTCACGTTTCAAAAAGTGGTATTTTTGGTGTGCTCTATCAACGACTTGGTTTTGTTCCAGAGTCAAATTATTTTGAAAACGAGCAGCATTAAATAAGTTGACACTGCACACCAATTTGCGACACGGCAGAAGGACATCGTCTGTCAACAAATGTCCAACGATGTTTGCCCCTGCTTGATTGCCCCGTTGGCCCTGCCAATCGAACTTGGACTTTTGTAATTTTTTGGAAATTCGAAACTTGAAATCCAATCGACATCTTTAGTAGGCACGCGAGAAAGTATTCCGGTTGTACTTGTTCTTATCTTGCATGTGTACTACTTTGTGGCATGTACCCGCCGGACTCGCACCACAGTTATCGAATTCATAGATCACTGGTCGCGTTTGGAGCGCCCCGGTAAATACGGAGGCCCGGCTACCGGCCGCCGCTGCGATCTGGGCGGTGGGGAGTGAGGATTTCGCTCTCATTCAGGTGCGCGGAAGCGCCGGGCAGCGGCCCGGCTGGCCAGGCGATACGGCATTACCGAGCACGCCGCAAACTACTGTTCTATAATCTTGGCCGAAGTCTCTGACGGTTACATGCAGCTAATCGGAAGCAGTTCTTTCAGCTGTTTGGTTTCTAGGGAATGTTAGGCCTAGAGGGTGACGCTTGAGCTAAACGACAGGTTCATTACCAGAAGCCCGACATGGGCGTGTGCGCAATGTAACAAGCCTGAAACCAACGTTCTCAGGTGCCAATGGCTACCTGGCCATGTCGTTCCTTGCGAGATAGCTGTACCACCAGATTTGTTTAAAATTTAACCTTTACATTTGCATGCAACGACGTTTGCAAGCCAGGAGAGACTTCGGATGCGTCTTCATATTGCGACGGTTAACCTTCGCCCCGATTCACCGCTTATGATGAGATGGGGGGGGGGGGGGTCGAGTGACCCTCTTCTGTTACCGAACTTAAAGAGAAAGAGGTCCGCGGAAAATCTAACGAATTGGTCTGAGCGAGATCTTGCCAGTATCATACCATCATGCCAGGTAGCCAGTATCATGGCCCTGGGCCCAGATTTTATCGGACTAGGAAAGGCCAAATGTAAATTATTCCTGAAAATCGACTTTCCCGGCCTTACATTTCCATTTTACGCAACAATACGGCTTAGCGGCATACGCTCTTGTTTTAATTCTGAGCACAATTATATATATATATATATATATATATATATATATATATATATATAGAATGCGTGCGTGCGTACGGCTTGCGTGTGTGCGTGTTGTGTATGTTTTGAACATACATTCATGATATAGGGATCTGTTGAGGTGACACTACATCTTACGTCGGCCGCCGCGCACCAACGGCGGATCCGTCAGTTGTCGCCCGCTGCCCGCGTTGACCGTGATCGCCATTCGCTGTTCCCACAAAACATCACTATTCAGAGTTAGACTGATAAAAAAACGTTTTGGTGTCAAAACACATGCAGGAAATGTGTCGAAGGATACCAGAAATTTCGGCGCAATCGCACATGCCGGAGAGATGTCTTCAAAAACTGTGGGGGACGCATCACCCCTCCCCCTTATCACGATGAGGGTTACTACATAAAACTGCGGAGTCCTATGGAAGTCGGTGATCCTATATAAGACATGGACATATAAAAACATTCACTTTTACTTACTATGCGGCATGCTTCACAGGGATCATTAAGCATGACTTGAACTGTTTGCTACCTTCAAGCCGTTTGTTTCTCCAAAAGTGTGACGGTTGCAATATTTAAGCATGAGAGGCTGACGTCCAACATTATTTTGCAATAAGTGGCCATTCGTCAGCAAATACTCCTCCGTAGCGGGCACTGGAATCATTGCATTTCGAAAACAATCTGCGAAGTGAAGGAGTGAGGTACATGGCATTGGTCACCACCTTTAAACGGATGCCTTCTATTAGGTTGCATAAGTTTAATTTTTCGTAATCACGTGCCATTCAGACACATAACGAACAATAAGCGCTGTATTTTTAATTTACAACTCGGCAAGATGGCAGCCAGACCTCTCTTTGTAAGGGTCGTTTTAGGTCTTAGAAAGATTATTTCGTGGTGTTATCTGCCACAGTCGATGCTGATCTCTGGAACAATAAGAGTGTGGTGTGTGTGTGTGGGGGGGGGGGGGGGGATAATATCGCTTCTTCAAGCCGAATCACCGCCGAACAATCGGTTATTATCGTTTTGATTGAGCCTGTGCTGTTTTAGACGTGTTTAGTTGCGATTTTTTTCAACGTGGCTTTTATCTACGTGTATGCTTTGTTATCGAAGTTATGTACATTTGTTGAGTATCATAAAACTTTTTAAAATTAATTACGTTGTTCGGTATAGCTGTGAGGAGCAACACACATCACAAAATAGTGCTGGTAGCCGTATCGTTCGTCCAATAACCAGAAGAAAGGAGAGAAAAAGAAATGTTTGTAATCTTTCGACTGCATGCCATTGCCAACACGGTTGTCAGCACCAAATTCAAAACTGCTTGCCTGTCCTTCACGTGTTTTAGTTTTAGTTTTGTTAAAACAGCAAGCCACAGTCTTACCAGGTCACCAAAATTCAGGGGATTGTAGGCAAAGAGTCATTGCCATCCATTATTACAAACATGGTCATCATTCTCTTCCAAAATGGTTCCTTAGTCCTGAACCTCGGAGGATCCGGGATTCATGGCTCAGTGATCCGATCCCAGCATCCGTATCTGGGATCTGGACGTAGGCTTGGTATGAATGTTCGTCTGTTTACACTGCATGTCTGCTCTGTCTGACTGGGCTTAGCGCAACGCATCTGGGTGCCTCTTTACCCGGGGTGAGCATTCCAATGCAAACTGCCTGAGCTGTGTTGTGCGTCCGCCGCTGTCTGAGCTGTCCTTTGCGTCCGCCGTTGTCTGAGCTGTGCTGTGTGTCTGCCGCTGTGTGAGCTGTCCTTTGCGTCCGCCGCTGTCTGCACTGTGCTGTGCGTCCGCCTCTGTCTGAGCTGTACTGTGCGTCCGCCGCTGTCTGAGCTGTGCCGTGCATCCGCGGTTGTCTGACCTGTGCTGTGCGTCCGCCTCTGTCTGAGCTGTACTGTGCGTCCGCCGCTGTCTGAACTGTGTTGTGCGTCCGCCGCTATCTGAGCTGTGCCGCGCGTTCCCCCGCTGTGTGAGCTGTGCTGTGCGTCCCCCGCCGTGTGAGCTGTGCTGTGCGTCCGCCGCTGTCTGAGCTGTGCCGTGCGTCCGCCACTATCTGAGCTCGCTGGCCTGCCGGCAGCATGGCGAGACGGCTCTGCACGCGGCCGTGTGGCACGGCTTCCCGGGCATCGCCTGTCTGCTGAGCCGCGCCGGCGCCAGTCCCAACATCGCCAACCAGGTGAGGCCACTGGCGTACACAGAGACCACTGGCGCACCTGAGTAACGATCACTGGTGCACCCGGGCAAGGGTCACCGGTGCACCTGAGCAAGGGTTACTGGTGCACCTGAGCAGGGGTTACTGGCACACTCGAGCAAGGGTCACTGGCGCACACAGAGACCACTGGCGCACCTGAACAACGGTCACTGGTGCACCCGGGCATGGGTCACCGGTGCACCTGAGCAAGGGTTGCTGGCGCATCCGAGCAAGGGTTACTGACACACTCGGGAAAGGGTCACTGGCGCACACAAGCAGTGGTCACTGGTGCATACGAGCAAGGGTCATTTGCGCACCCGAGCAAGGGTCACTGGCGCACGCAAGCAGTGGTTATTGACCAAGAATCTAATGAGATGGTTGACATCCTGTCTTTCGCATTTTCCTAGACCTAGGTCCTAGGTCGGCCACCCATAACCCGACTCTTACCTGATTTGGTTATCTGACCTCTGGCCTGCCGCTGACCTGACATCTGACCTGCTCTAGACCAGAACGTCTGACCTGGCTACCGACGTGAGCCTCTCTCCAGCCTCAACAATACTTCCTGTTCTTTCATCCAGTCTTGGTCCCTTGAACTGACAACATCCTGAGCCTTGACCTAACTTAGACTTGACGCCTGATATAACCTGACTACTTGACCTGATTTCAGACCTGAGCCTTGACCTTACACTGACCAAATCTTCCCCTGACAGGACGCGTCATCTGACCCTTCGTCTGATCTCCGATCTGACGACGGCATGGTGTCTGACCTAATGTGACCTGACCTGACTCGGCAGGAGCTGGAGACGCCTCTGCACTGCGCGGCGGCCCGCGGTCATCTGTCGGTGGTGCGCTGTCTGCTGGACAGTGGCGCCCTCTGCGACACGCCCGACTCTACCGGCGCCACCGCCCTCCACTTGGCGCTCCGGCGGCGCCACCAGCCGCTGGCGCACCTCCTGCTGGAGGCCGGCGCCAGCTGCGACGTCGCCGACCACGTGAGCTGGTGGACGAGTGGCGCGGGGGAAGGGCGCACAAGCTTAGTGGCTGTGTTTGATCTGGGCAGCTATACACCGGATTGTCAATGTTCGCTGATGGTCGCTGACGGATAGATCTGCTTAACGTACGCTGCACTCTTCCCTGTGTGCTTTCCTGACCCAATGCGTCGAAGGCCAGTGGCGTTTGTCGACTGGCTCATCTCGGCGTGAGTTCTTTTTATGTCATTCGCCTCTAAATTACCCGTCTGTGACTGGTATGACCCATGGGATCAATTTTAAATAGGCATATCCGGCGTACGTTCGTTTGTTTACCAGGGCGTCGCTGCACTTTGTTCGGGAGAAATGCGAGTATGTACTCCCTCACCTCTCCTCCGACACGCCGGATTCCAACAGCTAAGCCCGTAGTGAGGGTGCGTGGAGATCTGTGCCCCCACTCGTGTGAACTGTGCCTGTGTTGCACGACAGGTTGGAGAGAGGCCTATTCACATCGCGTGCGCCGAGGGTCTGCTGGCGGCGGTGCAGGCGCTCTGCACGTACGGGTGCACGGTGGACGTGGCCAACAATGAGGGCCTGTATCCCGTCCACCTGGCGGCCAGAAACGGCCACACCGAGGTGGTGAGGTGAGTCCACGAGTCTGGAAGGTAATCAGTGTACCCAGAAGGATGGTGGTGTGAGCTCCAGATCCTGGACGCTGCTGAGGTAAGGTTCGCACCCAAAAGGATGGCAGGGTGCGTTCCTGATCCCAGAGAATGCCAAGGAGATCTTCATGCCGTGGGGGATGGTGAGAAGAGCCCCTGATCCCAGAGAATGCCGATGAGATCTTCACGCCACGGAGGAGGATGAAGTGAGCTCCCGATCCCGGAGAATGCCGATGAGATATCTATGTCACGGAGGAGGGTGAGGTGAGCTGGTCCCGGAGAATGCTGAGGAGGTCTCCATGCCACGGAAATAGTGAGGTGAGCTCCTGATCCCAGAGAATGCTGAAGAGACCTCCATGCTACGGAGGATGTTATGGTGAGTTCCTGATCCCGGGGATGTTAGGATGAGCTTCATACACTGAGAGATGGTGAGGATGGTTAGGTAAGTATGGTACCCTCTGTCGGTTACTGGGTCTCCCAGTCACGGACTCCGCCAGCGTCGGAGGCATTAATTGCTGGCCGCCGCTGGCGGGTGGGCCGAAGAGCACATGTGACAGACGGACCTGTGCCACGTCATGCAGCGCCATGTAGGCTGCAGACATGTGTCGGGCGTGTGTCGGACGTGTGTCGGACGTGTATCGGTCATGTGTCGGGTGTGTGTGGGAAGTGTGTCAGACGTGTATCGGGCGTGTGTCAGACGTGTATCGGGTGTGTGTCGGACGTGTATCGGGCATGTGTCAGACGTGTGTCTGAAGTGTGTCTGACGTGTATCGGGTGTGTGTCGGACGTGTATCGGGCATTGTGTCGGACGTGTGTTGGGAGTCTGTCGGGGCGTTGCATCGGGTGTGCGTCAGACGTGTGTCGGACGTGTATCGGGTGTGTGTCAGATGTGTGTCGGGAGTGTGTCAGACGTGTATCGGGCGTTTGTCGGACGTGTATCGAACCTGTGTCGGACGTGTATCGGGCGTGTGTCGGACGTATGTCGGACACGCGTCGGACATGTGTTGGACGGCTGGCGCGTCTGGCGGGTGACGTGCCGCGAGGCTGACCCCTCCCCCCGCCGCTAGGGTGCTCTGCCTGGCCGGCTGCTCTGTGGACCAGCGGGAGCGGAGCGGCCGCCCGCCAGAGATGACAGCCCTGCTGCGCGGACACCACGACATCGCCTGCCTTCTCTCCCGGCTGAGTAATGTGAGCTGCCCCCCCCCCCCCACCCCACCCCCCCACCCCCCCACCAGCATTCTGTGCTCGCCCGCCAACATCCTCCGGACGTTGGCGGCGAGGTCTCGGGAAGACGGTCGGTGCTCAATCAGTACCATCGAACAGTTGTAGCCGAAGGTTGTGGGGCGTGGCTGCCATCAGCAAAGCAGGACTGCGCCAGTGTCGTGAAGCAGGGTGTGTGGAGTACTGCGGCTCAGTCGCTCTACCCCCCCCCCCCCCCCCTCCCGCATCCATCCTATTGAGAGCCGTTGATTACTTGATAACAAGCCGTTAAATTAAGAAGTGACAAACTTAGAGAAGCCATCTATTTTTTCCTGTATGCATAGCATTGCTGACCTGCGCTAATCTGGGTGTTCTACTATTCGCAGAGCGAGGTTCGCGAAGAGTTCATCAGTCAGCTGGTGCCGAGTGCAAACCCCATCTCGCGGATAAAACTGAAGCTGTTTGGCAACTCAGGAGTTGGGGAAAACAGCTTGGTAGATTCCTTAAAAGCTGGCTACTTCTCAGGCTTCTTCCGGCGAAGTAAAAGCTCGAGTCTTGGAAATCTAAGCAGCTTTAAGAGTAAGTTTTATGAAATGTTGAAAACTCAGGTTTCAGACATCACATGAGCTATGACTTGGGTAGCTCCGCCCTCGTTATTATATGTTAATGATTCTAATAATTCCTATGTCCTGTTGTCAATGCTAAGTATCTAAACGACACAAATAACGCTAGCGTTGAAATTGCTGTAAACCATAAAGAGGGAAAATAATTGTGTCGCTAAGGCTGACTTACAAACAATTCGTCCCTTTTTAGTGCTTAACGCAATCTTGCAAGAACGCTCCCCACACAGTTAGAGCCAGCACCCGCCAGGGAGTCCAAGAGTCTATCAGAACAGAACAAAATGGTATTCGAGTTTACCTTCGGGTTGTGCTTGCAGTGACGCACTCTTCCCGCAACGGTCGTCCCGAGCGAAGTCCGGCGCCTGCTTGGGACAGCACGATGTCGGTCCGAAGCAGCTCCCGTCACGTCCACGAGGGGGTGGTCAACATCACCCAGGTCAGCGCCGTAGACGGTCCGAAGCAGCTCCCGTCACTTCACGAGGGGTATCAACATCACCCGGGTCAGCGCCGTAACGGTCCGAGGCAGCTCCCGTCACTTCACGAGGGGTATCAACATTACCCAGGTCAGCGCTCGTAGACGTTCCGAGGCAGCTCCCTTCACTTCACGATGGGTAACAACATCACCCAGGTCAGCGCCGTAGACGGTCCGAGGCAGCACCCGTTACTATACGATGGGGTATTAACATCATCCAGATCAGCGCTCGTTAGACGGTCTGAGGCAGCAACCCTTACTGTACGATGGGTATCAACATCATCCAGATCAGCGCCGTAACGGTCCGAGGCAGCACCCGTCACTTCACGAGGGGTATCAACATCACCCAGGTCAGCGCCATAGGCGGTCTGAGGCATCACCCGTCACTTCACGAGGGGGTATCAACATCACCTAAGTCAGCGCTGTAGCCACCTGCAGCAACTGCCACCACAGGCACTTGACTTCACACAGTCTGTCTGTTTTTTTTGGGGGGGGGGGCTGGGATGTGTCCTGGCCATGTAAGAAACATTTATACCGAGAACGGTGCCAATTTCGGTGACGGCTACGCTATTTTGCTGAATGCCATAAGCTCCCCAGGAGGCAACGCAAGATGCCCGGGAGCGGGGCTCCCTATGCGAAGCAGGACGATTGTATTCGGCGCCGAGCTTACTAAATTAGAGATGAAGTGCTACGTAAAACCGTAGTCGTATGCATCTCGTTGAGAATATAAAGTGTGAGATGTAATACATGCCTCCCTGGTCACGGTGGTCAGGGTCACTGTGCCATCTGCCGGGACCCAGCCACCAACGAGAAGTTTGTGGGAACCACTCAGGAGAGAGGAACGGATGGCAGGTTTTTAAAGGTTAATCCCTCATGTACAACGTCCACTGGTTGCATGTGGAAACGATCGTAGAAGTACCTGAAAGTGGCATGCCCTTCAGAGGCATATGCGCATATGCGCATATGCGCTTTGTCGCAAACGAAGCGTCGATCACATACCGTACAAGGCGCTGCCACAGGGGACAGGATTGCGTGACACGCGAAAAGGTACCACGGCACATATTTAACCGATTCCCTGAGGTAATCCACGTGTGCGAAGGACACAAAACCCAGCGAATCTCCGGACGTGCACGCAATCCGTATCATCCTCCCCTCCCCTTCCCCACGGTGCACGTCCCCCCCCCCCTCGGCCTGATGCGGTGGCCTGCCCGCCGCTGACACGAGTGTGTCATGCCCTGCAGGCGACGCTCAGCGGTGTGGGCGAGGTGTGCCTGCCCGCCGCTGACACGAGCGTGTCATGCCCGCAGTCGACGCTCAGCGGTGTGGGCGAGGTGTGCCTGCCCGCTGCTGACACGAGCGTGCCATGCCCGGCAGGCGACGCTCAGCGGCGTGGGCGAGGTGTCTCTGTGGGACTTCTCCGGTCACCCGGACTATCGCCAGCTGTACGACCAGTTCGTAGGCAGCGCCGACTGCCTGCACCTGGTGCTGTACCGGCTGTGCGACCCGGCGCCGCTCCGTCTCCAGCAGGTGGTCCAGTGGCTGGGCATGCTGCAGGCGTGCATCGCTCCGCTGGAGCCGTTCGGTGAGTGCCAGCAGCACCGCGGTGCCGTCTCGTCAGTGCCTCGTACTGTAGTCGGCCAGCGACAGCGCGGCGGGGAAAGACGCTGCGTCCTTGTCGGCGAATCCGTTGCTTAGTCAGTAACCCGTCACTTATTCAGTGGCTCTGTCGCCTTCTCGCTGATTTGACTATGGTCGCTGACGTCAGAAATCTGACCTGTCCCCATCCCCGCAAGTCACCGTCCATGACCCAGCAGGTCACTGTCCCCATCCCCTCAGGTCCCCTCCAGCCCGCAGGTCACTATCCCCCATCCCCGCAGGTCACCGCTCCAACCTCGCAGGTCACTGCCCTGACCCCGCAGGGCACTGTCCTGCAGGAGTCAGGAAGATCCCGTGGAACAAGACCCCCAAACAAGACCCCGCGGGTCTTTGTTCCTGACCCCGTAGTCACTCTCTGACCCAGCAGGTCATTGTCCCATCCCGCAGTACACTCTCCAATCCCGCAAGCCACTGCCCTCGACCCCGCAGGCCACTGTCCCTGACCCCGTAGGTCACTGTCCCCGACCAAGCAGGTCACTCTCCCCAACGCCGCAGGTCACTGTTTCGACCCCGCAGGTCACTGTCTGGACTTCGCAGGTCACCTCTCCCTGACCCCGCAGGTCACTGTCCCCACCCCCGCAGATCACTGTCCTCAACCTCGCAGGTCACTCTTCCCGACCCCGCAGGTCACTGTCCCCATCCGCGCAGTCACAGTCTGCCTGAGCCCCAGTACTGACACGGTGCGGTGTCGCTGACCCGTGCCCGCCCGAAGGTCACTGCGGGCCGCTCTGCCCGGCCGGCTCGTGTGGTGTTGGTGACCACCCCGCTGACCTAGTCCGCCAGCGGAGGGACGGCACGGCCACACACGGCCACGGAGGTCAGTCGCCGGGCGTCCCTCGGGGTCAGGCAGCGGTCAGCGGTCAGGGTCAGGGCCAGGGCCAGGGTCAGGGCCAGGGTCAGGGTCAGGGCCAGGGTCAGGGTCAGGGTCGGGGCAGGCAGCGAGACCAGCCGACAGCTCTCACGATGGAATGTTCGGTTATATGTCTTCACAACTGTGAGAAGACGACGTGAAATGACGGCTGGACGTTCTTTGGCCCGTTGTTCGCTTTAAAACTATGTCATGACTGAACTCTGCATCGGTAGATTTGAAATGAAATAGCCAGCTTGTAGGATGCAATAGGCCGACACAATTTTTGTTTTCGGTGAGGCGCGATACGCTCTATTTCCTTATTGGAGTGCAATTGGTCTTGGGCTCATTTCGTTTATGTGTATTATGCATAGTATCATCTGTTTTGTGACGAAACAGGCGAAGAAACGGCACTCAAAGTATTGCAATGCAAAAGATTTGTCAACACAGGCTCCGTGCGAGTGCTTTACACGCTAACAGAATTAGGCCAGTGGCAACGCCATTGGCCAACGTATTCAAACAGCGGGACAATATTGGCGAGCAGGCCTAAAACCCACCCTACTTCGTGGTGGGATGTGGAGCACGGCGCATTCGGACATGCTGTTTTTCTCTATTTCTCTCTCCAAACTTTGCCACGTCCAGCAGTTTTTGACTAAATCAAGTAGACTGTGTGGTCATGCTTTTTATTCACGCTGCATGCTTTTTTATTACAATCATGGATGGAACAATGTCTTTGGCTGTTGCGTCTCAGTAGTTTGCCGTTTTCCCTTGATATGAAGGCTGCATCTTCACCGTGCACCGTAGATGGAAATGCTGATGAAAGCGGTGCGACAACGGTTTGGCACGGTCTTCGATCTGAGCCCGATGACGTTCATCCTGGACGCCACGTCCTCCACATCTCCATCGCTGAAACACCTCAGGGCTCACCTGGCGCGGCTGAAGACTCGCGTCACGCAGGTCAGTGCCGCTGCGCTGGGGCGGAGCCACACCGGTCCGCGGCTGCAGACTCGGGTCGCGCAGGTCAGTGCCACTGCGCCTGGGGTGGGGCCACACCGGTCCGCGGCTGCAGACACGGGTCACGCAGGTCAGTGCCACTGCGCCTGGGGTGGGCACACCGGTCCGCGCGCTGCAGACTCGGGTCACGCAGGTCAGTGCCGCCGTGCCTGGGCGGGGCCACACCGGTCCTCGGCTGAAGACGGGTCGCGCAGGTCAGTGCCGCCGTGCCTGGGGCGGGGCCACACCGGTCCTCGGCTGAAGACGGGTCGCGCAGGTCAGTGCCGCCGTGCCTGGGCGGGGCCACACCGGTCCTCGGCTGAAGACGGTCGCGCAGGTCAGTGCCGCCGCGCCTGAGGCGGGGCCACACCGGTCCTCGGCTGAAGACTCTGGTCACGCAGGTCAGTGCCGCCGTGCCTGGGGGGGGCCACACCGGTCCTCGGCTGAAGACTCTGGTCACCAGGTCAGTGCCGCCGTGCCTGGGCAGGGCCACTCTGGTCCTCGGCTGAAGACGGGTCGCACAGGTCAGTGCCGCCGTGCCTGGCGGCCACACCGGTCCTCGGCTGAAGACTCGGGTCGCGCAGGTCAGTGCCGCCGCGCTGGGGCGGGGCCACACCGGTCCTCGGCTGAACACTCGCAGAGGAGGCTCGACGGAGACAAACAGCG
>NW_023596746.1:2278127-2320117 GCF_011947565.3 Pollicipes pollicipes
AAGGAGAGCCACAAAGGGAGGAAGAGAAAGAGAGAGGGAGAAAGATATGATAAAGTTGTCAAAACTGCGGAGTGGAGAACCTCGCGGCTGTACAGATGCTAAGCGTGCGGCGAGTGGCCGAATAGCTCTCTGGGATATAATCGCCCAGAAATGAAACCGGTCGGTGAAAGATGACACGATTACGTTGTTTAAAAATAACGCACTCACCCGCGACGGCTCCAAATGAATCTGCATTGCGGTGTCCTAATTCGGTAGCGTCTGGCCGATTGTCCACGACAACTTCCAAACGCTCTCCACCCTTTCAATTTCCCTCCCAACCATATCAACGCACTCGGAACACGTGGATGGTCTTCGGCATCATATGCTGTGAGTTTAATCGCCAGAAGCAGCTTTGTGACGTCCACTTTGGCGGTCTCGGCAAAAAGGTCGGCTCCTGACCAGACAAAAACTTGACCCCAAGACAGTGGCATGGGGTTGGGGGCCTTCTAATAGAGCTGGAGCGCTATTACATCCACTCAACTCTCAGCATCGGACACTGAGAATCGGTCAATGGCCCTTTGCCCAGGTTCCTGCCGCTACCTAAGCCGGTACAATTCGCGTACCGGAACGGACATAAGCCACTACTTGGCAGCCGAAAAGAGAGAGCGAATTGGGCACAAGGTCACGATGTGCCCCTGGCCGAACAGGAAATTGGAAACGGATAGGCGCTGGTGACTGGTGGTGCATTAATGACGCAGTACGCGCACTGCTTACAAAGGCCCTACAGTATGACGTGCTGTCCAGACGCTCCTTCGCACGCGCCCAGGAGCGTCGAACAGGCCCGAGGCTTTTGACAACAGCCTTCTGTGTCGCACCATGGCGTAACCGTATCGCACGGCGGTCCTGCGCCCGCTCGCCGCCATGCCCCTGCCGGTGTGTTGTCGCCTCGGTTGGCCCCAGCTCCAGCGGGGGATGGTATCGCCCTGGGGAGGACAACGGAGGCCGCCGGCAACTGCCGGTGTGTTGTCGCCTCGGTTGGCTTCAGCTCGAGCGGGAGACGGTATCGCCCTGGGGAGGACAACGGAGGCCGCCGGCAACTCCCATCCGTAAACAGTCATTACTTAGCCAGCGGGCGTCGGCAGGTGCGTGACATCCCCTGGCCCCTCCCCCCCCCCCCCCCCACCATCCGCGCGGACTGTCCGCGGACGCTCGGTGGGGAGAAAACACGCTGTTCTATTCCGTGGTTGTCCATGGCGGCAGACTGCTCACTATGCGGACGACGCAGCCCAGTTTGGTTAGAGGCAGCTCTTTTGTTTGAGGCCCACGTGGTTGTTGGAGACCCATTATTACCAAAGGTTAGCTCAAAACGACAGCTCAGGCTTACAATTTTCCGCTGAGTATTTTCTGTGGGGTAATAATGTTATTCCGCGTGATGCGATGGTTGGAATCTGATCGGCTAGCTTGCAGATATTTTTAGCTCGCCGTCCACGAGATGATTGCAAGTACCACTGGTTACGAATGCGTCGTTGTGCGTCACTATCCGTCAGACGTATTGATGTGGCCGACAAGCCGTCGATCTCCAATCAAACAGATCACAACTCGCTGCCAAGAGAGCTTGCAGCATCCGATCGAGCACAGGGTGGTATTCAATGTTGCCATCTGGTAACACTTAACCCGCAATTAGCAATACGAAACATCATCTTTGCAATGAACAGATGCTATATCGTGTTACGCATTCTCCTATTACACATGCTGCAGAACACATGTTACTACTGATCGGTGTCTACTCCAGGGCGTAGGTGCATGACGTGTATGTGTGTTTGCGTTTTGCGTGAATTGCTGATATAGTGTAGGCTGCTGATATCGTGCCAACGGCTAATGTCGTGCGAACTGCTGATGTGCGTGCGAACCGCTGATGTGCGTGCGGCCGACACTCACCCCAAGAGTGGAGAGCTGGGACGAGGAGCGCTGCTGGTGGATAGCCACCAGGCGGTCGATGTCGTCGTCGGGCTCCGAGATGGGCAGGCTCGCCACCGAGCGGCGGTCCAGCGTGGACGACGAGCGCGCTGCCAGCGGCGACTCCCCTGGCCTGCACGGGACGCCTGGCGGCCGCTCGTCTGCCACACACAAAAGATCAACAGAGGTTATAAGGAACCCAGAGGTCATGGCGCCTGGCGACCGCTCGTCTGCCGCACACAAAAGATCAACAGAGGTCATACGGGGCCCAGAGGTCATGGCGCCTGGAGACCGCTCGTCTGCCGCGCACCAAGGTCAACAAGGGTCATACGGGAAGATTAGGACATCGGAGGTAAGAGGGACCGCAGAGGTCGGAAGGCACACAGCGCCACCGGAGGTCAGAGGGAACACGAACGTCACCAGAGTTCTGACGGACACATTGGTTGCAAAGGCTGGCCACCGCCCCCCTAACGATCACAGATGTCATCAGAGGTCTGAGGGGTCAAATAAGTCACTCACGGTAGAAAGACACACCCAGGTCATTGCAGTTCAAAGGGCGACATGAGACCTTGCTGGATGGCAGCTACGCATCGAGAACACAGGGCACGAGAGCCAGAGACAATATCCCGCTTGTCTGCCGCGGGAAGAGATAGCCTAAGATGAGAGGGAGCACAGACATCGCCGAAGTTTAATGGGCACACAGGTTTTCTTGTAGGTTAAGGGCACAGAAAACACCAGATTTCTGAGAGCAAGGTACTGAAGCGTAAGTGCGCACAAATTTCACCAAAGCTCAAACGTTCGTGACGTTTTGTGATACCGTGCCCGGCACAAGATACATTCAGGCCTACAGCACAGAAAATTACTTGTTACTCGTATAGTTAATTTCCGATTTGTAACACCTAGCTGTCAACTGCATTCTAGCGAAGCTGTGAAGTACGGAAGAAGAACAAAGAAAAAAATGAAGTGTTTGGGTTAATTCTAGTCAAATTAGAGTCAGTCTGGACAAGATCCTGCGTTCACATTGGTGCAACCACGCGTAACGCACGCAAAAACGACAAGAAACGTCTGCTTTCACCCTCAATGCCCCACGCAGCACTTGTTTTGTTGCCTTTTCGAAGGCGCGGCGACGGTGAATGCGCCGCGGCGCCGAGACTGGCCTCCGTGCGTCCACGGCGTCACGGCGGCGCGCGGGGCCGGAGACGCCAGCGCATTGGTCTTGGCTGTGCTCATCCCCCGGGAGCGTAATGAAACCGGAGCAAATCATCGCAGCGCCCTGATTGAATAAGACGTCCGGGGAGCCGAACGTCATGTGAAGGAATCATCCGCGCCACGTCCAGACCAAGACGCTACGGACGAAAAAAGAGCGTCGAGAGACCGACGTGCCACCGGGAGCTCTTGGGCATCATGGGGAGACCGCAAACGGCAAGCGGAAACAGAGGGTGTTTCGGTAATTCGGGCGTTATGGTGAGACCACGCATGTTTCTGGACACCAGCCGCACCACCGGACACATCCAGTGCCACGCCCAAGAGCGTGCCTGCGCGCACTGGAGAAGCTTTAGTGCAAGGAGAAATTAGGAGAAACGCCCGTTTAAGCAGCATGGAAGACCAGACGCCGCGAGCGTCACAGGAAGACGCCGACCGTCGGCGGGTGGCCGGTGGGTGGGAACCAAGCAACAGCCTGCCGACCGTCGGTGGGGTGACCGGTGGGTGGGAACCAAGCAACAGCCAACGCGGACGGTAGACGGCTGCTGGGCAGACCTCTGCCACAGAGAAGGCCGTAGAACGAGATTGGAGGAGAGGGGTAAGTGCTGTCGCTGTCATTGGGGCTCTACGACGCCCTCCGCTGCTGAGGCGTGGCGTGTGTGCTTCGGATACGTGGCGTTGCCTTCCTCTCACCTTGGCAGGAAAGGTAGGCACCGCGGGGGATGAGGTTATGGTCTGAGGTATGAGGTATGGTATGGTATGATATGGTATGGTATGGTATGGTATGGTATGGTATGGTATGGTAAGGTAGGCACCGCGGGGGATGGGGTTATGGTCAGAGGTATGAGGTATGGTATGGTATGGTTTGAGGTATGAGGTATGGTACGGTTTGAGGTATGAAGTATGGTATGGTTTGAGGTATGAGATATGGTATGGTATGGTTTGAGGGATGAGATGAGGTTTGGATTACTTGGTACATTTGAAATTGAATTCAGCTGCCATCGTTTGTAACTGCCTGTTCCCAATTTCCAAGGTAAACAACATTATAACGTGCTTCAAACAGGATGAATCGCATTTCAAGGAATAATCCTGGCATCAGTGGGGTAAACAGTGTCAGCCTGGTGGCCGGAACATTCGATAACAACCTCACCTTACAGAAGTGGTGGGACTAATAGCTCTCCTTGGCTCGAAGATTTCCCTAGAGCAGAGCGACTCCAGACTGTTAGGAAGTCTGGAAGAATTACTTCAGGCCGTGGGAGTCGTCGTCCAAGCCCAAGAGCGCTTCACAGACTTCGCCAACGTGGGGAGATGAAACTTCCTGGGGCCCTGCACTGGGCTAAACACCCACAACGTCCCAGCAGGACCCTACCCCATATTTGCTGTCTCATTCATTCTAGTCTTAAGCGCCGACATGCCATTATTGCCATATGTCTCTTGAGACGATACAATTTTTGAGACTTAAAACGCGCTTAGAATATCGACAGGTTTTACAGGGCCGTATTTTCCCCCTCCTACGAACCCTACGTACACCCCAAGGGAAGACTGGCCGTTCTACTAGATGCGCCTCTGATAAGAACATCGAAATGGTCTCTCGTGAGAGCCACCGGCTGTCAGACGGGCTTCGCCAGGACTATGGTAATTGAGTAGGAGAAGCCTGAGCGAACCCATGTCTTGCAAGTCCCAGTCTCAGATCAAATATACATGAGAACTGGTGGTCACATAGTTTCAGATGAGGGGGCAAATACCCCTTTTTCGTCTATGCGAATGCTTTTTGCCTAGCTCGTATCAAACATTGCATCGTTGCAAGTTCTGCGGGCATCTGACCTGCGCACGATTTAGCTCTATCTGTACTCGATGTTCTGAAGGCTCAACACGTGTTCACACATACCAGGGGCCAGGGCCTCAAGCGTACAGCCGCTTATCAAATCGGGCGCCAGGGCCGCGCGAGATGCACACGGGATGCGGCAGGCGAATCACCCTGGGCAGCGGTTAGCATGGAGACCGCGCCATGCGGACATGGAGCCCGCGCCACGACCCTGTGCGCCGTAAACAGCCCGAGCGCGCCACATAGGCCCCGGCCCGCTGTCTCCGATCGGCGGCAGTCATTGGGCACGTGTCGCCCACACAGTGCGGGATTGTCACCAGGCGGCCGGCGGCCGACCAAGGCCCAGGTGAAAACGGTCAAGTCCGGCTCAACATCGGTACACGGCTGGTGAAAGTGCGCCCCGACAGCTCAACTGGCTGCTGAGTCCCGGCTGAGCGCGCCGGCCACAGCTCGGCCGGCACGGCTTGTCTGTTTTCCCGTGCACTGTGACGGTGACGGTGATTATTGACGACTCCGGATCACACCGAAGCCGTGGTCCAGACGCGGGCCGAACCTTGCGGTCGACGGGGCACCGACCCTCTGTCCGTACAGCACGGGGTCAGGCCAAGCCATGTCCGGGTGCCTGCGGAGGGGGGGAGGGAGGGTCGCCGAGCTGTCACGCCATATCTGGGTGGACAATGTAGCTACCTACGAGTCAGCTACGTTGATCAGCCGGATCCGATCCGATCCGGTCCGGTTCAGTTCAGTTCAGTTCAGTTCAGTTCAGTTCAGTTCAGTTCAGTTCAGTTCAGTTCAGTTCAGTTCAGTTCAGTTCAGTTCAGTTCAGTTCGGTTCGGTTCGGTTCGGTTCGATTCAGCTCGGCTCGGATCGGTTCGGTTCGGTCGGTTCGGTTCGGTTCGGTTCGGTTCGGTTCGGTTTGGTTTGGTTCGGTTCGGTCCGGTCCGGTTCGGTCCGGTCCGGTCCGGTCCGGTCCGGTCCGGTCCGGTCCGGTCCGGTCCGGTCCGGTCCGGTCCGGTCCGGTCCGATCAGCCCTAAAATACCTTCCGGTTCGGAAGTCTCATTCACAGAGGTCTGCTCCGACCGATTCGGACTCATCCGAACCAATCGATCCGGTCTTTTCCAACCGAGTCCAATCCAATCTATCGGACGCAATCAGATCCCATCATGTCCAGTTTAATTCGAGTCGATCCAACCGTACCCAGTCCGATATTATACTGCCCTATCGGGCTCGGTCCGTTGTCGTCCAATTCCACGCGGGCTCCGTTGCCGGGTGGCGCGCCGCAGTGTTAGCGGCGGCACCATCGGTCAGTGTCGTTCGTTCCGCACGGCGTGGCCGCGGAGGGCCGCCGCCGCCGCCGCCGCCGCCCGTCCCGGACGTCCACCCGGACACCGACTCGCCCGAATCTGGGCTACCCGGCCGCCCCGCAACAAAAGCCAATCAGAAAGATCGACGGAAGTGAGCTCGCCCGAGGACGGCGACGGCCACTGGGGCGGCGGCCGCTTTAAGACCAATTGCGGAGGCGGGGGCTAATGGTCTCAGTGACACGCTCACACCAGCGGATCGATACAAAACAGATGTTGGTCGCGATAACCGAAGTCGATTGCCTTGTGACTCCGCTGCAGTGCTGTCTCTAGGGGTGGACGGGGTATCAGTCTTGCAACAGCTCAACAATGCGAGCGGCAGGCTATTGATATAAATGCATAGATACACACACACACACACACACACACACACACACACACACACACACACACACACACACACACACACACACACACACACACACACACACACACACACACACACACACACACACACACACACACACACACACACACACACACACACACACACACACACACACACACACACACACACACACACACACACACACACACACACACACACACACACACACACACACACACACACACACACACACACACACACACACACACACACACACACACACACACACACACACACACACACACACACACACACACACACACACACACACACACACACACACACCACACACACACACACACACACACACACACACACACACACACACACACACACACACACACACACACACACACACACACACACACACACACACACACACACACACACACACACACACACGCACACGCACACACACGCACATATATATATATATATATATATATATATATATATATATATATATATATATATATATATATATATATATATATATGAAAGGTTATGAAACAACATCGGTAATTTATTCCGAGAACATAGTAATTACCTAGCGAGCGAGTCAATGTAAGATAGGCTGTCATGTTCAATGAAACATGCATCAATGAAAAGCTACTTCGCAGTTTCATTAATATTAATCCCCGATCTGGGGGATAGCGGGGCGAGGGGAGGGGGGGGGGAGAGTCGATGCAATCCACCCAAAGGTTTTCCGACGATACCTCTACGGCATGGTGTGCAATTATGCAGAAAGTTTCAGAATTCTGTGGGACATCCATTGCGCGTATTTGGCACGAAAAACGTGCCCCCTGTCTTTTCTGGTTTCGGAGCAGCGGAGGTCTTTAAGGAGCACTGCACGGCGTTCTACGCCCGGCGCGGACAAAGGCGACAACAGCCCTGAAATTCCGTTGACCGCCCCCGGCGGGCCGGCACTGTTGCATTGATGGAGCCATACATGGTAAAGATGTGCTCAAATGCGTAAAACTATACACCTTTGTACTCAGAATTAAATAAACAGCACGCCTGTTAATATGCCGTCTCACTACGACGTCATCACCATACATATAAGCATGTGAAGTTCGGTGAAGTGAAGTAAGAAGTAAAAGTTCGATTTTAGGAAACCCTTTTTCCTTTACTTGGCAGGCAGGGTTTAATAAATAACGTAGCATCATACAACTAATAAGCGATTGCGAACCCTGTAGAGGTTCCACCCACCGGTATTTTCCACGAAGCTTCATCTTCCCTAGTTCGGAAACGGCAGGGGCATCGACTCCTGCCCCCATCAGTTCACGTTATGAAAAAGGGCGTATCAGAGCGATAAGACGCATATCGAGCAGCGCCACGAACAGAGCTGCCGTCGAGCTTTAAAAGTGGGAAAAACAGCTGCTGGCGAGCATCCGTCATCAATTGGAGGGATCGAACGTCTCAGTCCGTGAGTTGGATACCTGTGGAGAACTGGAGGAGAGAACCAGTCCTGACGTAGAAAAGCTTACAGCAGTTTGTTGGGCTGACAAGTGGTCACTTTTCATGCTGCTTGATAGTCGACCACTTCATCTAAATGAAAACGATACCGCAAGACAGATCTAGGCTTGAAAAAGTAACCCGAAATGCTGTCGAGAAGTAAAAAAGATCGTTAAGAAACGGAACAGTTCACATCTTGTATTGTCATATCTGCATTGTCATATTGTCATATCCCATATTGACACTCGTCGATAGCCGCCGTCGGGCTGGGGCAAAGATCCAGCAGTCGACCAGCGGACAGATATGCGGGGCGCATTGTCGCTGTGGGATGGGCACCTTTGGCACATACAAAAACGCATAAAAAAGGGGGCGACAGAGCCGGGGAAAGACCGCCCTGATCTTCGGCATAATATGATGTGCCACTAGCTAGTACTGTGCATGATAGCAGTGTTTTTAAACCAAATGACCCATTTGGAGCAACAGAGATACAGAAACACAATTTTGGATGGGCGCGAACACAAATGTTTTTAATACTACTGTCGTGTGGATACATAGATACATAGTAACCGGATAGTTTGACCTATGTCATCTCATGATGCTGGCAGGACCGACGCAACATTACGAAGCAATAAGGGCACTTTTCTTAACAGTTCGCCGATGATGGGAAAACGATTCATTCAGAGAATTCAATCATCGCATAAATGGCAATCTAATGTCAGATATGTTGACATTTTCAGTGGCACATACACACACGCACGCACGCACGCACGCGCGCATGCACGCATGCATGCACATACACAAACGCATACAAACGCAAACGCATATATATATATATATATATATATATATATATATATATATATCTATATATATATATATATATTTGCATATCAAATGTTATTGCAATTGGTGTCCACCGTATCATGCCTCTAGGCGTGATAACTAGCTTAACCCTAAATGACTCAGCAAAGTTCTCAATTGAGCCGAATCCATCCCAACATTCCATCCCACTTTGGCTAACTCAAAGGTTGAATCTCGCTCATAGTCAGGGCTAGCACAAGTTAGTTTCTGAGGACAGCAGTCGGAAAGAGTCGCCTGTCCATCACACCCCACCTTCAGAACCCCTCTATCTGCGGATCCCGTGACCCGTCATTTGCCGTCGGCAATTGGGATTCCGATGACCTGATCTATCGACCGGCGGCTGTGGCCGTCGCCGCCGGGCCGGCCGAATAGCGGCAGGGACAGCGTCGAACAAGGGCAGAGACAGCGCTGACCTGGGGCAGGGACAGTGTGGGCCAGGGGCAGGGACAGCGTCGAGCAGGGACAGGGACGGCGTCCAGCAGGGACAGGAACAGCGGCCACCAGGGGCAGGGACAGTGTGGTGCAGGGGCAGGGACAGCGTAGGCCAGGGGCAGGAAGAGCGCCGGCCAGGGTCGGCCCCCATGGCAGATCGAAAAAGTGGGGGCATCAGAAGCGTGTCATGTTCCTGAAGCAGCCGGGCGCTCACGGCATTCCAGGCAGCCTGATCGGGTCGGGAGGCATGCTGTGGGCGCGGGCGTCAGCCGAGCTGGCCGCCGCGAGAGGTCACGACCTGGCAGCTCAGGGTGGGAACGGACCGCTGTCTCGCCGCTCCGGTCACAGCGTGCACAAAGTCCTGCTGGTCACGCCCGTAGCGAATACAGACCCGGGCCGAACGGACTGGGGCCGGGTCCGGTGCCCAGTCGAGTTTGGGAACGCGTGGCCCAGGGAGACTCACACATGCAGTGCATGACACGATCCGGAATTTGCACCAACAGATGTACCGAAACAGACTGTAGCAATGAGACATGGCCGTGTGAAACATGCACGTACGGCAACACTTCCCTATCGCGACACGAGGGTTTTGCAGATAAACCGCAAGGCTCATTCGTGGGAGTGGGGGCTGAGCGGGGCCCGGCTCAGACGCGACGGACACACCCGAGCTGAGCGGGGCCCGGCTCAGACGCGACGGACACACCCGAGCTGAGCGGAGCCCGGCTCAGACGCAGCGGACACACCCGAGATGAGTGGGGCCCGGCTCAGACGCGACGGACACACCCGAGCTGAGCGGGGCCCGGCTCAGACGCGACGGACACACCCGAGCTGAGCGGGGCCCGGCTCAGACGCAGCGGACACACCCGAGCTGAGCGGGGCCCGGCTCAGACGAGCCCGAGCTGAGCGGGGCTCTGTTCAGACGTGCCGGACACACCTGAACTGAGCGGGGCTCGGTTCAGACGCGACGGACACACCTGAGCTGAGCGACGGCGCGCCCACGGCCTACACCGACGTCCAGCGCACCGGCTGACGCCACCAACGCCTTTGTGCGGCATGTCACCGCGCCGCCATTGTGGCGGCAGCGGCGGCGTCGCGGCTGGCACAATGTCCTGTTTCGCCACAGCGCGGCGGCGGCCGCGGGCGGTGCGGAACAGACGCGTCCGTGGGAGCGACGCGTCGGCGTCCGCCTCCGCGCCGCAACCCCGGCCGCGCGGCGCACGGGAAGGCACCGCCACCAGCGTCGGCTCGCAGGTCTGTTACCGGGCCCGGCAGGCCGTCAGGAATTGGGACGCAGTCAGCATATGTAGGAGCACGCCGTGCTGTCTACGTCGACGTAAGGAATCAACTAGCAACTTCTACGAACGTGATACGGCAGGAGGCACTTCAAACGTCTGGGGCCTACTGCAGCGCGGCGAGAACGTGTTATTGGCATTCTGCCGGGTGTGTTTTCGGCGTTGTGTGATGGCGCGGCGCAGCGTGCGCCCGACAGATGTGTGATCGGGCGGCGGACCTGGCGTGACTGCGACGTAGCCGGGCGTGACGGACCCGGAAAGACGTCCGGAGCCGCGCCGTTGCACGCCTCCACCAGCTGCTCGCGTGGGCGTAACAACCGCTGGGGCCGGTAAGGTCCGGAGACAAGTAGCCTTTGAGCAGATTGGACCGCCTCTGTGTTTGACCAGTACAGCATGGCTCCACAACGCAAATAAACATTAGAGATAGTTAAGGTGCGCTTTCGCCCATGAGGCTAAACGTCTTGGTCACGGCTACCGATCGGCGCATTTGCCTTTGGCTTGCATGCGGCCTGCTGTAACAACAGGCGGGCTTTATGGACAGGCTGAGTGGGCTTGCCCTGCCGCGAGTATCGACTCTGGGACAACCCGAGCAGCCCAACGCTGGAGTCAGCGGTCTCGGACTCGGCAGTCAGGCAGCATGCGCTGCTGAAGGCAGCGGCCATTTACCAGCCGAGACATTGCACGCACGTCTGACCCAGATACCGGCCACGATCCTGAGGCAGGGCGTGTCCCACGGCCGGCGAGGTAACGATCTCCATGCCAGTCCCGGCGGGTGATCGTCGGTGATCCAGAGAAGCGTCGGACAAGAAGCCGACAAGATCAAGGGCAGAAATACAGGAAAACGTGAAAACGATGTAAACAGGTCTTCAAGAAATGTAGAATCCAATTACAGCGCACCATGGAAGGGGAAAATGGCAGAACACAAGAGAATAGAAGGATGCAGCTAGAGACGAGCAAGCGCGGCAACACTGGGCGGGCTGGGCGGATAACAGCCCACCCTGTCGTCAGATAAGGTGGGTCACCACCTCGTCTTACCCACACTCAGGTTATCAGAGGCCCTCGACACCCGTCACACATATAACGGGCATGGTCGACGGCACACGTAACACGTTTAACGGGCATGGTCGACGGCACCCGCAACACGTTTAACGGGCATGGTAAACGGTAGTGATGCCTCCAGGAGGACTGGCCACGATCGACAACGTAATGTTACAATCATTGACAGGAGGCCACAGGCATAGAGCGGGAGCGAGTGCGAGTGCGAGTGCGAGTGCGAGTGCGAGAGAGAGAGAGACAGAAAGAGAGAGGGAGGGAGAGAGAGAGAGAAGGAAGGAGGGAGAGAGAGAGGGGGAGAGAGAGAGAGAGGGAAGGAGGGAGAGAGAGAGGGAGAGAGAGAGAGAGGGGTGATTGGTGCTGATGGATGCTCTTCGGAGCATGCCGGCGGCAGCTACACGGAGGGAGTGTAATGGGCATACGACGTATCGCCTCCGAGTGATGGAGCTCGGACTCCTTCAGGCAGCTGCCACCGGGCTCGCTGCGGCGTAAACAGAGTCTGCAGGCCGCCATTAAAGAATTGCCCCCATTCTAACTACATGATGATATCCAAAATGACAGATAAATGGTGAAAAGAATTGGGTTTTTCAGCTGGATACTTGTTACCTATGTAGCTAAAAAATGTGATCCACTGAAACTTTATGATAGTGCGTGAGCTCCCAATATTACCAGTGTATTGATCGATTGTAGAAAATTATGAAACGAATCAGTGCGCCTCGACTCGTCATTCATTCAAAAGGTTGATGGAACTCAACAAGCCCAAGAACTTAGTCGGGCTTGATAACAGTATCGAACGCAGTGGCAAGCAAAAACTGAAAAGACCGTAATGGGCTGCATCGACGCCTAACATCCCATATGTTGCGACTTTCAATGTGCCTGTCGGTATGCATGACAGCAATAATTTGATGAGAAATGGATGAAGGAGCACGAGAGTCTGGGGCTTAACGGCACGGTAAGGATACTCGAATATTTAACGCGAATTGCCGTCTTCGTGATCACTGTTAGCATTCTGTTATTGTATTTGTGGACGCACGGGCGCTCTGGTTGCATTTAGTCGTTGTGACAATCTTCCCTTAAGCTGTTTGGCTGAAACGCATCTCCTAAATGGCATCTAGTACAATTCAGTCACATGGTCAACAACAAACAGCAATTCTAAAAAATGTCGCGACAACAAAAGATAAAACGGTTCTACATATATATATATATATATATATATACATATATATATATATATACATATATATATATATATATATATATAAATATATATAATCCGTAATCTTTGTATGAGACTAAACACGCATACACAACTAGTTTGTTAGTCATTGCCTTGAACGGTGATGCTCTGAGATGAAGATTCCAAATGCTATTTCTACACATTTGTATTCGTGGACGCGTAGTTGTCCTGCAGGATAGCCATGACTAGATTTTTCCGTCACGACAACCCTCTTTCTTAAAGCCTTTTCGGCCGCGACGCATCTCCTGAGCGACACCTAGCGCAAAGCGAATCAAATCAAACCTCTATGGTATTCTGGCAGCTTATATAGTCTGCTGAGTGTTACCAAATGGGCATCATGGCATGCTGTAAATACAGAACATTTCCGAATCTTCATCGGGGTTCTAGAGCGGCGCGGCCCAGATGATCAACATTTACGTGGAACATGTTCCTTTCGACGCGTGCCTAATGGCACAATTCCAGCACAAATCTTACGCTTATATTGGAGATAATGTTTGCACTACCATGAGAACTCTTTCCGTTCTCGAGAAAAAAAGCATCGCAATGGCGATCTGCATCGAAAAGTCGTTTCTCTCCACCTCTCTCCCGTAGCCGGTGTACTTTGATAACGCAAAAAAACCAGCCAATGTATTATTTCTTGACGGCATAATTTTCACCAACTATGTCGTATTCATTTTTGGTGCTTAAACCCAGGGTCAAACCCAGCCTGACAACCCTCTAGGTGCTTCCTAACCCATCCCTGGGGCTCACACCGGCGCTCTATCATAATGCGAAGGCATATCATAATGGAAGGCCAGTGGCAAAAATGAAATATGCAGTCCCGCAGCGACGTTTCAGCAACCCAGCCGAGTGCCGTCCAGCAGTCATGTCACTGCAGCCAAGTTAAGGAGCAGGACGCGCAAATAATGTCGGACAAGTACTGAATGATTACTATCGACAAATGATGAGTGATGACAGCTGGCGCAGACATGATGTGCGTTGACAGCAGTCGCTGCATCTCTGCATTCGGACGGTACCCGGGTGCACAACGACAACTTAGTGAGTGATTACGCACTATGGCGCCCTGCGTGCAAGGGACACGTGTATGGGACACGGCTGGCAGAAAGCACATCAGTCCCTGCCAAACCGAACGTGTACTCCAGGCACTTCCACCGATTGCATCGCATGCAGCCTTACCCTGTTTTCTATATGGAAGTACACAATAGGACCGTTTGCGGTCGACCTTTTTGCGGGTGGCGGCCAGACGTGCCGCCCGCACCTCGGGCGTCATCGCGGCGCTGGCGGCGGCGTCGGGCGCCAGCGAGCTCTCGGCCAGGCTGTCCCGGCCGGCACTCAGCTCGGTTGAGCTCTGGCCCGAGCCCAACTCGACCGAGCAGGTGCCGTGGCTGGAGCTCAGGTCCGGAGCGTTGCCGACCGGCCCGAGCAGCGGCAGCGAGGTCTGGCGCTGGCCGCCGATGCGGCGCGGGTCACGACGGCGCAGCACCTCTATCAGGCTGGCCTCGCTGGCGGCCAGGCACGGCTCGGTCTCGGCCGAGGGGGAGGCGCAGCAGCGTGCCGCCGCGCGCAGCAGCCAGCCGGCCAGCCGTCGCAGCCGCCAATTAAGCCCGCCAATCGCCGGGAACGTGCTGTACGACTTGGAGTCCATGGCGCCGGCCGTCCCGCGCCGCGGCTTCGGCCACACTGCTCGACCTGCCGCGCCGGCCCGGCGGCGGCCGACGGCGGCAGCGGCGCGCACGGGGACTGCCGCCCGACGGGACGGGCGCCGAAGCTGCTGCGCCGAACAGCGTGCGCAGACAGTGCTGCGCCGACGGTACGTGCCCCGGGACTGCCGGCGCGGCGATACCTGCGCCGGGACTGCCGTACGACGATACGTGCGCCGGGACTGCCGGTGCGACGATACCTGCGCCGGGACTGCCGGTGTGACGGCCTGACGGTACGCGTACGGACGCATCCAGGAATGCTGGGTCCGGTATTGGGAGCGCAATTTGTCGGAAATACTGAATGTAATTTCACCTGCTCTGAGCATTCTGCTTTTCGACCAGGTAGCATGACAATCGTCCTGAACTGAACGAACTGGAAGCGTCGTCCAGTCGTTACATGGAGCTCAAGACGTTCTTTCTACAGAAAGGAACCCCTCGAACCGCTGCACTGACAATGCAGCGGAAGCAACGGTATACTCCAAGCGTAACAAACTCAGTTCAGCGATAACAGAGCTGTCACACAGGCACGACGCCTGCCACTGCCGAGTACTCATTTCTTCATTTGAGGAGGAGAAACTTGAAGGTCAACATAAACCCAAAAAAGCGCTAACGGGCAGTCCATAAACGAGGTAAATAAAAATGAAGCTTGCCGTCCGTAAATTGCAGTGTCTCCGTGACACTGGAAAACACCCAGGACGCACTGCGAGCTGATTCACCCCAGAGGCATTTCCTGTAGAAAGGCACTCACACTGCCTCGCGGCTCAACACCAGGCACCGAGCCGATAGCCTCGCTGTTGGCCCGACCAGCGCGTCACAAACCGGTCCGCGGCTCGAGACGGGCCGTGCCCAGCTCACGGCGCCGTGACTTCGCAGCACAGCCTCTGAGTCACGCCCGCGTGCGTACGTACACCCGCGCCGCGCCCGCGTGCGTACGTACGCCCGCGCCGCCCCTGCGTGAGTGCGTACGCCCGCGCCGCGCCGCGCCCGCGTGCGTACGTACGCCCGCGCGCGCCTGCGTGCGTGCGTACGCCCGCGTGCGTGCGTACGCCGCCGGTAGAGGGCTTTAAGGGTGACATTTAACTTGCCTCATCCACCCGCCACCCATGGGCCGTGTTCATACCCGCCCACGCCCCTGCCTACCATTCAGTTGTATCCATTCGCTACCCATCCGTTTGCAGTTTTCCCAGCACTTGGGTTCTAATTTATGGAAGAGTTTCAGGAAAATTTACACCTTGAGTTACTGTTTTGCGTTGATAATTGGACGAGTTGTGTGAATAGAGCTAATTATGCCGGGAGGAAACGCAAGCAGTTACATAATGTAGCCTGTATTAAAGTATCTACCGGAAAAATTGAAAACGTCTTGCACATTCCCCTGCCCATAGGGTCATTCCACGACAAACAGACTCTGGATAGCTATGCAGTCCCTTCGGCATTTTGGCATCCCTTCGCATTTGACGACAGAATATGAATGTAATTATAGCATCACAACGCGATTCTGAAAGTTTTAGAGCCGTATGACGCACCGATGAGGAACTAGGGGTCGATGAAAATACCCAATGACGTCACAAATCCTACTTTTTAACTTGATGTAGCGAAAACAGCTTGTGGAGTATAATGCCTGGTCAAAGAGCATCGGAAAAGTAACTACTCATGTTTTCTGAAACATGGATCAATATAACATTCAAGTTCAACTAGGCACATATAGTGATCTAGTTTGAGCTGTAAACTCATTTTTTAAAACATATGGTTCCTTTGATTTTCCCTTGTTCTACGAAGGTTTCCTACGAATCAAAATGGAACCGCATGGTTAAACTACGTGGATTACAAAAGCAAAATACAGGATTCTTCATAGAAAGACAGAGCGTGCGCACCTGCTTGGCCATGCACCCATGCACAGCCATGGCTGAAACGCACAAATCTGTGCCTCTCCGTTTTGTGCCCCGTAGAGTATTTCATAAACTGCGTCCATGATTCACCTGTTCACAACCAGCAATACAGTCGACGCGTCGCCGGGATTTGGTGCTGCCCTCGGCGCTAGATTCTCATGTCCTGACAGGCTTTTAACGGTGTGTTCCCCTTCGATGCATGGACATTTGCAATGAAAAGTCGCGAAGATGTGCGATGTACATTTAAGGCCCACATCCTCAGGATGGCGACACATCGCCCCGACCCGTTCGTATGTGTGGCCAGCCTGGCTCGGTCACCCGGACCCACTCGTGGGTGTGGCCAGCCTAGCTCGGTCACCCCGACCCGCTCGTGTGTGTGGCCAGACTGGCTCGGCCACCCCGACCCGCTCGTGTGTGTGGCCAGCCTGGCTCAGCCACCCCGACCCGCTCGTGTGTGTGGCCAGCCTGGCTCGGTCAGCCCGACCCGCTCGTGTGTGTGGCGAGCCTGGCTCGGTCACCCCGACCCACTCGTGTGTGTGGTCAGCCTGGCTCAGCCACCCCGACCCACTCGTGTGGATGGCACGGTGAAGTGCTGGCGACTGTACAAAGCCGCCAGGCTGTTACGCCACGAAAGGTCAGCGTTGAGCCTCGCTGAAGTCGTCGGAGACGACGCTGCGGCGGACAACGTTGGCTCGGTAGTAAAACGCCGCCAAACGACCTTTTTCCAAGGGAAAGCAACAAATAGCCTTAACACAAATTACTCAGATGAACTAAAGTTGTTCTTTATTTGTTTTCAAAGTTCCCAACGTGGCGGCGGGTTGCACAGATTCATTTCATAACTTTGTCTAGTAGGTCCGACCAGACCGGACTGGATTGGTTTGAGAAATCTGGAAAAAAAAAACAGATCGGCAGGCGGACTGAATCTGGACTGGATCTTGGATCTGGGTCCTGAAAACTCACTCCATGATATACCCTTATGGCCATAAACCGATGCCGCGCGCACAAACAGGGCCATTCGCTGCCGGATCGGAAGCGAACGCGAGTCAGTTTTGATCCGACATGACGTGGCAAGACGTGGCAGCCTGTGGCGGCTGCGGCAGGCGTTTTCCACAGTCGTCGCTTCTGGCCGGCCTGCAAAGCCACTACGAGTTCCAAACTTTGCCCACGAGAGCGCCTCATGAGACCGCCATAGTGTTGCAGGATGGGCGGGGTCCCACCAGAACGTGGCTGGGTTGGATTTAATGCCGCCATTAGTTTTGATGAGGGGAACGCCTCGTGTCTGGTGCGGCGCCCGCACCAGTGCATACCCCGTTTCAGCGCGGGCTTTCCGACGGCGCTTGAAGAGCTACAGTGATAATGATACTACGCGCGAACCACTGCACATGCATCGAAACATTCCGTAGAGGGCTGCGGCGGACAATCTACCTGTCAAACGCGAGTGTGGTAGTACTTACTGGTGCGACATGCAGCACGTAATAGCAGTGGGGGACACAACAAAATTATACGGCTCGCATCGTTCCTGGGGAACACAACAAACAAAGACCCATTCTCGGGGGCCCGGCAGCTCTCAGGGAGGCACACCTTGATAACCACTTCGGGAGATTTCCCGTCAGCCACCGATCGCTGACACCAGCTGCCAGATGACACCGGTCCAGCTGTCATGCGCGGCGATCGTCCCTGCCAGCTTCATCTCGATCTCGATCACGGGACAGCCGTGAACCACACTCCAGCTGGCACCCGACGGGGTCTTACAACGAAGCAAACCCGTCCGACAACGTTGCAGCCTCTCCTCCCCCCCCCCCCCCCCATCCCCCAACCCCCTCCACGCATCAGGAGCCGACCGTCGTCAGACCCTCAGCGCGGTCCAGTCTTCCCCTTTGCTACCGCCCCCCCCCCCCCCTCCTGGGCCTGTCCGGACGGGGTCGAATGGCGACGGCTGCACGGGGCTCGTGCGCCGTCGGCACCGGTCGGGTCGGACAGCCAGCGCCACCTGCACGCCCGTGCGGTGCATGGCTCGGCCGCCGGCCAGCCGGGCCGGCCTGCCGCCGTGCAGGACTTTCACGGTCGACCAAACTGGTTCTGGCGCCGACAGGTCGGCCACCCTCGCGCCAGGAGCGGGCGCTGAGATGTCGGCCGGGGAGCAGGGGCGGGGAGGGGGAGGGGGAGGGGGAGCGCACCTGCTGAGGCGGCGCCGCGCGGGCGGCTGCGCAGCGGCAGTGCGCCCCGGGCGAGCCGAGCGCGCCGGCCGAGTCAATCGCCGTGTAATGGACGGCGGGGGTGTACGCCGCGCCGCTGACTTGACCTTGCCTGTTGCAGTGCTGCGACGCGGCGGCCACAAAGACGGCCGCCTCCCTCTGCGGGCCGATCTCACTCCCTGCAGCCGGACGAGGGTGGCACTCTCACCCGCGCGGCGACGGTGAGAGTCGCGAGCAGCGTGTCCAGCCCCGGTCACGACGCCGCCACGGTGGCGAGCCGACGGGAAACTTCGGAGAACGTGACCGCCAACCATGTGGAGGCGCCGGGATCACCGGGAAGGCGAGAATGGCACGAGGGCGGGAGAGATTGTGTGGAGCGACAAAACAGCAGACCAAACGAAAGGCAGCACGGCGTGGCTAGCGGACAAGGGGGTGAGAGGAGAGAATAGGCATGACAGTCTGAAATGTGGGGAGCTTGGGAAAGTCCGCGCCTTGACTAAGGCAACCGGAAACGACACTGGCGATACCAGTGCATGAGACAAGCAAGCGCCTGACTTCAAGGACAGGTGAAAAAGATCCCCAGCCGCAAACTTCCCCTGGCCATGTCGGCCCCGGCCCAGCACATACGATCGCTACACGTGGGGAAGCTGTGACCTTTGAGGCACTGGAGGCGTCCGGTGTCAGTCAGCACGGTCCCATACCCGGCGTACGGCCGCGTGCACTGCAGCGCCACACCTGACCCCGCCGTCACGTGACGTCGGCGCCGCCCGACCGGCCGACACGCGGCGTGCTCACGTGACGCCACCGGTCTGCAGCGTCTGGCATGGCGGCCGCGGCCGCCCGGCCAGGCCGATACGGGCGCACGGGGTAGGGGAGGGGCAGTGCCGGTCCGGCACAGGGCCGCAGGCGGCAACGGGCGCCGGCCGTCCGCCCGGCTGCCGGGGTCTGAGGCAGGGAGAGTCGGGCCTCCGGGCAGACGGCGGGGGATGCCGAACTATTGAGGCAGACGATGACAAACAGAGTGCTGTAGTCTCGATGCAGGGGGTGAGAAGCACCGAGGTCTTGGAGCGGACGGTGGGAGCAACGAGATTTCAGGACAGATGGTGAGGAATACGAAGTCACGGCGCAAACGGTGGGGACCACTGGGAGTGGGGATCAGGAGCGCATCTTGGGACAGACGGTGAGGACTGATGGGCGCTGAAGTCTCTGAACAGAAGGAGAGGAGCACTGGGATAGGCCATCCATGACAAGAAGCGGGGAACGCTGACCATTTTGTAAAATAAAGTGAGGAACACTGAGCTGCTGAACATGGAGCGAAGAGCACTGCTCCCTCCAAACAGAGTATCGGGGGTGCTGAAAAGGCAGGATGCCGAGCCATTGGATAGTTATGGGGGGACGTCAAGTTCTCGGGATAGAAATGAGACGCACGTAACCTTCTGGGATCTCATGAGCAGCGAGGACATGTAAGCTCTCGAAATACCAACAGCGAAGACCACTAAGCTCTCGGCGCACTGATAGTGATCAATGATCTCCCACCAGGCCGTGAGAAGCGCTGGGCGAGCCGGGACCAGCCGTCATCACGAGAGCCAGCTGAGCGGGCTGGCTGTTCGGGAGGGCGGGAGCGGGACGAGCCGCTGCCCGCTGCTCTGTGGGCGGACGATCACGCGACATCCGACCCGCCGGACATCTGCGAGGGGTGGGGTTGCCGGACCCCTCCAGCGGTCACGTGTCAGAAGTACTTACTGACTGACAGACGAACTGACTTAGCGCGTCAGGTCTGCCAGCACTGGTGTGGCTATGGATGACACGTACGTGTGTGCTCATCAGCGATGCATCTGGGATCCGGGAGGGCTCTCCAGCACGGCCAGGCCGTTCCCCGCTCCTTACGCAGGCTTTTACCTCCGCCCCACAAGCGTGGAGGGCGAAATGTATCGAAAATTAAGCGAGCCAGAGACGCGTAAAAACAGCGTTGAAAAACACAGGCGTATGTCTGGGTGAGCAGCGGTGAACGTGACCTTTGACAGGTCATCCCAGCCCAGAGCAGCTGTTTATTAACCCTCCTGTTATCTCACGAATTAAGTGTGCTGCGACAATGGAAGAAAACGGAGATGAATAGCTCTAGGAAAATTATCGGATAAGGCGCTATTGAAAATCAACAGATGGGATCTGTTGGGGGTGTAGTATGTCAAGCCGAGTTTAGGGGTTGATGGCTATTGTTGAACTTGCCAGTCTAGCTACATCAAAACTAAAAAATACACACTTACGCAAGCAAGAGTGTTATGAATGTAATGTTGTTAATGAAAGCAAGAATGAATGCGTCATTATGGTTCAAATAGTAAGATATTCAAGAGCTCAAATACTTTCACAAATGTCAAAGCTGGACATACAAAGCTTGAAATTCAAAGATTTGAATGGCCTGAACCTGCAAAAGTAAGCAGAGAGATAAAAATGCACGTGAGATTGATAACGTTGAGAGCAATAGTCTAAAACATATCCTTAAACTAAATATCCAGCAAAGAATATGCGTCACCTGATTGTCACTTCCGAGCCAAATATTGCATGAATGCCTTCGAGAAAGAGGTCAAAGACCATGACCAATCAAGGTGATCATGACTAAGCAAGGCGAGAAACTTGAATTTTTAACACTCGTAACAATGACGCAAACTCAGTCGCTCAAACTTTCAGCCCTGCGCTCGAGACCGTTCAGATACCTATCCTGAAAAAGCAACGGTCTCTGAGGCCCCTCCCCCGTAGACGGAGGGTTAATGGGGCCGGCCCCTGACAGAGCGTCAATGGGGCCGGCCCCTGGCAGAGGGTCAATGGGGCCGGCCCCTGACAGAGGGTCAATCGGGCCGGCCCCCGGCAGAGGGTCAATCTGGCCGGCCCCTGACAGAGGGTCAATCTGGCCGGCCCCTGACAGAGGGTCAATCGGGCCGGCCCCTGACAGAGGATCAATCGGGCCGGCCCCTGGCAGAGGGTCAATGGGGCCGGCCCCTGACAGAGGGTCAATGGGGCCGGCTCCTGACAGAGGGTCAATCGGGCCGCGGCCGGGCCGTTCAGGAGCGGCTGGCGCGAGTGGGAGCGATAACCCTGTTGACCGACCGACAGTTCGCCCCAGATCGAGCCGTGCCAGCTGGAGAGAAAGGGCCAGAGCGGCCGCGGCGAGAGCCACACCCCGTGAGGAAGACGTTCTTACCACAGCTTGCGCAAGGATTGGACGGGTCGTGGTAAGGGATGGCAGTCTGTCGCGCATCCAGCTGTGATGCGCTACAAAGAAAAACACACCGCGCTGACGTCACAGGAAACGGACGCGCACGACTTCAACACGAGCACCAGCCTCTGCGCCTGTGAGGCAACCCACTATATCATACGACCTGTAGAGAAAGGCTATTGTGATATGGTCCGAGAGGCAAACACGAATGTGAATGTCACGGGAGACCTCATGGGCAGTGTCGTATCAGGGGTGTGTGTGGGGGGGGGGGGGCGGTACGCCCCCAGTTGCAGTATAAGTATCAATGTCCGCGCGAATAAATGTCCACAATTCTGGTTCCTAACGGGGGCCTTCCAAGCGAGAAAATGAGCCTCCTTAACACAAATGTGGGCATTTGTATCCAGAACATGTGTCCCTTTATGCAGCAAGGGGTCTTTTGAGACGGATTTGGTACCCCAGCTTGTTTATGGGCTTCCTTGATGTGAATTTCGTAGGCTAAGTATGGCTACAAAACGCTCAACTTGGGCAAAGGGGCGCCCCAAAATTTAGAGGTGCAAAAGCATACTTTTACCCGTGTCGGTGCGCATGGGGACAACTGCTTATTCCGTCCCCTTCATCCCACCACTTCCCGGTTACGTCATCCCCGCCTGGCAGCATAAAACACATTACCAATCGCGAGATCTCACCGAGGCCACCCCTTGTTATTTTTTGCTACACTAAGATAATTGCTTTGTTTGAAACAGCAGGTGGGTTGCATCCGCCCCCTTTGTGTTCGTATCATGAAAAACGCAAATCCGGATGAGGGATCAAAAGCCACTAAAAACACCGAACAAGTATTCGTATTTCCTCCAAAATGCGTAAATTTTACGGTGCTACGAGATAAAAACATCCCGTATTTAGCCCAACATCAGCAACACCCCGATCAGATCACATCAGATCAAAACACCATGGACGGAGTGCCGAGACACGAGGAAAGTCAGGCAGCACCGGTGCCGCCGCGCTGGCGTGAGTACGGCGCGCGTGTCGTGGCTCGGCACACCCCAGGCGTGTCGTGCGGAGGCGTGAGAGCGAGCCCGCTGCCAGGCTCGTGCAGTCCGCTTCCCGGCCGTGAACCTCACCACGCTTCCTGCCGGGCTTCTCACCGCGGCGTTCGCGGTCCGTGCTCTTATCGAGGCGGAAGCCAGCAGGCGTTCACACCAGCCTTGCACGGGTAGGTATGTAGAAACGACACAAAAGTGCCGAGTGTATAATGAGTTCTCACCTCAGTGATAAAACCATGGCGGCATTGCAGCGACTGGCGTTATAGCAATATCGCGCTGGGAATCGGCCCAACAGCGACGTGTCCGTACCAGAGAGGGTGTGCGCGGGCGTGCGCGCGCACGTGCGTGCTATCTACGCGCATGTGTTTCTACTTAAACGCGCAGTTGCACCCAAGGCAACACGAGCGCAGGCGGAAGAGATGTCCCACAGAGAAGAGGCGGATGGCGCCAGGCCTCAAGTCGCTACGGTGATCGCAAACGTGTACGATGCGGCCCAGCGTCACAAATAATGCCCAATCACATCACATGCCCTAATGCGACCGGCACTCGCCGCCACAGATCGACGAGCGGAACTGTAAGGCGAGTGGAGCCGACCTAGTGACCTGTGCCTCGTGAAATGGATACACTCAATCGTCGAGCGGACCCGAATGGAAACAATGAGCACGCCAGAAACGCTTCCCCAGTCAAGAATCGTTGGAACTTGCATAAGTAACGAAGACAATTGAATGAACGTCACACTTTCTTGCGCGCCTGTGTCCCGCATTCCAATGAGTGGCCAGATAATTGAATGGAACCGTACTAACAAACGGCATGAGCCCGCCGTACGACGGGCGCTACTTAGGAAATCAAGATGTCAGTCGAATGTCTTCCGACAGCCGTTGCGTAGCGCTGGTGTGATGAGCTGCGCAGCCTTCTGAATGTGGTAACTACCACTTATGCAGAGACAGTGAGAGGCCCAGTCATGTGAGCCAGCGGCAGATTGCAGCGCCGTAAGACGTAGCGTATAGTGGACGCCACCGCTTCAATCTTACCAACTGTCCCGCACATCGACATCAGCAAACGGCACGTGCAACGCCCGCTTCACAAACATCCCGTCCGCAGCCGCAGCCAAGCGCCCCTCCCCTGCTTCGTCACGGTACATACACCCACACTCACACAGACATACACCCACCCACACACACACAACAGGCGACACAAAGCGAGCGAGGGCGCGGACGCCGGGACTGACCTTTGTGGGACCACGAGGAGCGTCGGGCGCCGAGCAGGGCGCGCCGCGAGGTGGGCCCGGCGGCCCGGAAGCCCGGCGGCCGGTAGCGGGCCGAGCGGGCCGCGTCAGCCGCCAGACTCGACACGCCCAGGTGCACCGCCTTGTGCGGCGGCGTGACGCGGCCGCGCGGCAGCGAGAGCGAGCCTGCCGCGCTCGGCACCGGCAGCGCGCCCGTGCTTCCGCCCACGGCCGTGGAGCGCGGCAGCGTCGTCGAGCGCACGTCGGCCGCCGGCGCCGGCTCGCCCGGCAGCGGGCTCGTGTCCGGCACGCTGCTGCGACGCTTGTAGTTGAAGAGAAAGCGGCGCGGCCGGCGGTCCTCCGGCTCGCTGTCGGACGCCTCGGGCCGCGCCGTGATCGTCTCACTGCTCAGCGACGTGTTGAGCGAGTTCTTGCTGCCGAGGCTGGAGCGGCTGCTGAACCAGCGCGGCGTGTTGCGCTGGCCGATGTGCTTCTCGTAGCTGTCGGCGGCGCGCAGTGTCGAGTCCGAGTCCACCTGCTCGGACGAGGAGAACTCGGAGCTGCGCGGTCGACCGATCGTCAGCGTGCTGCCGCTGCCGCACGACTTGACGCTCACGTCACCCTCCGACTTCACGCGGCCGCTCAGGCGCGTCCACTTGTCCTCGGTGCGCCCGAGCGTCGGCTCGCCCTCCTCCGCGTCCTTCTTCTCCACCAGGTTGTGGCACGAGTCAAACTCCTTCTTCTTCTTGCGCTTGCTGTCGCGCAGGATCTTGTTGAAGTCGATGGAGCCGGTGCTGCCGACCGACTTGCGCGGCCCGGTCGGCGAGGAGGCCGTCTCCAGCGAGGCCAGAATGTTGTCGTCGGAGGCGGCCGGCGGCGCCGTCATCAGCCGCAGGTAGCCGGAGCGCGGCACGTGCGGCGAGTGGCCCGGCGTCAGGTCCGGACTCGAGACGGCCGCCTCGGCCGCCGCCGTCCGGCTCCGGCCGTGCTTCGGGCTCGACGTGTACGACTCGGTGAAGAAGTCGCGCGCGCGCGGCAGCCGCACGCTCAGGTTGGGCGAGTGGTCACTGAGTGACGTCGAGTCGCCGCCGCTTGACACCTCGTGCATCAGCGCCACCAGCCGGTCGCCTACGTGCTGCATCACCTTAGTGAGCATGGGAGGCGAGGCGGGCACAGGCGGCGGCGGCTGCGTCGGCTGCGACAGGCCGCGCAAGCTGCCCATCAACCGTTCGTACACGGCCACAGCGTCGTTGGGCTCGGCCGGCGCGGCGGCCGCCGGCGCGGGCGGCTGGACGGGCGGCGGCGGCGGCGCGTCCGAGCCGTCGTACTTCTGGATGATCTGCTGGCAGCTCTGCGAGATCTGCTTCTGGATCTGCGTCATGAAGTCGGGCTGCGCCGGGTTGAAGGCGGCGTACGCGCCCTCCAGGTCACTGCTCGTGTAGTCGGAGCTGTCGTACGAGTCGCTCCACGTGTCCTCGCTGCTCAGGTATTCAACAATCTCGCGCACCTGCGCCTCGTTGATGCCAGGCACGCTCTTCATCATGCGCGTGAGCTCGCTCTCGAACGAAAGCAGCTGGGCCGGCTTCGCCTGCGGACCGTGCACGTCCGTGCGCGGCGCGCTGAAGATGGTCGTGCGGAAGAACTGTCGCAGACGGCCCATCAGGATGTTGGTCTCCTCGTCCGAACTCCAGTTGTTGAACGAGTCCTTGCGGATTACCTTGTTGCGCGTTTTGGCGCCCGGCGAACTGGCCGCCTGGCCGGCGGCGTCTCTGGCCTTGGCTGACGGTGTAGTCGACCTCCTGCCGCCGGCGGCGCCTTCCTCACCGGAGGCGGACCGCTGCGAGCCGGAGACCGAGCTGGTCTTGCGCGCCGTGCCCTCACTGTCCGATGAGTCGGGCGTCACGCGATTGGCCGCCTCCTCTGGCCGCTCCTCCGTCTCCTTGATTACCGCCTCCTTCAGCAGGTCGTCCGAGCTGCCTAGGAAGCCGCTGTCGCGGCTCTGGCGCGCCTCGCCCGTCTTGTCCAGCTGGTGGAGACTGGCATCACGGCCAGCGTCCGGCGCGGCCAGCGGCTCCGGCGCTCGCGCCACGGCCAGCGCCGCCGGCTCCTCCATCGCGCGAGCCACCTTCTCCAGGGCCGTCTCGCGGTCCGAGTGGTCGCCGCCGGACGCCAGCAGCTTCTTCTTCTTGCGCCGTTTAATCGTGTCGAACTGGCCGTCCGTCTTCTCGAAGGCCGTCTCGTCGGCGGTCGGATCGGGCGGGTTGTCCTCGTCACTGGACGTACCGTCGCTCTTGTCGGACACCTCGCGCGCCGACACGTCGCCGCCGCTGCCGCTGACGTCACCCGACTGCGCCCGGTAGCGGGAGCGCGTGACCTTTTTGCGCCGCTGCTCGGGAGATGGCTGACCCTCGGAGTCGCTGCCGACGCTACCGCTGCCGTCCGTCTGGACCTCAGAGTCTTCGCCAGCAGAGCGAATCGACGGCTGCCGCACCAGACCCAGGCCCAGGAAGCCCTTGTTGAAGTAGCGCGCCGCGGCCTGCTCCACCGGGTCACCGTCGGCGTCCTCCGTGTCCAACAGCTCGCTGTACACCGAGGCTGACGCGTCGCTGCTGAACGAGTCGTTGCACTCGCTCTCCTCGTTGCCGACCTTGCGCGGCTCGTACGGCCCGTTGCCCAGGTCGAAGAAGAAGTACTTCTCGAGCTCCGATGACGGGTCAGCGGTGGGTGTGCGTTCCTTGGCGGCGCGCTCATCGACGTCGCTCTCCTCGCAGCTCTCCTCGATGATGGTGGTTAGTGTGAAGTCCAGTGGCCGGCTCAGTCCCCGCATCTCCTCCTCCGTGTACGCCTCCTCCTGCGACGCGTCGCTGAACGACTCCTGCTCCTCCATCGAGTAGCGCTCGTCCGAGTCGAAGTGGTCGTAGCCGTACTCGTCGTCGTCGCCGCCGCCGAAGTCGAAGCCGTCGTCGAAGTCGTCTGGCATCTCGCCGTCGGTGCTGACGCGCCGCTCAGCGCCGTCCGGCGAGCGCTGGCGGCGCCGCACCTCAGGGGTTCGCGGTCCGCGCCGCCCGGGCGTCGGCGCCGGTGCGTCCAGGCCGGCGAAGTAGTCGGCGAGGCGCGACGCCGGCTCTGGCGAGATGCCACGGCCCACCGTCATCTGCACGAACTCGTCGCGCGCCTGGCGCGAGCGCGCTATGAGACTGCGCAGCTCGTCCGGCGCCGGCCGCACCTCTCCCGTCACCAGCACCGAGTTGGTCTTCTCGTCCGTCACCACCTCCACCTCCTCAGGGGGGACGCGCCGCGCGGCCGGCGCGCCCTCGGGCTGCGCGCCCGCCGGCGAGTCGGTCACCTCCACGGTAGCCACGTTGCCGCGCGCGGCGCGCTCGACACCCGTCACGTTAGTGACGGTGACGGGAGGCCTGTCGTCGCCGCCGCTGCCAGCGGCCGTGTGCACCACCGTGCTGCCGGCCGCGCCCACGGCCACCACGCTGACAAAGCCGCGCGCCGCTGGCCCGCCCTCGTCCGGCTCCGCCCGCGGCCGCTCACTTTCGCCCGGGGCGCTGGCCTCGCCGGCGCGCGCGCCGCCGCTGCTGGGCCCACTGGCGTCGCGCGGAGCCGCGCCCGCTCCGCCGCCCATCTGCGGTTTCGCGGCGGCCGCGCCGCCGTCGGCAGTCAATACAATCGAGCGGTCCGTTTCTGCGGCGGCCGGGCGCGGGGACGCGGCGCGCCGCTCGCCGCACCTGGCGGCAGGGGTGTCACCGGCCGTCAGCGCGGCGGGCTGCTCACCCCTGCAGTCGCGGCCGCTCAACCCCCGCGCGCCGGCGGCTGCTGGCCCGCCGCCGGCCATGCCGTCCGCCGCCGCAGCTGAGCCGGCCGGCCCATTGTGCGGATTTTTACAGGCTTCAGGGCTAAGGGCTAATGACTCAGGTGCGGCAGGGCCCTGACCAGGACCGGTTTGCGTGACCATGGCGGCGGCTGGCGCGACGGGCGCCGCCGTTTCGTCAGCGGCGCGGCCGGCCACCGTATCAGCTGGGCGGCGTTCTGAGTCGGCCGGCCCCCGGCCGTCGGTGGACGGGACGGTCCCGGCCGGGTCAGCCCGGACGCACGCTGCCGGCTTCTGGCGTGGCGCTGCTGCGTCAAGTTCCGGTCCGACGGACGCCGGTGATTCCGTGGCGTCCAGCGCAGGCGTGTCCGTGACGTCTGGGAAGACTGACGCCGGAGTGTTGGTGACGTCTGGACAGACTGACGCTGGGCTGTCGCTGACGTCGGAACAGACTGACGCCGGGGTGTCCACAACGTCTGGACAGACTGTCGTTGGGGTGTCCCTGACGTCTGGACAGACTGACGCCGTGGTGTCCGTGACGTCTGGACAGACTGACGCTGGGGTATCGCTGACGTCTGGACAGACTGATGCCAGTGTGTTGGTGACGTCTGGACAGACTGACGCTGGGGTGTCGCTGACGTCTGGACAGGCTGACGCTGGGGGTGTCGCTGACGTCTGGACAGGCTGACGCTGGTGTGCCCGTAACGTCTGGACACACTGATGCCGGGGTGTCTGTGACGTCTGGAATGACTGACGCTGGGGCACCATTGATGTCTGGACACACTGATGCCGGGGTGTCCGTGACGTCTGGACAGACTGACGCTGGGGTGTCGCTGATGTCTGGGCAGACTGACACCGGGGTATCCGTGACGCCTGAATGGACTGACGTCGGGGTGTCGGTGATGTCTGGGCAGACTGACGCCTGGGTGTCAGTGGCGTCTGGGCAGACTGGCGCCGGGGTATCAGTGACCTCTGTACGGACTGACTCTGGGGTGTCCGTAACGTCTGGATGGGCTGACGCCGGGGTGTCAGTGACCTCTGGATGGACTGATACCGGGGTATCAGTGGCCTCTGGACAGACTGACGCCGGGGTATCAGTGGCCTCTGGACAGACTGACGCCGGGGTATCAGTGGCCTCTGGACAGACTGACGCCGGGGTATCAGTGGTATCTGGACAGACTGGCGCCGGGGTATCAGTGACCTCTGTACGGACTGACTCTGGGGTGTCCGTAACGTCTGGATGGACTGACGCCGGGGTATCAGTGACCTCTGGACAGACTGACGCCGGGGTATCAGTGGCCTCTGGACAGTCTGACGCCGGGGTATCAGTGGCCTCTGGACAGACTGACGCCGGGGTATCAGTGGCCTCTGGACAGTCTGACGCCGGGGTATCAGTGGCCTCTGGACAGACTGACGCCGGGGTATCAGTGGCCTCTGGACAGACCGACGCCGGGGTGTCAGTGGCCTCTGGACAGACTGACGCCGGGGTATCAGTGGCCTCTGGACAGACTGACGCCGCGTTATCCACGCTGTTTCGACAAACTGTCACCTGACTATCGCGCGCCGGGTCGACTGGATCCGGCGAGCCTACAGCCGCAGACATAGGGCCGACGGACACGGCGTCGATCGGGTCCACGGACGGCCCGGCTGGCGGCACCGCTGAGCTGGCCGGCCTGTGGTCGACCGTGACGGTTTCTGGGTCAGCCGAGTCCCCTTCCGGCTTGTCCGACGTCACGTGGCCGGTTGTGGGTGTGTTCTCACCGGGGTCAGCGCCAGGTGGCATGCCTCTGCACTCGTCCATCGCCGACTTTTCCTCGTTGGCAGCGGTACTGGGACTGGCGGCTGGCGGGTCGCCGTCTCCATCCTTTTCCTCGGTTTTGGCGGCCTCTCCGGGGTCCGTTGAGTCACTGCCTGACATCTTTTCCTGGGGTGCGCTGCTGTCCAAAGCCGCGGGCATTACGCCGCCAGCCCTGAGCTGCCGGGCGGCTTCGTTAAGGTCAGGATCACCTGCCTGGGAGCCTTCAGCCGTCGGGTTTGGTTTGCATGTACCAGCAGAAACGTCTGTCGATGATGGACATCCAACCTCGAGTTGCTGATCGGATGAGGCAGCTTCCGGAATTTCTGTTATCGAACGCTGACACGCAGCAGCCTCCCCGGAGTCAGAGCCGTGAACGCCGGACCTGACTGGAATGGGATCAGTATCCACCCCCTCCCGCTCGGCGACTTCTGTCCCACCGGCGACCGGTACAGCGACGGCCTCAGTGTGTCTCTCCTCGTCCAGGCCGGCAGCTTTCTCGGCCACCGTCGAGATGTCCGTCACCTTGGTCGCAGCGCTACGGATGCCGCTGCCGACTGATGTCGCATCGGGCTTCATCACAGGCTCACCTTCCTCACTGTCAGGTCCGCTGTTCGACGATGATAAAATGCCAGACAAAGGGTTTTCCTCAACTTCAGCGGCCTGCGAAACGGTGGGCGTCGAGCTCGCCGAGTCCACACCAGAGCTGGGGACTGACGCAGTCGAGCTCGCCGGGCCCAGGCCAGAGCTGAGGACTGACGCATACGTTTTAGCCGATGCCTGCCCATCCTTCACAGCCGCCTCGGCGGTCAATTGCACCGTTTCCGACCGCGTATTTTCTCGAGCTTCATCAGCACTAAGGTCGCCTAGTGTGGGATAATTCTTCTCTCGCGCTTCCCCAGCAGCGTCTGCCACGAGACGGTCCCCTGAGGTACTGCCTGTCCGGACCACAGTGCCCGAGTCGACCACTCCAAGGTGCCCGTCAGCCCCTTCCGTCGCCTCGATGACGGCTGTCCGGCCGACAGCCACAGTGCCCGAGTCGTCCACTCCAAGGTGCCCGTCAGCTCCGTCCGTCGTCTCGATGACGGCTGTCAGGCTGACAGTCTTCGAGGCTTCGCCAGTGCTGCCGGACTCCGAGCAGACTGGGCCAGTGCTGCCGGACTCCGAGCGGACTGGTGGTGGCTCGCCCGCCTCTGGGGCTTCGCCCGAGGCGTTTAGTTGGGAGACTTCCAGCGTCGGCGCGCCCGTGGCGAGACTTTCTTCCGCTGAAGTGGGCTGACTGGCCTCCGGGTCGGACCGCTCGGCAGTCCTGCCCTCGGCTTTGGCATCAGGACTGACAGATGCAGCACCGACACCGACGGTCTCTTCTCTGACCTCACAGGTGTGAGGGCCCGCCAGCATCGACACATCGGTCGTCGGCTTTTCACTACCAGCATCGACCGGGCCCGCAGCTTGAGCTGGGGCAACAGCGACGCTATCCACTGGCGCTGTGGTAGGCGTCAGGCGAAGTGACGCCGCGTCGCCGTCATCAGCGCCCACCGGAGTGAGCACATCAGTTGGGGAAGGTTCCCCTGAAGGGCTGGCAACTGTGGTAATGGTTGCTGCGCTGCCCGCCTCACAGCTGACAGCCGGTGGGCTGACAGCCTCAGGCTTGACATCTTCCGTGCTGGCGGTCTCCGGGCTGACAGTTGCTGGGCTGACGGTCTCGGAGCTGACAGCTGTTGGGCTTACAACATCAGCGCTGATGGCCGCTGGGCTGACCGGCTCAGAACTGATAGCTGTTAAGCTGGCGGTCTCGGAGCTGGCAACTGCTGGGCTGACAGTCTCAGAGCCGACAGTTGCTGCGTTGACGGCCTCAGAACTGGCAGCTGCCGATGAAAGCTGCTGACAGCTGCTGATAACCTCCGAACTGACAGCTGTTGGACTGGTAACTTCAGAGCTGACAGCTGTTGGGCTGACGGCCTCGCAGCTGACAGCTGTTGGGCTGGTGGCCTCAGAGCTGACGGCTGTTGGGCTGACGGCTTCGGAGCTGACAGCTAATGGGCTGATGGCCTCGGGGCTGGCAGCTGTTAGGCTGCCTGTCTCGCAGCTGACATCCGTTGGGCTGACTGCCTCGGAACCGTCAGTTGACGGGCTGACGGCCTCGGAGCTGACGGCTGTTGGACTGACGACCTCGGAGCTGACAGCTGTTGGGCTAACTGCCTCGCAACTCGCACCTGCTGGGCTGGCGACCTCATGGCCGACAGCTGTTGGGTTGACGACCTCGGAGCTGATGGCTGTTGGGCTGAAGACCTCGGAGCTGACAGCTGTTGGGCTGACTGCCTCGCAACTGACATCTGCTGGGCTGACGGCCTCATGGCCGACAGCTGTTGGGCTGACGACCTCGGAGCTGACAGCTGTTGGGCTGACGACCTCGGAGCTGACAGCTGTCGGGTTGACGACCTCGGAGCTGACAGCTGTCAGGCTGACTGCCTCGTAACTGACATCTGCTGGGCCGACGGCCTCATGGCCGACAGCTGTTGGGTTCACGACATTCTCCGGTGCAGATACATCTGGCTCAGACGTAGCAAGCGGCAGGGCGACAGCTGGAGGCACCTCATCACCCTTTTTGTTGGCTTGATCACTGTCTTCCATTGGGCCAAAAACCAGCTCCTCTGTCGTTTCTCCAGGGGGACTTGGCGCACACATAACTGCGGTATTCTCATTGATGTTGGCGTCGGAAGCGCATTTCGTCTGGTCATCAGCTGGTGAATTTCCAGCCCTGTCTGTATCAAGACCGTCTGACACCTGTTCAGTAGTATCTACGGTCAACACAGCATCAGTTTCAAAACTGACCCGTGCCTTCATTTCAATGTCTGCGTTCTCTTGTTTTTTATCATCATCGGGGCTGATGAGTGTCATTGCCGAGTCACTGTCTGGCTTCTCTTTCAGTGTCTCGGCAGAGAGAGCCAATGGCGGCGGTGCAGCAGCAGCAGGTTTCTCCTCCACCGAATCAGCAACTAGATCGCATGAGGTCACATCTTTAGCCGGCTTCTCGTCCACCGCGTCAGCAGTGGCACCGTTCGGCGCCAGGTCTTCGGCGTCTGGCTTCTTCTCCACCGCGTGAGAAGCTGGACTGTCACGCGACGGATCTTCAGCCGCTGACTCTTCCTCAGCTGTGACAGTAGCTGGTCTGTCTGAAGTCAGTTCTTCCACTGCGTTAGCAGCTGGGCACCCCGGTGTCGGAGATTCAGCAGCTGGTTTTTCTTCCGCGGCGTCAGCAAGTGGAATGTTTGGCGTCGGATCTTCTGCAGCGGCCTCCCTCTCCCCCGCATCTGCATCTGAACTGCCAGGCATCGCATCGTCAACAGCCGGTTTCTCCTCTACCGCGTGCGCAACTAAACTGTTTTCCATCGGGTCTTCAGCCGCTGGCTTCACTTCCCTTGCGTCAGCCGCCGGGCCATGCGGCGTCGAAGCTTCAGCAACTGCTTTCTCTCCCGCCCCCTCAGCAGCTGGCCGGTGTGACGTCAGATCGTCAACAGCTGGCTTCTCTTCCACTAATTCACCAACTGGACAGTCTGGTGTTGCATCCTCAACGGCCGACCGCTGCTCTTCTGCGCCGGCAGCAGGACCAGCTGGCGCCTGACGGTCTGCTGCGTTGTCTCTAACCGCATCAGCTTCAGTACCGCCTTGCGCCGAATCCAGCTGAGTTGACTCCCCATCTTCTTCATCAGCAGGAGAGCCGCTTAGCCTCTGTTCGTCACCTGCAGACTTATCATAAGAAGCGCTGTCTAAACCCGAACCGTGACCCTCCGAACCATCTCTCCCACGGGGATTGGGTTGTGCCACAGTCTCAGCGACAGGCTTTTCCTGCGATTCAGTAGCTTCGGTTTTGCCTGGTTTTGAGCCGTTCGCCCTCGTGCCCGCTGCATCATGGCAGGCTGCTGTTGGACCGCCTGTCGCTGTGTCGTCCTCAGGCCCTGTGACATTTGAACCGGCCGGCACGATATGAACCGCTGTGGTTTTGTCCCCTAGCGTAGCGGATTCAGGGTCAACTGGGGCCGAGTCGTCTGCCGCCGGCTCCACACATGTTAAATCATCCCCGGTAAGACGCTCCCCCTCTGGGGATGGCCTCGGACCCGTCTCCGATGCAGTACACTCCGACGGTTTTCCTGACGGGACCTCACCCTCGGGAGTCGCCTCTTGCTGCGGGCCGTCCGAACGCTCGAGCGGTCCCGACTCACAGCCGGGCACATCCGATGGTTCCAGTTTGTCGTCACTGTGCACGATCCCTGTGTTGTTGGTCTGAACGGCGCTTGTTGTCTCCACTTTTACCTCTGACGACACGGATTCGGAAACATCATGGTACACCATACCAGCGCCATCTAGGCGTAATTCTCCGGTAGATGCCTCGCGGATTGCCTTGTCTGCTCGAGTACCGGAAACAAACTCAGGTTGAGTTAAATGAGGTTCAGATGCGACCGTAGAATTTAACGTATCTGTTGAATCTGATGTCGCTAGCTTCAACTCACTTGGCCAGGCCTGAGCAGCAGCCGATGACGATAGACTACCCTCGTTCGGTTTCAGCTCATCTTCAGAAGCGGCGGATATTGACTGAGACGGTGAAAGATGCCCAACGGCTCTGAATGGGGCAACATTGTTTACGCTATGTTCCGAATTTGATGAAACCGCCTCGATTACCGAAATGTCATTTGGCTGCGCCCCGTCCAGCGCTATCGCACCCGTTGCCGCACCTCGGGTAGTGACGCCCGAGCCTTCTGCGTCGACTCGAGTCTTCTCTGGGACGGACTCTGGACTAGCTAACCGCGACCGGACGCCTACATCCGTTCTAAGCTCATGTGAAACAGAGAAGCTGGGAGCCACCGCGCAAGACGACAGGTATACGTGCGCCGTGACATCTGCTTCTGAAGACTGAGGGGTGGCCACCGGCTCGCCACTCACCGCGTGTCGCTCGGCCTCAGCCCCGGTCGGGGCCCGCACCAGTTGTCGGAGCACTGGCTTCTTTGTTTAGCTCTACCTCAGTCGCGGAGCCATCCGGGACGGCTGCCTGTGCTGCATCCTCGGCCAGGCACACAGCAGGGCCGCACTCGCCACTCGCCGCCTCCACTGACCGCACTGATTCCGAAGCACTCGCATCGCGTGCGTCCACTGTTTCTGGCGCACTCGCACTGTCCACACTTGGTGCTTCCATGACGCCCTCAGTCCTAGAGTCGGATGTTGCAGGAGAATTCAGTTCCGTAAAACCCACTACGTACACCGCACTCGTGTCTGTCCAGCCTGCCTCGTTGGCAGACAGCATTGTCGCCGACTCGACCACATCGAGATGCTTCACGCCTGCCGGCTTCACTATATTAGGAGGGCTTTGCCTCGGCGAGCTCACCGCATCAGAAGCTGACCTTTCCTGTCCCGCCGTGTCAGTGACTATGACCGTTTTCGCACAGGTCGTGACGAGCTGATGAGCGTCAGCATGCTTCGTGTCCGGATCGGCAGCATTCACTTGTGCCGCACCCGAGCCAGCGGCATCCGCCTGTCCTGGGCCGGCACCAGCGGAGTCTGCCTGTCCCGTGTGCGGCTTGGCACCAGCGGCGTCCGCCTGTCCCGTGTCGGGCTCGGCACCAGTGGCGTCCGCCTGTCCCGTATCGGGCTCGGCACCAGTGGCGTCCGCCTGTCCTGGGCCGGCACCAGCGGCGTCTGCCTGTACTCGGCCGGCACCAGCGGCGTCGGCCTGTCCCGTGTCCGGCTCGGCACCAGCGGCGTACGTCTGCCCCGTGTCCGGCTCGGCGCCATCGGCCTGCTGCGCCGCCGCAGGACCGGTCTCGCCGGTCGTGCCCGGCGACCGGGAGCCGGCGACGCGCGCCGGCGCCGGGGACGTCGCCCGGGCGTCCACCGTCAGCGGCGAGTCGGTGCCGCTGTCCAGCATTTCCTCCACCGACGAGCTGGCGTTGAGCACGTACGTGCGCTTGACGTGCGTCTCCGAGTCGGAGCTGTCCGAGTCGTCCGAGCGCGTGGTGTCGGCCGTCGCCGAGCTCTCGCTCTCAGTCGGAATCCTGTTGACGGCCCGGTCGCGGTCGTACCGCTCGGCCGCGTCCAACAGGTCGTATTCACACGTGGACTCGTCCGACTCTGAGTCGTCCACCTTGGACTCGGGCGCGCACTGTTCAATGCGGCACGAGCCGGCGTCGTCGAGCGCCGACACGGCCGCGTTCTTGCGGTTCTCCTCCTCCATGTCCGAGCTGAGCGAGTCGACGCCGGCCTCGGGGAGGTTTGAGAGTGAACCGCTGTAGTCGCTGGTGCGGTGCCGCGGCGCCGTCTCCTCCGCGTCAGACACTGAGGCCGTCTCGGACGTGGCGCCGCCGTCGCTGCGCGCCTGGCCGGCTGCGCGGCGTCGCGGTGGTGGTGGGACGGTGAGCGGCACGGCCGTGCTGTGCGCGCAGCCTCCGCGGCGGCCGCCCGACTGACACTGGCGGCCGGGCGGCGCGGCGCCACTTGCCGCGGCTGGTGCCCGCGGGCCGGTCGCGCGCCCGCCTCTCTCCTCGTCCGAACTACTGGCGCCGCTCGGCGCCGGCCGCGGCTCGCTGCCGATCCAGCGCTGTTCGGACCCGGCCGGGGCGCTCGCCTGACGCCACTGCCCGCCGCAGCGCGCGCCGTTATCGCCGCTATCAGCCGATGCGCATCGTGCGATACGGCAGCTCAGGCTGGCGTGGCGCTGCGGCGGCCGGCGCGCCGGCGGCCGGCCAGGCTCGGCAAAGCTTTGCGAGCGCCGCGGGCGGACGCTGGCCAGCGCGCTCGACGCTGTCGACCCCGGCGAGTCGCGACCCGCATCCGCCCCGTCCGCGCCGAACCCAGCGCTCTGTCCGATGATGACGCGCACCCAATGGTCGTCGTAGACAATGCGGGGACTTTCCAGGGGGCGCGCGTTCTCTGCCTGATTCATGACCTTTGTTTTGCTACGTTGCCGGATTTCTGACAGGACTAGATTGCGGCACCTCTCGAGCTGTGGATCTGGACCGATATGCGGAACGGTGTCGTATGTGTGGGTCGTGCTCACTGCATTCGTCGCGGTTGTTTCATCTCGTCGCGCGCCGACATTCTCCGAGGTATATGTCGATGGCGTTACAGCACACGGTGATCTCCCAGCCTCCGCCCGCGTCCTGTCACTGCGGCCCATTCTCTCTCGCAACGCGGCCTCCTGACCGAAATCGATCAACTCCATCTCGACCACCTGCGTCTCCAGGCTCGGAGACGGCGTCTGACCGCGTCTACCGCGATCATCGCGTTCCCACCGCACCCCTGGGGGCGACCAACGGCCCGAGCCGGCCGCAAGGAGCGAGGCGCGGGCGTCCGCGCGCGCGAGCGCGAGCGCGTCCGGCGCTGCCCTGCTCCCCATGCCGGCGCTGACCTTGACTGCGGCTTTGTGCCGACAGTGGCGGGTCGAGGGTGGTGCGCCGGCCGGCGCCGGCAGCGGCCGGCGGCGCGGCGCGCGGCCCGCGTGCCGTCTGTACTGCTCCCAGTCGGCCTCCTCCAGGAAGCCGCGCTCCGAGTCCGCGCCACTCGAATCGGCGGCGGCGCGTGAGCCGCGGCACTCCCGCCGCACGTCACGCTCCGAGTCGCGCGACGAGTCGGAGCTGATAAAAACGAGTCGGTAGTCGTCGCCAGCTGGTACTATCTTGGCGGGATCCACGCGTTTATCGCCGCCGGAATCGTCTTGGCCCTGACCGGCGTGCTGGCCCCTTGCAGCGGGGCTCCACGCCCCTCGCCAGGCGGGTAGGGTGCCGCTACGGTCCGGCCGTTGCCGCCAGTTGGGCGGCGACACGCAGTACTCGCGGGGGTCGGCCGGGCTCCCCTCCCAGGACTCGGGGCGCTCAGGAGTGGCGCGCGATCGGCACGTGGACGCGAAGTCCCCAGGTGCAGGGCGGACCCGCTGATGATCTGAGTACGGTGGATCACTGGACGCGCCGCGCCGTCTGGAAGGTGCGCCCGCTGCCGACCTGGGCTCGTCGCCGCTCGGGACCAGTCTGCGACGCCGGCCGGGAGAAGTTCGGGGGCTGGGAGGGGGACGGGGCTCCTGTTCGCCCACGCCCTCATCAGCCGACTCCGGGCCCAGCCAGAGGGTCTCACCTGGTACGGGTCGGTGACCTGAGGCCGTGTCACGTTGACTGCCGAGTGGCAGCGCCGAGAGCCGTGGCAGGGTCTGGTGATGGTCTGCCAGCCAGCCGCGCGGCCAGGCGTCGGCTGCGGCCGGCCGGTCAAAGCGACCCAGGCTGCTGGCGCGGGCGACGGGCCGTCCCAGGTACTCCAGTCCCATGCGAGGCCGCACAGGCGGCGACGGGAAGCCTCGCGGCGCGGCGGTCCGACGAGGAGATGTCCGTGGCCGAGCTGGTGGCCGTCCGCCGCCGGCGGGCGGTACACGGTAACCCTGTGACCTTAGCGGGGCAGGCGGAGCGGACAGTCACAGAAGCGAACACTCCCAGCAACGGCACAGAGACGGGACGGTGACGCGAGCGGGCGGAAGACAGACACGACGTCGGACCGCAAAGCACACCAGCTAACGGTGTCGGTGTGAGGAATGCAGTGTTTGTGTTTGTCGGAGCGGCTAATGTCGTCTCGGTCCGTAAGCGAGCAAATGTGGTTGAAAAATGAGGCTTGTACACCGCCCTTCGCTGATAATTCATCATTATTCATCATTAAAGTCGTGTGTTAGATCACACGGTCTCGGGGTCAACGCCGAACTTCGAGCAGCTGCGGATAGTGCGAAGGCGACACAGTTTGGTTACCTAGGAGGAGCTTCAGCCTCCCGACGGCTGAAACAAATGCGTAACAATCAACTAAAATTATTTAAGCAGACTTGCGGACGTTCCCAACCCGAATTAGGACATGCTTATGTGCGAGGGTGTGGGTATACAAGATACGTTGCGGGGAGCTGAACAGGAAGAAACTGCGTACCCCAACATCGTCCGAAAAGCAGCAAAAACGGGCTTCTCCGCGGATTTTGCCCGCTTTCTTTTACAAACTTAGATAAATTTATGTTTAATGTATGGTTAATGTGTGTTAATGCTAGTTATATATTTTTCCATAACTGAAAATGTCATTTTTATATATGCTTCAACCGAATAAAAAAAACTACACCCCTGTTTATGCGGCACAGCACAAAATGGCGCAGGCGATTATTGCAACGTTAGGGAAAATGTTTCCATCCAACCTTATTCTTTTCACACACCCAGAGCCAGTGGGCACTCTTTTGCTAAAAATTGTAGTGGCCAGATCCTCCCCGAGTTACGTTAACATTATTGTGAGTCTGATGCTTAGTGATTGTGATAACCGTTTGCTCAAAGCATATGCGCAGACGGTTCGGATGATTCGCCACTATTCGTCGGAACCATCAATGATCAATGGCAATACTCAAATGTGCAAAAGAGCCGAGTCAAAGCACAGCTTAGCTGTCAGACATCAAGCTGCGCGATCGCTGCATCTCAGCTGATGGAGCATCAGCCACCCTAAAGAATGTGGGATCATTTTGTGGGATCGTGTCTCAGAGACCTCTGCTGTGTGGTTCCTCTTCGAAGGTCAACTGGTGTCCATCCAACAGCTGAGTTGAAACGGGGACGGCCGTGTCCCTAATCACGACACCTCTTAAAAAGTGTTGACAATATTGTCCGTCGTACTAGTAAATGCAGGCATGGCATAAATCAGACGCAGTGAGTGGTTTGTTTCCATTATTAATTCCATTACTTCTAGTGTACTGTTTCCCGGCACCTTGCGTTTCCAGCTCGGTATGCATTGTATCGCGCAATAGCTTAACAGAATCGTTGCAGGGATATGCGATGCCTAGTCTTTGTGAGAATTCACAAGACTAATTTAGTTTTGTCGCCACTTTGTGGGGGACAATTAAGGACTTTTTTCGGGGGGCGGGGGGTGTATTCGCCAGCAGATGTTATCCTACACACCGCACACTCCCGCGTTGGAGCATTCTCCCACGGCTACTCAGTCTAAAGGTTATGCAGAACTGGCAACCGGCTACGTACCTCTTCCACGGGGACTAGATTTCTAGCACTGGATTTCTAGATTTGTATTTTATTACTTGCGAAATGAAAGGCATGTCTAGTAAATAGTTCAGTTAAAATGACGTCCTTACAATACTTGCATACGCTTTACACGTTACGTAGAATATATTTAGAACCCATTTTCGCCCATGGTTATAGCTCATGTGATTCGAAAAGTACAAAGATAAAACGGATATCAGATACCGGCTAGTGTTGACAGCGCACACACCAGCATGTAAATATTTTCTCTCAGCACATGGAACACAATGACACACATGAAAGACGCCTTGACCCGGCAAAATACAGGTAATCATGGGTGATATAACCACACTAACTATGCACAGGTGAAGACTACATGACTCTCCAATAGATGGATCGATTCAAATATTTTGCGGTAGGGAAAGTCACTGTTCTGTTGCAAAAGCTTAACAGCCCAAGGGTTCTCATCACGCCGAACCTCCTAGTTGTAGTATGCAGAAAGAAAATGTTTAACAAATGAAGTGTCAGGAGTTTTATGTTTTTACGTCACGAATGTGCTTGTTAAAACGTCGCCGAATGGGTCTTTTTGATTCACCAACATACGATACCACTGTCACTCCTGCTCTCACATATCAAACACGGCATGGAAGTACTAAAGTGAATTAAGGTGACCACTTCACAATAATTATGCACGTGATTTTCGCCACAGAATTCTTTTTAAATAAATGTTTGGTCAGGTCACTGACCTTGCCCACAGAACCGAAAAGTGTTAATAAAGGCAAGGTCCTTGACTGAAAACTCGTTAAAGAATACAACTTACTTAACGGACATCACTTGCATAACCATCGTCTGGAGGTCATCCAGGGGTGAACATGTATCGTATGCCGGTGAATTAAAAATACCTAATCGGCCACCTATTTACAAGGATGTTCTATACGCAAAAGAACAAAACTTCTGAGACATTTAATCGTGACTTTTTCTTTCTGCGCCAAAAAGCCATGAGATTCGGTGTGATAAGAACCTCGTGGCAGTGAAAATTATGCAAAAAGCCAAAATACCACCCCGCAACAAAATATGCGGGTCAATCCGCATATGCAAACGGGAACCGCTCCTAAAAAGAAATATTTTATCATAATTATGTAACCTTCATCTGCGTAAAGTTAATACATTTTATCCCCTGTAATTCCTTGTCCCTTGTTGGGACAAACTGTGGGTAATCTATTCCATTTTGCGACGTGTGTTCTAAGGAAAACATTGCATATGCTGGTATATGCGCTGTTAACATTGACTCGCACCTGGTGTCCGCTTAAACATGTATTTTTCGAATCTGTGAGCAATGTCCGTTACCGACAATTTCTGTAAAAGATATCTACCGACCATGTCTAATTACTTAAAGGTATGTGATTATTGTAGGAAGGTGTGGGCTCCTATGAAAGATTTAACTTTAAGATAAAATACCAAAAAATCAAAGACCTCAACTGATCTTTGCGATTCAAACACGCAGCAAGGGAAAACAGGAGCGATAGGAGGAGTTAGCAACGTTGTTTGCCGAACATCGCACCGGGGCTGAATTCCGTATGGTTGCAAGGCTCCGCCAATTCAAGGCACAGCACAGGTTCGAAGAAAAAAGCTAAAAGCGTTTAACAATGTTACCTTATTCAGGTTGCTTCATAGCTGGTGCGCTGAATCGCCGCGGGATGCATTGTGAAACGACGATACCGCCCCAATGTTGTCCTGCGTGGTACTTCATTCAAGAAAACGCGCAAAATCGCATGGCTCATGCAGGCGCGAAACAATATAGCGACTGCCACCATAAGGTCCTTGTTCAAAATTAGAGCTCCAGAGCTTCCTTGAAGCACTTTATTGCGGAAAGATAATGAACACGATATGAAGTCTGAACTGCTCCATCCTGAGAAGACCAACCTTCAAATCCTGGGCGCCAGCCAAAAGGAGACAGTTCATGCGACACATTTAGCCCACAGAGATGGTATGCGGCCGACCGCACCTGCTCTTCACCGCACCGAGGGTCATTCGGGGGGGGGGATGGGGGGTCTCG
>NW_023596746.1:2321117-2341804 GCF_011947565.3 Pollicipes pollicipes
CATCAACCCAACTCCAGTCACAACAGGTTTGACGAACACCGCCGCACTAGGCCTAACCAGCTGTATTCAGCATGCAAGCCCTTGTCGTCCCAACCCCAGCAGCAGTACTAGGCTGGCGTTTCACACCAGTTCCCGTGTCAGTTGCTCCCCGGCCTGCTCGGTGATAACGAGCCCCCACTGCTTCCCCGCGACTCTGCAAATCGAAGGAGGCCGGCCGGTCGGAGGCTGTTGTGAGCACGCCCAGCCGGCCCGGCGGCACAGCATGCCGTCCCTGCCGTGTCGTGGCGCGGCCTCGCCCGCGCGGTGGAATGCGACCTATCACCGCGGGCGCTGACTGCCGTCCCGTGGCGGATCGTACGGGACGCGTGATAGGTGCGTGTATGCAAGCTACTTATGAGTGGTTTTCACCGCACTAATGTAATGTCGTGCCTGCCTGGGATAGCAGGGGCAGGACGCCGCTGGACTCGGTCCAATACCAAATCGCCGCGTCGCAACACGTCTCTCTCTGACCGAGCTGAGCTGAACCGCTGGACGAAAACATCACAGAGACGAGGGGTCCACTGTCGAGCCCGGCCCGGAACGGAGTCCGCCCAATCTCAGCTACGTCCGACCGTGACGGCCCCCGCAAGCAAGTCATGTCCGAGGACACGCGAGATTCCAACCTTACGGGGCACCTCACGGAGGCCTTCGATCACCCGCCCCATCTTTGACGCGAATGACACACGCGGGCCTGTCTGTAGTCTATTTATTGTCTCATCTACGTGGCGGCAATAACAAATGGCCTAAGCTCCAAAACACGCTTTGTTACCTACGCACATACACTTACACATAATAAGTAAAAAAATAAAGCCAACGTTAAAAAGCGGCCGTAAAAGGTCTAACTGCAGGCAGAAATGCGAATCTTCGAACCAGGGAACGTTTCAGTGAGTTGCTAGGAACAGACACCTCTACCCGCAGCACACACAACACATAACTTGTACATTCATTAGTAGAGAGAAGACGGCACGCCGCCAGCGGCCGCTTCCTGCATCCTGTAGAACCCTGGCGTCTCCCTCCCATGGTGTGCACTGGTCAGGCCCGCTCACTTACGGAGGCAGGCCTGCTGTTCGCCGGCCAGCCGCACGGGCGCGTGGTGAGACAGCGTGGGCGGCGCCCGAGTGGCGCGTGAGCCCGGCACAACGCCAGCCACTGCACAACGCGTACGCCTCGATCCTCCCACCGCGCTGGACGTATTGGTAAGAAATTTGGCAACCAGGTAAGCGCACACTGTGAAGCGTCGATATGCCGCCATACGTAGCGAGGCGTGCGTGGCGGCCGGGCCCACGCTGCGCCCCTGTCCCACCGCAGACCAGTGGGTCGGCAGCACAACTGCGTACACGGCGCAAGCGGCCATCGACGGCGGCCGGCACAGCCCTGCATAGGTATTTGAACTAACATAGCCAAAATTGTACCTGGAGGTCGGTCATGTGACGGTGCGGTTCACACTGAAAACCCAAAAGGAGAAATATGAGCTTGCTTCCATTAAAGGCGGACGGTAGGGGCAGTCTGACTACGTTACCCGCGCTCAAAACGCTCAAAAGCTCAAAAGGAGAGGAACAAATGCGAAGATCGGTGGTTGTAGAAAACGGGCACAACCTAGCTCACAAAATTGACACGACTGGAGTGGAGTCACATAGCTACACTCGTGATTGCAAACGCATCGTGAAATATGCCATACAAACGACCGATCCGAAGCCGAGCATTTGTACAAAAGCCGAGCGCCTGGGAGTGGCGCCTCCCGGCCGGCGGCGGCCACACTCTGCCCGCCAGCCCAGCCTCCAGGTGCCCCGTACACAACTCTCCACACCGCAGCCACCAGCTGCCATCACGCACACCAACCGGGCCTCACTCACACCAGCGCGCGCACAGTCCCGGCCCAGCTTCAGAAGAGGGCCCGGTCCGGCTACCCTCGCGCTCAGTCGGAGGCAGTGGCTGATTGTTCGGAACCTCCACAAAGGGGACCTCGACAATGGTCTGTCACTGATCATGTGCACATTTTGGCATATTGTTCACTGGGGAATGGATCCACATGCCTCCATTTTTCCCTCGCCTAATTTCTTTAAAAGCCCCCATGCTGCCTGTCGATCTACACCAGCCAGGCAGCCCGCAAAGGGACGCACCAACACGTGCACACGCAGCGGCAAGACCGGAACCCACACTGGCACGCACCATCGGCTCACATGGTGGTGATCAGGTCCTTCAGGGTGGGCAGCTTTTTCTCGTGTACGCGGTTGTGCTTCTTGAGGATAGAGGGCTGGGTGAAGCGCTGCCGCACACGTCGCAGCCGAACGGCCGTTCGCCAGAGTGCGTCAGGTGATGGCGCCGCAAGTTGAAGCCGTTGGGGAAGTCGCGGCCGCACACGGAGCAGCGGAACTCCTGTTTCACCGGGTGCGGGTGCGCCTGGCGACAGTGGCGCCGCAGCTCGGTCGGCGTGGTGAACACAAACTCGCAGTGGCGGCACGCGTTGTCGCCCACATCGCTGTGGTACTGCTGCCGGTGTTCGGAGAACAGCGTGAAGCAGGGGAATGTGAGGCCGCAGGGCGCGCACGCCAGCGGCGCCGCCGTCGGCCCCGAGCGGGTGTGCGTCTTCAGGTGGTCCTTCTGGCGGAAGGCGCGCGTGCAGAACTCGCAGCTGAACGGCTTGACGTCGGCGTGCACGGTGCTATGCCGTTTCAGGTTGTACTTGTTGCGAAACTGTTTGTTGCAAATGGGGCAGGTGAGCTCGGCGTGCGGCGACACTTGGCCGCCGGCCGCCGGCTCGTGCAGCTCCACCTCGCACTCCGGCCGCTCGCCGGCCGGGTCGTCCACCGCCGCAGCCGACTCGTCGCCCGGCTCCCGCTTCACCAGCGTCGGTGCCAGCGACACGGGCGGCGGCGGCGGCGGCGGCTGTGGGCGGCAGGCGGCCGTCGGTCACACCACTCGGACGCGCCGCCACGACAGGGCACTGTGCTGCCCAGCCACACCGAGTGGCAACCTCAGCTATATGACGCGGAATGCGGTGCCGGAGGTGGCTGAGAGCGGGCACACAATATTTGGAGCGCGTGCCCAGCGTCAATACACTATGGAGTGCCGCACATATGTAATGTATCAAATGCCTATTGCATGCACCCATTCAACTTCCAGCTTTGAGGAATCTTGAGCATTGGTAGTACTCGGCGGACCATGTAAGGCCTATCAATGAAGTTCCTCTTCATGGCAGTTATTTCAAACTCCAAAACACACACACACACGCAGAGTGACCTCAAACACTATCCCTGTAGCGAGCCGCGACCACCCAGGAAACAGAGATGGACTCTTCTCGCCCAGTCATGTCACACGTGCATTCACGTTGCTCCGCATCTACAGCACCACACAATCGTGTCAAACCTCGCATCGACTTCACGAGGATTTCTCTGACGTCAAACATGACGCAAAAGAAAGATCGCTACGCCCACCGACTTGTAAACGGGCGAGCCTGTGCGCAGCATCCCACGCTCCAGAGGCCTGCCTCACCTGCAGCTGGCCGTACTTCTCTGCCCTGATCTTCATCATGTCGACGAACTTGCGCTTGATCTCCTCTCGGATCTCCAGGATCTTGGTTTCGTAAGAGTCGAGCGTCATGACCACCGCCGAGCACGACATGCAGATGAACTGAGGGAGCACCAGCGAGCGACGTTGAAGTACGACACATGTTGCTGCTCGGGGACCAGGCCATACGCTAGTCCCAATCAGCTGATAAAAGGAGAAACACGAAAGGCGGCGAGTCTCACATCTATGTTGATGCTTCATTTTACGACGCACACGTTGAATTGGTGATGTGGGGTTCCTGGGAGATGTTCTATACAGATCAATGATGGCTAAATGACAGAAAACAAGCATCATAGCATACAACTCATCCCATTATGCATGTGTGCGAGGCAAACATAAAACGAAAAGAAAACACTGACACACGGAAAACACATTACAAACACAGATGGTGATATCATACCTGCGATGTATTTTTCGATCAAACCGTTAGATAAGAGCAGCCTGCACACATTTCAACGATCACCGCATATATCACAAGCTACAAAACAGTGTTGAAGGACTATAATCGTGTAGACAGTATGCATGGTTCATACAGCGATGCGATTGTGCATTGGTGCGCGCCATCTGCAGACGCGGGGCGGGACTCTCTCGCACCGTATGTACATCTGGCGCCACCTAGCGCCGCCAAGCGAGTTCTCAGGTTACAGTAACACCCAACACTTTCCCAGGCCATTATACCCAGAGCTTATCCCAGATCATTGTACCCAGAGCTTGTCCCAGACCATTGTATCCAGAACTTGTCCCAGACCATTGTACCCAGAGTTTATTCCAGACCGCTTACCACGCAGAAATTAGTCATAAAAGGGTAAAGATAACACATCCAATTGGTAGCAGTAGCTACAGAACGAAAATAAACACAAGCAATGATACAAAACTCCAAATATCAACCCATTCTGAGAACACGAACTTGCCACAAAAGGAATGATAAAAACTGCCTTTCTAAATGCTTTCCCTTCCATGAAAAATATAACATGCAGACAGCCATCCACCCACCATGTGCATAAAAAACTTAAGGCATCTGCTAGTGCCCACTCTTTCACGTATTGATCTATCAGGGGTAGACAGTCGCGTAAACTCAAGTGTAGCGTGGACCAAGAAGGACCGTGTGAAGCGACGTGCAGGCGAGCCCCTCCCCCATCCCGCCCGAGCCCGCACCTTCATCTGCCAGTGGTGTGCGGCCGCATGGACCGAGGTGCCGCAGCCAGGGTGCACCACCGTGTCCAGCTTCTCGGCCAACGTCTCCTGCGTGCTCGGCAGCCGGAAGCCGTTGATGTCGACGCCGGTGGGCGGCTCGGTCGAGCTGGTGATGTACGAGTCGCAGAGGATGCAGCGCGAGTCGGGACTGCTGACGTGCGGCGACAGCGACTCGGCGTAGGCCATGCAGCCGGCCGTGCCGCCGTGCGACAGGTAGCTGCCCAGCTCCTCCATGCCCACTGCCTGGGGCAGAGGTGGCTGCGTCACACAGGTGGACCACAGAGGGGCTGTTAGTGCTGGTCCTGTAGACTTTGGAAAACGTCACAAATTGAGTTCTGGACAACTCTGAGATTCGCCAAGAATGAACCAGCCAACACAGATGGGTGGCTCCCATATAAATGCCCTCAGATGGGTTTGTCAATGCTGCCCTGCTGTCATGCCTGCTGTCCCAGCCAAAGGCAGCCTTCTTCACATTCATATGTGCAATGGCTGTTAAGAATCCAGCCAAGAGTATACACAATACACTTTCCTACAATGCAGCCATATACACATGCAGGTGTGATGAATGTGATAACTTTAATAGGCATTTGTTTCAAAATGATGCCACTCTAAGCTGACATGTGTAGAGACATTGATGAATGCAATGAGTTTAATAGACATTTGTTTCAAAATGACACCACTCTAAGCTGAAGTGTTTGTCAAGCCCACACAAGCAGTCAGTAGCTCTAACATACTAACTGCCACAACACAGGTCTCTCAATACCAGCCACCACAGCACAGGTCCCTCGATACCAGTTGCCACGCCACAAGTCTCTCAATACCAGCCTCCACACCATAGGTCTCTTAATACCAGCTGCCACAGCACAGGTCTCTCAATACCAGCTGCCACAACACAGGTCTCTGAATACCAGCTGCCACAGCACAGGTTTTCAATACCAGCTGCCACAGTACAAGTCCTTAATATCAGCTGCCACACACCGGTCTCTCAATACCAGCCTCCACGCCACAGGTCTATGAATACCAGCTGCACAGCACAGGTCTCTCAATACCAGCTACCACAGCACAGGTCTCTCAATACCAGCTGCCACAACACAGGTCTCTGAATAACAGCCACAACAGCTCAGGTCTCTGAATACCAGCTGCCACAACACAGGCCTCTCAGACACCTGGGTACACCTGACAAAAACATGGCCTAAATTGCAGGGAGGAGGGGCAGAGATTGCTCTAACTCTTTGCACCTGGTGTAATTGAGATAGCCCTTAAAGCCTTATTAACCATACAACAACTAGGAGAATAGAGAGATAGATGTATCATTGCAATGTTCATTTGTTTTGCACCATGACTTCAACTATCATTTCCCATCACCATTTTGTTGTGATACAATGAACAACCAGTGGAATATGTGATCCCTTTCAGCCTGAAGTCTGCAGCAGCAAGACATTTCTGCTTTGTGCTGATTGTTTCCTGTCAAGATTGCAACAATAGCATGATTAAGCATTGTCACTCCAGACAGTGACTAAGAGATATAGAAGTAATATTATTATGCCAAAGTCCCATAAATTTTAAATATGTCAGCAACATGTCTGTTTCTTGTACCAATGACAGTGTTGCCTGAAATTACAGCTTAAAATACATATTTTCTGCAGTATACCATAATCATCAGGACCTTCCATCAGAAACACATTTCAAACCAATCTAAGCCACTATCTACAGTGGGCCATCCTCTCCTTGACTAAGTCTCTTTGGTTTTGCAGTTTAACTCCTAATTTTAGTGTGCATCATTGCATGCTAGTTGCTAGTACCTAGGAACAAACATCATGAAGGCAATACATCAATTAATAAAACAGTAGTATTCCTGTGGGGTACCAACCCTGCGGGGAGAGGAGATGCACCCAAGTTATATCTGATCTTAACAGAAGTCCCTACATTTGTATGGGATTTTGAGCTGGGAGTTATTTGAAGATCATTATCTGTATGCCACAGTCCTGCCCTTGCAAAGACCCAAAACCCTCTAATTTCCAGCCATTCAGATCTGGCATCCACACATAATGGATATCATTTGGCTCTCAAATAATGTGGAGCAGGATGTGCAAGCTTCAATCACAAAGCACATGCTATTCTTCATGAGATGCTAAGCATGGTTTCTTCATTTGCTATTCATTACAGAAATTAGACTTGAGCTCAAATTATTGATGAAAAATGCAATAACCAAGGATGTGAACACAAGTACACATCTTAAACTTAGGGATAAATATGCAAGAACACTATGAGAAAGAGACAAAACACTGCCACACAACAATATTTGGCTTGGCAAACACTTGTAAGCTTCTGCTGCCACCTCTTAACCAGTCTGACATATTAAGTAGCAATTTTGCACAGCTTGTTTGGCCACACCTCAACATCTTACAATAATTCCATGACAATAAAAAGCAACAAAACATCATAACATAAGGGGAATATTTACTAAAAAGAAATCCTTTGTTGTCTAGAGCAGTCTTTCTCATTTAAAAGTACATCAGTAGTAATAAATGAGTTAATTTCATACATCTGATGCTTGTTTTAATATCTTGTGCTTTGTGATGTTTTGTGGCCCAAATTGTATTGCCCTTTGTATTGATGTATTGCCTTCATAATGTTCATTCCAATGTACTACCATCCAATGATGCACACTAAAATTAGGAATTCTACTGCAAAACCAAGGAGACTGATTCAAGGAGAGGATGGCCTGCTGTAGATGGTGGCTTAGATTGATTTGAAACACATTTCTGATACAGGGTCCTGATGATTATGTTATACAGCAGGAAATGTGTATTTTAGGCTGTAATTTCAGGTGATGCTGTCAGGACATCATTTAACAACAAATCCACATTAGCAGTGAGCAGATATCACAAATAGGCAATAGTCAATCACAGGTGTCAAAATCTATCAATGTGAGCACAGCAGTAAATGTGCATAGGAATACACATATTCGGTCGAAAGGTACAGTACCCATAGCACGCATTTACAATAACACATTCAGCACGCCACCGCGATAGACCGCACAGGCAGACCGGCGATGATTATTTCGCGCTGCGTTCCCCACCAGGACAAAATTCACCCCTCCGAACGTGAAAAACGAGCCCATCCAGAGTATGATTACCTTGTTACATTCTGTGGGGAGAAATCATGACAAATAATACGTTTAAAGCACCGTCACAACCACACACTAGGCGACCACACAGGGCACAAGGCTCGCTTGGAGAGTGCATTAACCTCCATACAAAACATTTAGACAGACATTGCGCACATCGAACTATGTCAAAAGCAGTCAACTACTAAACTCATAAAATTGGCTTAAAACGTCTAAACGTCAGCATTGGTACGGCAGAAAATTTTAATTCGCTTCCTTCACACACTGATTGTGCTTAATGCTTGCAGTTTAGTATTTAAATACTTCAAGTATCGTATTTTTCAACGTAAATACAAGCTGAACGTTTTGTTCATTGAAAATGAAGTTGCTGGTGCGCCAACTAGGGCTGAGCCCCGGACACGGGGCCAGACTCCGTATCGAACCCCGAAAATTGGCGTCTCTCTTGAAAGTAACATGGAGTGGAAAAGGTCCTTCAAAAGCGTAAGTGAAGTCAAATTCATTAGCCCCAAATGGTAGACGAACGGTGGAGGATGAAAGATAGATGGTTCTCAGGACGCGGTAGAAGGGCACGCATCAATACTCACTACCAATGAGATTGGCGAAACCGAGGGGCTTGGAAAGCCTAACCCTTAGCCCAGGCTCTCTAAGCCTAATGAGAAGGCTGACCTCACGTTGAATGGGAAGGGTTTCCAAGCCACAGTGGAGCAGTGCCAGGGGCCGGGATTGCTGGCTTAAAATGGCCATAGAAAAAGCCAGGACAGGCATGTTTTAACGAGGAAACGACCATTTCACGCGATCACGACCATTTGATTGAAGGTCGGTGTAGCCGTTAGCAGTGGCGTGAGAGCAATTTTGAAGTAAGGGACAAGACAACTCCGTGAGTAAGAACCTATAAAGGTAAGCAAAGTGAACCGCCAACTAATCTCTGGTATGCGCGTTCCGTACTCTTGGTCCGTGAAGTTCAAGGAACTGCAAGTATGCATGCAACTGCAATTTACCACAAGGCCTCGGATAAGGAATTTTCAATGATAGGGGCGATGAAAATCCCACAGGCTACACTCCAGGACGATTTTTTGGAAAACCAAAGCCACCGGTGATATATATTTCCGATCAGATTTGTGGCACTCAGTTTTCTTCTTGACTGGCCTCTGATAAGGCAATTATAATTTAAATGAAATGAATTTAATAGCAAAAAAATGAGCATGAACGAGCGTAAAGTAACTGTTGCAGTATCTAACAACAATGGCAGCTCCTAACTTCGGTCGAATGCGCAGTGTGTTTTCTTCATGCGTCGTAGCTCAGCTGAAGTTAATAAAATTCGTCCAAATTTCGAGATGGAGGTTCTTAGTCAAGTTGAAAAGATGACTGTTTTTTGTACGCCATATGAAACAATTACAGCTCCAGGTTTCCCCTGCTTGGCTTGCTTACTTTACAACGAGGCACGGGAAGCGGTTCTTCTGCCACAATTGCTCGTATTTTGAGATATAACCTTAGGGTCGTCGCACCTTTAGGGTATATTTCAAAAACATACTCTTGTGAAACATCAGGACCAGTTGCGTCTTATAATACCACGGGGTAGTGTCGCTGCAGCACCATTAAGACATAACAAAGATATCAATCTTAATCATGTTTTAGTCCAAATGAAGTTGTCAACGCTTTGTAACAGCAATACGCTTCAACCCTGCAGTCGCACCCACTGTCCTCATGACAACCGCCGTGGCCACTCTTCTGGTGCAAATAAAAGAACGTTGGTGATGGATCCAGCGGGCGGCCAGGGTCTGTTACCGAGAAGTGCATCGGCTAAAATTTGAACTAGGGCGGCAAAATGGGCCATGTGATACTCCCAGTCACAAAACTAAAGTCTGCCTTAAAACCGTGACAAGCGCAATGCCTTTTTCTTTTTCTTTCCTTTTTCAGACCAAAAGATTCGCCTAAAAACCTTCAGCTGGCGCGGGCAGCAGACGGGCCACTGGGTGGCGTTGCCAGGCCGGGTGTCCGCCGCCGGCCGAGACGGCTATATGTGTGGACTGGAGTGGCGGCGGGCGCCTGGCCCGTGTCGGCTGACGGATCGGGCGAGTGGGCGGTGTGTCGTGGGTTCCCTGGCGGCGATGACCATATCTTGTTATTGTTAGGAGAGGCGCTCAGATTTAAGCGTTCCGCTTATGCGCAAATCCACTCATATCATGTACTGCTTAATGTCCATAATCAAAAATAAACATCAAGTCAAATAAAAAACTTTGCGGGAGCTGAAAATAGCGTGGAGGCCGTTTTTTACGCTTTTACGATCTTTTATTGGAAACGTATCGTTGAATTCGGGTAACAGTAGCCTCATGTTCGCTTATGCTTTGTCCAAACAAAGCATTTATTACACAAACGTTTTTACTAATTCGTGTGTTGCAATCATTTAAGAACATGCATAATGGACGAGCGCGGCAAATGAACTGTCTTACTTTCATACTGGTGAACAGGGAATCCATTGATATTTCTTCCGCAGCAGCGACTACTTCAAATCGAAATCCTGACCTTTTCGAAGGATTTCGAGAAAACCAGAATGAGTGCTCAAATTGTACGCGTCTGATCTAACAATAAGTGAAAACTACAAAAAGGTGACATATTCCCTCTAACCATGAACAAAACAGACCGCTACAACCACCTGTGAAATACTTTCATCTTGTAGCTGTGTTCGAAGAAGTGTTTCAGCGGGAGCTGACAGCTAATTAAGAATGACAACTTACGAAGGTACGGTTCTCACGTGTGTTTTATTTGTCATCAGAGGTTAAATTGAGATGAAGCACACTCAATTGACATGGATTATCATGCAAACTTTAGATTTCCCTGCAAAGGATTGGATCGGATAATTTGACGCATGTGAAAAAGGACGCAAAGTGCGTGATTGCATCTACAAACATGTGATTTAGCTCGACTGGATTCTGACAATTAAATACATTTGGGTCGGCTGGCACGTCACGCAAAATTGCAGAATATGACCGCATTCGCTGTTTTCCGAGCACATTTGTTTTCTCCGCCATGTAGAGAAGATGAATAGATTTCGACCAGAAAAAAACACCAGCGACAGCGGCAAAAACAAACCAAATTTTGACGGACAAAGCTTCCTGTCTTGCATACCTAACGTGTTTTACGCGCTTACGCCCTCCTTCTCTGGTTAACGAAGTCGAAAACTTTGAACAGCGCCTCTAAAACCCATAGCGCCCGTTCAAAGGTTTGTCCCCGCCTGCTCACACCACCTCAGGAAATTCGGGGCGCCCGCCTGCCGGTGTGACATGTTCATGCATCGAGATGGAGTCGCCCGCCCGCTGATTCAGCCGCTGCCCTGCAGTGTGTTGGCAGAGCTGCGTCGCGTCGGCTGCGACCAGGGGTCACATCTGCGACTGCTGCGGTCACGTCGGCGAGGACCAGGGGTCACATCTGTGACCTCTGGGGTCGCATCGGCTGCGACCAGGGGTCACACCTGTGACCGCTGGGGTCGTGTCGGCTGTGGCCAAGGGTCACATCTGTGACTGCTGCGGTCACGTCGGCGAGGACCAGGGGTCACGCCTGTGACTGTTGGGGTCGCGTCGACGGCGACCAGGGGTCACATCTGTGACTGCGTCTTCGCACTATGGCGCGAGCGGCGTCGCCCAGCTCCTGATGTGACGTCATAGCCAGCCAGTGTTTGCTGCCTCAGTCTTATCTGTCGCCTCGACCTGACAAGACTGAGGGCGGGGCGCCAGGGTGTAGATCGCCGCCCCCGGAGTGGAGATCAAGCAGATCGTCACCTGTAACGCGTGCTGTGTGATACAGAGGTGCAGATCGCCGCCCCCGGAGTGAAGATCAAGCAGATCGTCACCTGTAACGCGTGCTGTGTGATACAGAGGTGCCGATCGCCGCACCCGGAGTGAAGATCAAGCAGATCGTCACCTGTAACGCGTGCTGTGTGATACAGAGGTGCAGATCGCCGCCCCCGGAGTGAAGATCAAGCAGATCGTCACCTGTAACGCGTGCTGTGTGGTGCAGAGGCGCAGATCGCCGCCCCCGGAGTGAAAATCAAGCAGATCGTCACCTGTAACGCGTGCTGTGTGGTGCAGAGGCGCAGATCGCCGCCCCGGAGTGAAAATCAAGCAGATCGTCACCTGTAACGCGTGCTGTGTGGTGCAGAGGCGCATATCGCCGCCCCCGGAGTGAAAATCAAGCAGATCGTCACCTGTAACGCGTGCTGTGTGGTGCAGAGACGCAGATCGCCGCCCCCCGGGGTGGAGATCAAGCACATCGTCACCTGTAACGCGTGCTGTGTGGTACAGAGGTGCAGATCGCCGCCCCCGGAGTGAAGATCAGCAGATCGTCACCTGTAACGCGTGCTGTGTGATACAGAGGTGCAGATCGCCGCCCCCGGAGTGAAGATCAAGCAGATCGTCACCTGTAACGCGTGCTGTGTGATACAGAGGTGCAGATAGCCGCGCCCGGAGTGAAGATCAAGCAGATCGTCACCTGTAACGCGTGCTGTGTGATACAGAGGTGCAGATCGCCGCCCCCGGAGTGAAGATCAAGCAGATCGTCCACCTGTAACGCGTGCTGTGTGGTACAGAGGTGCAGACCGCCGCCCCCCGGGGTGAAGATCAAGCAGATCGTCGCCCGTAAGGTGTGCTGTGTGGTACAGAGGTGCAGACCGCCGCCCGCCGGAGTGAAGATCAAGCAGATCGTCGTCTGTAAGGCGTGCTGTGTGGTACAGAGGTGCAGATCAGCCGCCAACCGAACCGGACCATCCCTGCCAGCTGTACTGGTAGTCGGACGTGACCAACAGGTAGCGTATGCCGCCGAGTGCGGCGTAATGCGGATAGTTATGTATGTCCGTCTAATGCAGAAACCCTGATGACTGGCGCATCAACGCCCGAACAAACGCAGTCTGCAAACTGATTTTGCGTTTTTTTCCTATTTCGGTTTTTTCTACCTACAGATCATGGGCGACATGCATGGTAAGATTAAACAAATATGATGAGGCATGGTGTCATGCTTGTCTACAACATATGCATGATGTGAATACACATCGTGGGAAACATCGGTTTCCCTTCCTGCCGCATAATCATCGCTGGCGTCCAGTATTTTGAACCATTATAAACTTATTTGTGCGTTAAAAGTTGAGAGCCCAAATTAATCAAAAGGTCAGATAGCTGTGCTAGTGTGTGCGCAATATCCACGATTCTTTAGCAGGAGCTTGGATGGAGGAGGGCGTCAAGTTGACTCCCCCGGAAAAGTCTCCAAAATCATTATTGACTCGTGGGGCGCAGCCATACCAAACTTCAAATAGCTGAGGGCAACTGAAAGCAAACATTTTAGTCCAAGCAATCAGCGCACCTTATATAACTTCTCAGACAATTAGGCAACTGTATTAAAAAATACGACCAATTCCATAGACCTTGAGTCAGATATAAAGGTCAGACCGAGGTTTTCTTTTGCTTTTTTGCCGGAGAACTTGCTTTATGAGGTGATGTTTTAAGCTAATTTCGACTTTCGTGATTACTGGGACGTAAACAAACATCTTATTTCGACTTCTCGAAGGTCAGAGAAGGTCACGTACCAAAAATGCCGCAGATCGAATGTGTGCTTTTTGGAACATGCCGCCTAGCGTAGTCATTGACACTTATTGACATTCCAAAATCAAAACAATTTCGGAGCTTTTTAGCCCCCATGACATTCTAAGCGTTAGACTTGTCACTGACCTAAAATGAACACCAGTGGTCTTCTGCCAACAACAGGCATCTATTTTTAAGGCGGTCACATCAAGAGGTATGGAGGCGCAATATTTTTTATAGATACCAATCTCGAGTTTGTGCTTGTTTGACATTGTTTGACCCGACGGTCATGGCTTAGGAACCTCACATCTTTCGACATGTGATTTCACGTGCAGACTAATCCACCTTGTGTTTTTCGTGCTTCTAAATTTCTTAGTTTTCGAGGTATCATGAGGGTGTGTTGAAAATGACCCCCACCAGAGCGCGTTGCATTTAATCAACCACCCGGAAAGTGACATGTGTAGATGTCGAGAGAGCTACTGCTCTGTGTGTAATTCCACATTTTCAGAATGAAATAAGAAGAGATACTTAAACGTTTCTCAACTTGCGAACTGTACTCACAAGAGGCATGTTTCTTCATGTTATTTCAAGATTGTCAATTTGTATTTGTTTCCATGGGAGATGCACCATAGACGTTTGCGTGGTATAGGCCACACCACTAGCGCCCTTTCCCCGCTTCATGCAGAATTTCAAACCAACTTTAGGACTTCGTATAGCTTACTGTCATATATTGCCGTGTTAACAGCGCTACGACCGAACGCTCCAATCCCACTTCTGCGCTGGCCCAAACAGATCAAGCAAAATAGGCGTGAAGGGAACGTCTGTTGCCTAGCTGTACACACATTCATCTGGTTAAATGCACTCTTTGTAAGCCGTGACACTGATTTCAGCACACCACTCTCACCGATGAACAGAAAAATTATCTATAAGCGCAAATAACAGTGCAGTTCCTTTGGTCTGATTTATACAGGAATTCAGACTGACTTAGGCGGACGCGGATACCCCGTGTAACTCAACCTGGCGCATTGGCGTCACAAAGATGAGGTTCCCGCGGTGACGTCAAAGAGGCCTAGTCGCCAGGCGGTGAATTTAAGCTAACCTGGAAACTCCCGCTGCGCAGAGCACAATTTCGGATTCTTTTGGGAATGTCGCTGCGTCCCAAAATGTCAATCTGCATACTCTGCACGTGCATCTGCATGACACATCTCCAACCACTCGGATCTTCAGTTAACTGCTGTTATCGAGTGAACCAGCCGTTGCAAGGCATTGCTCGTAGGCCACTGAACCGGAATCGCCGAAGTTTCATGCTGATTATGTTAAGTATACTTTTTAATCAGTATATAAGTCTGAAATGATATGTATGTGTGCAATACCCGGTGGCTACATGCTAATCCTCATGCAAGAAGCTCTTCTTAGCTCAAAATAAGACAGTAGTAAAAGTCTTATTCCTCGGAGAAAACCAAGAGCATGGAGATATAGATGGGTTGATATCTCGGCAACATGCCTGTATCGCAACAATAGCGGAAGTGAATATTTATTTCCGCTAGTTTTTCTCCGAGGAATAAGGCCATTACTACTGCTTTTCTAAGTAAAAATGCTCCTCGCAAATGCGCTGAACAACTTACGTAACTTCTCAGCTCGAGACAAAGATAATGGATTGATGTTGTCCACATATGTGACTGGGTAGCTTCTCCCAGGGCCTCCTCAACTGCTATGGGAAGAGACTTTCTTCACAGGAGAAAGCGAAGTGTTCATCTGACGAAGAAATGAGCATTACCACACCTACAAAGAGTGATTACACATAAGCGCTCAGCAGAAATACATAGTATTCAACTAAATGTTATTGTAAAAATTACCACATAACATGAATGACACTCATGCGTGCCGCAGTCGGCAGCATGACCAAGTAAACACCAGGGACGAAGCCAAGGGGAGGCCCGTAGGGCTATGCCCCCACCGTGAGCCATGAACTTCATTCTAGGTAATGGGCGATGTCGGAAAAGCTTGGTCGCAATTCGCAGAGTTTCGGAGACAGTATCATAGTTCCCGAGGAAACTGTTGACTTCGTGTCTGCTAGGCACGCAGACAGGAAGGCCGAATATTGTACTCGGGATTTGAAACCTGAAATTCGGGTTCTCTTACACCAATAAAACAAAGATGCCTATTAAAATCCGTTTCACACATTAACCTGCAACGTAACGTATCATGAAGTGTTCTGCTCTGGCAGCTAAGCGGTTCATTGTTGCTTTAATGCCAGCGAATGCAGGTTTGTTTAAAAGCACGTAAGATTAACATAAATAACAACAGTAATTTTTAAGCTTTTGAATTTGCATTTGCACCATATTCACCAGACGTTTCCACCAGACGCATTCACCAGACGTAGGTTAGGTTAGGTTAGGTTAGTTATTATAAATGCATAAGGCCCAGGACACTGCTGAACACAAGTGCACGACCCTTTGCTATTAAAAGTTCTTCAATGCATAATGTGCGTCAGTGATGCCAACAATGAGTGACTTATACCGCTGCGTTTACAGCAAAAGCTAATCCTAAGCATTTTCAGACATCAGAATCATCAACACCAACAGCCTGGCATCAACATCAACACCACACAGTAATCGTTACAAAACACGGCAGTAACCGAGCAGGTACAAAGCGGACTTGGTGCAACGAGTCTGCAGCGTCGCGCGGGTGCCGACTTTCCCCCATGGTCCGTTCCACAGTGCACACTGCAGGCATCACCTGAGGTGTAACGGGCGGAGTAAGGGGAGACCTGGCCGGTGTCACGCGAGCGTGGCCGGCCGGGGGCCGATGCGCCACGGCTCCCCGCCCGCCGCCGCATGTCAAGCGCTCGAGCGAGCGGCGGGGCGTGACACGCTGTCCACGCCGCCTCGCCTCGTGACACACGGCCACCGCGCGTGGGAGAGGCCGTTCAGATGAGCTCGCGGCGTCGGTGGAGCAGACGCGCACGTCGATGTGGCGGCCACGACGTCCGGGCTTCTCCTCCCCGCCGGCTCTTTGAGAGGAGCTGTGTGTTAGTGCGACGGCTGGTCCTGTGGGAGTTCCCCGCGCCTCTCAGCCAATCAGAAGCCTCCCAGCCGGCGGTCGGTCGGCCTGAACCGCGCGCCCACGGGGCAGAGCCGGGCCATGACCGGGCGAGAGCGGTGGGGGAGGGGCGCGCGGGAAGAGTTGGCGCCAGCCGGCCGCGGCGAGCCGGGACGGGGCAGTTGATTCGCGACCCGTAGCCGCCTCCCCGCAGAGAAGGGGAGTGTGTACTCGCCGACGGTGTCAGGCGCGGGGGCGGAGCGGCGTGGTCTCTGGACATTGGAGCGGGCGCGGTAGCCTGGCGCTGCGGCCGTGGTGCTATTGATGTGAGCTGACTGAAATCAGGAGTACTTCTCAACGATACGGTAAGCTCTGCGAAATATATGGCTTATATCGTTTAGTTACTGAAATCTTAATGATTGAAGACAGGTGTTGGCACTGAACACGCTGTTAGTATAACATTGTCTTGCCCATCATGCGCGTAAACCAGGTCACGTTGCTTTTATGCACATAACTTCAAGGTAAAATGTATGGTGCATTCCGTGACATAATGTATGATTCTCTGATAATAAAAGCTGCGTTGTCAATTCCACCCACTCATTCTCCATAGTTTCTCAACCATTGATGTCCTTTGAGGGAATGTTCCACATTGAAAAATGTAGAAGCAAGCATCAGGTGCGATGAAAAAGCTCACCTATAACTATGGGCACACCTTTAAGTGGAAGGGCTGCTCCGTGCAAACATTTTCTCTGTTAAGTAAATATGCTCCCCAATACATCATTGCTTGATTACGTCATCGTACCTTGCACAACATTGTCGGAGGGCCAATTAATGACCGTTCTATCTGGAGATCGTGTTTACGAACGACAGATATGAACAATAATCTTATCTTTTTCAATCAAATGATATATGGATGACAATTTTTTCTTTAAAATATGATTATCGACTTGCAATCATATTTGTATTGCCCTCGATCGCCGCATGGCCGATGCGATGGCATGATTTGAATAACCTTATCATGACGTCATGGATGCCCGGGTGACCTTGAAACAAACTCCCCGAAACAGTTTGCCAATCCGTGCGGTCGTGTAGCTCAGAAACTAGAAGGGCAGCGCCACAGCCCTGCTACACCCTGCCACGGTCTTAAGAAGGGCAGGGCTGAAAACCGGACCTAGTGGCCTTCAAGGTGGCTATTACAACTGAAGCCCCCATACATATGTGGAACACTATGTTATTATCTGCTTGCGCACATCGTATACTTATCCACTTAGATACCTACATACCCATCACCAGCTCACTTAGTTATGCAACTCATAATTTGGTTACTCTCGCTTGCACTATATTATTGTTTGCACCTCACGCCCAGCTAGTCCAGCCCGTAATTATATAATCCACCAACGCGACCGTAGGTACGTGCCGCCCACGTGGGCGTCCGGCATTCTCGGGACATGATGCACCTGTCTGCTTCAGAAAGATGTCCTGGCGACGCTGCGCAAATGAGCATGCCTTGAAGTCCAGTTGACCCCCGGAGGAGATTCAGAAGATCATGGACGTCATCAAGAGGGACGACGCCATCAGACGAGAGGAGAGCGTCCGCATTCGGTGAGGATCGTAGGATAATGCAGTGCAGTCATAGCGCAGTAGCAGTGAGGTGTAGTGGTGCGATGTAATGTGGTGGCAGACAAGATAGGATGGAGCAGATTGGATAGGATCATGCCGTGTCTCTAAACCAGCGTTTTGTGGGTATTTTCTGCTTATCAATCTGGGCTGTTGTGAACTGAAAGCACAAATTGCCCCTGTGGCAGATCAGTCATTCCAGCGCCCGAGTGCGTTGAAACAATTTTGCACTGACCAGATGTTGCCATGGAGGAAGACGACCCTCCGAACGGCCTGCTAACGTTTGCTTTCTGATATTGCCCGCCGCTGTTGTTTGGATTAGAGCCCTTTCGACCAGGAATGATAATTTCAGGGCTATGGTATGAAAGAGAATGGATAACGGTGGGGCAGAACTACATGCGCCCAGGGGAGGGGGGGGGGGGCTGACCACCAAGCCCTAGCCCGCGCAGACACCCCCTGCGGGGTGTGCGCTGGGCGCCCGGTCGGAGTCCCCCCCCCCCCCCCAGGGGCCTCACGGCCCACTCGAGGCTGACGCCTGCAGCCTGCCCCGGATGAGCGGGGCGTTGCGGGGATTCAGGATAAAGCGAGAAAGAGGATTAGAGGCTCTGATGTCTGATACTGCCTGCCGCGGCCAATGCAAACATGCAGCCTTCAGTTGACAGCTGATAGTAAGGCATTCGTCCGGGGCTGTTAATATCGCTGCTGCATTCCTTTCATTTGATATTGTAAACAGTCGTCACTTTGTGAAACAAGTGCACGCGGATAGACACACAAAGTCACGCACATTTCTTTGGCTTCTTCTCTGTAGCAGCAGAGACCTCTCCTCACTGTCACGACCAAAACTAAGCCCGGTAACAGGAAACGATTACTCGAGCTAGAAACACAACAGAAACACAACTAGAAACCAAAGTGTCTCGGCCCACCCCCCCCCCCACCCCCCCCCCCCCCCCCCCCCCCCCCCCCCCCCCCCCCCCCCCCCCCCCCCCCCCCCCCCCCCCCCCCCGGTCTGCTATGGATCTAGCCCGCAAAAGTCTGCTTTGCTGCCATCTGGCCCTGTAGTAATTCGCAAGTGTCGGTTTAAGTGCGACCTGTACCTTGTAATAAAGTTTTCTTAGTTCTTGACCTATACTTAAACGTGCATCAAGCATGCTATCTACGTCATGCAATGCGAAGCCTTGTTTGCCCCATGCCAGCGATATGGCTGAAGCAACAGTAATAAAATAACCAGACTATGGAATGTTTCTAGTTACTTCTCACATCTCCGTTGCGCCAAATTAGATCTCAAGCGCTGTGATGCCAGTTTTTAACTACAAATGAGCACGAAGAAAGTGAAATTCAAACAGGACCTGTCACCGAAATATTACAGATATTTCACCGGTGTACCTTATCTCAGTATACCAAACTATGTCTTCAAAGAGCAAAGCAATGCTGGATATTTCGAATCGTGAAGCCCCCTCAACTGACAACAATGTAAAACAGCACAAATAATTTACCGTCCTAGGAGAGTGGAAGCCTTTTACATGAGCCACTAACGCTAAAATCAGTATATCTGCCACACAGACGGTGTGACGTCACAGACGTCACAGTAGCCGCAACGACTGATGACGAATTCAACAAAGAAATGGAGGCCCTCTTATGTTATTTCCTGTCCTACTGTGCAACATCTTTGCTGTCCTACGGCATGCAACACCAAGGAGGAAAAGCTGCACAACGGTTTGGAAACGCGTAAAACATTGTTGTTTTACGTCACGAATATCGGTGCTTCAACCCGTGGCCACAGTCCGTCACCATGCTTTTTGCGTCATGCAACAGCGCGGTGATGTGGTCATTTTTTGGGAAGCTATTCTTGACTCTTTCGGTGAGATGCTTGCAAAAAATGTACAAGATAACAGGGACATTGCTGTCCAATAATTAAATTTTTGCCACTTGAGTGACATTCATATTAAGTAATGCCACAAAAACTGTGATATATTGTGCATCTTAAATGCATATTTATGCGGAAGGCAAACTGAGTACAGTATATCCCAGACATTTGTTCACATGCCCTGGCCACTGGAACTTTTATTAGCTATGTCAAATAATTGATCGATATCATATTTTGAATTTTTTGCCACAGACCTGTGTGCAGATATCGGAGGAGATCGCAGAAGGGAGCAGAACCACACTCTTTGTGAGGCGCTTATGTTTAGCAGCAGTTGATGAGACTGTTAATTTCCGTAGCAGTTCCTGTTATCGCGATCGTAAACGGTGTGTACTTGTATTTGTTAAAAACCGAAAGATGAAACAGGCATAAATGCACCATTTCTACATTACCACTATTCATGCTCCAAGTACTGATACGCATGAAATGCAGCAACAGCTGGAGCTGCGTTGCTCAGTGGAAAAGGCTAGGGTACCAAAAGTGACATTTCCAGCCATTTCAATACTCATTGATATTGATTCTCAGGTATGGATTGTGTATGATACGAACACATTTAAGAGCACCTCACGCTCACGAGAACGTCGGGGCAGTGTGTTGTGTTTATATAAAG
>NW_023596746.1:2342804-2514406 GCF_011947565.3 Pollicipes pollicipes
GACTGACGCCGGGGTATCAGTGGCCTCTGGACAGACTGACGCCGGGGTCAGTGGCCTCTGGACAGACTGACGCCGGGGTATCAGTGGCCTCTGGACAGACTGGCGCCGGGGTATCAGTGACCTCTGTACGACTGACTCTGGGGTGTCCGTAACGTCTGGATGGACTGACGCCGGGGTATCAGTGACCTCTGGACAGACTGACGCCGGGGTATCAGTGGCCTCTGGACAGACTGACGCCGGGGTATCAGTGGCCTCTGGACAGACTGACGCCGGGGTATCAGTGGCCTCTGGACAGACTGACGCCGGGGTATCAGTGGCCTCTGGACAGTGACGCCGGGGTATCAGTGGCCTCTGGACAGACTGACGCCGGGGTATCAGTGGCCTCTGGACAGACGGACGCCGGGGTATCAGTGGCCTCTGGACAGACTGACACCGGGGTATCAGTGGCCTCTGGGCAGTCTGACGCCGGGGTATCAGTGGCCTCTGGACAGACTGACGCCGCGTTATCCACGCTGTTTCGACAAACTGTCACCTGACTATCGCGCGCCGGGTCGACTGGATCCGGCGAGCCTACAGCCGCAGACATAGGGCCGACGGACACGGCGTCGATCGGGTCCACGGACGGCCCGGCTGGCGGCACCGCTGAGCTGGCGGCCTTTGGTCGACCGTGACGGTTTTCTGGGTCAGCCGAGTCCCCTTCCGGCTTGTCCGACGTCACGTGGCCGGTTGTGGGTGTGTTCTCACCGGGGTCAGCGCCAGGTGGCGTGCCTCTGCACTCGTCCATCGCCGGCTTTTCCTCGTTGGCAGCGGTACTGGGACTGGCGGCTGGCGGGTCGCCGTCTCCATCCTTTTCCTCGGTTTTGGCGGCCTCTCCGGGGTCCGTTGAGTCACTGCCTGACATCTTTTCCTGGGGTGCGCTGCTGTCCAAAGCCGCGGGCATTACGCCGCCAGCCCTGAGCTGCCGGGCGGCTTCGTTAAGGTCAGGATCACCTGCCTGGGAGCCTTCAGCCGTCGGGTTTGGTTTGCATGTACCAGCAGAAACGTCTGTCGATGATGGACATCCAACCTCGAGTTGCTGATCGGATGAGGCAGCTTCCGGAATTTCTGTTATCGAACGCTGACACGCAGCAGCCTCCCCGGAGTCAGAGCCGTGAACACCGGACCTGACTGGAATGGGATCAGTATCCACCCCCTCCCGCTCGGCGACTTCTGTCCCACCGGCGACCGGTACAGCGACGGCCTCCGTGTGTCTCTCCTCGTCCAGGCCGGCAGCTTTCTCGGCCACCGTCGAGATGTCCGTCACCTTGGTCGCAGCGCTACGGATGCCGCTGCCGACTGATGTCGCATCGGGCTTCATCACAGGCTCACCTTCCTCACTGTCAGGTCCGCTGTTCGATGATGATAAAATGCCAGACAAAGGGTTTTCCTCAACCTTAGCAGCCTGCGAAACGGCGGGTGTCGAGCTCGCCAAGTCCACACCAGAGCTGGGGACTGACGCAGTCGAGCTCACCGGGCCCAGGCCAGAGCTGAGGACTGACGCATACGTTTTAGCCGATGCCTGCCCATCCTTCACAGCCGCCTCGGCGGTCAATTGCACCGTTTCCGACCGCGTATTTTCTCGAGCTTCATCAGCACTAAGGTCGCCTAGTGTGGGATAATTCTTCTCTCGCGCTTCCCCAGCAGCGTCTGCCACGAGACGGTCCCCTGAGGGTACTGCCTGTCCGGACCACAGTGCCCGAGTCGACCACCCCAAGGTGGCCGTCAGCCCCGTCCGTTGCCTCGATGACGGCTGTCCGGCCGACAGCCACAGTGCCCGAGTCGTCCACTCCAAGGTGCCCGTCAGCCCCTTCCGTCGCCTCGATGACGGCTGTCCGGGCCGACAGTCACAGTGCCCGAGTCGTCCACTCCAAGGTGCCCGTCAGCTCCGTCCGTCGCCTCGATGACGGCTGTCCGGCTGACAGTCTGCGAGGCCTCGCCAGTGCTGCCGGACTCCAAGCAGACTGGTGGTGGCTCGCCCGCCTCTGGGGCTTCGCCTGAGGCGCCCAGTTGGGAGACTTCCAGCGTCGGCGCGCCCGTGGCGAGACTTTCTTCCGCTGAAGTGGGCTGACTGGCCTCCGGGTCGGACCGCTCGGCAGTCCTGCCCTCGGCTTTGGCATCAGGACTGACAGATGCAGCACCGACACCGACGGTCTCCTCTCTGACCTCACAGGTGTGAGGGCCCGCCAGCATCGACACATCGGTCGTCGGCTTTTTCACTACCAGCATCGACCGGGCCCGCAGCTTGAGCTGGGGCAACAGCGACGCTATCCACTGGCGCTGTGATAGACGTCAGGCGAAGTGACGCCGCGTCGCCGCCATCAGCGCTCACCGGGGTGAGCACATCAGTTGGGGAAGGTTCCCCTGAGGGGCTGGCAACTGTGGTAATGGTTGCTGCGCTGCCCGCCTCACAACTGGCAGCCGGTGGGCTGACAGCCTCAGGCTTGACATCCTCCGGGCTGGCGGTCTCCGGGCTGACAGTTGCTGGGCTGACGGTCTCGGAGCTGACAGCTGTTGGGATTACAACATCAGCGCTGATGGCCGCTGGGCTGACCGGCTTAGAACTGATAACTGTTGAGCTGGCGGACTCAGAGCTGGCAACTGCTGGGCTGACAGTCTCAGAGCCGACAGTTTGCTGCGTTGACGGGCTCAGAACTGGCAGCTGCCGATGAAAGCTGCTGACAGCTGCTGATAACCTCCGAACTGACAGCTGTTGGACTGGTAACCTCAGAGCTGACAGCTGTTGGGCTGACGGCCTCGCAGCTGACAGCTGTTGGGCTGGTGGCCTCAGAACTGACGGCTGTTGGGCTGACGGCCTCGGAGCTGACAGCTAATGGGCTGATGGCCTCGGGGCTGGCAGCTGTTAGGCTGCCTGCCTCGCAGCTGACATCCGTTGGGCTGACTGCCTCGGAACCGTCAGCTGATGGGCTGACGGCCTCGGAGCTGACGGCTGTTGGACTGACGACCTCGGAGCTGACAGCTGTCGGGCTGACGACCTCGGAGCTGACAGCTGTCGGGCTGACTGCCTCGCAACTGACATCTGCTGGACCGACGGCCTCATGGCCGACAGGTGTTGGGTTCACGACATTCTCCGGTGCAGATACATCTGGCTCAGACGTAGCAAGCGGCAGGGCGACAGCTGGAAGCACCTCATCACCCTTTTTGTTGGCTTGATCACTATCTTCCATTGGGCCAATAACCAGCTCCTCTGTCGTCTCACCAGGGGGACTTGGCGCACATATAACTGCAGTATTCTCATTGGTGTTGGCGTCGGAAGCGCATTTCGTCTGGTCATCAGCTGGTGAATTTCCAGCCCTGTCTGTATCAAGACCGTCTGACACCTGTTCAGTAGCATCTACGGTGAGCACAGCTTCAGTCTCAAAACTGACCCGTGCCTTCATTTTAATGTCTGCGTTCTCTTGCTTTTGATCATCATCGGGGCTGATGAGTGTCATTGCCGAGTCACTGGCTGGCTTCTCTTTCAATGTCTCGGCAGAGAGAGCCAATGGTGGCGGTGCAGCAGCAGCAGGTTTCTCCTCCACCGAATCAGCAACTAGATCGCATGGGGTCACATCTTTAGCCGGCTTCTCGTCCACCGCGTCAGCAGTGGCACCGTTCGACGCCAGGTCTTCAGCGTCTGGCTTCTTCTCCACCGCGTGAGAAGCTGGACTGTCACGCGACGGATCTTCAGCCGCTGGCTCTTCCTCAGCTGTGACAGCAGCTGGTCTGTCTGAAGTCAGTTCTTCCACTGCGTCAGCAGCTGGGCACCCCGGTGTCAGAGATTCAGCAGCTGGTTTTTCTTCCGCGGCGTCAGCAAATGGAATGTTTGGCGTCGGATCTTCCGCAGCGGCCTCTCTCTTTCCCGCATCTGCATCTGAACTACCAGGCATCGCATCGTCAACAGCTGGCTTCTTCTCTACCGCGCGCGCAGCTAAACTGTTTTCCATCGGGTCTTCAGCCGCTGGCTTCACTTCCCTTGCGTCAGCCGCCGGGCCATGCTGCGTCGAAGCTTCAGCAAACTGCTTTCTCTCCCGCCCCCTCAGCAGCTGGCCGGTGTGACGTCAGATCGTCAACAGCTGGCTTCTCCTCCACTAATTCACCAACTGGACAGTCTGGTGTCGCATCCTCAGCGGCCGACCGCTGCTCTTCTGCGCCGGCAGCAGGACCGGCTGGCGCCTGACGGTCTGCTGCGTTGTCTCTAACCGCATCAGCTTCAGTACCGCCTTGCGCCAAATCCAGCTGAGTGGACTCCCCATCTTCTTCATCGGCAGGAGAGCCGCTTAGCCTCTGTTCGTCACCTGCAGACTTATCATAAGAAGCGCTGTCTAAACCCGAACCGTGACCCCCCGAACCATCTCTCCCACGGGGATTGGGTTGTGCCACAGTCTCAGCGACAGGCTTTTCCTGCGATTCAGTAGCTTCAGTTTTGCCTGGTTTTGAGCCGTTCGCCCCCGTGCCCGCTGCATCATGGCAGGCTGCTGTTGGACCGCCTGTCGCTGTGTCGTCCTCAGGCCCTGTGACATTTGAACCGGCCGGCACGATAAGAACCGCTGTGGTTTTGTCCCCTAGCGTAGCGGATTCAGGGTCAACTGGGGCCGAGTCGTCTGCCGCCGGCTCCACACATGTTAAATCATCTCCGATAAGACGCTCCCCCTCTGGGGATGGCCTCGGACCCGTCTCCGATGCAGTACACTCCGACAGTTTTCCTGACGGGACCTCGCCCTCGGGAGTCGCCTCTTGCTGCGGGCCGTCCGAACGCCTCGAGCGGTCCCGACTCACAGCCGGGCACATCCGATGGTTCCAGTTTGTCGTCACTGTGCACGATCCCTGTGTTGTTGGTCTGAACGGCGCTTGCTGTCTCCACTTTTACCTCTGACGACACGGATTCGGAAACATCATGGTACACCATACCAGCGCCATCTAGGCGTAATTCTCCGGTAGATGCCTCGCGGATTGCCTTGTCTGCTCGAGTACCGGAAACAAACTCAGGTTGAGTTAAATGAGGTTCAGATGCGACCGTAGAATTTAACGTATCTGTTGAATCTGATGTCGCTAGCTTCAACTCGCCTTGGCCAGGCCTGAGCAGCAGCCGATGACGATAGACTACCCTCGTTCGGTTTCAGCTCATCTTCAGAAGCGGCGGATATTGACTGAGACGGTGAAAGATGCCCAACGGCTCTGAATGGGGCAACATTGTTTACGCTATGTTCCGAATTTGATGAAACCGCCTCGATTACCGAAATGTCATTTGGCTGCGCCCCGTCCAGCGCTATCGCACCCGTTGCCGCACCTCGGGTAGTGACGCCCGAGCCTTCTGCGTCGACTCGAGTCTTCTCTGGGACGGACTCTGGACTAGCTAACCGCGACCGGACGCCTACATCCGTTCTAAGCTCATGTGAAACAGAGAAGCTGGGAGCCACCGCGCAAGACGACAGGTATACGTGCGCCGTGACATCTGCTTCTGAAGACTGAGGGGTGGCCACCGGCTCGCCACTCACCGCGTGTCGCTCAGGCCTCAGCCCCGGTCGGGGCCGCACCAGTTGTCGGAGCACTGGCTTCTTTGTTTAGCTCTACCTCAGTCGCGGAGCCATCCGGGACGGCTGCCTGTGCTGCATCCTCGGCCAGGCACACAGCAGGGCCGCACTCGCCACTCGCCGCCTCCACTGACCGCACTGATTCCGAAGCACTCGCATCGCGTGCGTCCACTGTTTCTGGCGCACTCGCACTGTCCACACTTGGTGCTTCCATGACGCCCTCAGTCCTAGAGTCGGATGTTGCAGGAGAATTCAGTTCCGTAAAACCCACTACGTACACCGCACTCGTGTCTGTCCAGCCTGCCTCGTTGGCAGACAGCATTGTCGCCGACTCGACCACATCGAGATGCTTCACGCCTGCCGGCTTCACTATATTAGGAGGGCTTTGCCTCGGCGAGCTCACCGCATCAGAAGCTGACCTTTCCTGTCCCGCCGTGTCAGTGACTATGACCGTTTTCGCACAGGTCGTGACGAGCTGATGAGCGTCAGCATGCTTCGTGTCCGGATCGGCAGCATTCACTTGTGCCGCACCCGAGCCAGCGGCATCCGCCTGTCCTGGGCCGGCACCAGCGGAGTCTGCCTGTCCCTGTGTGCGGCTTGGCACCAGCGGCGTCCGCCTGTCCCGTGTCGGGCTCGGCACCAGTGGCGTCCGCCTGTCCCGTGTCGGGCTCGGCACCAGTGGCGTCCGCCTGTCCTGGGCCGGCACCAGCGGCGTCTGCCTGTACTCGGCCGGCACCAGCGGCGTCGGCCTGTCCCGTGTCCGGCTCGGCACCAGCGGCGTACGTCTGCCCCGTGTCCGGCTCGGCGCCATCGGCCTGCTGCGCCGCCGCAGGACCGGTCTCGCCGGTCGTGCCCGGCGACCGGGAGCCGGCGACGCGCGCCGGCGCCGGGGACGTCGCCCGGGCGTCCACCGTCAGCGGCGAGTCGGTGCCGCTGTCCAGCATTTCCTCCACCGACGAGCTGGCGTTGAGCACGTACGTGCGCTTGACGTGCGTCTCCGAGTCGGAGCTGTCCGAGTCGTCCGAGCGCGTGGTGTCGGCCGTCGCCGAGCTCTCGCTCTCAGTCGGAATCCTGTTGACGGCCCGGTCGCGGTCGTACCGCTCGGCCGCGTCCAACAGGTCGTATTCACACGTGGACTCGTCCGACTCTGAGTCGTCCACCTTGGACTCGGGCGCGCACTGTTCAATGCGGCACGAGCCGGCGTCGTCGAGCGCCGACACGGCCGCGTTCTTGCGGTTCTCCTCCTCCATGTCCGAGCTGAGCGAGTCGACGCCGGCCTCGGGGAGGTTTGAGAGTGAACCGCTGTAGTCGCTGGTGCGGTGCCGCGGCGCCGTCTCCTCCGCGTCAGACACTGAGGCCGTCTCGGACGTGGCGCCGCCGTCGCTGCGCGCCTGGCCGGCTGCGCGGCGTCGCGGTGGTGGTGGGACGGTGAGCGGCACGGCCGTGCTGTGCGCGCAGCCTCCGCGGCGGCCGCCCGGCTGACACTGGCGGCCGGGCGGCGCGGCGCCACTTGCCGCGGCTGGTGCCCGCGGGCCGGCCGCGCGCCCGCCTCTCTCCTCGTCCGAACTGCTGGCGCCGCTCGGCGCCGGCCGCGGCTCGCTGCCGATCCAGCGCTGTTCGGACCCGGCCGGGGCGCTCGCCTGACGCCACTGCCCGCCGCAGCGCGCGCCGTTATCGCCGCTATCAGCCGATGCACATCGTGCGATACGGCAGCTCAGGCTGGCGTGGCGCTGCGGCGGCCGGCGCGCCGGCGGCCGGCCAGGCTCGGCAAAGCTTTGCGAGCGCCGCGGGCGGACGCTGGCCAGCGCGCTCGACGCTGTCGACCCCGGCGAGTCGCGACCCGCATCCGCCCCGTCCGCGCCGAACCCAGCGCTCTGTCCGATGATGACGCGCACCCAATGGTCGTCGTAGACAATGCGGGGACTTTCCAGGGGGCGCGCGTTCTCTGCCTGATTTATGACCTTTGTTTTGCTACGTTGCCGGATTTCTGACAGGACTAGATTGCGGCACCTCTCGAGCTGTGGATCTGGACCGATATGCGGAACGGTGTCGTATGTGTGGGTCGTGCTCACTGCATTCGTCGCGGTTGTTTCATCTCGTCGCGCGCCGACATTCTCCGAGGTATATGTCGATGGCGTTACAGCACACGGTGATCTCCCAGCCTCCGCCCGCGTCCTGTCACTGCGGCCCATTCTCTCTCGCAACGCGGCCTCCTGACCGAAATCGATCAACTCCATCTCGACCACCTGCGTCTCCAGGCTCGGAGACGGCGTCTGACCGCGTCTACCGCGATCATCGCGTTCCCACCGCACCCCTGGGGGCGACCAACGGCCCGAGCCGGCCGCAAGGAGCGAGGCGCGGGCGTCCGCGCGCGCGAGCGCGAGCGCGTCCGGCGCTGCCCTGCTCCCCATGCCGGCGCTGACCTTGACTGCGGCTTTGTGCCGACAGTGGCGGGTCGAGGGTGGTGCGCCGGCCGGCGCCGGCAGCGGCCGGCGGCGCGGCGCGCGGCCCGCGTGCCGTCTGTACTGCTCCCAGTCGGCCTCCTCCAGGAAGCCGCGCTCCGAGTCCGCGCCACTCGAATCGGCGGCGGCGCGTGAGCCGCGGCACGTCCCGCCGCACGTCACGCTCCGAGTCGCGCGACGAGTCGGAGCTGATAAAAACGAGTCGGTAGTCGTCGCCAGCTGGTACTATCTTGGCGGGATCCACGCGTTTATCGCCGCCGGAATCGTCTTGGCCCTGACCGGCGTGCTGGCCCCTTGCAGCGGGGCTCCACGCCCCTCGCCAGGCGGGTAGGGTGCCGCTACGGTCCGGCCGTTGCCGCCAGTTGGGCGGCGACACGCAGTACTCGCGGGGGTCGGCCGGGCTCCCCTCCCAGGACTCGGGGCGCTCAGGAGTGGCGCGCGATCGGCACGTGGACGCGAAGTCCCCAGGTGCAGGGCGGACCCGCTGATGATCTGAGTACGGTGGATCACTGGACGCGCCGCGCCGTCTGGAAGGTGCGCCCGCTGCCGACCTGGGCTCGTCGCCGCTCGGGACCAGTCTGCGACGCCGGCCGGGAGAAGTTCGGGGGCTGGGAGGGGGACGGGGCTCCTGTTCGCCCACGCCCTCATCAGCCGACTCCGGGCCCAGCCAGAGGGTCTCACCTGGTACGGGTCGGTGACCTGAGGCCGTGTCACGTTGACTGCCGAGTGGCAGCGCCGAGAGCCGTGGCAGGGTCTGGTAATGGTCTGCCAGCCAGCCGCGCGGCCAGGCGTCGGCTGCGGCCGGCCGGTCAAAGCGACCCAGGCTGCTGGCGCGGGCGACGGGCCGTCCCAGGTACTCCAGTCCCATGCGAGGCCGCACAGGCGGCGACGGGAAGCCTCGCGGCGCGGCGTCCGACGAGGAGATGTCCGTGGCCGAGCTGGTGGCCGTCGCCGCCGGCGGGCGGTACACGGTAACCCTGTGACCTTAGCGGGGCAGGCGGAGCGGACGGTCACAGAAGCGAACACTCCCAGCAACGGCACAGAGACGGGACGGTGACGCGAGCGGGCGGAAGACAGACACGACGTCGGACCGCAAAGCACACCAGCTAACGGTGTCGGTGTGAGGAATGCAGTGTTTGTGTTTGTCGGAGCGGCTAATGTCGTCTCGGTCCGTAAGCGAGCAAATGTGGTTGAAAAATGAGGCTTGTACACCGCCCTTCGCTGATAATTCATCATTATTCATCATTAAAGTCGTGTGTTACATCACACGGTCTCGGGGTCAACGCCGAACTTCGAGCAGCTGCGGATAGTGCGAAGGCGACACAGTTTGGTTACCTAGGAGGAGCTTCAGCCTCCCGACGGCTGAAACAAATGCGTAACAATCAACTAAAATTATTTAAGCAGACTTGCGGACGTTCCCAACCCGAATTAGGACACGCTCATGTGCGAGGGTGTGGGTATACAAGATACGTTGCGGGGAGCTGAACAGGAAGAAACTGCGGACCCCGACATCGTCCGAAAAGCAGCAAAAACGGGCTTCTCCGTGGATTTTGCCCGCTTTCTTTTACAAACTTAGATAAATTTATGTTTAATGTATGGTTAATGTGTGTTAATGCTAATTATGTATTTTTCCGTTACTGAAAATGTCATTTTTATATATGCTTCAACCGAATAAAAAAACTATACCCCTGTTTATGCGGCACAGCACAAAATGGCGCAGGCGATTATTGCAACGTTAGGAAAAATGTTTCCATCCAACCTTATTCTTTTCACACACCCAGAGCCAGTGGGCACTCTTTTGCTAAAAATTGTAGTGGCCAGATCCTCCCCGAGTCACGTTAACATTATTGTGGGTCTGATGCTTAGTGATTGTGATAACCGTTTGCTCAAAGCATATGCGCAGACGGTTCGGATCATTCGACACTATTCGTCGGAACCATCAATGATCAATGGCAATACTCAAATGTGCAAAAGAGCCGAGTCAAAGCACAGCTTAGCTGTCAGACATCAAGCTGCGCGATCGCTGCATCTCAGCTGATGGAGCATCAGCCACCCTAAAGAATGTGTGGTCATTATGTGGGATCGTGTCTCAGAGACCTCTGCTGTGTGGTTCCTCTTCGAAGGTCAACTGGTGTCCATCCAACAGCTGAGTTGAAACGGGGACGGCCGTGTCACTAATCACGACACCTCTTAAAAAGTGTTGACAATATTGTCCGTCGTACTAGTAAATGCAGGCATGGCATAAATCAGACGCAGTGAGTGGTTTGTTTCCATTATTAATTCCATTACTTCTAGTGCACTGTTTCCCGGCACCTTGCGTTTCCAGCTCGGTATGCATTGTATCGGGCAATAGCTTAACAGAATCGTTGCAGGGATATGCGATGCCTAGTCTTTGTGAGAATTCACAAGACTAATTCAGTTTTGTCGCCACTTTGTGGGGGACAATTAAGGACTTTTTTCGGGGGGCGGGGGGTGTATTCGCCAGCAGATGTTATCCTACACACCGCACACTCCCGTGTTGGAGCATTCTCCCACGGCTACTCAGTCTAAAGGTTATGCAGAACTGGCAACCGGCTACGTACCTCTTCCATAGGGACTAGATTTCTAGCACTAGATTTCTAGATTTGTATTTTATTACTTGCGAAATGAAAGGCATGTCTAGTAAATAGTTCAGTTAAAATGACGTCCTTACAATACTTGCATACGTTTTACACGTTACGTAGAATATATTTAGAACCCATTTTCGCCCATGGTCATAGCTCATGTGATTCGAAAAGTACAAAGATAAAACGGATATCAGATACCGGCTAGTGTTGACAGCGCACACACCAGCATGCAAATCTTTTTTCTCAGCATATGGAACACAATGACACACATGAACGACACTTCGACCCGGCAAAATACAGGTAATCACGGGTGATATAACCACACTAACTATGCACAGGTGAAGACTACATGATTCTCCAACATACAATATTTACATTTAAGTGTTTCAGCTTACGTAGATGGATCGATTCAAATATTTTGCGGTAGGGAAGCCACTGTTTCATTGCAAAAGCGTTACAGCCCAGGGTTCTGATCACGCCGAACCTCCTAGTTTTAGTATGCAGAAAGAAAATGTTTAACAAATGAAGTGTCGGGAGTTTTATGCTTTTACGTCACGCATGTGCTTGTTAAAACGTCGCCGAATGGGTCTTTTTGATTCACCAACATACGATACCACTGTCACTCCTGCTCTCACATATCAAACACGGCATGGAAGTATTAAAGTGAATAAAGGTGACCACATCACAATGATTATGCACGTGATTTTCGTCACAGAAGTTTTTTAAATAAATGTTTGGTCGGGTCACTGACCTTGCCCACAGAACCGAAAAGTGTTAATAAAGGCAAGGTCCTTGACTAAAAACTCGTTAAAGAATACAACTTACTTAACGGACATCACTTGCATAACCATCGTCTGGAGGTCATCCAGGGGTGAACATGTATCGTATGCCGGTGAATTAAAAATACCTAATCGGCCACCTATTTACAGGGATGTTCTAGACGCAAAAGAACAAAACTTCTGAGACATTCAATCGTGACTTTTTCTTTCTGCGCAAAAAAGCCATGAGATTCGGTGTGATAAGAACCTCGTGGCAGTGAAAATTATGCAAAAAGCCAAAATACCACCCCGCAACAAAATATGCGGGTCAATCCGCATATACAAACGGGAACCGCTCCTAAAAAGAAATATTTTATCATAATTATGTAGCCTTCATCTGCGTAAAGTTAATACATTTTATCCCCTGTAATTCCTTGTCCCTTGTTGGGACAAACTGTGGGTAATCTATTCCATTTTGCGACGTGTGTTCTGAGGAAAACATTGCATATGCTGGTATATGCGCTGTTAACATTGACTCGCATCTGGCGCCCGCTTAAACATGTATTTTTCGAATCTGTGAGCAATGTCCGTTACCGACAATTTCTGTAAAAGATATCTACCGACCATGTCTAATTACTTAAAGGTATGTGATTATTGTAGGAAGGTGTGGGCTCCTATGAAAGATTTAACTTTAAGATAAAATACCAAAAAATTAAAGAGCTCAACTGATCTTTGCGATTCAAACACGCAGCAAGGGCGATACAGGAGCGATAGGAGCAGTTAGCAGCGTTGTTTGCCGAACATCGCAGCGGGGCTGAATTCCGTATGGTTACAAGGCTCCGCCAATTCAAGGCACAGCACAGGTTCGAAGAAAAAAAGCTAAAAGCGTTTAACAATGTTACCTTATTCAGGTTGCTTCATAGCTGGTGCGCTGAATCACCGCGGGATGCATTGTGAAACGACGATACGGCCCCAATGTTGTCCTGCGTGGTACTTCATTCAAGAAAACGCGCAAAATCGCATGGCTCATGCAGGCGCGAAACAATATAGCGACTGCCACCATAAGGTCCTTGTTCAAAATTAGAGCTCCAGCGCTTCCTTGAAGCACTTTATTGCGGAAAGATAATGAACACGATATGAAGTCTGAACTGCTCCATCCTGAGAAGACCAACCTTCAAATCCTGGGCGCCAGCCAAAAGGAGACAGTTCATGCGACACATTTAGCCCACAGAGATGGTATGCGGCCGACCGCACCTGCTCTTCACCGCACCGAGGGTCATTCGGGGGGGGGGGATGGGGGGTCTCGGGGAGGAGGCATGTTCAGGTGCCAGGTCCAGACACGCTTCCTGGAGCTGGTGGAGCTTTCCTCGGGCGCCCGATTCCGGTACGTAGACGGTGGGTGACGTCTTCTAACTGTAGGCGACGCCAACTAGTCGGCCTGGACGCAGAAACCAGGAACTGCTCTGCGTGACTCGACACGGACAGCCTGACGCACGGCTCCATGTTTGCCCATTGCTATCGACCCCTTTTCGGTGTTGTCACTGTTTCCTACACCCCTGGCACTACCTAAATATATTATGGTCTGGCATTGCATCGTGTATATGTATCGTATTGGCATTATCATGCATATGGATGGCGTCCAGTATGCTGTAATATATGCATCGATACTTTTTTCTTGGTGCTGTGCTCTTTCTGCATATGAGCTTCTCATAGACGAACAGGACGCGTCGTCCTTGAGGCTCCTGTTATTTTTGCACCACCTGCCCTTGTAATGCTGGTGCGTTATGAGCTTTGCTGGCTTTGATTAAGTAAAAGGAGTGATCACGCACGTGTCACATGTTGCTTGTAGTCGTCTAAGCTATGTTTCGATGCGCGTTTTTCGATGGATTAAGTGACAGATCCTCTCCAAATAAAATACGAATGTGGCGGCACTCTCCTTTCGACCGTGGTGCCTCGCATGGTTCTGATAGCTAGCCTGTCATGCTGGCCAAGCAAGAGAAAATCAGGTTTGCTTTGTTCTTGCCGTTTCCTTGTATATCTGCACAGGAGTAACGGCAATTCATTTCAAAATACAAAATATGTTATTATGCAGCGTCATCGAGAACCGTGAAATGATCCAACACCAGCAGATGAGCTGTCAAGACCATTACTTTAAGTGGATAAAAGGAAACATCTAAGATACTGTTTGAATGGTAAGGCGTTGTCGTCACCTAGGCACCTCCAACCTAACACGTTCAATATTTAAGAGGACTGAAAGCGCCAATTGAAAAAAGAGCGTGACCTCAAGAACCTGACCTTCAATTCGACGGCAAGTACAGCAGGCGCACACAGTAAATGAGCAATACTGTTGCAGCACACTCTGTGACATTTAGGCTAGAAAGACAGACGCTTGGGTCGGGAGTATGCCTCGGCGACTAATCGTGTGGGGTATGTATATTTGCGTGCGGGATATTAAGAGATATCAAGTCCAGCAAGTACAGCTTACACTTAAAAAAGCAAAACCAGGGACGCCACTGATTGAAATGGGGGAGGGGGCTCAGCCAAAAAAGTTGACATTACCTCCCCAAAACCCGACTTTTACCCGCATTTCGACCGCTTTAATCTGTGACCTCGATGTTCAAATAAAAAAAAATGTTTTGCATTTCGCAAATTCAAAATCGTTTTCCTGTAGAAGAAAAGATGCTCTTTTATTGTTAATGCGAGCTGCCTTTTGCCAAAAGCTTAGAACGTGATGTCATTCAGAGAACATCTTGGTAAATCTTAGTAAAACGTCCCTGATAACTACCGATGTCGCTGATGGCGATGTATAACCAGCACAGCCACGATTATGCGCCATAGTCCTCTTGCCGCTGTTGGAGAAAACGTGTGTTAACCTTTTTGCTGGACCACCCTGTCCTTTTAAATGTTGCCGTATATTACAGTAAAATGCTATTTATCCCTATCCATGCGTAATCATTTGAAAAACTTCCAAAACATTTGAAGACTGGCTTTATATATGAAGGAGCTAGCAAGGCAAAAACATAAGGTACCTACCGATTAGTATTTGGCACAACATTAACGCGATATCAAAAGTGGTATTTTATTGGTACCTGCCACACAGTGCACCAATAGTTAAGATAATCTATCTGTATTTATTTGGTCCAATATTCCCTCTTTGCTTTTATGCATTGAGGTGACTCAGAGAGGCAGCGGGGGGGGGGGACTCAAGCCAGCATTGAGGGGGGGAGGGGGTGGGCTCAGCTGCCTCTCCCCCCCCCCCCCAAAGTAGATAGAATGACACTTCTGAGCAGAACGTTTCGGAAGACAGGAGGCACCCCGAAAAAGTGTGGAAGCAGCTAGCGCTCTTTATAAACCTACCGCTGTCGTCACTTGCGCCACCTATATGAAACCCCATGCAAAATGGCTTGCAATTTGAAGCGAATACATTGGTCGCCGAAAGTTCACCTGGCGTACTAAGCAACACATGCCTTGCCTGACACATGTGGCGGTTGAGCAGTCTGTCCCATTTAAACGTGCGCCCAAACGGCCTCTGAAAATATCAGGACCATGCAAGCTTACAATGCTGGAGCTTGCCAGGAGGCTTCGTGATATCACCACGCATACTTTGGGTACCTCATATTTCGCCACAACATGGCTCGTGCTTTTGTTGGACGTATTGGACGCTAAGTGGCTAATGCAGCATTGTGTACAAATTATAAGGTCTTAAGCATAGGACAAGTCGGCTCTGAGCGTTCTAACATAACCTTAGCACTGCGTCATCGCACAGCGATTCTGCTGAGCTGTTGTTCGACTCAGTACGTTTTCGCGACCGTGACAGTGACGTGACAGCCCGCTCACCACGTCTGGAGTTAAGTTACCGGTTCGTTTGGTCAGGGTGCCTACAACCAGCCGTGATTAACATGACATGGACAGCGACATGTCGCACCCAACAGCGCTGATTTAGTGGCACGGTCAGCAGACGGCCGAGCAAGTATGTGCTGTGCGCGGCTGAGACCCAGCGTTCGGCGTCACAATGTATCAGCGTTAATGGCGTTAATGCGTTAATGGCGTCACAATGCGTTAATGGCGCGCTGATGTGTTAGGTGCCGTACATATCAGAGGTTCTAAGTAGCTCGGCTCTAAAAATATCAGCCCAGTCCCCCCCCCCCCCCTCCCTCGTCCTTCTCCGGTCGTAATCCCTGCGAACTTCTCCCCCGCCGTTAATCCTGGCTGTACCTCAGCAGCTGCATACCGAACAAATGAGCTGATCAGCTCTTCGGGGATGGGACTGTAATACAAACTGCCCTACCAGGCCGTCGCGTTTATCACTGGCTTGCGAGAGACAGAGACTCGACGCTAGTGAATTAAACCGTGAAATGTGTTTTGCAGATATCTGAAGATCGTTGTCAAACTACGCCTGTTTTTCCGAGCTCGGTTGGGTCGCCCCGGTGACAAGGCGTTCCATACCTGTCGGATCCTCATTTTCGGAGCTGGTATGGTCGTGGTACCGCCGCCTGGCCAGCGAGCTCAGCCGCTTGAAGATCGAGCTGCCGAGCGAGTCGCCATCGGAGTCCGAGTCACGGTCCGAGTCGGTCCTGGTCCGGGCCCGGGCCACACTTGATTCGCTGGTGCTGCGCACGCGAGACACCCGTGCCCCGTGCCGGCTCCTCCGAGCTGAGGCCGGCGGAGTCTGAGAGCGCGCTGAGGAGGCTGGCACGCCGGCGCTCCTCGATCAGGCGTCGCAGGTCCGACTTGCCCTGAGGTCGACCGAGCTTCCACCGCAGCGCCGCCAGGTGGCGGGCGTCGACACCAGCGCTCGGATCGCTGCTCCTCCGAGGAGGGTCGCCCTGGCCAGGATCGTCTGCCTCCTCCGTCGGGCAGCTGCCCCGCCTCCCGTCCTCCAGTCGGAAGGGTGCGGTCAGTGTCTGGCGGGCACCGCTTCCTCCCAGCGAGTGTGGCCTTTTGCCAGGCTTCTCCGCCGTTTCGCCGCCACCACATCTCTCCTCTTCCCGACGGAGCGCCTCCCACCCGCTCGTGGAGCCGCGGTCTGGGGACGCGTCAGCGCCGTCGGGGCCCGGCCGCGCCGCCGACGGCACGTTCTCGTACTGCGGCTCGGTGGCCGGCGGTGGCGACGAGCTCGCTAGGGGCGCCTCGGACCAGGTCACTGTGTCGGCGGGCACGACGCGGCGCAGGGTGGCCGCCCGGCCGCCGCGAGGGCGCGCTGAGGACCGGGCCAGACCCAGCACCGGTGTCTCGCCCCGCAGCTGTGGGCAACGAAAACGGCGGTCATAGGTTCCCGGGTCCGTATGGAGCTTCAGACAGACCGATTAGACCTTGGTGGCAGAAAGATCACGACTTGTCGCGACGAATAAACCCGATGGTATAGGCAAAACTCAACAGCTTAAGACGTGCAATCGGTAAGAGGTGTGCGTGCGCTTTATTTTAGGACCGTTAGAGCAATCGGAATAACCGCCAAGTGGTAGGTGGCAATGGACGGTCGTTTGCGACGGCCGTTTCATGACCGCTGTCTTGTCTTTTTGCTTGCGTCCTACACAACGCCGTCTTTTCTACTCTGTTCAGTGTTAATCTAAAAGGAGCTTTACGTCCCATGCGATCATACACGGACAAAGCTGGGCTGGGCGGTTGCTGCTACTCACCCCGTTACCGACGCCATCTGACCGCCGGCGATGCTGCGCCCTGTCGGGATGCCGCTGAACTAAGGGCGAGCTGGTCCCGCTCGAAGGCTCGCTACTCAGCGAATCCCAATCATGCGGCTTACGAGGCACGACCAGACGCCTGCGGGCAGCGCAAGGCGTTGACTAATGGCATTAACTGATGATATTGGTACCACATGTGAGCAAGCCGTCGGCAGATATTGTGGCCCAAATGTGTAACAATGAAAAGCCAGTCTGAGCGAAAGATCGATGGCTATAAGTCTGCCTTATTACCAGTATGACACCTATAGCTCCAGCAAGGTGATAACAGAAAAATTCATGCTCCTATGTAAATGATACGAAAACTTTGCCAAATTGACGAATAGTTTTTTGGAACCCACTCAGCTAGGTCTTATGAATGCATTGGAATGTTCTTCCAAGATGAGGTTTGCCAACGGTACACTGATCATTTAACTCCTCCACACAGAAATTTGCAAAGCATGTTGCTGTAATACCGGCTGTCTTTGAGCTTTTCTGGCCCTGCCAACACTAGCCGACGAGCCGGATGAGTTTGTGATAGTCTAGATCCCGTGTATGTCTGTGATAATAGTGGCTGTGATGTAAATATTGAGGTGAGCCGATGATGCTCTGGGTGGAAGCCAGTTATGATAAATTGGGTAAGTATCTACACTGCTCGCATGACGCAGTTTCCCTCAGTCTGGACCATCGGGTGTAACGCCTGACATGACACCTGACATGACGTGTTGTATCTGACACCTGACATTGGTTCCTTGCCGGTCCATAGCCGGCACGCCAGTAAATCGAACAGTGCTGAAGTCGGCTGATGAGTTGCACGCAGTACATTCGACTACATCGTGAGTCGTGTTTCACGCCTTTACTTGCTCTAGTCACCCATATCAGGCATCAGTCCTTAAAAAGTAGCCGAGACCCCTCGGTCCCGGGGTCCTGGGTGGAAAGTGAGTGGTACTCAGCACACATCGACGCACACCATCCCTGACAACGCGCGGTCCCGGGGTTCGGGATCGAAGGTGAGTGGTACTCTGCACACATCGACGCACACCACCCCGGTGCGTTCTCTCCTCAGTTGGTCGCACGTCGCTGCGACACCAAATCGCCGAGATCTGGACCTGTTTTCAGCCCGCGTTCTGGCCTTCTCGTGATTTAAACTGTTTCGCTCTCCAAGACCGTCAAATAGCGCGGTGAGGCTGTAGCGCTACGGCAACAGACAGAGATAGCGTTTCCAGGGTAGCCAAACAGCCTGCCTCTAAATTCATTGAGGATATTACACCACAGCTTGCATAGAATTGTGCAGATTGCTGCTGAAAACTTCACCGTGGTACAACGAGTGATTAAACAGAACATAGGAGCCGATCCCAAAAGTGGCTGGCTGGACTCGGCCGGACTCGGCCGCTGAAGACACAAACATTCCGGTTCTCGATGTTATGGCTAGCTCTGTCCGCGGCCTCGCTCGTGGTTCAGGTGTGGGCAGCCAGCAAGTGGGTGGGATCACGGCATACGGACGCACCTGTATGCAGCACTTAGAGCCATCATTCTCAGGGTACGTTGTTTCTGGCCATCCCGTCGGTTCAATTAGAGAGAAGTTAGGAAATAGCCTAACCCAATCAACGGGAGATGTTTGTACCATTTCCCACAAGAGTGCACGCCTCGTCAAAGACCATGGTCGACTTCCCTTTGACCCCATGTCGTCCTTTTCCCTTTTCTGGCTAGGGATGGCTGGAGCCATCACCTGTTTTAGCAAGAGTCCGGGTCGACATCACTCTGCAGGGACTGGCTGCCCTCTCCACCACGGCCGTTGGAAACGTGACACTCTGGACGGGCCGAGGCGGGATGCTTTTACTTTCGACCGCAGCTGTTGGCCGGGCGGGGCACGGTGTACGCCGTCACACCCACGGGCCACGAGCGAATTTATGCTCAACAGGCGGGGCACGGGCACGATCCGCCCTCTCACCCGCCCCCTGCCACCTCATCCAGCCAGACGTGCTCGAAGGCCACCGCTGGTCGGGGCGACCATACCACTGCAGGGGTGTGATTCGCGTGCCTGAGGTGACAGTCCGATGCGAGAAAGTCCCGTGAGCCGTGAGTCGGAAGGCCTCAAAATTCAGCTCGCGCTTGAGCAACCGCCGTAAAATTGTGAATAATTCTTCCGAGAACTTTACCAATTGGCGAAGTCCGATTTCATATCAGACAAGGTTTTTGTGCTTTCAGTCGGATTTCCACGCCCTTCATAGAGCCAGCATCCCGCAAGTGAGATCAGCATGCGGGCATCATTGATGTGCTCAGTCACGTACCCGTCCTAAAATCTCACTCAATAGCCATGACCTTGGCCGCTGGGCCACACCCCAGCATCAGCCCCTCGCGGACTGACACTTACCGTCCCCGGTCGGCGGCCGCCACCGTGACCCGGCGGACGGGCCGGTGCTCCGGCCGGGGCCGGGGGCGGGGGCGGGGGTGCGGCTGACCCCTGCCGGCCGGTGGCGGAGGCGGTGGCGCTCCGGCCAGCCACTGTCGGGCCTGTCGGGCTCGCATGTCGGCCACGGAGCGGCCTGACTCCGCCGCGTCTGAGGACACGCGCAACTCTGTCAGCCACGGCACCGGGCACAGACAGTTAAGACAGAAAGGTGCGTACGGGAAAGCAGGGTGAATGTAAGAACTCCCTATGGGGAGAGAGGAAACGACTATAATAAATTTCATTGAAACTCCAGTTAGGCATGCCACAGGAGCATGGAATTTCATGCGTGGCACATACAACATCGCAGATTCTCAATGTATTTCGATGGTGAGTCTATCTCAAAATTTTGGCCGACAACCTTCATTGACGCTGACATTCATAACTGGGTGAAAGGGAGGAGGCATGCCTCCAGGTAACAACGTGAGCAGCCCTTGGGTCAAGGACTGGTCAAAACGGGCGATGGGATAAACACTGGTCAATCCAAGCCACAAATGTTCTGGGACCATCTCAGCTTGCAGCTTGCAACGCTGGCTAAAACGTACCATGTTGACAAGAATTTGCTGAGCCTTCATATTTTCAACAACACAGAACGTCCTCACCGGCGGTAAGCTTGGCTTGCGGCACTCACTGGAGATGGTCCAGGAGCGTCGGATCTGGCGTCGGAGCACGCTGGTGGGCACCGCGACCGACTCGCGTCGCCTAGACGGCCGGCGCACGAACGCGTCCATCCACTGCCCCGTCGCCAGCTGGATCTCACTGGAACATGGCCCGCGCACCACAGTCAGAGATCTGAACTGCCAGCGGCGAACGGTGACCTGAGGTCAGAGCGGGGAGAGAGCTCCGGCGCAACAGTCAGAGACATCTTCTGGCAGCGGAGAACATTCACCGCAGGTCAGGGCGGAGAGCGGAGCGATTCAATGAGCGAATTCTGGTGTCACAGTTGAACATAAGAAGACCACCGGCAGCAAAACACTCAGCCCTGGGTCAGTGACAGAAGTGACTACACGACGGGCCCAAGTCACCGGTATGGTGACCTCCACGCAGCCTGAGGCCAGGTCAGTATTTCACAGGCTGACCGAACACGTGGCCGCCAATGGAAACAGTTGCTTGTCCGGAAGGCTTAAGTGGGCCTGTGTTTACATGCGTAAATGTGTGTACACCTAACAAAGACACATGCTACATGTATATCCTCTCCCCTGACATCATCCTCCGGCCCGGCGAGATCCCACCCTCACGGACAAGCGGTTCTCAGTTTGAGTCAGCAAAGTTGTCCGTATGGATGTTGCTCAATAGCGATGGCTCAACTAAAACGAGCTAGGACACAATCTGGTTCCATTCGGTGTAGTTCCATATCGATAAACCGTTTCCCTGAAAATAGACCGACCACTTCCAGCTTGGTGAAAATAGTGGTCTGGACCGCGAAGCTAATCTAGTTATTCTGGGGATAACTCATGATAAAACAGTCAGCAGCCGCGGGGACGAGCGGTAGACTAAGTGCGAGCAGGACAAACGAGAGCGGGAACGAGAGCGCGAGGGAGAGCGACAGAGCGGGGGAGGGAGAGAGAGAGAGAGAAAGAGAGAGAGAGAGAAAGAGAGAGAGGGAAAGACAGAGAGTGCAAGGGAGATAGATAGAGAGAGAGAGAGAGAGAGAGGGAGAGGGGAGAGAGAGAGAGAGAGAGAGAGAGAGAGAGAGAGCGTTCGCGTACGGGATAATTCTCTAAGACGTTGCTCATAGGTTTTTACCGTGAAAATGCATTATGTCATTAAAAGAAAATGTTCGCAGTGAATAATACCGCGTTTAAGTAGTCACAAAAGCAAGATAGTATCAACCACACGTTCCTGTATATATATATATATATATATATATATATATATATATATATATTATATACAGGATATATATATATATATATATATATATATATATATATATATATATATATATATATATGTTGCATAGCGTCAGTACGTGAATTCAAATCTGTTTTGCTGCACACGAGTTTTTTAAGCTCTTTCTGCAAACGAACGCAGATATAAGCTGTAAGGAAGCGATAAGTTAGAAGTTTCAATAAGGTGCTTACGGTCGATGGCGAGAAATTGAATTATCGTTGATAGTTCAATTCCGGAAAAATAGACTTAAAACATAAAAAACCAAAGCGCTTTAAATTCTCTTAATGACGTAAGTTGTTCAGTGCATTAGCGAGGAGCATTATTCACGTAGATAAACAGTAGTATTACCCTCATTCCTCGGAAAAACCAGGAGAAGGGAGATATAGTTTAGTTGATATTTCGGCAACATGCCTTTATCGAAATATCAACCAAACTATATCTCCATTCTCCTGTTTTTTTTCCGATGAATAAGGCTAATACTATTATCTTTTCTATGTTAACTCTCTTAAGCGTGATTTTGGGTCGTGGAGCACGCCAACTGTTCTGCATGCAACCAAACGCGATCAGCGTACCCACATCCGCATGAGTTTGTGTCGCACGGGATGGCAGCATTCGCCTACACTTCTGACGGTGCTGCTGCCGCAGGGCAGTGACTCACATGCGCTTGTTGCAGACGGTGCAGACCCAGCCGTGGCCGCCGTTGCTGAACTCGCGGCAGCTCTTGCAGACGCGCATCTGGCACGAGCGGCAGGGCGCGCCCCTGTTCATGATGCGACCGAGCTCAGCTAGACAGCGGGCGCACGAGCGACCCCGGTCCGTGCCCGCCCGCAGCGCGCCTTTGCGGCGCAACTGTTGAAGCTCAGCTTTCAGGCGACTGCAAGAGATGTCAGGGTTAGATTGTGTAGGAAAGTTTCTGTCCCGGGCTCAATCCACTTTGTAAATTGTATATCACATGTAGTATTTTCCGATGCATCAACTTAGCCAGTGTCCATTCTCGCACCCGTCATATTGCACGTGAGTCCGTATAAAAGACTGGTGGTAAGTCAAGACGGGACAAGGATGGAATAAGGATGAAACAGGATGTAGGGTTGTACTGGAGTGGCTTCGGACAGGTACGGGATAAAGATGCAGCAATTAGGAGCTTGCCGGCTACTAATGTGCTAAGCTCGCCTTATCAAGTGGTGCGTGCGTGCGTGCGTGCGTGCGTGCGTGCGTGCGTGCGTGCGTGCGTGCGTGCGTGTGTGTGTGAATGCATATAACCATGCAATGGATGTGGATGTCTCTCGTAATCGAACTATCTTCAGCTAGACGGGTATCCAATATTTGCGACAATGCGGCCGGAAAGCAAATGCACCGTTCCAGAACGTATCTTATATCACGCTTCCAAATGAACTGTCACGAAAGACAGATCTACGCTCTGCGGACACCACTACGCAGATCCAGACCTGCCACAGGCGATCCCTCATTACGGTATTTGTAAAGACACGGTTTGTGACAGACCCGTGGCCGGACACTTGCGAAAGTCGGTCCCCGGTCCGGCCTCGTTCGTATCACATATCAACTGACCGGCTGACATGGGCACAAGGCCGAGCAAACAAATGGCTAGCTGCCGTGCCGCTGCAGACGTGCGCGGCCGCGTGTGTCGGGGATTGTTTCCCCTCAACCATGGGTGCAGGTTCCTTTTCATTTGATGGGGGGAGGGTGTTTCGGTCCCCCTCTTGGGCCTTAAGAGGGAAGTGGGTCAAATCCGGGGAAATCCCGTTCCTCAAACCACTATGTCGGGGGTGGCTTGTGTCAGGTTTCACCGTTTCCCCTCAAGCCCCAACTCGTCTTGCGAAGCTACGCTCCCTGCCTGAATAAAAACCAGATACCATTCATGCACGCGCAGATAGCAACATACGTCATTCATTTATTTGGTTTGGCGCTGGTCAAAATGCTCACGTGCTCCGTTTATGAGCACGGTTCTAGCTTTCGCTTCGTCGCCATGATTCGAGATGGGCTGCAACTGCACGAACCGGAGCTGGGTATGGCTGACAGGGGCACGGCATCACATCGGACCGTGACAAGTGCTGTCCAGCGGTGCTATAGTCTCAGATGACGTTGGAGAAATGGAAAGCGACTGACGACGAGACTGACGCGGGCACCGGCAGCTTGATGGTCGGAATACTCGTTAGTCATACGACCGCCCAGCTCATCCGAAATGGCATCACGCACTCCGTGTGAAAGAAATCCGTCTAGCGTAAATGTTCAGCAAAGGTTCTCACATCGGTGGATTTTCCTCACGCAGCTTCCCAACACGGCCCCGTTTCACCGGCGGAACGGGGCTGGGCATTGTCGCATGCCAGCCCATAACAACCGAGAAGCGTGCGTCTGGTTCTCACCGTCCGATTCCACGCAGCAAGCGCAGATGTGGGTCAACATTAGCATCGAAGGTAAGCTACTAAATCAGTGGGCGTGAACGGTATTTGCCAATAGATGTCTCGGCCCCCGCATCCGTCATCGGTCCGTGTCCGTTTGACACTCCGCTCGAGCCTCGCCCTTTCCGATCTCCATAAACGTCGGCTCCTCCCGACATTTTGCTCAATACCTGATTTAATTCCAAAAGTAAAAGTGTGGAAACACAAATGGGAGGAAGTCCTGAGGCCGAGCAAGCACAGCTGGGAGCTGCTCCTGGTGTCCACCTGTCACTAAGGGCGGCGTCTGCGCTTCCGACGAAGCTCCAGCAGTGGCGATGAGGCTCGCTCGGCGCGCGGCCGCCTGTGACGTGAATCGATGGACAGGTCGCCTGATGACCATCCCAGTGCGGGGAATGACCGGGATCGGGGATGCAAAGGTGTTAAGTTGGCTTTCACGGACCTCCGACGAAGAAGAAAAGAAAGGCAGCGACATATCAATTTCAGTATTTTGTGTACGCCGTTGATTTTTTCGGACATATACGTGAAGCTAAGCAACAAACGCCAGCTCCACATACACATACAAACTGTCGCAAGTGCAATGAAGATGTTGGCCTGCGCAATATAATCATGCAGGACTCTGCTCGCCCAGTTAACCCATAATCTTATCAACTTTTCATGCTCTTTGACTGGTGAATGATAAGCGTACACCGATATACATTTTTGATAAATGGAAAAGCCAGGTGTTATGCGCGCGCATATATATATATATATATATATATATATATATATATATATATATATATATATATATATATATATATATATCTCTCTCTCTCTCTCTCTCTCTCTCTCTCTCTCTCTCTCTCTCTCTCTCTCTCTCTCTCTCTCTCTCTCTCTCTCTCTCTCTCTCTCTCTCTCTCTCTCTCTCTCTCTCTCTCTCTCTCTCTCTCTCTCTCTCTCTCTCTCTCTCTCTCTCTCTCTCTCTCTCTCTCTCTCTCTCTCTCTCTCTCTCTCTCTCTCTCTCTCTCTCTCTCTCTTAAATCCATCTTATCTCCATCCCATCCCGCATCACAACATATTGAAATCGCGACAAACCAGCTGGCATGACTGCTACCCGCTTGCTTTGATCTCGTGCAGGAGAATCCTTATCACGAGCTTTCTCCTTCGTATTTTATCGATGTGCTGATCCGCCCGTTTTACAGCAGTCACGGCCGACGTCGTCAGCACGCTGCAGCGACGCACGATAAGGAATGGCGCATTCCGGACACACATCGGCACGGTGGATAGACCAATCTGCGGGCACCGAGCCCAATAAAGCTTTGTTTGCCGACTGTAGAACACAGTCTGCCTCGTGTTCGTGCATGCGTACGCAGGACGGGAGCGAGGTCATCTTTAACTGCGCATGGGGGGAGGCGCATGAAAGAGCAGCTCGAGTCCACCTCCTATCTCTCTCCATAGGACACCAGTGATAGTGATCGTGTTCATAATGTGCGTATCAACACTCTCGCGAATGATCGAATTTCGATGCCCACCAAAAAAGACCGCATTGAAAAGGCTTCTAAAGGAGCAGTCTACTGACCCACTGACTGTGTCACTCCCTGATGACGGCGTGATGTACTGCTGCGGGAATGTGAGTCGCACTACGCTTAAGAGAATCCGCTGCGCAGGGGTAGATGAGTTTTTGCTACAGACTTGGTGTTTGTGAGTGAAACATTAATCCCAAACCAGAAAGTCTTTGCTGCCGGCTGAAAGGCAGCAATGCAAGAGTGCTGATTCATAGGTCTGCATCTTTGAAAGGATAACCCACTACCGAAGCATCGTGGTCAACGCGGTTATGTCATATCAATGGTGTAACTGCAGCTTACGACGGTCATGTTGTGTTTCCACATACGTATCATGTAGTGTGGTGTCGTGATGTAGTCTGGCTGGCGTCCACATTACATTGATGTGGTGCGATCAAATGATCGAACATGTGATCGAGTGTTCAGTCATTCCTCTCTATTAACACGGAGGGAGCAGGCAAGCTGGTTGAAAAAAAAATGCATCTATTATCACGGATGAAACCAGTCTGCTGGGTCATGGGCGATTAATCCGAGCTATCCCTTTCCATGCCTTTCATTTTGTCGTTCATATGTCTGCCGTGCACTTTCATGGTGTGTTTATATACAGAAAGTTTGTCTTCAATTTTAATTTGCTATCCTGTCCTGGCACGAACTATGCTGTAGAGGGCAGAACTAGCGCACGTTTCCGTTCCGTTTGATTCTTGCCAAACTCAAGATTCGTAAGACCTGTGTGCAAAAGACAGGACAGATACTACGTCATATCAATTACTACCATAGCATCAGAAAACTTGCCTCATCGAATATCTGTTCTAACAATTGCCAACCCTGGTGCCGGAACGCTGCGGCACCAAACAATCCTCTCAGGGATTGTTTCGTATGCAATTTAAGCATGCAAATCCTTCTGAAGACCATTATTCGAGATAAGTTCTAACAAGCGACAAAAGAAAAACAACAGACATTTTACATGTACAGCATCAGGGTACCCTACGCTTTTTCCTAGTTTCTCAAATTCGTTCTCTGATCGGATTCAGCCCAATCTTTTTGACGTGAGAGTCTATTTCAGGCCGGCAGACATATTCGCGCGTTCCAGGGGTCTTAGCGGGTGGGCTTGAAATGACCTCTGCAGTTGAGGCGAACCTGAACCCAAACAGCATCACTGGTCCAGGAGCTTCAACTCCTTCAGAGGGGATCGATAAGCTATTAATGACATTTAGGCACTCTTCGGGTGTTAAAATTTATCGGGCACAAAAGCCTCTCCCTTCCAGCGGAGGCTTCCCCATCCCCTCCCCCCCCCCCCCTCTCTCTCTTTGCTTGGCTATCTCATTCCTCACAAGATGCATAATCTGTTCCAGGAAAACTCTGACTATGATTTGTGGGAGCGTAGCAGGATGAATTAACCTCTGGATCCCACCCGGCAGCCCTAGTCCTATAAACAGCAGTGCTTAATCTCCGTTGCTGCGCTGCACGATGAACTTGGCTCTATGGTTTTGGGTTTCAGTGTTATTGTTTTAGACTGTGAGTCAGCTAGAAACATGGATGGAAAGTCGCAAGGTAAGCGCTCTCAGATGTTCTGCTTGCACGACATATTTCATTTGCAAGAAAAAACACGGGCACGAATCCAAGCGTTCGTTTACTCTGGGAAACCTCTCCTGCCACATGGTCTTCCAAACTAGAGCCTTCATAGATCACATTGCGTAGCATTGCCATACTTGGGCCCCCGCGCAATCAACCGCTAAAGATATGCCCCAAACTGAGCGCATCGTCTCGACTTTCGTGGGTTTCGTTTTCACGTGAGGTCGCCGCATTGGCTAAGCTCAGCCATGTAAGGTACTCCAGTCTGGTGTCTGATGATGAATAGGAGAAGCAATCCCAATGACAAGCGCGCGGCAGTCGTCGGGACGTTGAGCACCGAACAGTGGTAAAAGGCCAATGGAGGTGTGATTTTTTTAATGGAGGTGTGAATTTGACCAGGGGTGAAGTTAAGGCAGTGACAGGGCCAAAGTGAAAGTTGGCCACAGTAACCTTCTGTATTTACCCAAACATTTGCCCACGAATAAGTACTTTGCAGGGTCGTTTGGGCGAGAAATAAGAAGCGCAACACATAACGTATTGAATTTGTCCACAAGCCCACGTGCACGGAATGAGCGCATGCAGGTGCTGACTGGAATACCGCACGATCACAACGGTCATAATGGTCGTATCACCATGGCCGTAATAACCACTGGGGTCGGAGCGTGCCGGACCTCAAGTGCCTCGAACAGGTTTGACAACCGTAATGCTTTGACCGTAGAAAGTTACACCAAACCATGCTAGTGAAAATCAATTTCACTAGCATTTAAGACGTGGTTACTTTTATGTCCCACGGCGCGTAGTGTTGTCATGAATGTCATGCGATTGTCCATGATTGTCAATGCGACTTTTTGCCATGACATGATTGATCACATCGTCGTGTTCATCATAAGCCAGTACATGATATGACTCGATACTGAACTCCAAAGGAACGTCAACATACCCTAGACCAAACCATCGCCCAGAGGTTTGTCGTCACCAGCGCCGCCCTCACCTCATTTGATGTGATGTAGCGGGAGACTGGCTAGCTCCGGCCTCGGTTGCCGCTGGCCGCGGCCGACCACGACATCGGCGACGAGGATATCCTCACACCCCGCGCGTCTGGACCGCCCACTGCGGCTCTGCTCCAGCCGGCAGCGGGCGCCCCGCGACACCAGGCCGCTGCGCCGGCCAGCGCACGCGACTGACCCGAGCGGACACCCCGCGACACCAGGCCTCCGTGCCGGCCAGCGCACGGGACTGACACCGGCGGGCACCTCGCGACACCAGGCCGCCGTGCCGGCCAGCGCACGCGAGTGGCTTCAGCGGACACCTCGTGACACCAGGCCGCCGCGCCGGCCAGCGCACGCGACTGGCACCAGCGGACACCCCGTGACACCAGGCCGCCGTGCCGGCCACCGCACGCGACTGGCTCCAGTGGACGGCCGCGAAGCGTCGCGACGGGCCGGCCGCCGGGCACGCCGCCTCCGCGTGCGGAGCGAGCCGGCTGAGCGAAGTGCCGCCCGCCGGCTGTGGGCGGGAGCGGCCTGGGAGGTGGGGCGGGACGGGATGGTGCGGGCAGGGCAGCCTGCACCACTGGCAGGCGGCCCGCAGCGCGTGCTCACGGAGCCGAATCGAATGCCCCGCAGCACGGCAGCTGGTCACTATGAGGACACGGCACGCTCAGACGTCATGCCCTGTGAATATGGTCCAAGTTCCAATTCTTGTAGCTGGAATGGCATATTTGCTTATGTTACAACCTTCCAATTACAACATAAAGCACTTTGTCTGATGGTTCTGAACGGTAATCTGGTTGCTTGACTGGGCGAATTCAAAGCCATCGACTCCTTGCTGAAATGCTTTGTCACCAGTAACACAGCCCGCGCACCACCGTCAGTTTCATTGCATGTAGCGCCCACCTGACAAACCGTACCTACATGCCTTGTGAAAGCATTCTGGGAAGCCGTAATTCTCATGCGACCACCCTGCCATGAGCCATGCGAAGTCTGGCGGCACATTTCATCCGCCTCCTCGGTTCGTGAGCAAGGCGTCAGTGCGGCGGCAGGCGCAGAATTGTCACTCGATCAGTGACCCGAGCCCTCACCATCATCCATCCACGCCTTGGAAGTGGTGTGAACGTCCAGAAATACACAGGGCAGGAGCGGAGATTTGGAGATGGGTTGGTTTGCTGTCAAGTATGTCTTAAAGCTAAATGGCCAACAAGTATGTGCTGTTCCTTTCTATCAAGCAGGTTCCGCACCGATAAGTAAATTAAACAACGGATCTGTGATATACCCCAAATATTCCGCATAAATAGACAAATGTATGTGATGGGCAATAACCAAATTACTTGACGCGGTTGGGTTTCACATGCATAAGCTATAATTGTAAAAATACATTTTGCTTTGTTGCAAATGTTGTCTCATCTGATGTGGCAAAAGTAATGGCTAAGTGAGCACAGCTTTTCTGCCACTAATGCCGTACGAATACCCGTACAAGCACTCAGTGACATCAAATGGCATTCGTCGCTAAAATTTAGCTCGGCAGTTTTAATATTGATTATTCGCAACAGCCACTGGCCACTTACTTATGCTGAACTGCACTCTTTTTAACTTGAAATGCATGGGGATATGATTGACAATAAATTGGTGCATTTTAGCCCCCATTATTCATAAACGGCTTGAGCACCATAAGTGAGATAAGAACTGGCCTGCTTTTGATGCATACATGATTGCAAAGTGCGATTAAGTGGCATATGTTACAGTTTCACTCTGAAAGACTCGCACTCAACTGAGCGTTGCCAGTCACTTGCCAATGCTACATGCCTGCTGCAAATATCGGATGTTTGAGCGCGGCAAAACACGGTTACAAACAAAATGACACAAATTAGCTGTCACAATATTCTTGGTGGTGTTTAGAATTTAGATGGCTTTATTTACGCCTGCAGTCTTATCGTATTCTGTCGTATTTCTTTCAGTTTTAGCTCTGTGCGAGTTTGCTAAGTTTAACATGACATGGTGGCAGTCAGTCCGTGACGAAATGACCCGCCAACTTAGCATGAAAGTATTGCAAATAAATTGTGCAAGCACCTACGCTGTAAACTCTTCGACGATATGCTGCAACTTGCAACTGCACGCCGTTGCAACAACTTTCAAAAGCATTGAAGGAATTACTCGTAGGCGGCTCTGGACATATTTTTTTCGGCGACTGTTTGTCAGCTTGAGACGCACAATGAAACGACATGGCTAAAATATCATTGGATTATACATAATTGATCTTCGGATTATTGACTTCATGCCGTATATATTTCTAATGGAATCCAAGGCATTTTCCTCCGGCCAAAAAAGCAGCCCCAGAATACAGCCAATTAGTATCACACCTAAACCAGGTACGCTACATATGGCACGCATAGCATGGAGCCATTCAGGAGAGCAATACACAGTTTACTGCTTCTTTTCATTTTATTTTTCAAGGCCACTCTGGAAGGCACGCCAGTGGGAGGTGGCATCGCTTCGCTGGTACAGCGTTTGCACATGACCATATTTGGCAGGTCGTGGGTTTCAGCGAGTTTCGCCGCTGCCGCACAGTCGGCCTGAGTGGTTCTTGTCGAATAACGTCGAATGCATTATTAAGCCCCTGAAAATATTCGGCATTAAGGGGCGAAGGTGTAAGGTTTCAAAGGGACCTATTTCGTCGTGATATGATTCCGTTCTGTGTATGTTAGCTGGATCCCGCTAATCCAACAGATATGAGAAACCCTTCCCATGACGGAGATTGAGCAGTTGGCCAGTGGCATGTAACAAACAAAGTGAAATGAGAAGTGATGCAAGGGTCACTGAGGCTTGCTTCACAACTCAACACGTAAAAATTCATACATTGGCAGCCATACCAATGTGCTTCAGGTGCAAATTTACGTGGACTGACTTGCTCCATCATCCCGTTTTGTTTCGGTTGAACTACAAACCTTTAACATAGCTCAAGCACATCCAACGTCAAGTCGTGATTAACGCGATTAACAGGCAAAGCAGCCATGCGGGAAGGGGCCCCGCACGGTTCCCCGAAATGATTCGTGTCCCGTTAGAATTGACCATCAGTGTAGGACAGTTGCCCTCGACCTAAGCCCAGGTCTTTTCAAGAGCCTGGCTTAGCGACTGTTTTAACTGCGCAAAACAGCGCGTTCTATTATTTTAGCTGTAGCTGAACCTCCAGTCCAATCTGATTTCATGCTGGGCATCGGATAAAACAAGTCAAACCGCTCTACATTTTTACCTCCATTTTAAAAAGACAAGTCGGATGTACAAACCATCCGGAGATGTCGCCTGTTGCCAATTCATCAGAATGCGACCCACCGGGCAGATACACCCACCGCACGACCCACCTGGCAGATACACCCACCGCACGACCCACCGGGCAGATACACCCACCGCACGACCCACCGGGCACATACACCCACCGTGCGACCCACCGCCCACACATGCTCGCCTCTGCAGGCGGAAATCCATCTTCAACCGATTCCCAGCGCCCTAGCCGCAGCCCGACTCCCAACACAGCCCACAGTCATGGCCTGTGCGCCGCGCGCGACCACGCCGCGACATCCCACGGCGTGCCGCCGCCGCGTGACACGCCCGTCCACGCGCGCGTCGCCACGGCGTCCCGACGACCGACCGCGCGGACGGCTCGCTGGTGACCGGTTCACGCATGGCACCCGAGCCGGCGCGCGGGCCGCTCGGAGCCCCTGCGGCGTCCCGCCCGGCTGGGTGGGCTGACTGGCTGACTGGCCGAGATATTGGCTATTCAATTCCCTGCAGCTATGCGAACTTTGGTGCGGCTACGTTGTGCTGTTCGGAACTTGCTTTGCAGAATCCTTCAGGAGGTCAAATTGATCTCCCACCCGGGCGCATGTTAACTGAAGTTCGCCTAATTCTACCCTTTCGCCATGGGAAGACGCCATTTCCACAGCTGTGCCACGCCGACCTTCCTTTCTTGCGGCAATATACGTATTGGTTATGTCACGCAATGCTGAAGATGCAGCTGAATCCCCGCTTTTAAGTGGCTTTGCCCAGCAAAAAATGCTCTACTCTGCTGTTCTAGAATGGGTGGAAATCATGACGCTAAAATGTATTGTCTTAGTACCAACAGACGCAAAACAGCGGAGAGATTGCTACCTTTATAATGTTTTGACTGCACTAGCATGTCACGACGACTGAGTCGAAATTACGGCCACGTTGACCAGCGTCACTACGAGTGCTGCTATATTCAACAGCACCACTTCCATGACAGGTCCTCGCGTCCGGGCCAGAACTCATTATAATTATGACCACGTAAAGGGCGAGTGCCAGCCCAGAGGACCACAAGCGCTTCACACCTCCCCATGTGAATCACTAAAAGGCGGTGCAGTTGTCTCTCAATGAGCCCCCCAAAAATATCGGCCGGTCAATCCCTTCACCATAACCATCTGATAATTGCAACAGTCCTTGTTACAACAGTCCAACAGTCTCCTTGCTACATCAGAAGCTGCTGTGTGGTTTGCAGAGGGCTTCTCGAGTTGGGTTAGACCATATGTATCCACAAGAATAGGTAACGGGGTGGGTTGGACACAGATTTCTGGAAAATTAAGGGTATGAGTAGGAAGTCTACTGAAGGTTGGTTAGATGCCTCGAGAAGTAGGATGCATCGTTACTGTTTGTTTTTCTTTTGGTCATAACAACGCAAAGTAAAAGGAAGAGTTTTCCGAAACGCTCCAATAAGTTAGAACCAATGAAGCTTAGGACATAAGTTTGTGACTAGAAAATTCACTCGAGCAGGTAACGGGTAGGAACAAATGATTAGAAATGGGTAGCAGATGGGTATGGCTCAGCTCCGTGGGTAGCGGATGGATCGGGTAAAGGAAATCTTAACCATGAAGGTGTCAAGTGCTTTCCAGCTTGCCTGCTTGAAATGTCGAGTATTGGGCGTTTAACCGATGTTTGCCCTATAGCGTCGGTTGATCAGCACTTCCTGGCATACTGAAAGTCGATAGTTGTCAGCATAAGAATTCTTAACTCATGATGTTATGGTTTAGCTTATTCTCTTTCACAGCTTCCGCTCTCATTTCGCCTACTTCTAGTTTCTTCGCAAAACTTTTTTGTTTCTTTCTCACTTTCACAAAACTCAGTTTCTTCTGCAACTGGTCGTTGCGAACCGCTCAGCACTTCGCTGTGCTTCCGACTAAGACAAGTCGCCATAAGCTGCCGACGCCACCAGTGCCCGTGCAGGGAAGCCAGCACCGGTACCCAGCCGGCGCACAGACATCGGCGGCGGGAAATCTAGGTGCTCGGGGCGCTACCGCCGGTAATCAGCGGCAGGCGGCTGGCTGCAGCTGGTGGTCACTGCAGACCGACCGATGTCACACGGACGTGATTAGCCCCGCTAACCAGCCAGCGAGACTGGCGCGGTCTGACGACGGAAACCGCGGACGCCGCGGCAGGCCCGGCTTCGCGGACGATGGCCTGAGGTTTGTCCGGCTTGTCCGCAGCTTGTTCTGGATGTGTGTGTAGGCGTGAGAGCGTTTCCAGATGCAAAACTCGTGAGGCCACGCCTGGAACGCCGAATGTTTTCTTACTGTTGAACACAAGTTCAGGACTTGCTTAAGTTTTACATGTTTCTGCGACGTGTTGACGGGAAGGCGAGTGGTTTCAAAGATGGATGTGAGCCGCAAGCCTTCTCTCATCGCTTCAAGCGCCCGGACAGCAGCCTAAGCATGACGTTTATGGAAGCATTGAGACGACGAGTCATTAGCACCACGGACTGACTAACTTCGGCCTACCGTTCTCGTCCGGTTTGTCAGGATTTGTACAATCATTCGGCCAGTTCACTCTCGGGCGCCACCAGGTGTTTATCAGTCCTGAGAAGGACTGGATGATGTTTGGGTTTTAGTTATTTACGCTGCATAGTACGAATGCTCTCACTGGTATTTCAATATTCGAACCACGATCTTCTGGTTGGAGTCCGTTGCTTTATCAGCTGAGCTAAGGAACAAAAGGAACCGGATTATTTTGTTCCATGCTACGATGTCCTCCCTGGTTAGCTCAGTATTAGAGTGAATATTACACAAAGACACACACACACACACGCACGCGCACGCGCACGCGCACACGCACACACACACACACACACACACACACACACACACACACACACACACACACACACACACACACACACACACACACACACACACACACACACACACACACACACACACACACACACACACACACACACACACACACACACACACACACACACACACACACACACACACACACACACACACCACACACACACACACACACACATGTGAATATAAATATATATATATATATATATATATATATATATATATATATATATATATATATATATATATAGTGTAGATATGCAGATATTGGATATCGATTACATATCCGGTATAAGATATCTAGGTAATTTTCGTCCGAGGCACGGTCACTCAATCTATAGGTATCTTACTAGATTTGGTCCCACGTATCAAGTACAACCGTTGGCGTGTATTTTCAAGGCCGTAGTGGGCCGTATGCATTTTCTGGTGGTAAGCACAAATAAACCAGTTTTGTGAGTTATAACGCATATTAAAATATTTTAACTTAAACACCGAGTAATGCTCAACGATTGTGTTGAGCCATTACCCGATGTAGTACGTTTTGCGATCGTGCGACATTTTGCAAATAAGAAAGCGAGCAGACAGATCAACGAACCAGACGCATCCGGATTGGGCCTCGCCCGTGTGAATGCGTTTCTTCGTTCACTATGCTCGCTCACCCGCTACGTCTCAATTGTACATCGATGCAAGCTCAGTTCCCGGCTACACCGTTCCAGCGTCGTGGGTTCCCTGAACTGGGCGGCGATGGTCCACTTGGGAACCGCTCACGCAGATAAAGCTGGGGGCGTCACGCGAGGCGTGAGAGCGGCACGGTCACGCCAGGCACGCCAGCACGGCCCGCCGTCGCATGACCTGGCCCAAGTCTCCGCAATTCACGGGGCTGCAATGGCCCACTCGTGCATTTTTTTTTGGGGGGGGGGGGCGGAGGGAGAGGAATTGGACATAGTGAGGTAACAGGGGACGCGCTTAAGTCGTGCGTGGGGCACTGGGCATCTGATTGGGAGTCCGTTGCTTCACCAGCTGAGCTAAGGAACAAAAGGAACCGGATCCTTACTGTTGAACCTGTGGTTTGCCATGGATTTGATGCATGGTTGGCATAACAAAATGAATGTTTGGTTCGTAAATTGATAATGCTTCATTTGCAAAGAATGCAAACTGCCCAGTGTGACAATAAACCTTGCTCATTAGTCTGCAATGCGTGTGCATTGCATAAATGGGAAAAGGATGTCAGGAAGTTGAAGGCGCATTTTAACGTATGAGGTTAATGCTGCCTTATCCACGGGCCCGATATATGGCGGTTTTAATGTGTAGTTCTTATATGCAGTGTACCCATAAACGAACACGATAATGGAGACAGCGGTCCTTCCGAGACTAAAAAAGAACATGAGCAAGGCGAATAATGATACTGACTGGGGCTTGTGGGATGTGGGATGTGGTGGTGGTTTGCCAGATGCTCGAACCCGAGACCAACACGTCCAGAGCCGAGCGTCCTCACCACTATACCATCAATGCCGCTGCAAAACAAATGGAATTGCGATCAAGTTCAGGAAGCAAATCTCTCTAAACGGCATACATATGCTTGCAGTTATAGGTGCAATGCATCAGGGGTGGATTAATATCGCAGTTGCATTCCTTGTCACTTAACACTGTCAAGTAGCGAGTAGTCATTTGCGGTGTAGATACACGCGGAGAGACACAAAGTTACGCACGTTTCTTTGTCTTCTTCTCTTTAGCAGCAGAGGCTTCTCGCCTCTGTTATAACCACAACTAAACCCTGTAACGGAAAACTATAACTCGAACTAAAGACGCAGCTTTTTTCCAAATGTCAGCGCACGGCCCCCCCTCCCCCTCCGGCCAGCAAGGGATCATCAGAGGCAAAAACAAAATGGAGTGGGTTCAGAATACCGCAAGCTTTTCGGAAACTTGTAGGGGGACGCGAGCCGGGGGAGGAGGATGGAGATGAAAGTATAGTCCGCTCCTAGTGCGTGCAGACTATTAGTCCGCTCCTAGTACGTGAAACCTTTTGGAACTGCATAAATATCCTGAGTGCTACCATATTACCCAGTTTTTCCTCCCGGTGCAAATAATGTACGCTCGACCCACTCATACCAGTGTGCTAATAGACGACCCAGTTTCTTCAACTCCTGGTGGACGTTTTGCAATGCGGCCTGCTAACATGGATGCATCAGCGACTGCAGATAACCCGTGTAACGCCTCATACCAGTAACGCCGAAAACAGCCACACAATTAAAATGGAACACAAATACATCGCTCACAACAGCAGTATTAACTTAAATCTGTAATTACTCAGCTTGTTGTTCCCTGTACACTATCCATTGATCAGAGCGCAACATTGACAGTTAGTAAGTAAAATGGAACTCGTGGGCGGTACAGATGTTGACGAAAACCGCAAAAATGTTCTTAAGTAAATCTCATAGACATTTAAAGAAGGGAAGGGCAAAAACATGGTTTTACCTAAACTGCATATAACAACAAAGACGCCAATAGTCAGGATGGCATGGTTCGAACCACTGACTCCACTGTGCATCCCACCATCCCGCCACGTCTGACCCACCACTGTAACCCACCATCCCGTCACGTCTGACCCACCGCTGTGACCCACCGTCCCGCCACGTCTGACCCACCACTGTAACCCACCATCCCGCCACGCCTGACCCACAGCTGCAACCCACCATCCCGCCACGTCTGGCCCGGTAAGAACCCGCGGGATTTTAGCCGGGCTGTCGGTCAGACTTGGTGGGTTTTTGTAGGAAACAATTTTAACAAGCAAAAGTTTGCAGGTTTTGCGAATACCTCGGTATGAAATCCTACAAAAAAAAACAGAGTCCGCTGTCACACACCATACAATTATGAAAGTATCCAATTTTGATGGCACACCACTAAACCAGAAAGGTCAAATTCAACCGTTTTTTTCAATCATCTCACCCAAAAAGTCAGGAATAACTTCTCAGATTATGAAAGCTTGGCATGATTTCATTCAGTGGTAGTAAGATGGGCGCTTTATATAAACACAACACACTGCCCCTGACGTTCTCGTGAGCGTGAGGTGCTCTTAAATGTGTTCGTATCATACACAATCCATACCTGAGAATCAATATCAATGAGTATTGAAATGGCTGGAAATGTCACTTTTGGTACCCTAGCCTTTTCCACTGAGCAACGCAGCTCCAGCTGTTGCTGCATTTCATGCGTATCAGTACTTGGAGCATGAATAGTGGTAATGTAGAAATGGTGCATTTATGCCTGTTTCATCTTTCGGTTTTTAACAAATACAAGTACACACCGTTTACGATCGCGATAACAGGAACTGCTACGGAAATTAACAGTCTCATCAACTGCTGCTAAACATAAGGCGCCTCACAAAGAGTGTGGTTCTGCTCCCTTCTGCGATCTCCTCCGATATCTGCACACAGGTCTGTGGCAAAAAATTCAAAATATGATATCGATCAATTATTTGACATAGCTAATAAAAGTTCCAGTGGCCAGGGCATGTGAACAAATGTCTGGGATATACTGTACTCAGTTTGCCTTCCGCATAAATATGCATTTAAGATGCACAATATATCACAGTTTTTGTGGCATTACTTAATAGGAATGTCACTCAAGTGGCAAAAATTTAATTATTGGACAGCAATGTCCCTGTTATCTTGTACATTTTTTGCAAGCATCTCACCGAAAGAGTCAAGAATAGCTTCCCAAAAAATGACCACATCACCGCGCTATTGCATGACGCAAAAAGCATGGTGACGGACTGTGGCCACGGGTTGAAGCACGGACATTCGTGACGTAAAACAGCAATGTTTTACGCGTTTCCAAACCGTTGTGCAGTTTTTCCTCCGTGGTGTTGCATGATGTAGGACAGCAAAGATGTTGCACAGTAGGACAGAAAATAACATAAGAGGGCCTCCATTTCTTTGTTGAATTCGTCATCAGTCGTTGCGGCTACTGTGACGTCTGTGACGTCACACCGTCTGTGTGGCAGATATACTGATTTTAGCGTTAGTGGCTCATGTAAAAGGCTTCGACTCTCCCAGGACGGTAAATTATTTGTGCTGTTTTACATTGTTGTCAGTTGAGGGGGCTTCCACGATTCGAAATATCCAGCATTGCTTTGCTCTTTGAAGACATAGTTTGGTATACTGAGATAAGGTACACCGGTGAAATCTCTGTAATATTTTGGTGACAGGTCCTGTTTGAATTTCACTTTCTTCGTGCTCATTTGTAGTTAAAAACTGGCATCACAGCGCTTGAGATCTAATTTGGCGCAACGGAGATGTGAGAAGTAACTAGAAACATTCCATAGTCTGGTTATTTTATTACTGCTGCCTCAGCCATATCGCTGGCATGGGGCAAACAAGGCTTCGCATTGCATGACGTAGATAGCATGCTTGATGCACATCTAAGTATAGGTCAAGAACTAAGAAAACTTTATTACAAGGTACAGGTCGCACTTAAACCGACACTTGCGAATTACTACAGGGCCAGATGGCAGCAAAGCAGACTTTTGCGGGCTAGATCCATAGCAGACCGGGGGGGGGGGGGGGGGGGGGGGGCTGTGGACTGACACTTTGGTTTCTAGTTGTGTTTCTGTTGTGTTTCTAGCTCGAGTAATCGTTTCCTGTTACGGGGCTTAGTTTTGGTCGTGACAGTGAGGAGAGGTCTCTGCTGCTACAGAGAAGAAGCCAAAGAAATGTGCGTGACTTTGTGTGTCTATCCGCGTGCACTTGTTTCACAAAGTGACGACTGTTTACAATGTCAAATGACAAGGAATGCAGCAGCGATATTAACAGCCCCGGACGAATGCCTTACTATCAGCTGTCAGCTGAAGGCTGCATGTTTGCACTGGCCGCGGCAGGCAGTATCAGACATCAGAGCCTCTAATCCTCTTTCTCGCTTTATCCTGAATCCCCGCGACGCCCCGCTTATCCGGGGCAGGCTGCAGGCGTCAGCCTCGAGTGGGCCGTGAGGCCCCTGGGGGGGGGGGGGGGGACTCCGACCGGGCGCCCAGCGCACACCCCGCAGGGGGTGTCTGCGCGGGCTAGGGCTTGGTGGTCAGCCCCCCCCCCTCCCCTGGGCGCATGTAGTTCTGCCCCACCGTTATCCATTCTCTTTCATACCATAGCCCTGAAATTATCATTCCTGGTCGAAAGGGCTCTAATCCAAACAACAGCGGCGGGCAATATCAGAAAGCAAACGTTAGCAGGCCGTTCGGAGGGTCGTCTTCCCCCATGGCAACATCTGGTCAGTGCAAAATTGTTTCAACGCACTCGGGCGCTGGAATGACTGATCTGCCACAGGGGCAATTTGTGCTTTCAGTTCACAAGAGCCCAGATTGATAAGCAGAAAATACCCACAAAACGCTGGTTTAGAGACACGGCATGATCCTATCCAGTCTGCTCCATCCTATCTTGTCTGCCACCACATTACATCGCACCACTACACTTCACTGCTACTGCGCTATGACTGCACTGCATTATCCTACGATCCTCACCGAATGCGGACGCTCTCCTCTCGTCTGATGGCGTCGTCCCTCTTGATGACGTCCATGATCTTCTGAATCTCCTCCGGGGTCAACTGGACTTCAGGCATGTTCATTTGCGCAGCGTCGCCAGACATCTTTCTGAAGCAGACAGGTGTATCATGTCCCGAGAATGCCGGACGCCCACGTGGGCGGCACGTACCTACGTCGCGTTGGTGGATTATATAATTACGGTCTGGACTAGCTGGGCGTGAGGTGCAAACAATAATATAGTGTAAGCGAGAGTAACCAAATTATGAGTTGCATAACTAAGTGAGCTGGTGATGGGTATGTAGGTATCTAAGTGGATAAGTATACGATGTGCGCAAGCAATAATAACATAGTGTTCCACATATGTATGGGGTTTCAGTTGTAATAGCCACCTTGAAGGCCACTAGGTCCGGTTTTCAGCCCTGCCCTTCTTAAGACCGTGGCAGGGTGTAGCAGGGCTGTGGCGCTGCCCTTCTAGTTTCTGAGCTACACGACCGCACGGATTGGCAAAACTGTTTCGGGGAGTTTGTTTCAAGGTCACCCGGGCATCCATGACGTCATGATAAGGTTATTCAAATCATGCCATTGCATCGGCCATGCGGCGATCGAGGGCAATACAAATATGATTGCCGAGTCGATAATCATATTTTAAAGAAAAAATTGTCATCCATATATCTTTTGATTGATAAAGATAAGATTATTGTTCATATCTGTCGTTCGTAAACACGATCTCCAGATAAAACGGTCATTAATTGGCCCTCCGACAATGCTGTGCAAGGTACGATGACGTAATCAAGCAATGATGTATTGGGGAGCATATTTACTTAACAGAGAAAATGTTTGCACGGAGCAGCCCTTCCACTTAAAGGTGTGCCCATAGTTATAGGTGAGCTTTTTCATCGTACCTGATGCTTGCTTCTACATTTTTCAATGTGGAACATTCCCTCAAAGGACATCAATGGTTGAGAAACTATGGAGAATGAGTGGGTGGAATTGACAACGCAGCTTTTATTATCAGAGAATCATACATTATGTCACGGAATGCACCATACATTTTACCTTGAAGTTATGTGCATAAAAGCAACGTGACCTGGTTTACGCGCATGATGGGCAAGACAATGTTATACTAACAGCGTGTTCAGTGCCAACACCTGTCTTCAATCATTAAGATTTCAGTAACTAAACGATATAAGCCATATATTTTCGCAGAGCTTACCGTATCGTTGAGAGTACTCCTGATTTCAGTCAGCTCACATCAATAGCACCACGGCCGCAGCGCCAGGCTACCGCGCCCGCTCCAATGTCCAGAGACCACGCCGCTCCGCCCCCGCGCCTGACACCGTCGGCGAGTACACACTCCCCTTCTCTGCGGGGAGGCGGCTACGGGTCGCGAATCACCTGCCCCGTCCCGGCTCGCCGCGGCCGGCTGGCGCCAACTCTTCCCGCGCGCCCCTCCCCCACCGCTCTCGCCCGGTCATGGCCCGGCTCTGCCCCGTGGGCGCGCGGTCAGGCCGACCGACCGCCGGCTGGGAGGCTTCTGATTGGCTGAGAGGCGCGGGGAACTCCCACAGACCAGCCGTCGCACTAACACACAGCTCCTCTCAAAGAGCCGGCGGGGAGGAGAAGCCCGGACGTCGTGGCCGCCACATCGACGTGCGCGTCTGCCCCACCGACGCCGCGAGCTCATCTGAACGGCCTCTCCCACGCGCGGTGGCCGTGTCACGAGGCGAGGCGGCGTGACAGCGTGTCACGCCCCGCCGCTCGCTCGAGCGCTGACATGCGGCGGCGGGCGGGGAGCCGTGGCGCATCGGCCCCCGGCCGGCCACGCTCGCGTGACACCGGCCAGGTCTCCCCTTACTCCGCCCGTTACACCTCAGGTGATGCCTGCAGTGCGCACTGTGGAACGGACCATGGGGGAAAGTCGGCACCCGCGCGACGCTGCAGACTCGTTGCACCAAGTCCGCTTTGTACCTGCTCGGTTACTGCCGTGTTTTGTAACGATTCTGTGTGGTGTTGATGTTGATGCCAGGCTGTTGGTGTTGATGATTCTGATGTCTGAAAATGCTTAGGATTAGCTTTTGCTGTAAACGCAGCGGTATAAGTCACTCATTGTTGGCATCACTGACGCACATTATGCATTGAAGAACTTTTAATAGCAAAGGGTCGGGCACTTGTGTTCAGCAGTGTCCTGGGCCTTATGCATTTATAATAACTAACCTAACCTAACCTAACCTACGTCTGGTGAATGCGTCTGGTGGAAACGTCTGGTGAATATGGTGCAAATGCAAACTCAAAAGCTTAAAAATTACTGTTGTTATTTATGTTAATCTTACGTGCTTTTAAACAAACCTGCATTCGCTGGCATTAAAGCAACAATGAACCGCTTAGCCGCCAGAGCAGAACACTTCATGATACGTTACGTTGCAGGTTAATGTGTGAAACGGATTTTAATAGGCATCTTTGTTTTATTGGTGTAAGAGTACCCGAATTTCAGGTTTCAAATCCCGAGTACAATATTCGGCCTTCCTGTCTGCGTGCCTAGCAGACACGAAGTCAACAGTTTCCTCGGGAACTATGATACTGTCTCCGAAACTCTGCGAATTGCGACCAAGCTTTTCCGACATCGCCCATTACCTAGAATGAAGTTCATGGCTCAGGGTGGGGGCATAGCCCTACGGGCCTCCCCTTGGCTTCGTCCCTGGTGTTTACTTGGTCATGCTGCCGACTGCGGCACGCATGAGTGTCATTCATGTTATGTGGTAATTTTTACAATAACATTTAGTTGAATACTATGTATTTCTGCTGAGCGCTTATGTGTAATCACTCTTTGTAGGTGTGGTAATGCTCATTTCTTCGTCAGATGAACACTTCGCTTTCTCCTGTGAAGAAAGTCTCTTCCCATAGCAGTTGAGGAGGCCCTGGGAGAAGCTACCCAGTCACATATGTGGACAACATCAATCCATTATCTTTGTCTCGAGCTGAGAAGTTACGTAAGTTGTTCAGCGCATTTGCGAGGAGCATTTTTTACGTAGAAAAGCAGTAGTAATGGCCTTATTCCTCGGAGAAAAATTAGCGGAAATAAATATTCACTTCCGCTATTGTTGCGATACAGGCATGTTGCCGAGATATCAACCCATCTATATCTCCATGCTCTTGGTTTTCTCCGAGGAATAAGACTTTTACTACTGTCTTATTTTGAGCTAAGAAGAGCTTCTTGCATGAGGATTAGCATGTAGCCACCGGGTATTGCACACATACATATCATTTCAGACTTATATACTGATTAAAAAGTATACTTAACATAATCAGCATGAAACTCGGCGATTCCGGTTCAGTGGCCTACGAGCAATGCCTTGCAACGGCTGGTTCACTCGATAACAGCAGTTAACTGAAGATCCGAGTGGTTGGAGATGTGTCATGCAGATGCACGTGCAGAGTATGCAGATTGACATTTTGGGACACAGCTACATTCCCAAAAGAATCGAAATTGTGCTCTGCGCAGCGGGAGTTTCCAGGTTAGCTTAAATTCACCGCCTGGCGACTAGGCCTCTTTGACGTCACTGCGGGAACCTCATCCTTGTGACGCCAATGCGCCAGGTTGAGTTACACGGGGTATCCGCGTCCGCCTAAGTCAGTCTGAATTCCTGTATAAATCAGACCAAACGAACTGCACTGTTATTTGCGCTTATAGATAATTTTTCTGTTCATCGGTGAGAGTGGTGTGCTGAAATCAGTGTCACGGCTTACAAAGAGTGCATTTAACCAGATGAATGTGTGTACAGCTAGGCAACAGACGTTCCCTTCACGCCTATTTTGCGTGATCTGTTTGGGCCAGCGCAGAAGTGGGATTGGAGCGTTCGGTCGTAGCGCTGTTAACACGGCAATATATGACAGTAAGCTATACGAAGTCCTAAAGTTGGCTTGAAATTCTGCATGAAGCGGGGAAAGGGCGCTAGTGGCGCGGCCTATACCACGCAAACGTCTATGGTGCATCTCCCATGGAAACAAATGCAAATTGACAATCTTGAAATAACATGAAGAAGCATGCCTCTTGTGAGTACAGTTCGCAAGTTGAGAAACGTTTAAGTATCTCTTCCTATTTCATACTGAAAATGTGGAATTACACACAGAGCAGTAGCTCTCTCGACATCTACACATGTCACTTTCCGGGTGGTTGATTAAATGCAACGCGCTCTGGTGGGGGTCATTTTCAACACACCCTCATGATATCTCGAAAACTAAGAAATTTAGAAACATGAAAAACACAAGGTGGATTAGTCTGCACGTGAAATCACATGTCGAAAGATGTGAGGTTCCTAAGCCATGACCGTCGGGTCAAACAATGTCAAACAAGCACAAACTCGAGATTGGTATCCATAAAAAATATTGCGCCTCCATACCTCTTGATGTGACCGCCTTAAACCTAGATGCCTGTTGTTGGCAGAAGACCACTGGTGTTCATTTTAGGTCAGTGACAAGTCTAACGCTTAGAATGTCATGGGGGCTAAAAAGCTCCGAAATTGTTTTGATTTTGGAATTTCAATAAGTGTCAATGACTACGCTAGGCGGCATGTTCCAAAAAGCACACATTCGATCTGCGGCATTTTTGGTACGTGACCTTCTCTGACCTTCGAGAAGTCGAAATAAGATGTTTGTTTACGTCCCAGTAATCACGAAAGTCGAAATTAGCTTAAAACATCACCTCATAAAGCAAGTTCTCCGGCAAAAAAGCAAAAGAAAACCTCGGTCTGACCTTTATATCTGACTCAAGGTCTATGGAATTGGTCGTATTTTTTAATACAGTTGCCTAATTGTCTGAGAAGTTATATAAGGTGCGCTGATTGCTTGGACTAAAATGTTTGCTTTCAGTTGCCCTCAGCTATTTGAAGTTAGGTATGGCTGCGCCCCACGAGTCAATAATGATTTTGGAGGACTTTTCCGGGGGAGTCAACTTGACGCCCTCCTCCATCCAAGCTCCTGCTAAAGAATCGTGGATATTGCGCACACACTAGCACAGCTATCTGACCTTTTGATTAATTTGGGCTCTCAACTTTTAACGCACAAATAAGTTTATAATGGTTCAAAATACTGGACGCCAGCGATGATTATGCGGCAGGAAGGGAAACCGATGTTTCCCACGATGTGTATTCACATCATGCATATGTTGTAGACAAGCATGACACCATGCCTCATCATATTTGTTTAATCTTACCATGCATGTCGCCCATGATCTGTAGGTAGAAAAACCGAAATAGGAAAAAACGCAAAATCAGTTTGCAGACTGCGTTTGTTCGGGCGTTGATGCGCCAGTCATCAGGGTTTCTGCATTAGACGGACATACATAACTATCCGCATTACGCCGCACTCGGCGGCATACGCTACCTGTTGGTCACGTCCGACTACCAGTACAGCTGGCAGGGATGGTCCGGTTCGGTTGGCGGCTGATCTGCACCTCTGTACCACACAGCACGCCTTACAGACGACGATCTGCTTGATCTTCACTCCGGCGGGCGGCGGTCTGCACCTCTGTACCACACAGCACACCTTACGGGCGACGATCTGCTTGATCTTCACCCCGGGGGGCGGCGGTCTGCACCTCTGTACCACACAGCACGCGTTACAGGTGGCAATCTGCTTGATCTTCACTCCAGGGGCGGCGATCTGCACCTCTGTATCACACAGCACGCGTTACAGGTGACGATCTGCTTGATCTTCACTCCGGGCGCGGCGATCTGCACCTCTGTATCACACAGCACGCGTTACAGGTGACGATCTGCTTGATCTTCACTCCGGGGGCGGCGATCTGCACCTCTGTACCACACAGCACGCGTTACAGGTGACGATGTGCTTGATCTCCACCCCGGGGGGCGGCGATCTGCGCCTCTGCACCACACAGCACGCGTTACAGGTGACGATCTGCTTGATTTTCACTCCGGGGGCGGCGATCTGCGCCTCTGCACCACACAGCACGCGTTACAGGTGACGATCTGCTTGATTTTCACTCCGGGGGCGGCGATCTGCGCCTCTGCACCACACAGCACGCGTTACAGGTGACGATCTGCTTGATCTTCACTCCGGGGGCGGCGATCTGCACCTCTGTATCACACAGCACGCGTTACAGGTGACGATCTGCTTGATCTTCACTCCGGGGGCGGCGATCTGCACCTCTGTATCACACAGCACGCGTTACAGGTGACGATCTGCTTGATCTTCACTCCGGGGGCGGCGATCTGCACCTCTGTATCACACAGCACGCATTACAGGTGACGATCTGCTTGATCTCCACTCCGGGGGCGGCGATCTGCACCCTGGCGCCCCGCCCTCAGTCTTGTCAGGTCGAGGCGACAGATAAGACTGAGACAGCAAACACTGGCTGGCTATGACGTCACATCAGGAGCTGGGCGACGCCGCTCGCGCCATAGTGCGAAGACGCAGTCACAGATGTGACCCCTGGTCGCCGTCGACGCGACCCCAACAGTCACAGGCGTGACCCCTGGTCCTCGCCGACGTGACCGCAGCAGTCACAGATGTGACCCTTGGCCACAGCCGACACGACCCCAGCGGTCACAGGTGTGACCCCTGGTCGCAGCCGATGCGACCCCAGAGGTCACAGATGTGACCCCTGGTCCTCGCCGACGTGACCGCAGCAGTCGCAGATGTGACCCTTGGCCACAGCCGACACGACCCCAGCGGTCACAGGTGTGACCCTTGGCCACAGCCGACACGACCCCAGCGGTCACAGGTGTGACCCCTGGTCGCAGCCGATGCGACCCCAGAGGTCACAGATGTGACCCCTGGTCGCAGCCGACGTGACCGCAGCAGTCGCAGATGTGACCCCTGGTCGCAGCCGACGCGACGCAGCTCTGCCAACACACTGCAGGGCAGCGGCTGAATCAGCGGGCGGGCGACTCCATCTCGATGCATGAACATGTCACACCGGCAGGCGGGCGCCCCGAATTTCCTGAGGTGGTGTGAGCAGGCGGGCACAAGTCTTTGAACGGGCGCTATGGGTTTTAGAGGCGCTGTTCAAAGTTTTCGACTTCGTTTACCAGAGAAGGAGGGCGCAAGCGCGTAAAACACGTTGAGTATGCAAGACAGGAAGCTTTGTCCGTCAAAATTTGGTTTGTTTTTGCCGCTGTCGCTGGTGTTTTTTTCTGGTCGAAATCTGTTCATCTTCTCTACATGGCGAAGAAAAAAAATGTGTTCGGAAAACAGCGAATGCGGTCATATTCTGCAATTTTGCGTGACCTGCCAGCCGACCCAAATGTATTTAATTGTCAGAATCCAGTCGAGCTAAATCACATGTTTATAGATGCAATCACGCACTTTGCGTCCTTTTTCACATGCGTCAAATTATCCGATCCAATCCTTTGCAGGGAAATCTAACGTTTGCATGATAATCCATGTGAATTGAGTGTGCTTCATCTCAATTTAACCTCTAATGACAAATAAAACACACGTGAGAACTGTACCTTCGTAAGTTGTCATTCTTAATTAGCTGTCAGCTCCCGCTGAAACACTTCTTCGAACACAGCTACAAGATGAAAGTATTTCACAGGTGGTTGTAGCGGTCTGTTTAGTTCATGGTTAAAGGGAATATGTCACCTTTTTGTAGTTTTCACTTATTGTTAGATCAGACGCGTACAATTTGAGCACTAATTCTGGTTTTCTCGAAATCCTTCGAAAAGGTCAGGATTTCGATTTGAAGTAGTCGCTGCTGCGGAAGAAATATCAATGGATTCCCTGTTCACCAGTACGAAAGTAAGACAATTCATTTGCCGCGCTCGTCCATCATGCATGTTCTTAAATGTTTGCAACACACGAATTAGTAAAAACGTTTGTGTAATAAATGCTTTGTTTGGACAAAGCATAAGCGAACATGAAGCTACTGTTGCGCGAATTCAACGATACGTTTCTAATAAAAAGATCGTAAAAAGCGTAAAGAACCACCTCCACGCTATTTTCAGCTCCCGCAAAGTTTTTTATTTAATTTGATGTTTATTTTGTATTATGGACATTAAGCAGTACATAATATGAGTGGATTTGCGCATAAGCGGAACGCTTAAATCTGGGCGCCTCTCCTAACAATAACAAGATATGGTCATCGCCGCCAGGGAACCCACGACACACTGCCCACTCGCCCGATCCGTCAGCCGACACGGGCCAGGCGCCCGCCACCACTCCAGTCCACACATATAGCCGTCTCGGTCGGCGGCGGACGCCCGGCCCGGTAACGCCACCCAGAAGCCCGTCTGCTGCCCGCGCCGCTGGAAGTTTGTAGGCGAATCTTTTGGTCTGAAAAAGAAAGAAAAAGAAGAAGGCATTGCGCTTATCACGTTTTTAAGGCAGACTTTAGTTTTCTGACTGGGAGTGTCACATAGCTCATTTTGCCGCCTTAGTTCAAATTTTAACCGATGCACTTCTCGGTAACAGACCCTGGCCGCCCGCTGGATCCATCACCAACGTTCTTTTATTTGCACCAGAAGAGTAGCCACGGCGGTTGTCATGAGGACAGTGGGTGCGACTGCAGGGCTGAAGCGTATTGCTGTTACAAAGCGCTGACAACTTCATTTGGTCTAAAACATGATTAAGATTGATATCTTTGTTATGTCTTAATGCTGCTGCAGCGACACTACCCCGTGATATTATAAGACGTAACTGGTCCTGAGGTTTCACAAGAGTATGTTTTTGAAAAATGCCCTAAAGGTGCGACAGCCCTAAGGTTATATCTCGAAATACGAGCAATTGTGGCAGAAGAACCGCTTCCCGTGCCTCGTTGTAAAGTAAGCAAGCCAAGCAGAGGAAACCTGGAGCTGTAATTGTTTCATATGGCGTACAAAAAACAGTCATCTTTTCAACTTGACTAAGAACCTCCATCTCGAAATTTGGACGAATTTTATGAACTTCAGCTGAGCTACGACGCATGAAGAAAACACACTGCGCATTCGACCGAAGTTAGGAGCTGCCATTGTTGTTAGATACTGCAACAGTTACTTTACGCTCGTTCATGCTCATTTTTTGCTATTAAATTCATTTCATTTAAATTATAATTGCCTTATCAGAGGCCAGTCAAGAAGAAAACTTAGTGCCACAGATCTGATCGGAAATATATATCACCGGTGGCTTTGGTCTTCCAAAAAATCGTCCCGGAGTGTAGCCTGTGGGATTTTCATCGCCCCTATCATTGAAGATTCCTTATCCGAGGCCTTGTGGTAAATTGCAGTTGCATACATACTTGCAGTTCCTTGGACTTCACGGACCAAGCGTACGGAACGCGCATACCAGAGATTAGTTGGCGGTTCACTTTGCTTACCTTTATCGGTTCTTACTCACGGAGTTGTCTTGTCCCTTACTTCAAAATTGCTCTCACGCCACTGCTAACGGCTACACCGACCTTCAATCAAATGGTCGTGATCGCGTGAAATGGTCGTTTCCTCGTTGAAACATGCCTGTCCTGGCTTTTTCTATGGCCATTTTTAGCCAGCAATCCCGGCCCCTGGCATTGCTCCACTGTGGCTTGGAAACCCTTCCCATTCAACGTGAGGTCAGCCTTCTCATTAGGCTTGGAGAGCCTGGGCTAAGGGTTAGGCTTTCCAAGCCCCTCGGTTTCGCCAATCTCATTGGTAGTGAGTATTGATGCGTGCCCTTCTACCGCGTCCTGAGAACCATCTATCTTTCATCCTCCACCGTCCGTCTACCATTTGGGGCTAATGAATTTGACGTCACTTACGCCTTTGAAGGACCTTTTCCACTCCATGTTACTTTCAAGAGAGACGCCAATTTTCGGGGTTCGATATGGAGTCCGGCCCCGTGTCCGGGGCTTAGCCCTAGTTGGCGCACCAGCAACTTCATTTTCAATGAACAAAACGTTCAGCTTGTATCTACGTTGAAAAATACGATACTTGAAGTATTTAAATACTAAACTGCAAGCATTAAGCACAATCAGTGTGTGAAGGAAGCGAATTAAAATTTTCTGCCGTACCAATGCTGACGTTTAGACGTTTTAAGCCAATTTTATGAGTTTAGTAGTTGACTGCTTTTGACATAGTTCGATGTGCGCAATGTCTGTCTAAATGTTTTGTATGGAGGTTAATGCACTCTCCAAGCGAGCCTTGTGCTCTGTGTGGTCGCACAGTGTGTGGTTGTGACGGTGCTTTAAACGTATTATTTGTCATGATTTCTCCCCACAGAATGTAACAAGGTAATCATACTCTGGATGGGCTCGTTTTTCACGTTCGGAGGGGTGAATTTTGTCCTGGTGGGGAACGCAGCGCGAAATAATCATTGCCGGTCTGCCTGTGCGGTCTATCGCGGTGGTGTGCTGAATGTGTTATTGTAAATGCGTGCTATGGGTACTGTACCTTTCGACCGAATATGTGTATTCCTATGCATATTTACTGCTGTGCTCACATTGATAGATTTTGGCACCTGTGATTGACTATTGCTTATTTGTGATATCTGCTCACTGCTAATGTGGATTTGTTGTTAAATGATGTCCTGACAGCGTTAGCTGAAATTACAGCCTAAAATACACATACTCTGCTGTATAACATAATCATCAGGACCCTGTATCAGAAATGTGTTTCAAATCTATCTAAGCCACCATCTACAGCGGGCCATCCTCTCCTTGAATCAGTCTCCTTGGTTTTGCAGTAGAATTCCTAATTTTAGTGTGCATCATTGGATGGTAGTACATTGGAATGAACATTATGAAGGCAATACATCAATACAAAAGGCAATACAATTTGGGTCACAAAGCATCACAAAGCACAAGATATTAAAACAAGCATCAGATATATGAAATTAACTCATTTATTACTACTGATGTACTTTTAAATGAGAAAGACTGCTCTAGACAACAAAGAATTTCTTTTTAGTAAATATTCCCCTTATGTTATGATGTTTTGTTACTTTTTATTGTCATGGAATTATTGTAAGATGTTGAGGTGTGGCCAAACAAGCTGTGCAAAATTGCTACTTAATACATCAGACTGGTTAAGAGGTGGCAGCAGAAGCTTACAAGTGTTTGCCAAGCCAAATATTGTTGTGTGGTAGTGTTTTGTCTCTTTCTCATAGTGTTCTTGCATATTTATCCCTTAGTTTAAGATGTGTACTTGTGTTCACATCCTTGGTTATTGCATTTTTCATCAATAATTTGAGCTCAAGTCTAATTTCTGTAATGAATAGCAAATGAAGAAACCATGCTTAGCATCTCATGAAGGATAGCATGTGCTTTGTGATTGGAGCTCGCACATCCTGCTCCACATTATTTGAGAGCCAAATGATATCCATTATGTGTGGATGCCAGATCTGAATGGCTGGAAATTAGAGGGTTTTGGGCCTTTGCAAGGGCAGGACTGTGGCATACAGATAATGATCTTCAAATAACTCCCAGCTCAAAATCCCATACAAATGTAGGAACTTCTGTCAAGATCAGATATAACTTGGGTGCATCTCCTCTGCCTGCAGGGTTGGTACCCCACAGGAATACTACTGTTTTATTAATTGATGTATTGCCTTCATGACATTTATTCCTAGGTACTAGCATACAATGATGCACACTAAAATTAGGAGTTAAACTGCAAAACCAAAGAGACTTAGTCAAGGAGAGGATGGCCCACTGTAAATAGTGGCTTAGATTGATTTGAAATGTGTTTCTGATGGAAGGTCCTGATGATTATGGTATACTGCAGAAAATATGTATTTTAAGCTGTAATTTCAGGCAACACTGTCATTGGTACAAGAAACAGACATGTTGCTGACATATTTAAAATTTATGGGACTTTGGCATAATAATATTACTTCTATATCTCTTAGTCACTGTCTGGAGTGACAATGCTTTATCATGCTATTGTTGCAATCTTGACAGGAAACAATCAGCACAAAGCAGAAATGTCTTGCTGCTGCAGACTTCAGGCTGAAAGGGATCACATATTCCACTGGTTGTTCATTGTATCACAACAAAAATGGTGATGGGAAATGATAGTTGAAGTCATGGTGCAAAACAAATGAACATTGCAATGATACATCTATCTCTCTATTCTCCTAGTTGTTGTATGGTTAATAAGGCTTTAAGGGCTATCTCAATTACACCAGGTGCAAAGAGTTAGAGCAATCTCTGCCCCTCCTCCCTGCAATTTAGGCCATGTTTTTGTCAGGTGTACCCAGGTGTCTGAGAGGCCTGTGTTGTGGCAGCTGGTATTCAGAGACCTGAGCTGTTGTGGCTGTTATTCAGAGACCTGTGTTGTGGCAGCTGGTATTGAGAGACCTGTCCTGTGGCAGCTGGTATTGGGAGACCTGTGCTGTTGCAGCTGGTATTCATAGACCTGTGGCGTGGAGGCTGGTATTGAGAGACCGGTGGTGTGGCAGCTGATATTAAGGGACTTGTACTGTGGCAGCTGGTATTGAAAAACCTGTGCTGTGGCAGCTAGTATTCAGAGACCTGTGTTGTGGTGGCTGGTATTGAGAGACCTGTGCTGTTGCAGCTGATATTAAGAGACCTATGGTGTGGAGGCTGGTATTGAGAGACTTGTGGTGGGGCAGCTGGTATTGAGGGACCTGTGCTGTGGTGGCTGGTATTGAGAGACCTGTGTTGTGGCAGTTAGTATGTTAGAGCTACTGACTGCTTGTGTGGGCTTGACAAACACTTCAGCTCAGAGTGGTGTCATTTTGAAACAAATGTCTATTAAACTCATTGCATTCATCAATGTCTCTACACATGTCAGCTTAGAGTGGCATCATTTTGAAACAAATGCCTATTAAAGTTATCACATTCATCACACCTGCACATGTATATGGCTGCATTGTAGGAAAGTGTATTGTGTATACTCTGGGCTGGATTCTTAACAGCCATTGCACGTATGAATCTGAAGAAGACCGCCTTTGGCTGGGACAGCAGGCATGACAGCAGGGCAGCATTGACCAACCCATCTGAGGGCATTGGTATAGGAGCCACCCATCTGTGTTGGCTGGTTCATTCTTGGCGAATCTCAGAGTTGTCCAGAACTCAAGTTGTGACGTTTTCCAAAGTCTACAGGACCAGCACTAACAGCCCCTCTGTGGTCCACCTGTGTGATGCAGCCACCTCTGCCCCAGGCAGCGGGCATGGAGGAGCTGGGCAGCTACCTGTCGCACGGCGGCACGGCCGGCTGCATGGCCTACGCCGAGTCGCTGTCGCCGCACGTCAGCAGTCCCGACTCGCGCTGCATCCTCTGCGACTCGTACATCACCAGCTCGACCGAGCCGCCCACCGGCGTCGACATCAACGGCTTCCGGCTGCCGAGCACGCAGGAGACGTTGGCCGAGAAGCTGGACACGGTGGTGCACCCTGGCTGCGGCACCTCGGTCCATGCGGCCGCACACCACTGGCAGATGAAGGTGCGGGCTCGGGCGGGATGGGGGAGGGGCTCACATGCACGTCGCTTCACACGGTCCTCCTTGGCCCATGCTACACTTGCGTTTACGCGACTGTCTACCCCTGATAGATCAATACGTGAAAGAGTGGGCACTAGCAGATACCTTAAGTTTTTATGCGCATGGTTGGTGTATGGCTGTCTGCATGCTAGATTTTATGTGGAAGGGAAAACATTTAGAAAGGTAGTTTTTATCATTCCTTTTGCGGCAAGTTGTTGTTCTCAGAATGGGTTGATGTTTGGGGTTTTGTATCATTGCTTGTGTTTATTTTTGTTCTGTAGCTACTGCTACCAGTTGGATGCGTTATCTTTACCTTTTTATGACTAATTGCTGCGTGGTAAGTGGTCTGGAATAAGCTCTGGGTACAATGGTCTGGGATAGGCTCAGGGTACAATGTTCTGGGATAAGCTCTGGGTGCAATGGTCTGGGATAAGCCTTGGGTATAATGGCCTGGGAAAGTGTTGGGTGTTACTGTAACCTGAGAACCCACTTGGCGGCGCTAGGTGGCGCCAGATGTCCACACGGTGCGGGAGAGTCGCCCCTCGCCTACAGATGGCGCGCACTAATGCACAGTTGCATCGCTGTGTGAATCATGCATACTATACAATTATGGTCCTTCAACACTGTTTTGTAGCTTGTGATATATGCGGTGATCGTTGAAATGTGTGCAGGCTGCTCTTATCTAACGGTTTGATCGAAAAATACATCGCAGGTATGATATCACCATCTGTGTTTGTAATGTGTTTTCTGTGCATCGATGTTTTCTTTTCGTTTTATGTTTGCCTCGCACACATGCATAATGGGATGAGTTGTATGCTATGATGCTTGTTTTCTGTCATTTAGCCATCATTGATCTGTATAGAACATCTCCCAGGAACCCCACATCACCAATTCAACGTGTGCGTGGTAAAATGAAGTATCGACATAGATGTGAGACTCGCCGCCTTTCGTGTTTCTCCTTTTATCAGCTGATTGGGACTTGCGGATGGCCTGGTCCCCGAGCAGTAACATGTGTCGTACTTCAACGTCGCTCGCTGGTGCTCCCTCAGTTCATCTGCATGTCGTGCTCGGCGGTGGTCATGACGCTCGACTCTTACGAAACCAAGATCCTGGAGATCCGAGAGGAGATCAAGCGCAAGTTCGTCGACATGATGAAGATCAGGGCAGAGAAGTACGGCCAGCTGCAGGTGAGGCAGGCCTCTGGAGCGTGGGATGCTGCGCACAGGCTCGCCCGTTTACAAGTCGGTGGGCGTAGCGATCTTTCTTTTGCGTCATGTTTGACGTCAGAGAAATCCTCGTGAAGTCGATGCGAGGTTTGACACGATTGTGTGGTGCTGTAGATGCGGAGCAACGTGAATGCACGTGTGACATGACTGGGCGAGAAGAGTCCATCTCTGTTTCCTGGGTGGTCGCGGCTCGCTACAGGGATAGTGTTTGAGGTCACTCTACGTGTGTGTGTGTGTGTTTTGGAGTTTGAAATAACTGCCATGAAGAGGAACTTCATTGATAGGCCTTACATGGTCCGCCGAGTACTACCAATGCTCAAGATTCCTTAAAGCTGGAAGTTGAATGGGTGCATGTAATAGGCATTTGATACATTACATATGTGCGGCACTCCATAGTGTATTGACGCTGGGCACGCGCTCCAAATATTGTGTGCCCGCTCTCAGCCACCTCCGGCACCGCATTCCGCATCATATAGCTGAGGTTGCCACTCGGTGTGGCTGGGCAGCACAGTGCCCTGTCGTGGCGGCGCGTCCGAGTGGTGTGACCGACGGCCGCCTGCCGCCCACAGCCGCCGCCGCCGCCGCCGCCCGTGTCGCTGGCACCGACGCTGGTGAAGCGGGAGCCGGGCGACGAGTCGGCTGCGGCGGTGGACGACCCGGCCGGCGAGCGGCCGGAGTGCGAGGTGGAGCTGCACGAGCCGGCGGCCGGCGGCCAAGTGTCGCCGCACGCCGAGCTCACCTGCCCCATTTGCAACAAACAGTTTCGCAACAAGTACAACCTGAAACGGCATAGCACCGTGCACGCCGACGTCAAGCCGTTCAGCTGCGAGTTCTGCACGCGCGCCTTCCGCCAGAAGGACCACCTGAAGACGCACACCCGCTCGGGGCCGACGGCGGCGCCGCTGGCGTGCGCGCCCTGCGGCCTCACATTCCCCTGCTTCACGCTGTTCTCCGAACACCGGCAGCAGTACCACAGCGATGTGGGCGACAACGCGTGCCGCCACTGCGAGTTTGTGTTCACCACGCCGACCGAGCTGCGGCGCCACTGTCGCCAGGCGCACCCGCACCCGGTGAAACAGGAGTTCCGCTGCTCCGTGTGCGGCCGCGACTTCCCCAACGGCTTCAACTTGCGGCGCCATCACCTGACGCACTCTGGCGAACGGCCGTTCGGCTGCGACGTGTGCGGCAAGCGCTTCACCCAGCCCTCTATCCTCAAGAAGCACAACCGCGTACACGAGAAAAAGCTGCCCACCCTGAAGGACCTGATCACCACCATGTGAGCCGATGGTGCGTGCCAGTGTGGGTTCCGGTCTTGCCGCTGCGTGTGCACGTGTTGGTGCGTCCCTTTGCGGGCTGCCTGGCTGGTGTAGATCGACAGGCAGCATGGGGGCTTTTAAAGAAATTAGGCGAGGGAAAAATGGAGGCATGTGGATCCATTCCCCAGTGAACAATATGCCAAAATGTGCACATGATCAGTGACAGACCATTGTCGAGGTCCCCTTTGTGGAGGTTCCGAACAATCAGCCACTGCCTCCGACTGAGCGCGAGGGTAGCCGGACCGGGCCCTCTTCTGAAGCTGGGCCGGGACTGTGCGCGCGCTGGTGTGAGTGAGGCCCGGTTGGTGTGCGTGATGGCAGCTGGTGGCTGCGGTGTGGAGAGTTGTGTACGGGGCACCTGGAGGCTGGGCTGGCGGGCAGAGTGTGGCCGCCGCCGGCCGGGAGGCGCCACTCCCAGGCGCTCGGCTTTTGTACAAATGCTCGGCTTCGGATCGGTCGTTTGTATGGCATATTTCACGATGCGTTTGCAATCACGAGTGTAGCTATGTGACTCCACTCCAGTCGTGTCAATTTTGTGAGCTAGGTTGTGCCCGTTTTCTACAACCACCGATCTTCGCATTTGTTCCTCTCCTTTTGAGCTTTTGAGCGTTTTGAGCGCGGGTAACGTAGTCAGACTGCCCCTACCGTCCGCCTTTAATGGAAGCAAGCTCATATTTCTCCTTTTGGGTTTTCAATGTGAACCGCACCGTCACATGACCGACCTCCAGGTACAATTTGGCTATGTTAGTTCAAATACCTATGCAGGGCTGTGCCGGCCGCCGTCGATGGCCGCTGCGCCGTGTACGCAGTTGTGCTGCCGACCCACTGGTCTGCGTGGGACAGGGGCGCAGCGTGGGCCCGGCCGCCACGCACGCCTCGCTACGTATGGCGGCATATCGACGCTTCACAGTGTGCGCTTACCTGGTTGCCAAATTTCTTACCAATACGTCCAGCGCGGTGGGAGGATCGAGGCGTACGCGTTGTGCAGTGGCTGGCGTTGTTGCCGGGCTCACGCGCCACTCGGGCCGCCGCCACGCTGTCTCACACGCGCCCGTGCGCTGCCGGCGAACAGCAGGCCTGCCTCCGTAAGTGAGCGGGCCTGACCAGTTCACACCATGGGAGGAGACGCCAGGGTTCTACAGGGATGCAGGAAGCGGCCGCTGGCGGCGTGCCGTCTTCTCTACCTAATGAATGTACAAGTTATGTGTTGTGTGTGCTGCGGTAGCGGTGTCTGTTCCTAGCAACTCCCTGAAACGTTCCCTGGTTCGAAGATTCGCATTTCTGCCTGCAGTTAGACCTTTTACGGCCGCTTTTTAACGTTGGCTTTATTTTTTAACTTATTATGTGTAAGTGTATGTGCGTAGGTAACAAAGCGTGTTTGGAGCTTAGGCCATTTGTTATTGCCAGCCACGTAGATGGAGACAATAAATAGACTACAGACAGGCCGCGTGTGTCATTCGCGTCAAAGATGGGGCGGGTGATCGAAGGCCTCCGTGAGGTGCCCCGTAAGTTTGGAATCTCGCGTGTCCTCGGACATGACTTGCTTGCGGGGGCCGTCACGTCGGACGTCAGCTGAGATTGGCGGACTCCGTTCCGGGCCGGGCTCGACAGTGGACCCTCGTCTCTGTGATGTTTTCGTCCAGCGGTTCAGCTCAGCTCGGTCAGAGAGAGACGTGTTGCGACGCGGCGATTTGTATTGGACCGAGTCCAGCGGCGTCCTGCCCCTGCTATCCCAGGCAGGCACGACATTACATTTAGTGCGGGTGAACAACCACTCATAAGTAGCTTGCATACACGCACCTATCACGCGTCCCGTACGATCCGCCACGGGACGGCAGTCAGCGCCCGCGGTGATAGGTCGCATTCCACCGCGCGGGCGAGGCCGCGCCACGACACGGCAGGGACGGCATGCTGTGCCGCCGGGCCGGCTGGGCGTGCTCACAACAGCCTCCGACCGGCCGGCCTCCTTCGATTTGCAGAGTCGCGGGGAAGCAGTGGGGGCTCGTTATCACCGAGCAGGCCGGGGAGCAACTGACACGGGAACTGGTGTGAAACGCCAGCCTAGTACTGCTGCTGGGGTTGGGACGGACAAGGGCTTGCATGCTGAATACAGCTGGTTAGGCCTAGTGCGGCGGTGTTCGTCAAACCTGTTGTGACTGGAGTGGGTTGATGGAACTACGGTGGGTGGTGGGCTGAGGATGCACGAGGGTCTCTGGCTGTTTGCATTGTTCTGCGTCCGTGTAATGACCCCGAATCATTGTTCTTCTAAAGATGTGATGATCCTCGATGGGATCAGGTGAGCTAGGATTCGGATATACACCATCGTCAGCTCCCATCGCGGAGTTTGGCACTCAGGAGCCCGCTGTAGATCCACAGCAGGGTGCCGTCCGTCTCCAATAAATATTTTCTTTGAGTTGTTGCCACCAGCAAAAAGAAGCGTAGTTACGGGTTAGGTTGTCATTGCGAGTCGGCTTGGCCATTCCAGATTTGATTTTGACCCCCACTCGGATGAGTTCTCCCAATCTCAGTCACTGTATGCTTGGTCACAACCGCGTTTGTTTGTTTTTTGTTGTTGTTTTTTGTCGCTTCGAAGTTGTTTGGTGTTATTGGCAGTAGGGAGGGAGTCGCGTACTACACAAGGACTTGTGTTCCGCGCGTCAAAGTCGAGTGTTATTTGCCTGTGTTGTTTCGTAGTCAAAATGCTTTTTTGACTCGACGGAAACTTGGCACGGATAATTGTTAGGACAATTGAAGGCTAAAGTTGCAATTTCACGTGTACTATTTCTTTTTGAATATCCCATTTTCAAATAGCATGTAGATACCTGCTACACATGCGCACAGGAAGCCCTAGAAACAACATGGGCATTGAGCACAGTCATGGGATAAGCAATCCGAAAGTGCAAGTTTGACAGCAAAAAAAAAGAGAAAAAAAGTAGACTCCACGTTGCTGGCAACATCATGCCCCTTTACCTTCAGCGGTGTGGTTGCAATAGAGGTGATTTGACAAAGTGCAGATCAAACAGGGTGTCCCAAAAGAAACTTGGCTCGTAATGTGGTTGAAGTTTAGCCCCTGCAGCCAAGTGCACTACGGGGTACAGATCTGCCGCCGGTCGCTAAGTGGTTTGACTTGCTGCAGCACCGGACCAGTCACAGCCGTTGCCGTAGGGCGTAACCGGTTAACATGGAGGGGAGGTTACGTGACATGTTTTTGCTCGCCAACATGGGGGTCGCGCGCAAGGGCACGCCCAGAAAGGCTCTACGGGCCCGGGCTGTTCGCTCGATTGAGGGATGTGTTAGCCTGGATGTAGTTGCAGAGGCCAGAAGTGCTCACATGTGCCCCAACCTTCAAATATGTGGTGGAGAAACTATTTGAAGGACAAATTTCTGGCTGACAAAAAGCGCACTCGTCGGCCTACTGCAATCGATAGAGTTCCCGAAATCACATGTGGCAAGGGTCTAGACCAAGCGTGATCAAGGCGTGCGCAAATAAGCACCACAGCTATCCAGACAAGGGCGCCCAGTGTTCAAGTCAAGCATTCACGGGCGTATGAACTATTCCCTCCATCGGGTCGATCTTCTCAATTGAGCATAGGCTGAATCGCCAAAGCAGCCGTATTTGGGTAATATTAAGCGATCAAACGTTGTCAGTCAAATAAGTCGAGCACCCTGCGAAGCTGCTAATGTGGGGTGTAATATCCGCTCAGTCGTTTACCGAACATCACATTGCGCCTCTAAGCCAAACGGCCACATCAGACTATGTGAAATACTGAGGAGGTCGCTGCTTCCCGGAACAAACCGGTCGCGCGTCAGTGACGTGCAGCGCCACCAAAAGCAAAGGGGCTGGGCCGAGGTCGCAGGCAATCTGCATGCAGGACGGACGAACAGCTCATACCTCTGGACGGAGCCAGAAGTAGTGCACACGCCATCCTCCTAGCTTTTGGTACAAAGTCATACGGCCAGTCTAGTCAGATCTCAGTCCCATAGAAAGTACGTGGTGAATTCTGCGAAAACGCCTGGCTGAAGAAGAGGCAGTTACCATGTCATGTCAGCTGGAGTCGCGCTTGAACGCGCGGGGTCGCGTTTCGACCGGTACTCTGTATCACCTCGTAGCAAGCATGCCATGCTGGGCTCAAAATTGTGTGCAAATTAATGGTGGATATGCTGGTATGTAAACCTTTAATGAGCATCGCATTTAAAGTGAATATAATGCGCGATGAAAGGTTGAAGTTACTTTTGGGACGGACAGCCGGCCGGTACATGCTTTTAACAAACGGTGGTCTCCAATCCCATCCTCTATCTGTATTAGCTAAGAAGTCGGGGGCTGTCAGTCCCACCCCTTCCCCCTCCCCCCGTTCCTCGTGGGGCATGCGAGATTAATTGGTTCTTGGCACAGTGCAGTGCTCGCTATCGGTGTATGTGAAAATAGCCCGCGGGCATATCTGCTTACGAGGCTATCATTGTTTCAAAATAGCCATTCTGTTCTTTTTTCCCCGCCTACAGACTGAATGGGAGTGAAACGATGTGGACGTAGGTCGCCAAAAGGGGACCGGGCGGTGAGCGTTACTCTCTCTATAATTAAATGGTAGTCATTTTTTTTCTCCTTCATGGCAGGTACGCTGTAAGTGGGCAAGCAAGCAGTCGTTGCGTACTATAGCTCATGGTTGCCAGAATGCCTCCCACCGATTATGGTGCTGATCTTTTGGCGCAGATGCGTTGAAACGGCGATTTCTTAAAATCGCAATTTCTCTCGGCACCTTTCACGACGCCATCAGGGACAGATGAGAGTCGCAATCAACTTGCAAACGTACTCGGGCTGACATGTGAATCATTCCCGCTAAACGTGCTCAAGCTTACATGTGAATCATTCTCTCTAAACGTACTCGAGCTGACTTGTAAATAATTCCCGAGCTAGGAGAGAAAGAAGACCGATTGAAGAGTAGCAGTAGATCACCATTCATTTGCAATACCCCGCTCCGTCCTGTCTTTCATACAATGTTTTATTCCGCAAGAAATGGCGTGGAAAACCTTCCCCCTGAATTTGACTTACGACGCATACATGTAGCCAATACTTCAGGAGTAGGACTAACTGGTGTTAGCGCAGTAGTGGATAAGTCACCAGCATTCATTTCAAATCCTCATTATTGAATCTGAGCATATCATTAAATTGAGTGATCTCCATCTCCCTAGATTTAGTGGCGATTTAGTGACAAATTCCTAGATTTTTCCCTGCGTAGGTGAGGTGTCATCAGTCCCATATGAAGTGGTATCCCCAAAGATAACTGGTGAACTGAAGCGGGTTCTCACATCTCACATTGAACTGGCTTATATAACAAGTGTATACAAGGCTTAGGTGAGTTATATAGAAGACTATATCATAAGACTTATTGAAGACATAGAAGGCTTAGCAAGGCTGAGAATTGAAGATAATGAGGCTTATGAAAGGAAACATGGCGTCCAAGACTGCCCGGAGCATATGTCACACAGAGAGTAATCAGGTATATATATGACAACTCTCAAGTCGAAACTTGACTTGCTCCAACAACTTCGGTAACGCAAGATGCGAATACGCGTTGCCATTGTAGGCATGAAGCCCTCGACCAGCTCCTTGCCAGGCGACGACAGCAAATGGGAAGTGATCACGTTGTCCCGGAACCAATGCTGCCCAAATCCGCCCGCTCAGCGACAATTTTGCGGCGTGATCTGCCGTTATGTAGACCCCTCGGTCTGTGGACGCACCCGAGGTCACGGCTTCACTCAGGGTCGCCGGGCCAGCACTCTGACCTGAACTGGCCTAACCATACCAGACCCCTGGCCTAGCATGATCTGATGCATAACCCTAGCATGACCATGATGACCCTGATCCTCAGCCAGAATCAGGCCTGATATCGCTGGTGCCAAAAACGATTATATTTAACAATCGAATAAGAACCATATGCCAAATTCCAAGAAGTGGACAGAACTGTCGACTTGACGACAAACTTGACAAACATGACCTCCACAAATGGAGCATATGAAGTGCTTGAAAAGTGACAGTGCAACACGCCTGTCATCTAGGCAGCTACTGAAAATCAGCATGACATTAAAATAGTTGCCAAGCTACTCAATAACAACTTCAGAGCGAGGGGCAGTCAGGCCTCAACAGTCAGACCTCCTTCCGCCCGTCGGGCGGGGGTCAAGGTCAGCACGCTGATCCTGCATTACACGAATGCGTTTTGAAGTGCCTCGTATCCAGGTCGAATCATTAATTGTACTGAGTCATGCAATAACTAAGCAGCAAATTATCTCATCGCTGACGAACGTTTTTGTTTTATCGACCGCACCCTGGCTTGTGAGGCCTAATTACACGCTGACCTGATTGACTGAATGGATTTCCGAGCAACTGAGGCGAGGGTTAACAACTAACATGAATACCAAGTCATACTTGAAAAGAAAAGGCATCTCCCCACGGCTCGAAGCAGGCGATTCACCCACTTTTCTAACTATTACCCCCAGTCACGTCTCCTGATGGGCGCGGGAGACTGGCGGCCGCGATCTGAACGGGGAGCGGTGCGTTTGGGTTCCGTCAGACAAGCGTTACAAACTTTAGGATGTGCCAGCCTGAATACTGCCCGGGATCACAGCCGCACAGTGCATGAGGTTGCGTGGGAGGACAGTGAACGCTGAGACGCCTCTGTGCGACAAGTCTTCGCCCCATCCGGTCCGTGGAGGCCCCGTCTGGCCGTGCATGACCACGAGCCGTTGCGTTGCGATTAGCTGCCAGCCCGGGCGGACGGGCAGGTATGCCTGTGCATGGCGCGTGCATGCCATAAAGATGCAGAGGGAGGGGCATGGGGCGCACTCAACTGCCGGTGTTCCACTCCTTACGAGTCTCACTGAGTGATGCGGAATTTTGCTGCGCTTTTCTGGACCATCCGAGTCACTGGCGCACGCGACGACAGGTCATGTTTGCGCATTTAGTGACTCAGTCGCGGGAGAGGCCAAGTCCTGTTACTTTTTGCAGATTTAAGAGCTGACATGGCTTTATAAATGGGCTCATCTGGCTCCTACAGGCAGTAAGACCGTCGCCAACTCGTTGACAACTTGACTAAAGCTAACATTCGCTTCACATGCTCAAGTTTTTTTTATTCCGGCTACCGTTATCATACTGAGAAAATTGCTGACACTAAGCTTTGTTCAGGCAACGCTGAATGACTGTGACTGTTGAAAACACCGCAACGTAGACATCTGGAATACGATGATTTTGACGTCTTTCCATTTACTCGGGTAGCGCGATAGTCCACTCCATAGTCCATTCCATGTTAGGACCGGAATCGGAAAGAAATCACGCTAGCACCATTAACATTTCAGTAGCGATCAGAAAATGCTTGCGGTACCTTTCCTAAAAAACCAAGCTGGCCCAAGTTAGCACGCGCCCGAGCGGCCGGCTGAATACCCTTCGCTCGGGTTGGGGATCAATTTGACCGCGAGAGATCTCAAAAACTTAGCTAGAGGCACCGAATTAACAGGGTAGATTGGTCTGTACGTGAACTCACTTGTGTCAGGATTTTAGGCCCCTATGTCATAGCCTTGGGAACAAACAAGGGCAAACTTCACATTGCTGTCCAAGAGCCCCCAGAACTCCTCATGCAACCACCGTGAAGCCAAATACCTGTTCTAAGCAAAAGGTCAGCGAGATCAGCGACCTCTTTTCACTTTTGTAAGGTCAATGTGACCAAACGCCTGCGAGATTGCTCCTATTTTGCCATTCGAATATGAATCAGGGATTCAAAAGACGCAATATTTTTCTGAAAAAGTTGGCGACCTGGGTCATTTTAGGTCAGCGACCTATTCTGACCCTAAAAAAGCACACGGAACATGTCTGTTGCCGTCCCTATCATTCCTAAATTCGAGATGAGCACCAGAAAGTTTCTTATAAAACCAAGCTCTTAAGTAAAACCCAATTTCATTTTGACCTCGTTTTGACCTTCATACCCGACCATATGTCAAAGGAATTGATTGTAATGCTACATTCGATGGGTTTATTGCCTAAAAACTATCTCAGATATGGATGACATCGTTGAACACGCCGTTGTCGCATCACATTGAACGATTCCCTTGAAATGCTCTTCGCTGACAACCATGGCTTGACTTTGACGTGCCGTAGGCCAGCGATCTTACAAGGTGCATATAATTATTACATAAAAAGATCTGCTATCTAATTCTCTGCACCTGTGCAGAGTTAAGCGTGGCTGCGCCGCAACAATCGGAAATCATTTTCCTGCGAAGATTTTTCCGGACTAATTTTCGAATGGCATGTTGACACCGCGCCCAGCTTTGCATATCTGTAAGCAACTGAATTGCAGATTTTTTCGGATAAGAAATACGTGTACCTTGAAAGGTCCATGACCTATGGCAGGTTAAAATCAGGCTGTGGCTGTCAGCGAAGGTCATTTCTAGGGTTTCGTTTAATCTAATGCGACAACGAATTGTAAGCCGAGGCCATGCATCTCTGAGATAGTCCCTTAAGCAATAGACGTTTTAAGGGTCGTAGTAGGCTACTGACCTAGCATGATCCAGGTCATAATTTTGCTTTTGGGAACATACCGCTTATGGTAATTCCTGACGCTTATTTGAATGGCAGAATAGAAGAAATTTGGTAGGTTTTTGGTCACCTTGACCTGCTAAAGGTCAAACAAGTTCATTGGCTTAAAATGAACAAGATTGACGTTTTGCTTAGAACAGGCATCTAGGCCCATGGCGGTTGCATGGAGAAGTCCAGCAGCACTCAAGACACCAATCTGAAGTTTGACATTGTATGACGTTATCTGATCCTCAAGGTAATGACCTAAGACCTTTCAACCCTACAAAAGCAGCTCACATACGGGCCAACCCATCCCGTGAATTTTGCGTCTCTAGCTATTTTAGTTTTCGAGAACTCACGGGGCCATATTGACCCCTCCCCCACCCCTCACCCAAGCGAAGGTTATTCAACCGGGCACGTGTTAACCCTTGCCCTACAACGGGACCCGGGGGGCTGTTCACCCGACGCACCGCTGCATACCAGCGTGCCGCTCGGGCGGCGGCGGCGGGCGCGCTTGATGTGCCGGGTATCTGCTCGTCGGTGACACACAGGGTCTTCTCGTATCGCGCGGCCCCATCCTGGAGCCCGCCGCTGACCTGGATCATCGCCTCTCGCATCCGCGAGGAGCTTCGCACCAGACTCAACAATGTGCTTGCCGTTCCGCAACTTTTTTGATTAATTATTTTTTTTCTACAGGAGTGCCTGTCCCGATGTCCCGATGTTTCGATGCCCCAAGGTCGCTGCTTGTCCATCCCGGTGGCTCAGCTGACTAGAGCGCCTGCCCTCCTCTGCCCACCCGTGGCGGGGTGGGCTCGAGTCGCTTTAGGTGCTCGCTGTTTGCCCTTGACAGGTAAATAATAGGCCCATGTGGCCCGGGACCCAACATGACCTCTGAAGTCAGCGCACCCCCAAAAAACAACAACAGGTATGGCCTGCGGCCGATGGCAGCGGCCTCGCTAAAGGTCAGGAAACATCAGATGAAGCGTGCCATTACGGCACGGTTCACCTGAGCATCCATCTGAGCAGCGGCAGCATTACGGCACGTTCAGCTTTCGCTACCAAATTCTGCCGATGACCTGGGATAGTGCAATCATATGGTAGGGGCCGGGGCTCACGCAATAAGCAAAGGAATATTTAGCATGAGCTCTTATCCTAGAAATCCATCCACTCAAAAAACTGGATTGAATCTTTAAAGACAAAAGAGTGAACGTGAACGATGGAGCGATCAAAAATGTCCGAATGTGGTCGTGTTGTCGTCATTTTTTGAAATATTGGACATTTTATGAATGACATGTTTTTGTTTCGAATGAAACAACAAGCGAATTGGAGTGATTTATGAATGATATGAACTGGAATGTTTATTTGACATTGCTACCACCATTTTAAAATAGAAACGCATACGCAAGGCGGCCATTTTAAAAAGAACATTACATAAACTGTTACCACACAACTTGCCTTCATCAGCATCACATGTCGGTTGACCACGGCCGTCACTTGACGTGAACTGGAAATCCAAAGCAATAGGAAACAAAAACAAAAATGCTGCACTTACATTGCCTGGGTATGAAAACCATGGTCCTAGAAGCATTAAAAAAGAGATAGTGCATTGACTGATGCCAAATTGTATGTTCTGCATCGTTTATTGATTACCCATGAAGGGCAAGGCCTAAACTTGTTATCTTTATTTCAATAGCTCTTAGAAATAGCCAATGCCAACCATGCGCTCATAGGCTAAACTAAAACCTGCGCAGTGTGCTTCACCAATTACCGGGAGTTGCTACTTAAATGCAAGGTTCTTTGCGTAAATGAGGACGAAGTTCCTGAGAATGGATAAATCATCCAGGCGAAGGTAAATAACTCTGACGTACATCCTTGGCAAGTTAGCCTACGAAAACCACGGTCAAATGTGGCAAAAGTTCTGGGATGTCTATATACTTTCCCAGATGGACACAAATCCAAAAGTATTGGTCGCGCGGGTACAATGCCTCTTGAACCGCAAGTAATGCAAAGCTCGATATAAACAAATGCATCATTTGCATCAATGGCTGGAGACTGTGGTGATCGGAATCTGCTGCCAGCGCTGACGAGCTTCTTAATCGGTGGGTCATTCGTTGACGCGGACGATACGTTCATGATATGGGCAGAGCATTACCGTTTAAAAGCATTTTGGCGTCATCCAATCTCCCTCTCTCTCTCTCTCTCTCTCTCTCTCTCTCTCTCTCTCTCTCTCTCTCTCTCTCTCTCTCCTCTCTCTCTCTCTCTCTCTCTCTCTCTCTCTCTCTCCCTCTCTCTCTCTCTCTCCTTAACACTCAGTGATTTCGGCACTCTGTCAATCAATAACTGAAAAAGCCAATCGCTTGGGCGAGAGCACATAGGGCGTGGCTGATGGCAGGGGCTATCCCACTGATGCAAAACAAAAACAGCGATGGGCTCAGACTATGCCCGCTGCTGATCTACCTTATCATTTAGCATTTGCCAGGAGGTGATACGTATTCATCTACCTGACCAATCAACGAGACCAAATGGCCTGTCTGATGCCACATCAGAGGCACCGATAATCTACCGCTTACTATCCTTCCGTTGGATCACGCATCATGCTGTCAGATGTCTGCAGAATTTGTGTACCGTAGGATGTATTCATGAGACTGATACAAGAGAAACCTCGTAGCATTTAAAGCAAGGGTTTCGATTTGTATTCTTTCGTGAGGATCTTGGCGCTCCCAATGTCGAATGGGGCACCAACATTGCTGGCGTGGGCCCCCCAATGTTTTTGGCTGGAATGCTAAATAAAACGTAGGTAAAAGATAGCCACAACAAAAAGACTATCTTCTTTGACCTTTCTGCGTTGTTGTGTCTCGTACTACTCTCATAACAAAAAGTCATGGTCGCTCTCACCAGTAGATACAAATCGTAACAACTGAGCAGATAAACGATGCAATGAACTTTACATACCTAGGGACGTAAGACACCCAATGGTGTGAGGTTAAAGTAAAAAGCTCTGAAACATGGGGATGACCTAAGTCCTTCGTGACTAACCTCATCCCCGTTCCACACAACCAAAATGCGTGCTGCCTCCCATGACCGCCATAGAAGAGCACCATTGGCGCCCTGAAGTGGCCTCTAAAGGGGCGCCTTCAGTTGCCGATCAGAGGAGGCGCGTGCGTCCAGTGACTGTTCCTTGGATCTACCCCGGCATGGCTTCTATGCTGCTTGAATTAAATACTTTTTATAGACTATGCAAATGTTAAAAGCATATATTGCCTTTATTCAAAATGAAGTGGGCTAGATCCAGTGAAAACAAAATGGGCGAAGGTAGGTAGGTAGGTTGTCAGGCCTTCGGTTCGGCCGCCAATAATTTCAAAAAAATTTACACCTCTGGCTTAAAACATAAGCAACTGGACTTCTTCGTGCGCAACCAAAAAGGGGAGTCATCAAAAATATCGGTGAAGTGTGCCGGTGTTCGTGCCTGGGCACCGCGTGTCATGCCCGGTCTTTGGCTAGCCGTCTGCGGACCTTCAACGCACAATGCGCTGCCCGCGGGGCACCGAGCCGCAGTGTGATCACCTCCCATCACTCCGATGATAGGGCAGATTATGACAACATTACTTCTCGCCTCCCGACGCCGGCTGACGGCCGCAGTCAGCTGGCCGGCCAGCTGACTGCGGCCGTGGCCGCCGCCGCCGCTCCAGCAGAAGGCTGGCAGACGCCGCTCGAAGCTGACCGCGGCCGATCGCCCGATCGTGCTGCTCGAGAGGAGCGGTGAGGCGTGCAGTCGCGACCGTCAACTCCGGGCCGCGCGCGGTGTGCGACGCTCCGGCGGCCACAGGGTTCGGTGGAATGTGCCGGCCGGCCGGCTAGGCCACCTCCGTCAGAGACGTGCCGCCGACGTGAGCAGCGGGGACGGATCGGCAGTGGCGACGCTGGTGACTGTGCCGAGACCGCCGGTTCGCTGCTGACCCCTGGGGGACTGTGGCATGGAGAAGAGGTTCGACAAGATGGAGAAGACGATGGATAAGGTGGAGACGAGGGTATCGCAGCTGGCCAACTCGACGATCCGCCGCGCGCCGATGCTGGGGCGCAAGATCACGCGCCGCCTCTCCATGGTGACCCGAGTGCCTTCGCTGCTGGTCAACCGGAACTACCAGGTGACCGGATCGCGCGAGTCGATCCGGATCAGGCCGCCGCGACCCAAGAAGGTGCGCTCGTTCCACGTGACGGTGGTGCTGCCCGACGAGACCCAGCGCACGGTAAGTTCCGTGCGGAGAGGCGGCTCCTGGCGGGTGAGCGGCGGAGGGCGGGCCGCTCGAGCGATGTCTCACCAACCCTGTCGCGGTGTACTGGACACAGTTAGCATTTGGAGGCTACAAATACGTGAGATTCCCAAGCGAATGTCACCTGGGATATGAATGTGCTGAGGGCAAAAATGTTCGATAGTTCATGGCTGAAACGAGCTGTTTATGTGCCATCACATCAGAGCTTAAATGACGGGTCAACTCCGTATTTTTGCCTCATTTTGCAACAGAAATGTGTGTTGTATGCACTTAACAACAAGCCCGTAATATGCACTGCTTGATACAGCGTTCCTGGCACGTCCCCGGCTTATGGCTTTTGTTTTCATCGTCGTTGAACAAAAACCCTGCCGCTACTGATTTTTGGATTATGCATGCTTTCATAACGGGGATGTCACATGAACCTGCGTTGGCTCCGCTGTCCGTGTTCAGTTACAAATGAGGACACAGTGCGGAATGCCCTCGCGGTGCGTGGGCTCGGGACTCGGCGCCCTGGTGTTTTTGTACAGCTGTCCGCAGATCCGGCTCGATTCAGCGTAGCATTACTCGAGGCCCCACCAACAACGCTAGCTACTGGACACCTGATTTGTTTCCGCACTGCTCAGGCAAGAAAACGGGCAAATTTTGCGCCATGTTTCATGCGTTTCTAATGCGTCGTCCTGTCCGACGAGCGTGAAAAATGAGTAGAAACTGGGTGAATTGAGGGAAGGAATCAGTCACAAAGTAAAATGTATGGTTGTAGAGTTTTTAGACTGTCCTGCCAAACTAGCAGTTTACTCGGCAAACATGGCGTGAAAAACAGTGAATTTAAAATTCTCTCAGCGTCGTTTCACTCATGAAACATAACCATATAAGCTACGGCAACTGAGAAAAGCCCGGGTTCAGGACAGTAGTATGCCATTTTCCACTTCACTTCTATTTCTGATCATTTTCCTTCACGGCATTTTGGATGTCCAGTGGTTGTGGTCCTGGACTGCGCCAAGTATCGAAGGCCGGCGTCGTCTCCCCGGCCGGCGCCAGGCTGACTGCGGCAACTGTGCACGCACCGTGCACGAGCTCTGCTCAGCTGCTCGGCACGGCAGACGCGCTGGATATGGCACGACAGTAGGGAGTCGTTGGTTCTCCAGGCGCTGGACGGCTGGCCCATCCCCGGTAGAGGTCGGTCTGGGTCAGTCGTCGCCAGGCGGCCGCGGGTCGGGAAGTCGAGCGCCTACCGAAGGCCGTCGCGTGAGGAGGTTCGCTGCCTTGATCCAGGGATGGACAGATGCAGGACTCATAATCCGCAGCACTGGAAAGACATTGTAAGTCCCAGACCACGACAGTTGCGTGGCCCAATCGAAATGAAAGGGCAGATTTAAGGCCAGCAAGCAACTGGCCACCTAGTGACGATTCGGCACGTAGCGGCCGATTTGTGACACTGTATGCCACAGAAAATATCCCTCTGTGGCTCTGCATGACAATACAGGCCGGATACAGCCGCACGCTTCTTTGATGTCGAGTTCAGGATGTGCACGACAAACTCCGCTTAACACTGCATTAGAAGTGCAGAAATTACCCCGACCAGAGTCATGTTATTCATAGCAAAACCATTCGGAACAAAATGATAACGACTAATAAGTACAGTGGCCGCCAATTCCGCGGCTGCGTTGTGGGAGTCCGGGACGTCCAGGACGCCGCCTCCTGTGTATTAGTGTGGGATAGTTGGACGGCTGGCCGGCCGGCCGCGGCTGACTCCGTGGGATCCCGGATATCCTCGGTCCTGGGACGTTCGCATGTCGTCTGTGCTGAGCAGCCGAAGGCTTGGCTGGTCTCTGCTGAGGAGGGCAGACAGGGCTGGTCTGTGCTGAGGAGGGCAGACGGAGCTGGTCTGTGCTGAGGAGGGCAGACGGGGCTGGTCTGTGCTGAGGATGGCAGACGGGGCTGGTCTGTGCTGAGGAGTGTAGTCGGAGCTGATCTGCGCTGAGGAGGGGAGACCAGGCTGGTCTGTGCTAGAGAGCTGGAGACTAGGTTCGTCTGTGCTGACTAGGGGGAGACTAGGCTGGTCTGTATTGTGGAGGGGGAGACTAGGCTGGTCTGTGCTGAGGATCTGCGGACTGAGCTAGTCCGCGCTGTAAAGAGTGAAGTAAGAGAGCTGTCTTCTGTCAATCTTCTTGAGCGGCAGCAGAGCTGTCTTCCGAGGGCATTGCTCCCCACGCTGTACCGCGGGACAGTATGTCCCCTGTCCCGCTCTCGAACAACAGTATTCAGTATCGTATTTCGCCGGACGGCATCGTGTCCTGTCATCTGGCCTCCGTGCGGTATGCCAGCATACCCTGAGGTCTATAGCGCGTGATGCCCGTCCGTGTACCTGCCTGATGGGGCGCAGGGCGACGGTGCCCGGGTCCGCTCCGGGCTCGCAGAGCCGGTCGGAAGCGCGCTCCGTGATGCGTGACCGGCCAGATGGAGCGGCGGCGGCGGCGGCGGCGGCGGCGCTGCCGACGGACACTGAACCGCCGCCTGCCGAGCGACGGGAACCACGGCTAATGGCCCCGTGTCCGCCGGCCCGGCCGGCCGTCGGTCAGCCGACTCCAGATGCTCCCTGCTCAGGGACTGCAGTGCTTGAGCAACGCAGACGGTCAGGGCCGAAGCACGCGCGTCTTGTGAGTGAGCATGAGTGGAGACGCGGCCATAAAGAAAGAACGCGAATCGCTTAGAGCACAGTCTACGATTGCGCGATTTGGTGCGCCATTGGCGACTGGGGTGACACGCCCCTCCGTTACGTCGAATCTCTGGCCAACTGAACCCGCACGTCAATAACCGATTCGCTTGAATAACCAATCAGCCAGCGGAGCGGGGCCCCGCGGTGGCCGCAGCCCGGCTGATGGCACGCTCATCGAAGCGCGCACAAACATAAATCGGCCCGCTGAGATGGCATGACTGAATACAGACCACACATGGTGATTGGCTTGATCACGTAGATGCATGCGGTGAGCACGTCGCGGGATGACAGGCTAATGACGGCATCATGGGCTGTCGCTCACGGAGCAAAGGGAATGCTGTGATCCGGCATGGTGCTTTTCACCGAATGGAATGGAACACACTAGACCTGTGCTTCTGTAAGTTCCAAGCGTGCCCTGCGCCCGCCGTATGGCCGTGTCCTGCTCAGGTCAGTGGCCCTGACGAGTCAGACAGCAGCACGGTCTCGCGGTCGGTCGGTCGGCCGGGGGTGGCGGCCTGCTCAGTCAGGCGTGCTCCAATCTCGGCCGGCCGGTCCGCGCCTCTTCATCGGCCGCACCTCTCCAGGGGCGGGGCCGACCCGACCCCGTGTGGCGGCCGTCCCCAGCCGACCTGTGCAAAGTGTGGAAGGACGGCAGGCGAGCGATGGCCGCTGGTGTACACAAACGGCAAGTCGAACAGCCGGTCATCAGTCACTCGCTCAGAGTGACGGCTCAGAATGACGTCATCAATCACTCGCTCAGCAACACGTTGACCGCTGCCTGTGGCAATGTGAGCGAGAGCACAGGGCGTATTGGCTATCTGACCAAACGAACTGCGTGCTCCTGCTGTCTGAATGCTTGCTGCTTGTGCTCTACAGCGATCACAAAACAAAACTTCAGCTGCAAAATTGCACAAAAAAAACGATAACAAAACTTCACAAGTCACAAAACCTCAGCAGTGCCGAGTGTCGTTCTCCGTCGGACCGCATGCGTCCCACCCCGTCCACGGATCCGCCATCGAGCTGGCGCCCACTCCGCCCGCCTGGGCCGCGCTAATGTGAGAACGTCCACTCTGGCGTGGAATTAAAGCACCGGCAATCATAAATCGCCGTCTTCCGCGACGGAAAAAACAAGCGTGCGCGCGGGCCCTGGGACGTTATTCCATTAGTGGCCGGGACCGGCGGCGGACGGAGAGCCTCCACCGGCGGCTCCGAACACGACTGACGCACTCTGATTGGCCATCACGCCCGCCGGCCCTGGCCAGCTGATGGTCGGACTCTCTCCTGGCTCTGTCCCGGCTGTCCTGTCTGTCCTGGAGACTTGGCTGTCCTGGCCGGTCTCAACGCTTTTTCAATAGCAGCGCACGGAATAGGCGTCTTGTTTTTCCACTTCGTCTTAACCTACTGCGGTGCGCAATCCTACAGCCCACGTAATCTGCTGCACAGTTCATGTTCATCGGCGCACAATATTTTTGTAAGGAGGGATCGACCTCGAGCAGCTGGCGACTTGTGTTGTCATTTTAACTAGCTAGCGAGCAGCGGCTACAAACCTTGATATCTGTATTGCCTTTCTCGCGACCCTCACATGTCTCGTTCTGATGGGCTGGAGTGAGCGATGCGAACGGGCGCTGTATCACCGACACGTGTCGCTCCGTCAAGAACGCTCAGAGCAGCAGCGCGACTGATCAGTTTCGTCGGCGCCCAACGGAGCCGCTGGGGTCGGCTTTTCCTCGGAGAGCCCCTGGCTGGTGGACGGGCGACGTCAGCAGCCGCGTCGGATCGGTCGCGTGGGCGACAGGACCCGCTGCCGACCGGCGCCAGAGCCACTGACCTCCTACGACGCCCTCGGCCCGGCCGGCGCCGCGCCCGCGCAGCCGCGCCACGCTCGGCTCCGGCGCGCGCGCGAGGCGCCGCACAAAAACGCCACGATCATATCGGATTCAATGAAGGCCGGCCGTGATTAGGGCCGCGGGAGTGCAAGGCGGAAACAATGGCCGCCAGCCGATTATCATTGAAGGAGATGACTCGAGACCGGCGGTCGCAGGGCTCAGAGACGCGCCCGACCGATCTCCTGGGAGAACGGTGGGCCGGAGATTTAACGCCATGTCTGCGCCGCGTGACATGGCCTCCCATACATAGAACATAATTCATGTAGAACTCTGCGGTAGTTTCAGACCAGACAACAATGCAAAAGTCTTTGACAATGGGATTTAATGAAGTCCTGAGGCCTTTTGGCTAGTTTGACGCGAGTACGAAGCTGCGCTGTACGGAAAAGGAGGCATTTTTACAATGCCATCTTTCTGCGGGTTTGGGCTTGCGAGCTCGGGGCCTCTCGTGCATAATCTCTCTTCGGAAGTTCTGAGCAAATGTACGATTTTCACAAAGCCTTGGAGTCACACTGGGATTTGAGTATAGCTATTTTTACGGAACGCCCATGGGCCTAAATCAGGGTTCGAGAACGGTAGGAAAGGGCGTTCGCCACCTCCCCCCCCCGAATATGAAACGCTTCACCCATGGGTGTTCCGAATGCTTATAGAGCATGCCGTTGTTTATAGATGATCACATTTATGTCCTGCAAATGGTTTACGCTCCTCCTCATCTCTGACTGTCTCCCCCTCTCTCTCGTTCTTTCTTTCTCTCTCTCTCGTTCTTTTTCTCTCTTCTCTTCTCTCTCTCTCTCTCTCTCTCTTCTCTCTCTCTCTTCTCTCTCTCTCTCTCTCTCTCTCTCTCTCTCTCTTCTCTCTCTCTCTCTCTCTTCTCTCTCTCTCTTCTCTCCTATCTCTCCTCTCTCTCTCTCTCTCTCTCTCTCTCTCTCTCTCTCTTCTTTCTCTCGCTCTCTCTCTCTCTCTCTCTCTCTCTCTCTCTCTCCTCTCTTCTCTCTCTCTCTCTCTCTCTCTCTCTCTCTCTCTCTCTCTCTATCTCTCTCTCTCTCTCTCTCTCTCCTCTCTCTCTCTCTCTCTCTCTCTCGCTCTCTCTCTCTCTCCTCTATCTCTCTCTCTTCTCTCTCTCTCTCTCTCTTCTCTCTCTACCGCTCTCTCTCACTCTCTCTCTTTCTCTGTCACTTCTCTCTCTCCCTCTTTCTCTTCTGTCTCCCTCTCTCCATCCCCCCTCTCTCTCTCTCTCCGTCCCTCTTTCACTCCCTCCCTCTCTTCCTCCCTCTCTCTCCTCTTTTTCACACCCCCATCGCCAAGGCCCGAAGCTGTCTGCGAGAATGAACCCACCACCGACCGCCCCGTGTCAAAGTACTCATCATTACGGAGAGCTGTGTTTACGCCGCCATGGTGCGCTTGCAGCGCGCTCCTTAACAGCCGCTGATTACTGGAATGAGCTGGGCGGTGATTGCTGCCCGCGGCACCTGTCTGGTCAGGTGGCGGCGGGTGAGAGGTGTCTACTGCCCGCGCCGGGGCCTCGACGCATGTCCCGGCCGGCGCGCAAGGCCGCGTGCTATTTTCGGTGGCAGCGGGAGCGGTCCGTGCCTCGAGCACCACAACAGGGTCGTGGTCTTCACACTCCCGTCACGTCCCGGCTTCAGAGCAAACAGGTCCGGACGGGGACGGACGGCAAACAGAGCGGGGCCACGGCGTCAAGCCCGCACGCCCGCCCGCCCGCCGACGGGTCCGGGGACCACACCGGCACCGCTGTCACGTGACCAGGTGTCTGCTGGACGGTCACGTCGGGCGAGTGCGAACCAACGCGGGTGTCAGGCGGGTGTCGGACGTGTCAAGGACTGCAGGCACGCTCGGCAAACTGCAGTACACACCCAGACAGACCACATGACGAGGAACCAGACCAGCTACGCTGCCAGAGGGAAGCCCACAGACAGGGTCGGCGCCGTCAGCTGAAGTGGGAGCTTTTACACTTCCAACATGCGCTGTACTCTCCCTCCTTACGCAATCATGCTCCCTCCTCAAGCAGTCTTTCTTCCTCCTCGCATGGTCACTCTCCTCCTGATACGGTTAGTATCCTGAAGCGGTCACTGTCCTGACGTGGTCATTCTCCTGAAGCGGTTTTTTCCTTTTGACGTAGCCACTCCCCTCCCGTTATGGCCACTCTTGTGCCGTGGTCACTCTCCTGACGGTCACTCCCGACGGGGCACTCCTGGCACGGTCGCTCTTCCTCCTAACGTGGCCACTCTTCTGAAGTGGTTTCTTTCCCTCCCATCGTGACTGCCCTTCCTCCAGACGTTGTTACTCTCCTTCCTGACTTGACCACTCCCTCTTCCGTCGCGGTCACTCACACTCCTGACGCGGCCTCTCTTCCTCCCAATGCGCCTATTCCGCCCCTTGATGTGCTCACTCTCCCTTCTGCAACGTCCACTCTGCCTCCAGAGCTGACGGTGTCGGTCACCTTCCCCGCGGTGGCGTCGAATGCACTGGACGGCGGCCGTAATCACCTGCGAATTAGGCGCCCCCGAGACCACCGCAGCGGCGCCAGCGGCGGCGGCGGCGGCGGTGTCCCTGGCCTGGGCGGTGTCGCGGACGCTGCCAGGCCGGCCTCGTGACGCGGCTGACCGGGGCCGGCCGGCCGCCGAATACCGCCGCCGTCCGGCCGCCTCCAGATGGACGACAGATAGGGGTTCAGCCTCGGACAGCGCGCTCCGAGACGCGCGCCAGGAATCGATCAGCGCGCCCGATAGCGGGCAAACAGAGGAGGCTACTCCGCCCTGTCCGATCCCAACTCCATTAGGCCAATTTTCGAGCGGCTCGCAGGCAGTTGATCCATTAGGGGCCAATGCGCGTGGAAAAGGCATGCCTCCTGTGCGCGTCCTTGCGAGTGTTCGGACGTGCTATGGGCCCAGCGACAATCGGCCCGTAACTGGCGACAATCAGGGGCCGCTGGAGCCGATCGGTGCACGTGCTGCGCGTCACGAGCGGCGCCGCACACCGCCGAGTCGTGCCTCCCGGTGTGCCCATCGCCAGCCCAGCTGACGCCGCGGTCCGAGCGAGAGTGCGCGCCTCCGCTGGCTGGCCGCCGACTGCTCTCGAGCCGTGCCTCAAGTGGCGCCTAATGCTGGCTGGCCGCCGACTGCTCTGGAGCCGCGCCGCAAGTGGCGCCTAATGCGGCGCGACGCGTAAGGACATCGGCCGCTGCTGCGACTCCCGGCCTTCTCAGCTTACTGGCAGTGGAACCATTCTGGAATTAATTGGGCACGCGTAGAAGAAAGACCAGATGCGTGTTTATACACCGTCGAAGTCAGCGCACCTGAGAGCCAAAGTCGAGCGGCTGACGGCGGCGATCGGTCCGCCGAGGGTCGTTGTGGACGGCCGACTGCGTACCCGTCAGACCGGTGTCAGTGTCTCTCCCCGGAGTCGGCGTGGCTTCGGGCGTGTGCCCCGGCCGCCGCCGACGCCGACGCCGACGCCGACACCGACGCCGACGCCGGCCGGGCCGAGCCGGGCCGGACCGGGTCGCGTCGCGTCGCGTCTCGTCGGGCGCCGATGGACCCGCCGGTGGACCCGCGCGCGCCGGCCTTGGGACCATCTGCCGGCAGGCGCGGCCCGCCCAGCTGTTTCGCCGGCCGGTGCTATCGGCCTCAGGACGCGCGCGCGGTGCGGTCTGGCCTGGTGCGCCCGGCACTGCTCGACGAGGCCCGGCGGGTCTGACGGCACCGGCCGACCCCGGGGTCCGCCATCCTGCAGACGGAGGAGACCGACGCGTGCCACGGGCTCGGACCTGGCGACCCTTGGGCTGCCTCCCGCAATCCATTGGCGGTGGTGATGACACTGGCATACAGCAGCTCGAGGAAATGGTCCGGGTAAATTGTACATATGATTTGGTTGAGTTGCACTATATTGCGCTGGGTCCTTTGAACACAGTAACGCAAAACTTGGCCCGACTTCATCGGTTTAAGAACTCGAGAACTGAAGTCGATTTTTGAGAATTGCCTTTCCTTACAACTCGATTCCCGAATATAAAAGACGTCACTGCAGTGCCAGCACCCAACTTAGATTAGACCTGAAGTTGTGTGTCCGCAGATGTGTTTCCGGCAAGCTGCCAATGTTACAGCAGGCATTGTTTGTCTGGTAGGAAGCGCTCCGTGGCAGACATGGCGACCTCGACTGAAAAGGCGTCGACCCTGACTTGGACCATACTGGGACACCCGGAGAGTTCTGACGGACACCCATAACCAGCCCATAATTGGAAACAATTGGAACGAAACACTGGACCCGGACTGGCCAGGCTCCTCCAAATATGATGTAACATTCGTTGAGCAAAACGAAAAGGCTTCAAACCTTTGAATAAGGGTGTCACGTGGCCATGACCGCTGCGTTTGGGACCGAGGACAATGATACATTAACTCCATGGTGAGCTCCGCTCTGACTGACGGCTGCCAGCAGAAGGCACTTGATTGGACCGATTCCCCAAACTGCTGCTTGAAGGACCTTCTGTAGGCGTGAACTGGACTAACTATGCAGCGGCGTTCTGTCTCCCCAACTAGGAGACCTCACCTCGTACAAGATTCGCACTTGTCTGTGATATCTAGGTGGTGCTTACCCAATATCAGCTCAAACCAGTGCGAGGACTAAAAAAGAAAGCGAGTCAAGACGTCCTCGGGCCACAAATGTCTTATGAACTTTCGATGGTGAAACGCAAGGTGCACGCGGTGGACGGAATGCTCGGCGTTTTTACTTATCAGCTGTTTGACTAGTGTATTGCGCGTGGGCTTTAACTTATTGATTTCATTTGTCTTTCTTTTTTCACTTGATTTCATTGATTTCATTTCACTTTGTCGAGGACCATGCATTCCATAGCACATCTGAGTGGATCATTGGCGTCCCGCAAAGTGCAATACGCACGCAAACATTTACGATATGCATATTATGTGGTTGCAGTTCTTACCGCTGAAATTTTCTGACGACATGTGGGGAAACTGGGAATAGCTGATCTGGCATACCGACCAAAGCAATGACCGACTGACAAAGGGAGGGTGTTCTAATACTTACCAGAATATTCAAATTCCCGTCGGTTCCTTTAATGCCGCCAACTGGAGGACGTGCCCGAATTATTCCACCATGTGTTAGTAACTAATAGATAAGTCTCCAACGTTATAACGGTACTGATCTCATAGTCGCGATCAATTGCGTCAATAGGGCTGGATCAGAGTTAGTTTCACTGTCAACATTGCGTTGGGGTAGTCGAAAGTTTCCTCTAAAGCAGTGAACTTGGACACTATTCGGAGACAGTACTGGGTAACCTACCGATGGTTCACGTAAAACCATTGATCTTAATGTGGAATGTCATTCCTCATGCTGTGAAGGTGCCTTTTTTTGGCAAACTGTGTAGGGCAACTAAGCCGTAAGCCAATGCCATATTCTGAGGCTTGTTCCCGGGGGCTGGCCCACGACTTCCGGTGAACGCTGGTAAACCTTAACACCGCCCGACGAACGCGTTCCATCCGTGCTGTCCGTCTCCCTGCTGCCCCCACTTGTGATCTAAAGCACTGGCGGCCTGCACCCAGCCTGTCGTGGCCAAGGGTAGGACGGCCTTGCCATCTGTCCATATACCTCAAGGCGGCCGTATGGCTCCTTGTCTACGCTGGGCGTATATATAGCGACTGAGGTCCTCAGACCTCGGAGGTCCGCTGGCGCCGTCCTGTCCTCCTGCCCCTCCGCTCTCCCGCCGGGGTGGGTGGGGTTCGGTCAGTCTGGTGCTCAGTCATGTACGGTGTTCAGCCTCGACCAGACCCGACATCGCCGCGACACTGCCACCTGGTCCCCGGGCGTCTGGGCACCTGTTCACGAGCGGCTGCCTGGGCACCTGTTCCGTGTAACCGCGGTCGGAGCTCACGAGCAGCCAGGCGGCGGTGCGCCGAAGCTGCCGTGATCAATAGCAGTCGAGAAAAAATGTTACGGCTGAAGTGTTGTCAAAAGAAGTGCCTATAGTTCGTAAATAATTGATGACCTATGACATGGTCAACGCTATTATACAGTAAAGAGTGCTCTCTTACTATTGATGATGACTTTTGGCTTATCAAAATATGGACATTAAATACAAAACTGGCAAACTTTCGACCCCCGGCCATGATCAGGCCTGTAGGTGATTGGCAGAGGCCAAACGCGTGTCGGTTTTTGTGCTTCCTTTGTTCTATATGATATAATAATTGATGTTTCATAGATCACTCCTACTTTGCAAAAAATCGTGATGATGGCTACCAACCCTACCATATCGGATTTCCCGCACAAACACGTGACTCCTTGACTCCTTGTGTCCCACCCTCCCGTAATACCGCCTCGTTCCTCATGGTTTCGCCTGGGTCCATGGGGCTCCGTGACTCCGTGACGTCAGTGGCTCTCCTCATCGCCGTCCGTGTGGGCACCGTCGTCCGGCTGCGCACGCCTCCCCTGCAGTGGCGTGCCCCAGTCCAGGTCAGCATGGCGCCAGCGTAGGCCGCGTCCGGCGACTCCCAGCCAGCGGATGTGTTGAAAGTGTTGGACTGTTAGGGGCGCAGGCACCGGCGAACAAATGCACGGTGCTAACTACACGGCTGCCCGCTTAACAATGGATGGGCGAACAATAGTGAAAGCCGGATAGAATCAAAAGCGTCCGAAAAACGCCGTGCTCAGAGTGGACGGGTTGGACGCGCGCTGAGGGAGCGCGGCGGTGAGAACGGCCTGAGCGAAAGTGATTGCTCGCCGCCCTACCGACCTCCGGCAGGCGCGATCGCGAACACAACGGCCGGTCTGCGCCCCCTGCTCGTGACCGCGTGCGTAGATCTGAGACACGCTCACTCGCGTGCCGCACGCTTCATCGCCGTCATCAGGCGGTTTTTCTCGGACACCGACGCACCTTATCGGCGCGGCACGGGTCGCACGAGTCGACAGACGATAGAGCGGCTTTAAGTGAGGTCCGGTCCAGAGCAGGTCCTGTCCCGGCGGCGAGGGTCGTCCGCGCACGACCCTTGTGCGGCGGCGACAGAAGCCGCTCGGCGCCACGCCCCAGTGCGCCGACGACGAGTCCGCCCTCGGCTTTCATCTGCGGACCGCGTGACCGGGGCACGTGGCGAACTGGTGTGATCGGTGCGACCGGTCACGCCGCGGACAGGATGTTGGCCTCGCTGTCACTGACCTCAACGGAGCCAGTTAGCTCGTGATGGTGAACGGTATCCAAGCGCGCCCAAAGAATATTTCCGTCACAGTCTCAGCCAACCTGGGCGGAAATGCATCGAAGCTCCCAGCATGTACATGTGTGATCCGTTCGCCTCTTCGGATGGTGATTATATCGTGCCTTGTATGTGTCGTTGTTTCGAGCTTCAGCGTCATTTTCCGCCGGTGTGAAACAGAAAATTGTCAGCAAATGGTCCGCTCGCTCAGGAAAGACACGATGGCACCACAGCTCGCAGGCGGCTCTACATGGTTACCATCGAGGCATGAAATACGGGAGGCGTTCTCAGTTTCGAGCGCGCAATTACTCGTGATATTTGGAAATAAGCCACCGAAATCTCACACAATTTTCTGCAAACCTCACAAGGTAATGTCAAAACGTACAATCATCGCGTTGGAACACGTAACAAAGCCTACGTCGATAAATCAGTGCTTGCGAAATGACTTAGCGTGTCAAACTCACGCTGTGTTTCACTGACAGAGGATTCACAGTGTAGGTCAATTGCAAACGATAGGTCTCACATCTAGCTTATAACCTATAATGCCTTGGAACTTTCTTTCGAGACAAAATTAGTTTGCAGAGCAAAAAAGACCAAAGCCTTCCGAGCTTCCCACCTAAGGAGCTCAGTTGAGACCACGGTTGCTGGTTGAGACGTCGTCACGTTCAAGGGTCACGTTGAACGCGCTTCCTTTACAAAAAGGCCAATGCGTGTCACGTGCGCAGGCTGCCGTACCATCCTCCGAGCTCTGGCCACGCTGCGGCGCCGTCTTCCAGGCCCGGCCTCGGCATTCCCCGCCGGCTGCTGGCCTGCCGCCGGCATCCCCGCCGGCTGCCAGCCCGCCGCTGCGCCGGCGCGACACCGTTACCGCAATCACCCCGGCGCGTCGACGCACTTCCCATCTCACCCCGCCCACTACGGTAATGGCCGACGACGGTCGTGACGCCGGCCGGGAGACGCCACGCGCCACGCGCCGTGACGCCCGACACGCGGCCGGCCGGTGCGCCCGCCCTGCTCCGCGTCGCGGCCGTTGCGGCTCGATGAGGCATGCCATCGCGGCGGCATTGTGACCCATTGTGATCCGGCGCCGGCGACAATGGCGGTGGGCGCGGCGGCGACACGCCTTCCGCCCCCGATTGCCGGCCATCGAGTCCTGGGCGTCGGAGCGGCGCTCGACCCGGGCCGGCCCGCGGGCGCGTCCGCAGGTCGCCGGTCAGGGGGCTCGGCACGGCACGATGGGCCGGCGGGAGGAGGTCTGGGGGCCGACGACAGCCGACCGTCGGCTCCTCTGCCCAGAGCTGTTTGATTGTGCTGGAAGACCGGAGCGTCTCCGCGTGCCTGGATTTGCGAGGTCACGTGCTGACCCCAAAGCTGCCCCGGGGCGCCGGCGTTGACGGCCCCTCCATCAGCGTACGCGGCCAAAGTCAGCCGGTGAAAGGTCGTGTCGCCACCACTGATCATGTGCTACCGACATCAGCTGTTATCTGTGGCGTCTGCCATCGGCCGCAGTGCCTCCAGTGCGGCTTTGAAAATGCATGGATAGGTGTAGTGGTCACGCATCTGCTACCCACAGCAGTTGCCTGCCTGTTGGCTGTTGAAATCCGTTGGGCTCATCAGGTTAGCGGGCACTGATGAACACGTGACCTTGCGAGGCTGCTCAGCTAATAGGCCAGCTGACTTTCCACGGCACATGGAGAGGTACCTTGCGAGTTTTTTGTCAGATGGTGTCTGTTATTGGTGCCAAAGGCAGCACGGCATTTTACTGTTGAATATGCAGCCTCTCACTGAATGCTCGGACATAAAGCATTATAACTGACAACGTGAAATTTGTCCGAGGCATCAGGATGCTCACGGCGTAAAGCCTTTAACATACGCCGTTGTCCGGGACGTTTCACTTTTGTGTCAGTGCTTGTGTTTGTCTTCGAGACAGGCACGGAATTTAAAGCCGTGATGGCACCCGCCTTTCAGCATAAATTAGCGAGCCGTCGTCACCAGAGGGCGCCTCGTGTCGTGAAAACACTGGCCTTTTGTTCGGAGCCTTCGCAGGAAGTGTGTGGTTAGCATTCTCTCAACGCGGCGGCCTTCCTGGCTGTCAGGGGTCACGCCGGCTCAATGTATGCGTGGCACGCCAGCGAGTGGGCAGGTCCACCGCGCCGCCGACGTCCAGATCGTGACCGCGAGCGTGTGGCGCGCGACGGAAGGAACTGCCAGACAGGCGCCGGCCGCCCTCCAGAGCGACGGAAGGAACTGCCAGACAGGCGCCGGCCGCCCTCCAGAGCGACGGAAGGAACTGCCAGACAGGCGCCGGCCGCCCTCCAGAGCGACGGAAGGAACTGCCAGACAGGCGCCGGCCGCCCTCCAGAGCGGCGGAAGGAACTGCCAGACAGGCGCCGGCCGCCCTCCAGAGCGGCGGAAGGAACTGCCAGACAGGCGCCGGCCGCCCTCCAGAGCGGCGGAAGGAACTGCCAGACAGGCGACGGCCGCCCTCCAGAGCGGCGGAAGGAACTGCCAGACAGGCGACGGCCGCCCTCCAGAGCGACGGAAGGAACTGCCAGACAGGCGCCGGTCGCCCTCCAGAGCGGCGGAAGGAACTGCCAGACAGGCGACGGCCGCCCTCCAGAAAACTCGCTTCGCACGTAGATCAGGCGGCCATGGCCGGAGGAAGTGGCGTTCCCGTGCAATCGGTGCGGGCGGGTGGTCTATTGTGCGACTGCGGGGTCTGCCCGCCGGACAGCGGAAGCGCTGATTGTCTCAGCGGAGATCTGCGCCTTGCGCAGCCAGCTAGCACCATCGGGTGGGGATGATGCTGTGACCGCAAGTTTAACACCATGGTTGTAGAGCTGGGTGGCAGCTACTAGTGGGACATGATTTTGATTCAGCGGATGAGGCCTGTATCCCGGTGCCCTCAGTCCACCCTCCATGCTCAGTCTTTGTAGTCTGGGAGTGTCCATCTGGTCTGGTCGACGATTGTCGACGTCCCCATGGGCGAGTCCAAAGCGCACTGCCGCCGGGACATTGCCGTTGAGCCGAGGAGCCACTCCAACGGCCGTGAACGACCCGTCCAGGGTCGCCGGCGCTGCCCGCACCCATACTGCGCCACCACCGCGAGTTACTGCGTGAATCCTTTTGTCCAGCGTCCCGTGCTGTGGAGGAGCCCCGCGCCGTTCAGCAGTCCTTCTCACGGCCATCGAGGCGCGTTTCCTGTCGGTGCCGAGCCGCGCGCGCCAGCATACCCGCACGAGCCGCGCAAAAACGTGTAGTGCCGGGGCGGGACGGTGCGTCCCATGTCTCACAGCTCGTCGCCCGCGCCGCTTTTTCGGCAGACCGCCCAGAATGTGGCGCGCGGCGGCGGGGACAGGTGGCGCGACGCGACCGTAATGGCGCTCCGCGCGATTAATGGCGCACCGATTTATTAACGCCCGCTGGGAGGCTTTATTCGGCGCGGCGCGGGCAGTTAGTCATCATTTGGCCGTGGCACGGCACCGGTCGCGATCCGGACATCTGGGACGACTCGAGCTCGTCCCGGGCGGCCCCGGGCGGTCCCGGGCGGTCCCGGGCGGTCCCGGGCGGCACCGGGCGGCCCCGGGCGGTCCCGGGCGGCACCGGGCGGTCCGGGCGGCACCGGACGGTGCGGGCGGCCCCGGGCGGTTCCGGGCGGCACTGGGCGGTCCGGGCGGCCCCGGGCGGTCCCGGGCGGCACCGGGCGTTCCGGGCGGCACCGGGCGGTCCTGGGCGGTCCTGGGCGGCGCCGGGCGGTCCTGAGCCGTTTCAAAAGGTCCCGGGTAGCCACGGATGGTGCAGAGAGATCCTGAACAACCTTAAGAGGTTGTCCTGACAGGTCTCCGAGAGGTCCTGAGGGATCCCGAGAGGTCCCCGGGAGGTTCCCGAAAACGTCTCCGAGAGGTCTCCGAGAGATCCCAAGAGATCCCGAGAGGTCCCCAAGAGGTCCCCGAGAGGTCCCGAGAGATCCCGAAAGATCCAGCGCGTCGGCAGCGGTGTGAGCCGCTCGCTGCGACGACGAGCACAGCGTGGCGCGGCCGCCGCCGTCGCTGTACTAGATGGGCCAGAGCGCTGGTAACAGAGCGGCGGCGGCGGCAGCGGTGGGAAGGAGGACGGACCAGCGGCTCTGACGCTTCACCGCGCCTCCCTCCCATCCGGGCTCCGGCTGTTACAAACGCGAATCGGCCCAACTGTGCTGGCGATGTGGCCGGCTCAGCGGGCGGGCGTCATGACCTCTCGTCGTGACCTGTGCAGGCGCGCGGCTGGACCGGGGCAGCCCCGACCCACCCAGCGAGAGCGGGGTCGGCACAGAATACGGATAGCATCTGCGTCAGGCATGTCTGGGCGACATGCCGCGGCAACTCGGTAACATTCCGCAGAAGGCAGAGGTGAAACGGAACGTTGGCGGCCGCACCCGTCTGGTGACCCCGCCCTGGTGCGACGGAGCTGCTCGGAGGTCCGGACGTTCTCGCCACCAGGCCAGTCGTGACCCCGGACGGAGAGAGAGGCTCTCCTCAGATGTGCACCGGTCTCATGGCGACCGGCACATGCGCTCACCTCTCTCACCGGCACTGGGCAAGTGGTCTCGTGGTGACGGCCTAGCGGGCCCGAGGACAGGTTCGGACCGGGCCTCTCCCCGGGGCGGAATCCGCGGCCGTCAAGCTCGCTCGGCCGCCTGTTGCCGGCTGTGAGACATGTTTTCGTCGCTTTGAGCTCAGGCAGAGCAAGTTCTCTTAGCCAGTGGCGTAGCTAGGATTGCGCTCTTGAGTCAGCCAAATGGAAGGGAGGGGGGGGGGGGGGGGGCGAAGGCGACTCTTTCAGCCAAAGGGGCCCATTTTCTCGTTTGAGGGTCCTGTTTTTAGAATCGGGAGCCCGTCTTAGGCTCAGGATTTCATGTTGATGGTTGAAGGACCTGTTTTTTTTAAACCAAAAACTGACATGGTGTGTCTTAACCTGCCAAAAATATTACGTTCTGTGACCCCAGAGGACGCTCGACGTTTCCATGAGTGGAGGGGGAATGGGTCCAAAGGCCCCCATGGCTACACCACTGCCCTCAGCATGCGCCTATTGATCTACAACCAGCTGTGAAGCGAGGGTTAGACAGGCCCGATCACTATCTCGGCATCGTCATCAAACAACCTCAGCCTGAGTCGTAAGCAAAGCTGTTCCTTGCATTCCTGATTAACAGTTCTTGCCTACTATGGACGAACTGAATTGGTTTTCGGCGTTTTCGAGCCAAGCCTATGGCGACAGACCAGGTCTGACATTTGCACATTTTCACATAGGCAGTTTGTTCTTCCTACCCATGACCTGTTATTGGTGGTGGCTTCCACAACCACAGACACGTCGATCGACGGGCAACACGAGACTCTCCGAAGCAGGAGCGTTCGGCCAAAACCGGCACTCCAAACGGGCCCGGAGCTGGGCGAGTGGTTCGCTTCTCACCATAGTGAAGACGGATGTCGAAAGCAATCAGGACCTGCAGGAAAGCTTACAAACTTTTCATGCCAACCCCTGAGAGTTTAGCAAACACAGGAAATTGCTATTGTGTGGGCACGCGCACGGTTATTAGTTGATGACCCTGAGAAATGACGTTAGCTGTGGTTTGCCCATTATTTTGCATGTGAATGCGATTTTACGTGCATGTTTCACAAATGTGATTTATGAATGCCTCATTGACCAGCTTGATATGCGTCTTTGTGCGACCATGATGGGCGAATGCCACTGCGGTCGCACCAAATCCGTGCAACGAATACTACGCTATGTAAGAAGCTGCGTTACGTGCCTCCATCGCTGTACAGTCAGAGCTGGCACGAAGTGCTGCTCTGCGGTCTGTACCCAGGTCCGGGCGTCATCACGGTCCAGAGACGTTTCAAATCGGCGACGACACTATGTGGCCGGGGGAGTGACGCGATCGGTCGCGTGCGCGCGCGCGCGAGACAGCCGGGCCGGCGGCGACGCGTCTGCCGGCCCCATCCATCAGCGGCCTGATCAGAGAGTGATGCGCTCGCGGCCGGTAACGCCTCGCCGTCCAAATAAGATGCCGGCGAGAGAGCGGCGCTCCGGCGACGGCGCCCGTTACCTCATCGGCAGTCGGCGTCGGCGGGCGCGGGGCGGGCGGCCCGACCGCGGCGTGGCCAGCCTCGGCCCGGGTCGGTGTCACGGCCGCCAGACCCGCCACCGGCCAGCGGCAGGATTCGTCACCAGACCCCGCCGCCGGCCGTCACCGAATCCTGCTACCGGTCATCACCGGACCCCGCCGCCGGCCGTCACCAAATCCTGCTACCGGCCATCACCGGACCCCGCCGCCAACCGTCACCGGACCCCGCCGCCGGCCGTCATCGGACCCCGCTGCCGGCCGTCATCGGACCCCGCCGCCGGCCGTCACCGGACCCCGCCGCCACCAGCCACATCTCAGCTGCTCCAATGGCCGCTGCCGAGCTGCCGAGCGGCGGAGGCCGTTGGAGCCGTAAGCAGCGGGCGCGATTCGGCGCACGGTGCGCGTGCCACGGCATACGGAACGGCGACTGACGGTATTCATAGGCGTGAAATTATTTACCAACTGGCCCAGATCTGGGAAATGATTAACAAAACGCGGCCAGCGAGGCACCCGGCGGGACATGGAATCAGTTCTCGAGGCTAGGTGGCCCGCGGCCGCAAACTGTCGAAAATCCTCCCGGTGCACGCAGACTATTTTGTGCTTGAGAAGAGACATTTGCAGACAGTTATCAATGAGATGTGTCTGCCTTTTACCGGCTGATAGAAATGCAGTCGCGCTTTGTAACGGGATATGAAGCGAGCGTTGTTCCAGCTCTTAGGTCTGCGTGCAAAGATGCCGTTCTGAACCTGAAGCATCCAATGCGTGGCGGGACAAAACAAAGTTACTGACTCCACAATTCCCAGATATTTAAGAGGCGTGATATTTCAGTCGTTAAAAACCATCTTGTGCGACAGAATGCTGTGTCCGGGAGCCCATTTGGTCCGGTGGGATTCTACTCAAAGGTTATCGAGATCTGTGGCCGACTTTGTAAATAAGCAGTAACAACCGACAGGCTAATAACAGGCCGTGATTTTGGGTAGATGAATCACGCCACTTCCTTGAGGTGACTAAAAACCTCAGCTTCCTACACGCGCCAATGCCATGGAGACCTCGCTGAACTGGTATAATAACCCCTGCAAATTCGCTGGTCACAGCGTCGGCTCGAGGCCAGCCGCGGCGGGCTCGCTGTCTGATGCGGGACCGGTGCAGCCGACGCCGCCACGGAACCAGCGTCGAGCTGCCAAGGGTGCTGCCGACCGCAGCCTTATAAGGCGTCCGGGTGGCGGCGGCGCGGCTGACCCGACCTTCGAGGGTCAGGGACGGCGCGGCCCCCTCCTCCCGGAGCCGGATCTGTGACCGCCGCGCGCCGGACCACGCTGCAGGCGGGGCCTGAGGCTCGGAGCGTCTCGGTCGTGTCCGAGTCCCTGCGGCTCGGAGTGTCCCGGCCGCGTCTGAGTCCCTGTGGCTCGGTGTGTCCCGGCCGCGTCTGAGTCCCTGCGCTCTAAAGCGCTGCCGCCCGCGTGACGACCGTGGCTGATTACCCGTCCAGTCTCTTGCTTTTCGTGTATAGTTTTAAAGTAGAGCGAACAGATCGCCAGTCCTCTCTGCGTTCCAGCGGTTCCCCCAGCGCCACGGTGACCAGGTGGAAGCTTTTGTGGAGCGGAAAATCGGCCGCCGCGTCGGCCTGGGACGCCGGCGAGTGTCGCTCTCGGCAGGAGTGCTCACGAGCTCCCTGGCGCGGCGGGAGGGCTCAATGGTCGCCTTCAGCGGCCCATGACCTGGCGGCGAGCGACTCCCAGGCGCGCGGGGTCGGGCGCCGCTCCGCTGGTGCGCCGCTCGACCTGACGTCGGCCGGGACGGGCCGCGGCCTGCGGACCGGTCGGCTGTGACAGCTGGGCACTGCGTGTATGGAGACCGTCCGGTGCTGCTGAGGTCTGGGCGGCCCGGGATCATGCGGACGCTGGACGGATGGGACGCGTCCATACTGACATGTGTTATATTGGATGCGTCGATGCTGGAATATGTTGGTGCGACTCGAGTAATTTTTCCCTGTATGAATATGACTGGTTGTTTAATTTATCCATCAATAAAACCACTGCATCTGTTAAGAAAACATGAGGTCCTATATCGGGGTCATATCGACCCAATGTCATTTGTCTTGTGCTGAGATCGTGCTGCTGGCCTGTCGTGATTTGTGCTCGCTGGAGGCGGGTATTGGTGAGTATGCTCCCATAGCACCCCATAGCCATGACCTGGCTAACCTCTAAACGTGCAGTAAATTGTGTAGGTCGGACCTTCCATGCTCACCGCTCGGTGCTAAGGGGTGGGAGGAGCAGAATACCTCTGTGGGCTGAGCCTGCAGGAGTGAGTTGAGCAGAGCACAATGTCTGTGGACTGAGCCACAGGAGTGAGTTGAGCAGAATACAATGTCTGTGGACTGAGCCGCAGGAGTGAGTGGAGCGGAACACAATGCCTGTGGACTGAGCCGCAGGAGTGAGTTGAGCAGAGCACAATGCCTGTGGACTGAGCCGCAGGAGTGAGTTGAGCAGAGCACAATGCCTGTGGACTGAGCCGCAGGAGTGAGTTGAGCAGAGCACAATGCCTGTGGACTGAGCCGCAAGAGTGAGTGGAGCGGAACACAATGCCTGTGGACTGAGCCGCAGGAGTGAGTGGAGCAGAGCACAATGCCTGTGGACTGAGCACAGGAGGAGGAGCAGAGCACAATGCCTGTGGGAGCCACAGGAGTGAGTGGAGCAGAGCACAATGCCTGTGGACTGAGCCACAGGAGTGAGTGGAGCAGAGCACAATGCCTGTGGACTGAGCCACAGGAGTGAGTGGAGCAGAGCACAATGCCTGTGGACTGAGCCGCGGGAGTGAGTGGAGCAGAGGCACAATGCGCTCCTGTGGACAGAGCCGCGGGACGGTGAAGTGGAGCAGAGCACAATGCCTGTGGACTGAGCCGCTGGAGCGAGTGGAGCAGAGCACAATACCTGTGGACTGAGCCGCGGGAGTGAGTGGAGCAGAACACAATGCCTGTGGACTGAGCCGCGGTCCTGTCAGAGCCATCACACGTGATCGGGCAGTCCGTGCCTGACTCACCTTGAGCCCTGCACACTCTGCAAGCACCATCGCGACTGCCTACATGAGTCCCTTTGGCGGCGATGTCGCCGTGCGCACGCATTGTCCTCTTTGGTGCTCGGTTTGAAACATAGTCAGGGAAAAGAGCACCATAGTTCCTGTTCACTGGTCAGAGTTGTCACCGCCCCAAGCTTGTGGGTTCCTATTTTCACCCCAAACCGATGCTTAAGCTCGCTGGCTTGCCTGTGTTGATTAAATAAGCTACTGGTACTCATGGGCAAACCATGCTATTGTAAGATGAGGTGTGATATCAGTCGCTTACTCAGCTTTTGCATCATAGCGGTGCCACACGGACATCACTTTGTAAACGTCCTGACGATGAACGCACCGTCCAGGGGTATCGCCACCGGTTCGACCGCCCGGGAGGATCGGAGCGGCAGCACCTGCTCCCGGATGGGGGTAGGGACCGGGCAGACCGGTGCGACCTGTCCCTCCGTGTTGACTGTACCTGCCGGATCATCCGGTGTCGGCTGGGCCGGCGGCCTCGTTCCTGTTGTGGCCTGACCGGCTCTGTATGGCGAGCCCACGGCCTGCTAACATATTTCGAGGCGCTATATAGGCGAGCCCGAGGTATCGATGATGCATCGTGGGACACGCGTTCACGCCACTGGGCGTTCCATGAATGGATGACCCAATTACGACGATATTTCGCAGATTATTGCTGATTACCGACGGGGCTTTGACGCCGACCGAAACCTGGCGATCTAATCACACCTTCGCTCGATGCGTGCTAATCTCAGCCGGCTCCAGTTGGTGTTATGCGCAGTTCAGTGACACGGCAGCCCAGTGGGCGGCTGAGCCTTCCACCGTCGCTTCACACGTGCTTTTTCGGATGCAGCTTAAGTGATCGGGGCGGGTGATTTGGACTTTTCTTCCGGTGTTAGTATCGGTGTGTTACTGATACAGCAGACACGGCCTGGTCGCATATTAAGAACACGGTACTTTGCTTGATGTTAATGCTTCCAGCCCGCGGCCAGCCATGCACTTATCACTCTTCCTGTTGCTCATCAGCAGAGCACCGGTCTGCCAACGCTGCGTCCCGCCCCGGGCTCGGCTGCTGTTTACCTCGCCATCGCCGTACTGTCTGCACCTTTTTGTCCCTTGACCGATGCCGGTAACAGCAGTTTCTGTCGTTTGGCCTGAAGTCGGGCGTGTCTCGGCCGGTGCAGATGTGCGTGAGCTCCGCCCGGTCGGCGCGGAGCCACGCGCCACGCGCCGTCGGCTCGCTCAGCCGTGTCTTCATTTGTCGCCCGGTGGGTTCACGACCCCGGCTTCGGCGGCGTCCCGGCGGGCGGCGAACGGAAGCCACGAGCGGTGAACGCGGCGCTCACCGACGCCTGACCGGCCGCAGTGACCCCCTCCTGATCCGCGGCGGCGACTCCTTCCTGACCAGCTGTGGTGACCCCTTCCTGACCCGTCGTGGTGACCCCCACCGGAGCCGGGTGCTTCCGCCGAACCACCCAATGATCCCACCAGACGTCAAGCGTCCGTTTGACTCTCTCATGGTGCCTGGCCCTGTCGGACGGCGTGCACTCGGCTCTGCCATGGCGCCTGCCGTCTGGGCACGACTGGCCGTTGAGCCGCTAGTTAGCCGGCTCTGTGCGCTGTCTTGTGCCTGCCCCGTCGGCGTTGAGCCGGCCAGGTCGCGGGCGGAACCCGTCCGCGATCACCGGCCCGCTAAGCTGCCACGGCTGACTGCGCGGCCGGTCTGTTTGCGCCACTGGTGTTCACGCGTGTTAGCGATGCTGTGACGACACGCCGACGCCGGTGCACGTGACCGTTTCCGATTGTTTGGCGATGCCCGTGGGCATAACTGTGCGGCGGAGGCGGCACCGCGAATTGGACTCGCACCATGCATCCATGGTGCACGCTGGCGGCGAGCGGAACGGGTACGGCGTCACCTGAGCCAGCCAGACGCCTCTCTGGGTCGGGATGACTGCACCTTGGCACACTGAAAGCGGCCCACCCGCGTCGCCAAACGGCCGCCATACAAGACGTCTGAAAGGCAGCCACGGCTGACAGAGCTCGAAGGACAGCTGCTGGCATTTGTCCGGTGCTCAAGTCAATGCATGCCTGTGCACAATCCAGGGACCGGATCGGGCGCAACATAGCCCAGAGAGCGGCAGACGATGTCCGGGCATGTTTTGGCGTCAGCTTCAAGTGACGCGCGGGCCCGGCCTCGGTAGTGGCGCTGGCGGTTAAGCCTGCTCGGCGCTGGTGCCCCAGTTGGCGGGGGCGGACGCCCGCCAGCTTCCCACGACTCCGCGGTGCCGGCGACCCGGCGACCTTGCCCGCAGGCCTGTCCGGGTGGCGGCGCGCGTGTGCACGCCCCACCCCGCCATCTAGGTCAGACGCATTGCACAAGCGCGCCGCGCTCTGCGCCGGCCGCCGGTAAGGAGGACATGCGGGTGTAAATAGTGTGCGAAATGGCCAGGTCTTGCGCGGCGCACAAGAGAGAGCTGCGAGGGTTCCGGTCGGTTACAGGGTATCCGGCGTCCGGATCCGGCACGGTCATCCGGTCGACCCGCGACCCGGCTCGTCTCATTGGTTGATGGGCGCTGCGCGCGTGCCCGTCCGTGGCTCCGGAGACCATGCTTGATGACCGAGAATGCAGGAGTGGTGAAAGACATAAATGGAGACGGACCTGTTTTACACCAATGCATTTTTCATTTGTTTGTTCAGATGGGGGATGTCCCAGCCATGCGGTATCTGAGACAGAAGATTCAGAGTTATTGTAGCTAAATCCATCCATAGTATTCCTCAGTGTTGACATGCTGTAAGCTTCATTGTCCCGTAGTGACGTGCTAGGTCATCTGTGCTGGCTTGGCGCGCTATGACATGCAGAGGTGCCTGGAAAGGTGATCGCGAGGCGTGAAAATCACGAGGTGCCTGGGAAACTGAGAAGCAGGGATTCAAATCGGTGCTGGCGCCTTATCCATAAACAGAAGCACCCGCATCTTCGTCTCAGTGTGGCTTCAGAGTAATGCGTCTTGACGGTAGGCGAAGACGAACTCATCTCTCAGTTTGCAGCAGTAGAGGCACTACTTATGCCAGCTGCGCATAGGCATTCAACAGACCTCTTATAGGTAGTGCAGACGTCAGCCAAAGGTTTGTCACCGTCGCAAATCACGACATATGGTGTCGTTGCTGACAAAGTCATCCCTTGTAGCCGCGCGAGGGTGTCAGTGGACCCGCCGGCGCTGGGCCTGTTCTGTGTACTCCACTGAGTCCAGCTGGCAGCGGACTTCAGCGCTAGACGGAGCACATCTGGTGCCACCCCGTCTCTGCGACAAACCAGGACGTTGAACCGGCCAGCCGGCCTCGAAGTCCGGGCACGAATTATGTGCTAGACGTGACATTTCCATAACCGATTGTCAGGGCAGATGTGTTGAGGCTGAGTGAGCATGAGTCAACCACGAAATATCTCCGCTACACCGTAAGCACACCGTGCGAAGTCAGAGGCCGAGCGAGATCGGTGGCCGAGCGAGATCGGTGGCCGGAGCGCTTCTCCTCCTATGTCAAAATCCATCCCAGGCGATGGAGATCTCGAACTCATTTCGCTGTCGCAGCGGCGGACTCCGGCGGCTTTTGTCCGTCGCGTCTCCGCCGATTCCCGCGCGCCGCCGCCGACAGCTGGCCGTCTCGGTGACGTCACGGACCGTCACGGCCGGGCGGGCAGCGCCGGCCGCCGAGCTGAGAGTGCTGGTCGGGCGCGGGCCGGCGCGACGAGCCGTGACGCCGCGGCCGGCCGACCCCGCCGACGGCCACCACCCACGCCGGAGTCGGCTTGGGCGGCGACCGAGGCCGGGTGGCGGTCGGGGGTCGCAACCCCGACCCGGCCGCCGCGGGAGACCTCGGGCCGGCGACTGACACGTGCGAGGTCACCTGGGCCTGGCGGCGTGTCCGGTCCGCAGGCGCCCCGGTAACGGTCAGCTGCGCGGAAATCAGCAAGCCACCGTTCCTGTTTCTGTCCTCGATCATGCTCAATTTGAATGTCACGGTACCTGTCACTGAATCTTCCTCAGGCGTCGTCATTCTCCCTGCAACCTTGAAAGTAGTTGCATTCAAATTATGCGGAACATTTATGAATGGCTGCTCAATGCGCGCTGACAACTTCATATCCTCCTCATTCACATAGCAGAACAAGCGTATTTTTCTAGCGGGCTGCCGTCATAAAGGCTCCCTGCCGCTCTATTGTCTCAGGACGCTGCGCGGAAGCGGGGTCCTTTGATGGCGTCCCACCCGCGGCGCTGATGGAGAAGGAACAGCGCTCTGATGTCGCGCGCGGCGGACCCGCTGCGCCTCCGCTGCGATCTAATAGCCGGTGTGCATGTTAACGAAGCGGCGTGGCGGTCGGATAAAAAGCCCGGCCGCGTCCGACAGGAGACGACAGCTGGTCTCGGCGGCGGAGGGGGGAGGGCTGCTGTCCCTCCGCCCAGGCCGGGGCTAGGAGCACGTGGGGAGCTGCCCGGGCGACAGCTGGCTGGGAGCTCATCCAGCGAGAAGCTCGACGCTCATGTGAACGACGCTTACAGTCCCGAAGTGCTGTCTGATGGCGAGGGAAGGGGGTGAACTCGGACGGGCCAGAACGCACGTGAGTGAAGTCGAACTGTTCAAGCGTCGTGAAGAGCTTTAGCCTCAGATCATGCATGCATTCAACAATCTCATGGACAACCGGCTGGGACGCGACCGTTGCCTCGCCTACGCAGAAAATGGACGCATGGAAACAGTTTCGCAGTCTGCTTCTTGCCTTCCCGTGCGATCGGTGGCGGAAGTGCTGGCGGCCGAGAGGTGAATCTCCGCCAGGGAATCCGCACGAAATCGTTCAAGCGGAGCGGCCTGAGTCACGTGAGCCCCCGGGCTCCAGACGGCGCACGCGTGGTGCTCGACGCACATCACAGTTGTTATACGCCGATTCTTGCGGTTGTATTTGTGTGAACGGAGAAATTCATCGCTAATAAATTGTGTGGTTCGGATTGAGAGCGAATCAAAGCTGGACGGTAACTATGCGGGTACATGGGTGCATTTAACATCGGACGCATCAATGTATCAAGTGGGTGTTTGTTTACACGACACAGGTCTACACTACACTTGCTATTTTGTTAGGCATTAGTCCGAATGGGTTCACTTAGCACATTGTGTGAGCTCTTCTATCAGCCTCATACGTCTCATTTCGCTACGGAAGTATTTTTGCTCTGGGAGCTATGTGTCCTTCCGATCACTTTACGCCCTTCTCCCCAGCGTACGTCAGGTGCCTGTGGCAGCTCACAGCTGTTGTTTATAATCAGCTGTATAGCTGCCTTCATGATGTTTGTCTACGTCTACCTGATTTTGAAGCGCTTCGGCGGAATAACTTCGGCCTAGATAACTTTGAGCTTTGCAGGGATATAATCGTGTGTCGTGCCAGGAGAATGGCCTTATCATTGCGCGCCAATAATGTTTTTCGCGTTTTGTAGAAAAAGTTCGCCCTTCGAAGACATGTGAAAAGAGTGTCAAGGCTGGGTTGTTTGTCGCCGAGTAAAAGGGGTAGTCAGTGAAGGAATAAAATGATCCTTGCTCTGTGGCGCTGTGCGACCATGATATTCTGCGCAATTAAGTGAGGCATGTTGGATGGTTATGGGACAGCCACACACAGCGGGCGATGATTTAATGGATTGAAGGTCGGCAGTACATCTGTGATCGTAGCATTCATTGAACGGTTGGTTTCAAGTAGGAACTTATAATTGTTCCGCGAAGTTTCATGGCGTTTAAGATACCATGCTTATACATAACATGGAGGTCGGCGACGAACATGAGCTCCTATTTGTAAGACGAGCTGGGAGCCTGTGACATTCCTAAATCATTGCATTTGCATCGCTGCAACACTGCGTTGTTCTTTGCGAATTGTTGGAACGCATCAAAAAGTCTTGGTTATGCAGGAACGCTGTTCCATCAATGACAGGCAAAGCTTTTAGCACTTTAAATGTTGGTTATGGGCTTCTAGCAGTGAAAGAGTTAAGCCGCCTGTCTGGGAAACCTGAAATGTGGGGTTCGATTCCTCGCGGTGTCAACCGTTCCTGCCAGGATAAGAGACGTGCGACGCCATCAAGTCCCTAGCTGAGTGCTTCTTAAAGGCCCGGTGGCAACAAAAGCTAGGTGTTCTAAATATAATTATATTTTTGAGATGTAACGTAATGTTTGTTTTGCACGACGATCGTGTAGCAGTAATACAGCAGCTGCAACTTCAAGTATGGCGATCAGTGCAGTTTCATTGCTCCGGGTGACGTTTCGTTGCTCCTAGCAAAGCACAAACGAGTTTGTTCAATTAGTTTTTCAGCACTAGTAAAGGGTCTCAAAGTCCAAGGACAGAAATTTAAAGCAAGGTCATGAAAAAGTCCGCTGTTTTGGATGCTCACAAAATGTTTGATCCTTTTCCGTAAAACTTAGGTAGCTAATTGAACAATTAATGCCGTAACGAATTCGTCCCCATCTCTGGGTAAGACAATGCCAGCACCCGGGTTCAAGTCAACGTCAAAGTTCGGTGAAGCAGTTTTGCCTTTTTATGCTTCCAGCCCATGGCTGGCAAGCGAGGACCAAAAGAGCCCAAGAGACGAATGAGTATGCAATTCAGCGAAGGAAAAAAAGAAAGAACGAGGAAGGAAGCGAACCAGACCAAACTTCATGACAAATGTGCGCAATGAGTACATGCAAACTAAGTTGCGTCTGCCTGGCAGAAGTGTGGAGTGACCTTTGCTGCACGTGGTGACTGGACGCCTGAGTTGGGTCTTCGCGAAGACAGCAGCATCACTTTAATGGTGCGGCGTCCCACCCGGCGCTGAGAGGTCTCGCGGCCTCGGCGGCCGGCTCGCGACGGCGTGGTGACGTGTTTTAGCCCTGACCGCATCACTGGCACTCAAGAGCATTCGCCATGCTTCTGCGGGCGCTCCACCCATAATCCGGGGCGTCGTCTGCCCACCGGCGTCCCATCGCCGCCTGTGAATAGCCAGCTGGTGACGAGCGTCTGGCCGCGGTGCGCCAAGCAGCCTCCTCAGGCCGGAGACGGGATCCAGAGGGCCGAGGCCGCGGTCCAGTCACTAGCGTGGGAGGCGGCAGGCATCCGCTGCTGGGTTTGTCCGTCACTGGACATTTCTCCGGCACTGGCGAGACTTGGCACCTGGTGGACCCAATGACAGAGATCGCAGTAGATCTGGCGAGACTTGGCACCTGGTGGTCCCAGTGACAGAGATCGCACTAGACGTAGTCCGCATTGCATTGCTCTTCCTTAATGGAAGTTTGTGGTAATTATAACAAAAATACTACAATAAGGACAATATTCAAATTGCTATGGACTTTACACTGAGCGGTTGGAGCAGCCCCATCTGTGAGTCGCCTGGCGGGCCCATCAGCTATTCACAGATATCAGCTTCTATCTTGGTGTGTCGGTGTACCGGGTCGTGCTGCGGCACTCGAGGCACGGTGGCACAGCGTCTCTGATGCTCAGACGCAGAGCGCCCTTCTGTTCCTGACGCCAAGAGCGAGCGGAGTCGATTCTGGCGCGGCAGGAGTCGATTCTGGCGCGGCGGGACAATGCGACCATTAATCTGCCGCGGCACGACAACGGAGGCAGCGTCATCACGCCGCTGGGTCCTCCACCGCCGCGGCCTAATTGGTCCCGCCATTAAGCCGCCCGGCTCCGCGGCCGGGCTCAGGTCGAAAAACGTCCGGCTGCCCTGCGCAGGCATCGCGCTCTGGAACGCTGCTATTCACGGGCAAGCCAATGCATCAGGCTCTTTTAATGCAAAGTATTCGTGAAAACATTTGAGCAATTCATTGCAATTGCCATAATACCAATGTTATTGAGGGTACAACGAAAACTGCCATGATGCAAACACCTTAAGAGATCACGTGGTAATGTTGGTTGCGAGTGACATGGAAACGATGCAGTGCAACTGCCATGGTACCTATATATGTGTCTGTGCTTGACACTGATAGAGGTAGGTAGGACGTGCCTTGGTCGGACGTGCCTTGGACATGTGCAGTTCTCTTTCGGTGTTATTTACGTCCTTTACACCTGCTCCAAACGGCATCGCCAGATAAGCAGCCTCCACACCTGGTGCGCTGGTCGCGGGCGCCGGCGCCTCCGAAGACGAGCCTGCGCTCGATATCAGCCTCCTCCGCCCTCCCCCCTTCACTGGAGGCGTGCACGGTGGCGGCGCGGCCGGGCGCGCCTCGTGCGGCAGCGCGCGTCGGCTCGGTGGCGGGCCGACAGGTGGCAAGAGGCGCCGACAGGTGCGGCGCCTCGTCGCCTCGAGCCACTGCACCTCTGCACCGCGGCACTGACCCGAGCCGTCGGCCGCGCTGGTGGCAGTGTTATGCACACGGGGAAGATCTTTCCCGCTGTTAATTGTTTCACGCTTTTGCACGTCATTCGCGTGGGCGATCTGCCGACACCGCGGTAGGACATTTCAGTGCCTTGCTCAGGCCATTACTTAAGAGTGGCCTGGCGACTGCGTCTTACATCCGTACAGATAGCACTTACCAGTCCCGTGCTCAGCGCCGATTACGCTTTACGGCACGGCGTTCCCCTTCCCAGCCACATTCCTAAAGTCTCGGTCTGCTCGGCGGGCCAGCACGGAGCCGCGGTCCGACCCACCACCCTCGGCTTGCCGGCCCAGTGTCGTTGGAGGCGGACCGGCCTCCTCCGGGAGTGTCCAGTGTCGGGCGACGGGCCGGCCTCCTCCAGGAGTTCTCAGTGCCGCCAGCGGCGGGCCGGCCTTTTCGGAGAATGCCCAGTGTCGCTGACGGCGGGCCGGCCTCCTCCAGGAGTTCCCAGTGTCGCCGGCGGTGGACCGGCCTCCTCCGGCGTCCCATCGGACAGTGGCCGGCAACGCGAGCGTCGCCGGCTCGCCGGGACTCCGTTACGGCGACGCGTCCCGGCCGGGAGACGGAGCCGGAGCCGTCCCGTTACGGCCAGCCGCGCCAATGTCCGCCGCAGCTCCGCCGACGCTATTAGGCTCTCACGCCTCTGTTCGGACTCACATTAACGACGCCAACGAAATTAAAAACAGCGGATCAGCGCTAACTCGCACAAACTGTGATTAACCGGCCCGGTAATGAGGACGCTCGGCCCGCCCTCTAGTGGTCATGAGCGTCTGGGTATTGTGAGCGTCAGATTCCGTGGGACGCCAGATCTGGATCGTCTTCAGCGGTATGCCAATGGCATGCCCGTGTGTGGCCCAGTGTCAGACGCGAGAATTCCGTGGTCTTGTGTCAGGTTCCCACCATCAGCCAGGTGGGTGTGTCCTGCAGCCACATGGACGTATTTCACTGTCAGACGTGAGTGTCCCTTAGTCTTACATATGTGTTACATGGTCAGATGCGAGTGTTCCACGGTGGCTTTCACATGTGAGTGTCCCAACGCCAGCTGGGAGCATGCCGTGGTCAGATGAGAGTGTTCCACGGTGACTGCCATATGTGAGTGTCCCGCCGCCAGCTGTGATCATTTCATGTTCAGATGAGAGTGTTTCACGGTGGCTGTCATATATGAGTGTCACACCGCCAGCTGTGAGTATCCCGTGGTCAGATGTGAGTGTTCCTCGGTGACTGTCAGATATGAGTGTCACACCGCCAGCTGTGTATGTTCCGTAGTCGGCTGCGTGTATACGTCGGGTTGGCGAGAGTGCCGCCAGGGCGTAGTCGCGGGGTGCTTCCACAAAGATGCCGACGATAACATATAAGGAAACTCCTGAAGCTTGAACGTAAATAAGCTTTTCCTTCTTAAGCCATCTGTGAGAAAAAGAAAATGGAGAGCAGAAACACGCCAAGGATGCCTAGCCAGTTACCACTAGACATGCCTTCTGAAACACTGTGCCACTGACAAGATTAACGCCGTATTACCTCGGGAAGACACTCTGATCGAAATATTATTCTAACGTCTTTCATCTACATGTTGAAAATCAACAACATTTTAAGAAGGCTCTTTGCGCTAGGATCTGACACGCTAGCATGTGCACCAAACATTAGCCAAGCGCGGCTATGTAGTTATGCATGGCTAAAAAAAAAACAGTCGCACACGCCAAATTCTGTGCCGTTGTGCTGTAATTGTACATCTTTGGTGGGTTTTCTGTTGGCATGCTGACGCGCTTTAAAAGAATTTCTGAACTGTGGGCATATCTGGGTAATGTCCTTCTCGGGCCAAAAGTCGGCACTCGTCCCACCACGACTCCTCCCACGTACACGTACACGCAATCAATCTTAAGCACCACACAACAGTAACGTCCGTACCCCGGCCGTACCTCGATGGTGCCTCGGCACCCTGACCGCGAGGTGATGCTGCGCCGCAAACAGAGGTGACAGTCGTGACCCTATCGTTGGCCCCTCGGCTGAACTGAGCCGTGTCCTATGTGGGTTTATGAACGGCTGGGCACGCGCACACCGTCTAGCTGCCATCTTCCGTGACCTTTGTTGCGATTACCATGTCAGAGGTCAGGTAGCCTTTCAAGCCCCGTCTCACCACGTGAGTTAGGTGGCTAGAGTGATTAGGTCGACGAGACAGCCTGGGCTATACAATAAATACGTAACGCCACGAACAGCTGCGCGACGTGACAGAATAAACAACAGGGCCCGTCCAGATTTTTCCTTCAATTGGTCTCACGGTCTCTCCAGCCAGTGGACAAAGAGCTGCCCGTTTCTGACTGCTTTCAGTGTGACTTAGCCACTCTTTCATAACTTCTTCATTCATCATACAGACACAACATCTGCTGCGAAAAGCAGAGCTGATAACAGCCGTAATTGTACCCACAGTCGTCTCTGATTGCCATTCTCACCATGTCTTCGGCGAGCCCGATGACTTATCATCACCATTACGTATGCACACAGCTGCCGCGCCGGCTGGCCGCCAGCCCAGCTGTGTGCTCGTTCATTCAACCCCACGGCAATTTTCCGGTAATCCGCCGTTAATTGGCCGTTGAATCGGAGCCACACTTCCGTCGGCCGCTGAGATCGCCGGCCCGACGCCGACCGCAGTGGGACCACATCCCTCGCGGCGGTCCTCCCCTCTCCCCGGAATGAAAATGAAAGGTCCGTAATCCGTGAGGGCGCACTCACGGGGCCGGTGGATGGCAACGCAGACCTGCCGGGATGTGTCGCGACGCACCGACGGCGACGGGCAGAGAGACTGTTAACGCAGACCTGGCGGGATGCGTCGCGACGCACCGACGGCGACGGACAGAGAGACTGTTAACGCAGACCTGGCGGGATGCGTCGCCACGCACCGACGGCGACGGACGGGGAGACTGTTAACGCGGACCTGCCGGGATGCGTCGCGACGCACCGACGGGGACGAAAGGACAGACCCTTAACACAGACATGCCGTATGATTGTCATTGCAGGCCTATCGTGATTTGTGCGACAGACTTACGGCGACGGACAGGGAGACTGTTAACGCAGACCTGCAGTGATGCGTCACCGTGTTTGAAGGGAACTCCGCTAACGCAGCAGGCATGGGGACGGATGGCGTGGCTCCCCAGGCTATGCCGTGCAAGATAGAACGTTCACTTAACTAGAGAAGAGCGCTGCGCCGGACGTGGCCAGACTCTGAAGTCTGGAAGCGGTTGGACCGGCACGCGTACCAGTGATGTTTGGCACGCGGGCCCGCGGCCGTTCGCCCCCTATGCAGCGTGGCAGTCCCTGCGGTGCTAGTGACAGGTCTGAGTTGCAGTCCTCAGGGGATGTGACGGCGCTTCTGCTTGGAGTGCGGCATTCGGCCGGCCGGTCCTGGATCGTCAGTAGATAACGGGTTACGCGAACTACTCATCGTCCATCATTGTCATGCATCGCTTGCCTGACAGAATGAGACGGATAGTGCGTATTGAAAAGTTCTGTTGAAGCTTCCAATGGCGACGGATAAACATTTCGAAGCCTTGATTGTATGTTTGTCTTAAGGATGCGTGATTGGCCAAATTGCTTGAAGAGCTTAGAATGGATTTTCAAGCAGCCCTTGGTTGCTGCGTGCGCAAGGTGAGAGAAAGTGTCTTGGGAAGCGCTTGGAACTATTGAAATCATAGGAAGGCCAACAACAAATGGTGTTGGTCAACTGAAGGTTTCGATACCCTCCGTCAATAGTTACCCAGTCGTTGCGTAAGGGTCTGTTTCCAAAGCTCTCGCCATACCACCGAATGCCTGATCAAACAGCTCTCTAAAGCAGCATGAGCATACAAGTGGCGACACTGCGTGCCGACCGCAAACGTTCCTCCGCGCCACCGGCGTGTCAAAGCGCGGCGAAACTATAGAAACGCGTGCGTCATTCCTCCGTCGCCAGCGCTCCGGGCCGAGCGTCACTGCTCGCCGGAACAGCGCCGACGGATGCCGGGGTGACGGTGCGCGCGCGCGTCGGCGCCGCCCGGCCGCCTGCAGGGCCTTTACTTTCGTCAGCGGCGGTGGCAGTGGTGGCGGACCGTGGCTGACGGCTGAGGCAGGCGCGGGCGAGTTCCGGTGACGCGGCGACAATTAAAACGGGTCGTGTCCGGTGCCGGCCGGACGGCGCGGCCGTGCGGCAGAGCCTGCTGCGGGCTGCGGCCAGCGGCTCGCCGGGAGTGGTCTCGAGCTCTCGGGGAGGGGGGGGGGGGCCGCCACGGCGGGGGCGCCGCCGCCAGAAGGGCGAGCCTCCCTCGGACGCGACCGGGGAACCTCTTGGGGCGCCACCGGGTGCCAGCAGAGGCTGGCAGGTATCCTTTCGTCTTCCCGACAACGCATCTGCCGATCGTGTGTGACGGGTGTTGCACTGACCAAGTCTCACGTAATACATATTTGCTTAAAACACACAAAACTACAACTTAATATACATTAAATTAAACAAGAAGCATGTCTGTGTAAGCTTGGTATTGCTGCGTTGCGTGATTCGATATATAGTAACGTGCACACATGAAATGGTGCGATCCCCGGGAAAATTAACTTTAATGGAGCCTAGTGAGGCATGAATGTCATTAGCAATCGCAAGAGCTGGTTACGGGCAACTCACTTGCTCTTTCCGCAATGCCTCATCATTCCTGGCCTGGAAACGGCAGAGGGATGGCTTTTACCCCTTCCATATTCGTTCGCGTCATGGAAAACGGTTATTCAGAGCAATGTTTAGGCTCTTTCCATCTCCAAAACATTTTTTTCAAAATCCTGAAATTGGGCAGCTATTCGCATGCGCTTGACGTGTGGTACCAGAGTGTCCAGTCAGCCCGGAGCGACCCGTGCAGAGCAGCGACGATCCGAGACAGAATAAAAGGCCGTCACTCAATGGGTTTGTCAAGTCCGCGCTCTCACCGAGCCTTCAGCCAAGTTATCGCACGCAGGTCAGGTCTCCTCCAGAGTATATCCCTTAAGGGCCACGTTTGTATGTCTCGGTCCACTTGAACCTCTATCAAAGTGCCGTCCGTTGGTCCACTGGAACGATTTCCAGCAACGCTGTCGCTGAGAAGAATTGTCCGGCGGATCGTGTTTGCGAGAGCATGCTTCCAGGCTCTCTGCCTGCGGGTCTGCTCCTCTAGGTGTTTGTCGGAATGGTGTCCGCTAGGTCGTCATCGGAAGATTCCTTTTCAGGTTCCGCTTATTCCCCGTCGCCAACTCTGTTTCCGTCCCTGCGTCTCCGTCTTATGTCACCAGCACTGTGCCTCCATACTCGTATCTTCGTCTCCGTCTCTCCGTCTCCATCTCCATCTCCAGGTTTTCGTCTCTGTGTCTCCGTCTCCGTGCCTCCGTCCCGTTTACCCGTCTCCACGCTCCGTTTTTGTGTCTCCATCTCCGTGTCCCCGTCTCCATGCCTCCATTTCCGTGTCTCCGTCTCCGTATCTCCGTCTCCATATCTCCGTCTCCATGTCCCCGTCTCCGTCTCCGTGTTTCCGTCTCCATGTCCCCATCCATGTCACCGTCTCCGTGTCTCTGTCTTCTGTGGACCGGGCTTGGTGCGGTCGCTGGCGCTGGCAGCGGGTGGGCGCCCCGCTGGGCCGACATTGTGCCAGCCACATTAGCGGGCGTCCCCTGGTGAGCGAGGGCTGGCCGGACCCACAGCAGGTGCCGCCCGGGCCTCGCCATCAAAAGGGCCAGAGCCGGCCCACGGCAGCTCAGCTGATGGCCAGCGCCGGTGATCAGCTGGTGACCGCCGCGTCCTGACCGTGACCCTTCTGGTCTGGACGACCTGCGGTCGGGCTCAGCATTTGTGGCGGGAAGAGGTGACCGTGGGGAACGCCTGCACAAAGACTGAGTTCTCCGTGACTGGGGACACTGTGCTCTCTTTTTGTGTGTGATTGACAGTTTCATTTAATCACTTGAATGATGTTTACTTGATTTGGTGCCGCGGTTAAGGTGGTACGTACCGCTACGTGTTTGGTCCATTCACCTCACTGAATAACAAATCCGCATCACGTATGCGGGTTTAGGAATAATAGGAAATCAGATTCAACCAGATAACCAGATACGGAATGGGCCCTGATTTCAGTGCGGCTTCTTGGTCCCTGATAGCTGAACGGAATTTGTCGAAAGTCTTGGCCAGCCTACTTTGATGACCGTCCAGAAGTTCGCCATTCCTTCATTTCTATGCTCACAATCATCCGAAGCAGACCGGTCATCTGTCGTCGAACCAGCGTTAAGCCAGGTCCAAACATGGCCACCCATTATCCGGGCTCATCGGCCATCGCCTTTTTGTGAGCAATCTAAAACTCATGCTTTTTCTATTAATAGAGCCATTAATAATGTCACGCCATACAAGTATACGACCGGGACCATTCATAAAAGTACCGTTTTCGGGAACACCATTTTGTCACCAAAACTCGCCTGGCGCGTCTGCCGCTGAAAGACTGCCGTCATGCGCCGCGGTTGGCCCACAATATCGGAGGAGCGCGCGTCACCGTGCGACCCACCTTTCACGCGTTACGCCGCACCTCTGCCTGGCTCTAGTCATCCGCGAGCGCATCCATCACGGCTGACAGTGAGCACCGTTCTCACCTGTTATCCCGCCGATCCCCACGCCGTGATCAGCTCTGAGCGCCGAATGTCGGAAGCGGCCGGCCAGCGAGGATGGCCGATGCTGTTTCGAAGCTGCGGGCTGGACGGCGCCCGCCGGATATGACCGCCAGGTGTTTGTTCCTGTACGCGAAGACCATTTCTAGCAGGCGTCACGCGCAGAAGTGGGAGGTGCTTTGGCAAACTTGTCTCGCGAATTAGCTTGGCCCTTGAATCGTCATCATCGGTTAATTCCACGGACCACACTCAACATGTGGCGTTTGTCTTAACGTCAGCCATCCAGAAACATTGTGATCTGTTGTGACTAGGCAGCCTGCCCAAACTTTTGATGTCGTGGCAAACATTGCTTATGCCATGCAATTCAGTTATCAGTTCCAGCCAACCCTTTTCCGTGAAAATTACGTTGTGATGCCCTTAAAAGATAACCATGCGAGCTGTTCAATCGGGCGATGGTCTGATGCAAACTTACATGACCAAATTCAGCATACCCATGTTTAAGCACAAAATGGCCACCGCACCCCACGTTCCCATAAACACCAGTGCTGGTGAATATTCAACCACTATTAAATCAACGTGGGAAGTATATAACCCGGGATTTTCAACCATGCATCACAGCAAGGATTGAACAAAGATCTATGTTTCGACTACCCAGAACTGCAGCGACACAGCATAAAACAGTGTGGATGGTGAGGGACAGAGCAGCTGCAGACTGGCACCAACACGAGTTACTGAGCGTGACGAGTCCCGTGTGCGCTCGAGCGCATACCAGGAGGCCATGCAAGGCTACCATCGACCCCTTCTGGAACACTTCCAGGGCTGGCGTCTGAGGTTGGCAAACAGAATGGATAAAGGCGGGAAATCAACCTCATTGCAGTTTTGTCGAATGCAACCCATGAAGCCATGCAGTCATCTTGTCGCTTTATGATCCATTGGACACCGTTATCATCCGGGATGCAGTAATTTCAAAATACCGACTTCGAGTGCAGTTTTACTGGCATTCCAACCATGCGACCAGTATCAGTCCAAAGTGTGCTTCATGTTTTGTAACACATTGATCACATCATTTTAATCGTAACTCAACCAAAACATGGCGACACCGCGTTTATTAAAGTGTGTGATGGTCATCACTCATGCGGGTCCGTTCTGTAGAGAGCATTATTACATCACGAATGGATATAAACACATAGCATGACATAATTGCAAACATTAGATTGACCCTGAGGACTAAGGAGCGTTCCGGTGTTCAACTGTCTGGTTCATTCACTAAAGTGTTTCGTAATTTAATATTAAATCATGCACCTACGCTTCCTGGAGACACAGATGATGGCGGAACCCCTCAGGCTGTGTAAACTTCAGATTGATAATTGGGCAAACTAGTTTTCGATTACACTGCCACGGACTCTTGAGATGACCGTTGAACAGCTATTGTTTCTGTTGCCGTAACTGCTTATCTGCCCGACGATGAGTCTCAAAATAGGTAGGTGAAACACCCGCATCAGTTTAAACTTTGGACGCTGGGAATTAATTTCAAAAGGCCTTTGGATACCTTATTTCATAACACATGGTTACCACAACACATGCGGTGCAAAATGTGTCTACTGCACCATTTTTTTCTCGATTAATTCCACAATTATCAACTAATTTGCAAACGTGTCTAAATTGCGTCAGTTTCTGAATCAGTTCACTATTTCTATCTTTGCATTTGCTTTGCGGCCACTGCATTCTATTCATCACGGGGAACGTCTAGAATTCGTAAACGAGGACGTGCAACCAATCGGCAGACTGAATTCACCACTTGCTTGTGAGCCAGTGTGAAGACCCTAACCTGAGGTACCATTTTTATCCGCTAGGTGGTGAACTAGGTGTGTCTCCCAAGAACCCAAGGCTCACATGTGGTCGGTAGGTACGTTAGCAGCAAACTCTAGTTCAGATAGTGGTCGATAGGTGGTGCTGACAGTAGCAGCGCTCCCTCGTGATGGGAATTGGGCACTGGTTAACAGCAAAGCGCTGACGCATTCGCTCACCCGACGTGCGATCGAATATGGGGGATTAATATGAGGCAGCAACGCGACCATTCGAAAGAAAGGCCAAACACTTCTGCAGTCGCTGGCCGTGCCTGCGGTGAACCGGCATTGGTCTTCTGTATCTTGTCGAGCCATGTCCGAACAATATACCGTCATTTTGTGAAGGAAAAAGTAATTAAACTCAGGTTCGCGCTTGGATGCCAGGGCTGGACTGCGGATCGCATGTGCCGAGCGGTATGTGGATCTTTTAATTAGATGTTAATTCCGGACCCTGAGATCTGCGTTTTGGATTTATGCGCATGACATCTGTTTGGCTGCAGTCCCATTTGGCATGCCGCTTCAAATTATTTGCATCACTTATCAGCCCACGTTTTTACTTAATGTTGAGGTCTAGTGAGACGAACAACCAGATCAAAATAAACCAAGGTCCAGGGCCCTGGCCTCCTGTTTGTTTCTGCGGAGAAGCAAGTGACCGGGTTCTACCCATAAATTTAAACATGCCTGGATCCTGCATGACACAGTATCCATGACAATTATCATGACAAGCTGTTTTCTTATTGCGAAGCATGGGCTGGATCTCTGCATGATTCGGATCAAACGCCAGGATAGCCGTTGTCCGATGGTCTCGTTACATCGCACGACAGCCTGATGCCCGCCTCGGGGCGGGTGAAAATTCCACTTCACACATCTGCATCCACCGTCAGCAGGTGATGGATGCTGCATCTTCGTCAATGGTCGTAGTCGGCGCTGCCTTTATGTGCCTAGGCGCACATTGGCAGCAGTTAAACCATTCCATAGATCAAGATCCCACTTTTTGTTTGAGATTTCCATGTTAGATAAGATGATCCGATGCTATCTAATGACTCATGGACGGGGCGTGGTGAAACAACCGTTCTGAACCATTTATAATCCGTCTCTGCACTGAGCTAAACGAAAAATAGCCTGCGTTTTTCTGTGCGCTGCAATACTGGTCTCAGAGTGATGCATTGCTGCACTGATCTCACTTCAGGCATGACTGACATGAAATCCGAGGCCAGTATCAGCCCCGGAGCGCTCGGGGCGGCAGCGCCAACAGGCGACCCGACCGCCGCGTGCCGCAGCTGGAAGCCCCGCCCCATCACACGGGGAGGCCAATTGAGTCATCTGTCCCGATTATGCCGGTCACGCGGATGAGAATGGCTATTTCATCAGACTCTCGCTGGTACGGCCCCCGCCCGCACGGACCGACGCACGCCGAGACGACATTTCTGGCCGTCAGAACACCGGACAGGCTTTCTAGACGGTCGTTACAGATAGCATCCGGAGGACACTGCGCTCATTTTCAAGTATGGGGAATGTTTTCTCAAGACGGCTCCGTCCCGAGGCGGTGCTTTCCTTGATACAAGCCTCCTAATTGGGCACGGTGTGTTCCCATGCTCGTGATGCAGCATAGAAAGCTCTCGATCTTCCTGTCAGCAAGATTGGGAAGTCGGATCTGACACCCTTCACGAGAAGCTCCATGTTATGACTTGTGACGCCCCGTACAGCGTACCGGGTGGTAGCGTTCTTCTCCTCCAAACCGCTCTACGAAAACCGGCACGTGACTGATTCTATTCCTGGGAGTATCCGGAAACCAGCATGTGACTGATTCTATTCTTGGGAGTATCCGGAAACCAGCATGTGATTGGTGCTACTCCTGGGAGTAAAGCACTTTTCCATGGAGGCGACCAGCACAGTTGCCCCTCGTGAACACTTCTCACTAGCAGTCGGGTGCATTGAGTGCGGTTTACGGAGCAAGCAGGGCCAGGAGCCTCGTTAGCAGCAGTTCTTGAGCCAAGCAGTCCCTTGAGAATGGACAGAACATGCTGATTGTCCATGACACCGGCTGTCTGACATCGTGTTATGCGCGTTCGTGTGCCGGCACTCGGTTCTTGCTGCGCTGTGCAATGACGAAGTCATTAGGAAGACCATCCAGGCGGCCTCAAAACAATTGCGAAAGAACAACAGTATACGGGCCAATTAACGCTAACGAATGCCAGTAAATGATGCCTCTCCCGGTGGGAGTAAGAAGCCAGAGCCTCGTGCGCCTCTCAGAAAATAGCTTTGAAGGGCACTTGCTGAGGCCATCGGAGAGGGATGCTTCTGCTACCTCTGCTGCTGCCACCACGAACTTCACGATGCTCCATGGTCAAGAGCACAGGGCCCCTAGTAAACACAGAGTGTACAACGCCGAAAGGAGCCCGACGCTCCTTCGAGTAGTAGGAACAGACGGACGGACGGACGGACGGACGGACGGACGAAAGGACGGATGGGCGGATAATTGTAAGATGGGAATATTCTTTTTGATGATCCTCTCTCTTTTTCGTTGAAGGGAGTCGTACTCATATGCTTAACGGCAGACACAATCCTCATTCATTCGGTTCGGAGTATTATCCATCCTGTTCTTTCATTTTGAGTCGTCTCGCGTCTGTCACATGTTTCAGCTTCCACCGTGACTTTATGTCAGTGAGTTTCACGTCGGGCCTCTTCTGTACATTTCGACCTGACAAGACCTTAATTGGCCCAACGTGACCTGATCCGATCATTGCTGGCCCAAGCTGACCCAAATTGACCCGACCTGACTCGACCCGACCAGATCAGGGTCTGCGTCATCCGACCTGTCCTGATGTGGCGTAACCCGGCTCAAACCGACACGACCAAGACCGGCTGGAATATTTTACATTATTTAGAATCCATTGAAATCATAAAGGTAATATATATATATATATATATATATATATATATATATATATATATATATATACTTGCACATATGCAGATACAGGTATCTTTACATATATACTTAAGTCGTAAATTACGATCTTTAAATGAAATTGGAGGATTGTCAAGTGTTGCTTTCCCTTCCCTCACTTGTCCCAAAAGTCCAAGTGTTCAAAAGGATCTGGGAGAGGAAAGAGACTCACGTTTGAGCAGGTGCGACTCTGGCATCTCCTGCCGCCCAATACCGCCGCACGACAATCCTGTACAAACAACCCTCGATGGATCGTAAGCTTCGCCGCCAGTGTACCTGCTTCGAGGTACACTGGAGAAGAGCGGGAGCGGACTGTGAACCCTTTGTAGGTCGTGATCCGCAGATTGTAGGTCGTGATCCGCAGGTAGAGACTCCCGAGCAATGTTCCCTTTGACCAAATCATCCGCCACTCGTTGCTGATGAGTTGTGTGCACCCGTTATCCAACCCTTTGCTTTTGTCCACAACCTTAGTTCCAGATTATGGAAGAGGTTTAGGAAGGGTCGGGGGTGGCGCCACGGTTTCCAGTTGGAGAGTATGATTTTACAGGTGTCTTCTGGACAAAATGGGGCCTCCCCACAGGGGTCACCTTGCGCAGTGCCGTATTCAACGGTGAGGGGCACGGAGGTCATGCGCCTTCTTATCAAAATGTTCTATCATCTCCATGTCAATACCATATATCTATATCTGTGGTACCTAAGTTCATGAATTTCGACAGTGAAAAAGACGGAATTGAAACTTTCTTATTAGCTAACAAAGGGTCCGCTAACCGAAAACAGGGCCTCCTGTTCCTGTTGCTTCGTCTCAATGCATAAAGAGCCCTCCCAATCGAGAGTAGGATGCTACCGCCCAAAGAAGGGGCCTCCAAATCCAGCCAAGGGGTCTTGATATCCCAAAGCAGGGCATCCTGATGCGGAACCGCGGCCATCTGATACTTGAATGGGGCCTTTTGTTCCTGAATTAGATGGGGCCTCCTTAACATAGAGGGTGTCCCCTGACCCGGAACAGGGTCCTCCTACTCTTTTTATTGGGGGCTCCCCGAGCCAGCAAAGGGGCCTCCCTAGCACACATTTGGGCTCCCTGATCTGGAGCGTTGGTACCTTATTCATAACGGTGACCTCATGATCCAAAAAAGGGTGTCTTGATATAGCAACGGGTCTGCGGAGCCTCATTTATCATTTTCGAGGTTAGTTGCGAGCGTCTCCTGAATATTGTTTTTGATTGGGCAGCTACAGTACCTTTAGTCTGAGAAGAAGATGACTTCCAAAACATTTTGTGGGGGGACATGCTCTTACCTCTCGCCTCCCTGCCTGCCGGCAGGGGCAACTACCCCCTCTGCCCCCCCCCCCCCCCGCCTCCCGTTGAGCCGCCCTTGGGAGGGGCGGTTTCAGATGCCTCTAAACCTACTATCTTGCATTGCTAATTGAAAAAGGACTGTGACTGAAGACGTTTGCCGGTAAAAAATTGCGAAGAGTGGCAATTTGCAGCACTCTTAAGAAGAAAATCTAACAAACATTTCTTTAACGTTCTACACACGCCCGTACATATACCTATAGGGGCAACCACGGATGTGGGGGGAGTGGAATACCCCTCCTTTTGTTTCGAATTTTGGTCATTTCTACCATAGATGGCTAACAGTGTGATGCACTTTTACTAGGCTCTGTGCCATCCTTGAGAAAATGTGACTGTAGCCCTGCCCACATTCGTATTTTTCCGAAAGTTGTACCCAGCCCGCTATCCATTCCATTCATGCACGGGTGCACTTACCCAGCCCACAAAATCCGTACCCGCAGACCTACGCTGCCAAGACAGGACACGCCATTCTGCAGTGGTGACGTCATGGTGTGACGAGGTGACGTCACAAGTGATCGGAAGCGGAGCCCCAGCCCCCGATAAAGTGCGGAGCCCGCCTGGTGGGTGTGAGAGCACAAGGTGATACCCCATGTCCTACGACGCTTGACGGCTCGGCCGGGCACTGAGATGCGCCGAGACCGATCAGACAAATGCGAACCAATCCCTGTCCGTTCTGACTCTGGCTGAGTTAAGTTAGACGAGACAAGAGCAGATAGGTAGATCAAAGCTAGATTGACTGTGACGTCATGATTCTTAAGGTGTTTAAATGTAAGATGTAAATTGCAAATTCATGGACTTTTCTGGCAATCATCCTCTATTTTTCCGGATTGCATGCGCACTGCAGCTTAGGAAAATAAGCACAAATGACACTCGTATATCTGATGTTTAGCACCGCAATTCATTGCCTCCTATGTTTTTACGGGCCTTGAGATTGCATGAGTTAGGACCATGCTACAAAAGGAGCACAACCCTTTCCTGGCACAGATAAGGCTGTTTCCTGTCACCCCTTGTCTGGGCATCATTAGCCGGCCTCTGCTGGTGATATTTTCCTTTCGGTTATGATTAGCGCTTTGTTTGGATTTCGCATGAGCAACAGACAGTGTACACTTGCGTTATAAAACGTCATCGAACAGTCGTGCATTTGAGGTGGAGACACCATACGAAAAATCATTGCCATGATTATCACCAACGTATTGCGCTTGCGTCGTCGAATGCGCTAAATCGTATGGCATCTACACACAGATGCAGCTCAATATTCGATAGATTTTTGGGATAGCGATAAATGTAAGACGGCTGGCCTACATGATTTACATATACATATCTCTTGATGATACGTTACAGCGTTAAGTTACGCAAACGTTCTGCATGGGTTCCGTTGGGGTCAAAGTCGTTGCTAAACTACCCACCCAGGAAATCAATTACGTGCGGTTAATCACACACCGATTCTGCCGACGGATTTTAGCGTGCCATGCAACTCCACGGCACTGCCATCCCGCACCATCCACTCTTTTGGTCAGTCGGTACCTAATGACGGCTATTTGCTAGCCGCATATGAAAGATTTCCGCGACGAGAAACCCTGTGTCCGTGGTTTCCGTGGTCTGTGATGGACGTTTTTTTTCACGCCACGCAGTGCTCGGATTTCCAGCGCTCTGGCAAGACGACCACTATGGCACGACAACGGGCTTTTATTCAAATGTTTCTGGGCCTGATACAAGTCATCACCTTGCAATCTCGATAGCTGCGGATTCTTAATCACCAACTAGAAAATGCAGTTTGCAAAGATTTGGAATGCTTCGAGGAAAGGCGGATAGATAAGGTGGAGCGATAGTCATTATCAGCGCAAAGGTCGGACAAACAGGACGGCGTTTAAGCATTTCAGCTACGCTGCTCACTCCCCCCAACCCCTTAACCACACTCTCCGCGTATCGTGACGAGATATTTCCGGCCCGGGGTAGCAGACGGGTGCGTCGATTTCTCCGCGCCACCGCGGCCAGGTCGATCGCGGCTGTGAACCGCAGTGTCGACACTCCGCTTCAGTTACCTGCCGCTCTGCAGGGTTGCATCACCGCTGGGCGTCCGGCGACATCGAGACGTCAGGTGGTGTCTGCCGGAGATCTCAGCAACGCCCCGCCGCCTGCCCCGAGCGGCCGAGCTCACATGGGGCCGGATAGAGGCTCGGCAGACTGGGGCAGGGGCGACGCAGCAGAGGAGAGGAGAGGGGAGGGGGAGACGTAGATGGTGGCCCTGGAACCTCCTCAGCGCTGTGATGGATAACTCGGCCGCTCTGAGAGCCTGGACAATGACCCTGCGCCGATTGGGCGTGACGTACCGCTGGCGATCGTGGCCGACCGGACGTATAGTGCCTCTGCAGCACTGCACCAACGTCACTCGTCAAAGCAATTGAATGATCTGGCAAAGGCACTGGATCAGCATACGGTGTGACGGTACAGGCTGCACCTGGCAGACGACTGGAAAAGCTACAGCTGACAGCTTCGGTGGACCGGTGCGACCGCACGCGCTTCCTCGCGGAGCCTGGCGCGACGCGGCCTCGTCCAGCAGACTGGTGGTCCACGGCGGTACTCCTGGACCGGTCCAGCGGCCGTCCGCCGCCTGACACGGCCCGCCGACTCGGGTCCGGCTGACGTACTCCGGTCTACGGGGAGCAGACAGGCGCTGATTCACTGCCGTTCTCTCCGACCGCTAATGGTCGCCTTTCTACAGCAGCCGCCCTGCGGTCGGGCGTTAAACGTTTGTGCCGGCGGCCGGGCGGCGGCACTTCTGCCGGTCTGCCCGCTGCATGACACGACCCGGAGAAACGCCGTCCGCCCTCGGCCCGGCCGGGGTCGCATGGCGACCTGAACCGGGGTTAACAGAGTGCGCTGTCACGGCAAGGGTGAGGAGAGGCGCGAGCCTTGGTTGTTCTATAATCATCTCACGGACGTTGCAACTGAGTGGGGGAGTACTGGCTCAGGACAAAATGGTCGTGGTGGATCGAAACTTTCTGCCGGCTGAGGTCTTGTTTCCCGTTGCATCGAGTATTGTAGGTTGCGACGCCAATAACAGAAATGCTTGGACGCGTAGGCCAACACGCACTCGGGGGAGCTTGACCCCCCCCCCCCCTCTCCCTGAGGGTTTTGCGGAGTAGTTTCCGAACGGCGCGTTGTAGCCACGCCAAACTTTGGAAAGCTGTAGATAACTGAATAGCATATCATTTGGTATACAAATTTAGATGTACCTTGTAAGGTCGCTGGCCAGATTAGAGCCAAGCCATGGATTCAGCGAAGTCAATTTCAAGGAATGCTTCAATGAAACCAATTTCGTTGACCTAGGATCAGGTATAACGGTCAGACCAAGGTCAAAACCAGCCTGCCTTTTGACTCTAAGCTGGCTGTATGGGGTAGGTTTTGGTGCTCATTTAATATTCATTAATAACATAAACCCTGTTATATATCTTCCATGAACTTCTGACTGGTAAGAATAGGTCACTGACCTAAAATGACCCAGGTCAACATTTTGTTTTAGAAACATGCTGCCTAGCGTAATCTTTGTCGCCTATTCAAATGCAAAGCCCAAAGCAGTCATGTATGATTTTGGTCACTATGACCTTCGAAATGTCAAAGAAGGTCATTGACCTTGGGTGAGTGTGTGACGTTTTGCTTAGAACATGTGTCTAGGTTTTGGGGGCGCTTTAGAGACCATCTTGGAGTTTGACCTCGTTTGGACTTACCTGACCAAAGTTCATAACTCAGGAACCTGAAAATTTAACCTAAGTGAGTTCACGTACAGACCAAAACACCCTGTGAATTTGGTGTTTCTAGCCCTCTTAGTTCCTGAGATTTCAGGGGGTCAAATTGACCTCACTCGAGCGAAGGGTATCCAACTGACCACCCGAGTGCGTGTTAAAAACCGGAGTTATAGCAACGACGTCTGCGAAGGCATCATTAAGTATATAACCATGTCATAGAAGGCTGAATCGTGTTTTTTATCATCCTGTCACGATTACCGGGAAACAGCGTAGGTGTTGGCAAGTTAAAAGGCTGACAGATTTGCCTATCGTTCTCGCATAGTAAAACACGCGACCTGGCGTGGTAAACATAACGGCATGATACATTGTGGTGGCAAGTACTTTGGGCCTCTTGGGTTGTTTCGTAGTCACGTCACTAGAACACATTTTACATTTGGTTTGATAGCATCAGATTCACAGTCGAAACAATCCCGTTAGTCTCGTTCCCCGGTTGGCTTAAGACAATCCATACCATCTAACCTTACTCGATGGCAACAGCGCACACGGATCACCTGACCTGTATGGCTGACCGCACGCGCTGACCGCGCCCTCCGCCGTTGCAGCTGATCGGAGACACGCGACAGACGGTGCGGGACCTGATCTCGCACGTGCTGCTCGAGTTTCGGGTGGAGGAGCCACTGCTCCGCCTGGGGGACTCGCTGGCCGAAGCCGACCCGGAGGCCGAGGCGGCGCTGCTGGAGGGCGAGACGCTGATCGTGGAGGAGGGCCGGCTACAGCACCATCCGCGCGCAGGTGAGTCGGTCCGCTGGCTGACCGGGCCGCGTCCAGCCGGCCACCGCTGGTGCACGGCAAAGCCTCGAACGCAAACGCCGGTGTCCTGCGCGCGCTGCCCTAACATGCCATCAGAAGATGATGGCATCTGACAAGGTGCGAGGGGGTTTATGGCGTGAGGAAGCTCCATGACCGAAATAATTATAGACTTCAGATTTCAGAAGCGCGCTTCCTAGCCCCTTATTCGCTTGAACATATTCGATGGGGTTAATTGTAGGGGACGATGGATATATCACCCCTGAGTCTGCATGGGTGGTTCGGGCTGAGAAGCAAGATGTGGGAATGATTCTCGCTAAGGCCAAACGTCCTGGGCGTCATGCTCAGTGCACTGGCCGTTGCATTTTTCCCGCCAGCAGCCGTGATAGCGAGTGACGTGGTTGCACTTGGAGTCGGCCCATTACTTGTGTCCGGAACTAATTGAAAGAATGTTTCCCTGCCTGGCTGCCTCACTGCAATGAATTCATCGGGCTCCAAACGGTGCAGCTGATTGGCGATCCTTCTTGACGTCACTCAAATTTTCTGTCCTCAAAATACATGCAATGCCAAGCATAACTGGAAAGGCCCAGTTGAGCAATCCGTTCGGCTAGTCCGCAGCTACCGCTCACGTGCCGGGTGACAGCTACAGGTGCTCCGCACACGCGCCAGGTGACAGCTACAGGCGCTCTGCCAGATTACGTGCAGTGCGCAGCATTAGCAATGTTTGGTGGATTTAATGAGCAGCACTGTCAACAGGCTTTGTGCAACACTACATCCTTTCAATTTCTTATATCAGAAGCGGGTCACACGAAGCGGAAACGAATCCACAATGCGGCAGGCTAACAGCGTGCCAGAACCAACACGCTGTCAAAAGACTGAACACGGAGATAAGTTGTCATGGTTGCGAGTTATCACGGAAGGATTTGTGGGTGGGAAAGCTCCTTGAGCTGCACGGAAAGTCGCACATGCCGATAACTTGATGGTTCAGTGAGCTGCCATTGCGACCAAAGCGCGCGCTTAATACGGGCCTCTGTCTCCGCCCGTTGAACTGGACTGAAGTCCCAACCCGGCCCCCGTGCGGCGGTGGCACCTGTCAGCATCGGACTGGAGTGCTGCGCTCGGAGACCTCCCGGCTTCGGCGGCTACGGCTCGGACCCACTTGGCTCCGATTGCGCAGCTCGTATTCCTACTCGGTTTCGCCTGGACAAGCCGTGTAGCCCTACTTGCGTCCGGTTGGGTTTTGTCCCTGAGAGCACGGCAGTCCGCAGAAAAAGTCACACTCTTGCTCCTCTGACGGGTCGCGCGTAGCCCCAAGCGTCGCCTATGCCGCTTCCATCCCAGTCGTCTGGCCGCGCACACCCTGCAACCGCCGAGCACGCCGCGGCTCGGCCCCGGCCACGCCGGTCCTGCGCAGCGGTCCTTCGTGACCAGGCCAGCCGTGTGCCATTGCGTCAGCGACCGCTGCCGCCGGCGGGGGCCGGTGGGGCCCGCTAATTGTCAGATGGACGGCTTTGGTGCGCTCCGGCCGCCCACAGCCGTACCCGCCGCCCCACGCGGCGCCGCCGGAGCGCAGCCTAGCCTGACGTGCCACCGTCACAGCGTGGGGACAGTGTGGCGGTCTCCTGTCACACGGCGACGGCCGGCGCTTCCAGCGACGTAGCACGTGGAGAGGCCTGCATTCTTAAGTCAGAGTAGTACGTGGAGAAGTGCATGGATAAGCCCACGTATTTAAGTCAGAGCATATGGAGAAGTACATGAGGAGGCCAGCGTCCTTAAGGCTGGGTGTATGGAGAAGCACACGAAGAGGCCCGCGTCCCTAAGCCGGAGTGTATGGAGAAGCACATGAAAAGGCCCGCGTCCCTAAGCCAGATCGCATGGAGAAGCACCCGGAGAGGCTCGCGTCCTTATATCAGAGTACATAGAAAAGCTCCCTGACTCCTGTTCTGATGGGCGGAAAAACCAGTACGGTCCCCTTGCAACGTCTGTTGCCCGCATCGTCTGAGCCCGCGAGCCACCGTCAAATGGGTAATCACTCATTTTAACGCAGTCACTTCCACCCGTTCTCACTGCATCGTGCATAGCCAACACAATGAGTACAGTAGCAAGTCTTTAAAGTGGGTTGCATTAGTGAATTACAATGTTTTGATCAAGGCTTTTGATCTCGCATCTCTGCTCTGCCAACGCGGTTTCACTGCTCTTTTGCTGCCCAGTCACTCATGGCGTCCACTATTACTGCTTCTTCCATATTAGATCCTCAAATACAGCTTGAAAACGTGGAGTGGCTGGAGGCTTTATACCCCACACCGTCATAAAAACCATGCGTCTATCTGGTCTTGGTTCACGTGGACCAATTCCTTCGGTCGCTATCGTCTGCAGCCTTTCCTGGCTCCGCAGTGTAGATATTGATCAGGAGTCATTGAAACAGACTGCTCGGAGCAGGATTGATAGCTGCTTAACATTCCTCACCCAAGCGGCGTGTCATGTAGTTTGTTTTCCAGTTAACATGTGTGATAAGATCTGAATAATTTCACTAGCTCTCGTTAGAAGCACAGCGTTCCGATAACGGTGAATTTGCAAAATGTTATGGAAGCATCCGCGCAAATTACCGCGGTTTGGAATTTAAAATGATGCACTTGAGCCGTTCATAATTACTGGAAACACGCATGACGTGATGCAACGAGTGTCGCGCATATGCAGCAAAACGGGTGCATCACAGGTCAACCAGGGATAAAAGGGCAAAGCAGACATTTTTTGATAATGTGAATCCGGAAAAAGAGTACATGTTTGGTATTCTCTCACGGTTGCCTGACTGCCCCAACGGATATGATGCGCCCAGTTGTCTACACTGGCTCCATCGATATTGGCTGTCAGCGTGCATTGTTCGCTTATTTCCAGCGCTCCCCAGCTGCTCGTGCAGATGAGCCCATCGGGGGGGGGAGGGGGGGAGGGGACGTCCCTCGTTCGGTCGTGCGATGACAAGTCCCGCACTTCCAGCACGCTCGCGTGCCTGGCGCTCTGTGCAGAGCCCACAGCGGAGCAGCGGCGCCCGCCTTGGGAAGCGCCTGCGCTCTGGGACAGGCCCCGGGCCCGCCGAGGGCGTGCGAACCACGACGGGTCACGGGGACCGCGCCAGAAATGGTCCGACACACACACGGGGCGGCGCATTTTTAGTTACACATTGTCGGCACTCGTTACTCAGGCCGTTTCCGCCGCCGGCGGCGCGGCGGTCGGCTTCACGGCATCCGAGTCTCAGTCCCTCAGCGTGCCGCTTTCTGTCATGGATTCATTAGCCCAGGCGAGGGGTGTGATGCGGCGCTGTTCCGGTTGTACGGGCGTGGGCCGACGTCAGTCGCGGACGCGTCGCGAGTGGCCCGCCGGGTCGTCACGTCCGGCGGCTGGCCGGGGTCTCCGGGGACGGCTGGATCGGCTTAGTTTTTGCCGTTTGACTGTTGCCAGGCCAGCGAGTCCAATTAATGAATACCGGCAGGCCGGCGCCGGGCTCATGGTCAGCCGAAATGGAAGGCATGTATGACGACCCACGGCCAGCCGAAATGGAACGCCTGTGTGACGAGCGATGACTACGATGCCCCGTGCGAGGCGTGTTACCATGTTTGGCCGGCCGCTCCTGGAGCGCGGACCCAGTGAACCGACCAGCTGCCGACCAGAGCGCAGGACGCTCAGGTGGTGCGTAGCTGCTCTGTATCCGCGTGAGCTTGGCGAGGAGCATGACGTGTCTTTACACGGCTCTCAGATTGGGAGGTCGCTTTATTCATGGTGCGACCGCATGTTCTGGTGTCAAGACGCCGGACATAAGCATATGCTTACATGATGCATGCAGCCACATGCCTTCCCGGATGCGCAACCCACTTCACAAATATGAATAGCAGTGCATGTCTGACTGATTGCTGCATGCTGCTGCTCAGTAGTTCCCTCGTTAATGAACGTTACAGCGGCGCTCATGCACGCTGACCTCTGCTCATAGGTGCGGGAATATGCGAATAGCGGCATTATGACAATTTTATCGCCCGATCCTGGTATTGCTACTACGATATTTGATTCTCTGAAGGATGTATGTGGCTTAGTTTCTCACGTTCTTCACGGGTATCGACTCTAACTGTTCGTGTCGTTATTCTGATTGCCCCTAATAGTCGTGGGGATCACGCGATAGATATTGTTGGCTGCCTCGATTATGTGGTTCCAGGTCAGTCGACTGCTTTTTTATTCAACAAATGCATCCTTGATGGTCTTTATTAGTGGTGGCTCTGATAAACTGGCTTGTTTACCGTGGGGGCAGCTTTTACTTTTTGTGACATTGTAAATCATTTTGTTTTGTCGAAAATTGCTTGATTTATGCTGTGCGTGAAGCATTTCGATAAGTTAGTGTGAAAGGGATCCAAGACATCGTGTGTCGCTTGTGGCAAAAAAAAAACTGCACTGTTTAAACAGATGACCTATGACTAATCAGCTTGCTCTGCGATCAAGTACTACCGATAGTGGTAATCAACTGTCAGCAACACCAGAAAAAGCCGGTATTGTTAGCCAAACTCCGCTCGTGGGCCCCGCGTTCCAGTCAATTGGCCATTTGTTACCAGCCGTCATAAACGGCAAAAACGCCAGAAACGATCCCTGCTAGTAAATCACCGATAAAAACCCGGCTGGGACGTCAGCTGGCTCAGTCGGCGCGCTCTAAAGGCGGCCCGGTCCAGCGCTTCACGCCTGCCGCCCGGCCGCGACTTCGGCACGAGATCAAACGGCGCGCCGCGGCCGACCGTGTTTTTTGTGCCCGGTTCACGGTCGGGCAAGACATCCCCAGCCGCAGTCGCAGCCACGCCGCCCGCCGAATTAGCCGTGCCGCAAAAAGGCCTCTGCCGCGCCGTGCCCGTGTCATTACCGTTGTCGCTGCGTGTCAGAAATCGTCGCGACGGCGGCCGCCACCCAATTAAAGCATTACCTCGGCTATACCCCGGTGCGGAAAAAGTGCGCGGTACGGCCGGCCGGCGGTGGCTGCTCGATCAGCTGGTACAGCCGGCGGGAGGCCGGAGAGGTTTCCGTGTGGGCCGGGCCACTGACGGGCGCCGGCGCCGCCCCCGTCCGCCCCCGCGCGGGCCCGTGATGTGCCCTGGCGGCCGCCCCGGGTCACGGGTGGCGGGCCCGGCGCGCCGCGGCGCCTGCGCTGGCGAGGCGTCACCTGGCCAGCCTGGCGTTCCCAAACGGTACGCCTTGCCGGCGGTAGGCTGGTATCCTTTCACACGCATTTCCGTCGACTCCGAGGCGAGACGGGTGCCATCGGTCACAGCTTTCGCAGCAGGCTTCTCATGAACCGTACGGCTTTTCTAACGCGCAGCCAGCTTTCCAGCATTCTTTCAAAAGCGGGATCGACCATGTGTCAGATGGAGCCCGCTAGTCCTGCATTGAGTGAGGGAATAGAAGCAGGCGAAAGGTGTTCGGTCCGACAACGGCTTGCAGAGAGTTCCCCGGTGTGTGGACAAGAGCCGCACAACCCCAGACCTGTACAGGCCGGCAGGGGATAATGCCAGTGCGCTCGAGGTGGCGCCGCTTTCAGTCAAAGATTGGTTGCTTGAACAGGACAAATACATTCCGTTCATTGTGGTCGAATATCTACAAAACGGTCTGTCGGTAAATTGCACCTCTTGCACCTTACCTCCATTCCTGTCGGCATGGGCAGCAGCAAAGGCGCACCTCGTGTTGTTTGTTCTGTCGGACCCCAGTGATAGCGCCACCAGAAAGGCCCCGGAGGCGCGTCAGATGTCGAGCCACTGGAGCCGGCCTGGCTTCCTTTCGCCGACGGCTCGCTGGCCAGCTGCGCGGGATACAGCTCCAAGTGTGCCGTGGCGCTGTTTCATTTCGTTATTGAAAGGAAAGCTGTGAAGCCTGAAGATGCTTTAACGACAGGCCTCCGTCGCAAACCTCAAGCACATACTGCCTTCCCGTGGCCTGGGCTCAGTAGAGTTATGCCAAACGATCTCCCCAGCACACCGTAGATTTATGCAGACGTATGAGACAATGTTGCATTAGTAGGAACAAAGAACAAAACAAACAACTTGGTATCGGTAATTTACAACTTGAACTGTCGCAATATTTCCGTGACTAATAGTCACGAGAGCAAATCACCTTACGGACTGCAGATATCTTGCAATACCTACTCGACAGGTTACGCACGACTCTAGTCTTGGCTGCCTGCAAGCTTGGGCACGACCACCTCGATCCTCATTATTGAAATTTGCTATCGATGCACACGTCGCGGTAGAAAACACTTCACATTAAACATGTCAGCCGGCATTCAAACAACCTCCGGTCAGGTGCAAACCGGCCTTCATGCCTGTTCTTCGTCGGCGTCATAAGCTATGCGGGCTGCATGATAGCGCGCTACAATGAATTGGCCTTAAGTTTTGTCTCCGAAAGTTCACAGGCCGTCCCAGATTGATGAACTCTCGCCCTTCAAGTGCCCTCCAGCCAAATCTCCCCCACTTCGCTCCATGGGCCTCGCTTCTCCGTTCATATACCCGGCGGCCTACCATTGACACTGCCCCTCCCCTCCGCGCACGCTCTGCGGGCCGCTCCGGCCGTGACAGCGGCTGAATGAAGCCGTTCGGCGGCGTGACCGTGGCCTGCCGGGCCCCGCGCGCCGTGCGGTCCCCCTGCAGCGGCGCCCACTAACGATTCTGGATCGCACAGCGAGCTGGAGTGCGGGGGCCGCGCGGAGGCCCTGTCTGGGCCAGCCACATCCCTATCCCGCACGCCCCGTCGCCGTACCCGCCGGCACCCGAGGGTGCCCATCGGATTAAACGGCGTCGGCAGCTGGGAGGGGCGGGCGGGTCCGACCTGGCACGTTCAGAAAACCCCACCCAAGGGGAAATAGCACGTCAAGCTCCGCCACCCCGCCCGAGCCCATTCATTGACTCGGGGCTCGCGGCTCGCCCTGCCACTCTCCGGGCGGGCGATAAGATTGCGGCTGTGGGGCGGTAGCTCGACGGCGCTGGCGGCGGCGGCGGCGGCGCGGTGGTGGTGGTGGCCGGCCGGGCAGGCGGCAGTACTGGCTCGGCGGCGGCGGCGCGCGCAGCCGGCGAGGTGTCGGCGCGAGCGGGACGGGTTGCGGCGTGGCCGGGGTGACGGTGCGTGTGTGCGACGCGAGCGGTGGTATCGGGGGAGATGTGGCGGGCCGCCGTCCGCGTGGCCGCGTGAGGTCAGCCACTGCTATGGAGGATTCGGACACAGCGTGGACGCCATGATCATCCAGAGCGAGGCGGACGCAGACGCCAAAGGTTAGCTCGTGACCGTCCACTCCCGCCGCACGGTCAGGCGGCGCACGCTGCTGCCCCGGGGCCTCACGTCCACTTCCCCTTTGGCGAGCGGCCTTGCGTCACTCATATGCCGCATGCTGCATCAGGGGAGCTCTGCGGATGGAAGGTGCGCAGAGCTGAAAGCGCAGGGCGTTACGCAGTTTATTGCGGGACCCAATCTATAAGAAGCCGATCATAAGACAGAATGTCTCAGCATGCTGCAGAGCACGCACAAGAGACAGACAGTGACTGCCAGTAATATGTCTCCAAGTGAAATGACGATACGAGCGGCACAATCATGAACCGGCTGAAGTCATAGTATCCTAAGTGACAGCTTGGAACAAGTGCATAACGGGCGGCGCGTCTGCCGGGGAGCAAGCGACTGCCGCTCGAGTAAGCCGGGACAGGTAGCCCGCCTCCAGACGGATCACATGTTTACCTGTGCAAATTGGCGCTGACATGGAGACGCGGGAGACAGGTTAGGCATACTCAGCATACCATCATCATATTCATGGGAGCGAGGGAGGAATGGCAGGCTATTTGATGGACGAGCCTTCATGGAAGACCAGCTTTGCAATCAGACGGGTCAAGTCTGGTACAGACGCTGCAGTGCACGACTAGCCGTTTCCAAGAAAATTAAGGACAGACAGCCTTCCTAATGCTACTTGGGGCGCGGAATAATCCTGGGAATGTTCCAGGCATCAATGGGTAGGGAGGCAACTATTGGTCACATGACTCACCGTTTGGCCGTACTCTCTGCCTGATGTAGATAACAATCTTGAAGCCATAAGGATACAGTTATCGGCCATGAATGAAAACCGGGCACGCATGGAAAGTAGCCTGTTGTTAACTGTGTAGAGCTCTGTACTGGCTTTGGCACGTACTCCAGTCAACAAGCGGGGCAAAACTCGCCTTAACAGTGTCAGTGTCCTCTGTAAATGGAGGGAAGCTCAAACGCTGAAAGGCAAGCTTACCAAACATGCGCACGTGGCGTGTCTTATCTATCTCTCCGAAGTGCACTTCAAATCAGATAGCTTAACGAAACATGCCCTACTTACTACAGGCGCCGCACACTCTAGCGTTCCTCCTGCATCGTCCAACGCGAATATTTTCTTGGCATTAATGACCCTTCCTCTTGGAAGCGTTGGCACTGATTGTCAGTGTGAGTGGCGCGCTGACGCTGCAGCCCGCCGCCCGGGATGTAGTTTTCTAGTTGGTTGGAGCAGGGGCTTAGTTTTTAATCAGTTGGGTGTGCTCCAGCCCCATAATTTAGGCTTCAAACTCCTCAACTTTGAGAAGAAAGTGAGTCAAATCTCGGGACAAATCCGTATCTTGGCGTATTTTTGGCGTACGCTGCGCGCACAGTCCTGCCCTGCTCGGCGCTCACTCATTTTGCGAAGCTGTCCCCCTGATAGGCGGATCCAGCCACGAATTTTCCTCCCCAGCCCCAAATTCATCTTGTGAAACCACACCCCGCCGTTGCCTCTGGACACCTGGGCGGCCGACCTGCACCTGTGTTCACCCTCGAAGATATTCACCCGTACTCCCCTCCGGCCAGTGGTACCGGCGGCCGTCTCCCCTCCAGGCCGGTGTTGCCGGCGGCCGTCTCCTCTCCCGGCCGATGTTGCCGGCGGCCGTCTCCCCTCCCGGCCGGTGTTGCCGGCGGCCAGAGGTACCGGCGGCCGTCTCCCCTCCCGGCCAGGGGTACCGGCCGTCTCGTTCCACAGCTGTCCTCTGCGGTACATACCTCCCTGCAACAGCCCTCCAGGTAGCATCTCTCCTGCAGTAGCACTCTGTACGGTGACACTACCGTAGCAATCCTCCGTGCCAGTACTCTTCTTACAGCAGTCCTCCGTGCAGCGCTCCTCCTGCTGCAGTCCTCCGTGCAGCATTCCTCCTGCATCAGTCGTCCGTGCAGTACCTCCGCGGCAGCCCTCGTATGTGAGATGGCCCTTCTTCAGCAGCCCTTCATGAGGTGCCCTTTCTTCAGCAGCCCTTCATGTGGCGCCCTTTCTTCAGCAGCCCTTCATGTGGTACCAATTTCCGAGAAGCCCCTCTGAATGGCCTCCGTAAGGTACCCGCTTTTGCAATATCCCGTCATGAATCCCAGTAAAGAACCGCTCTTGTCAAGCGCGTGGGAACCAGGAAGAGGGAGGGGGAGGACCCAGAGAGGACTGAGGGCTAGGCGCAGCGGCACCAATTTCAGTAAGGTCTACCATTTGTCCCTCCAACTCCAAATAAAATTTTAACATCAGCGCTATAGCGTTGCATGACGAAAATAGATTCCAAACGCGTTTTGCTCCACAGCCCTTGTTACGTTTGCACACCGGTGCCGGTTGCAGCTCCCCGTGCGGTACCCATCCCGCAGCACCCCGTCCGGGGCCAACTAACGGTATCCTGGGGCGACCCCCGCGCGCCGCTTTGTTCCTCTCCTGGCATCCCCGGCCGCCGGCGATTGTGAGCTATCCGCGGCGAGCAAATTGCGCGGCATCAGCCGCGGTGAACACACGCCGTTCGCCTGGGCGGATGACGGACAGCGTGGCGGCGCTGCACACGACTTAGCCCGCCCTGCCGCCGTGTGTTCCGCGGAGCTCGCGAGGCGCTGCTCTGACTGTGTGGTCCGATCCATCGGACGACGGCGGCTGCTCCTCCTGGCGCTGTCCGCCACGCTCCGGCGGCGGCAGCGGCGGCGGTGCTCGGCTCGGCCGGGCCCGGCAGACGGCAGAGACGCTCCCACCCCGGGGGGGGGGGGGGGGGTCACCTCCGAAGTGGCCGCGTTCAGCCGGCGCGCACGACCAGCGCCTGTCCTTGCGCGCCCACGGCCCAGCGCAGAGCACGCCCCGGCGGTGGCGCTGTCGCACGTGCGCCCCACGCTCTCGGCGGGGAATGCGCGGCCGTCGGCGTGGCGTCTGGTCGGACCGCACTGTCACCTGCCGTCAGACCGTGTTCAGATAAGACTGCGGCTGTCGGCCGCTCCGACCGGTCGGCATTGCGGCATTGGGCCGGGCTTTCATCCATACGCGCGCGTTTGCATGACCATATATGACGCCGGGACAAATGAACGAAGTGGCAGAACGTCGCGAACAAAACGACCCATTAGCAGAGTGCTTGTCTGGGAACTCGGCCAACAGACTGCAACACAAAGCAGCGCATTAGCATGGCTGTCGGCAAGTGCTGATGCGAGAAAGCGGGCTTTCTGCTGAGAATATTGGCGTTTTTCGGGTCGACTAAAGTCAAATCATTCCTCAGCACGCAGCTGCCATTGTTGCGCGCAGTCGGTCGACCGCAATTTCCACTGATCACGGGCATTTTCACCTTGTCACCTGGCGGAATTCTCAGCGGGCGCGGTCCCGGCTGTGCGCCGGCGGAGGCGGACGGGGTCGCAATGACCAGCAGGCGCCGCCTCGACGGAGAGCGGACGGGAAGGAGAGGGAGAGCACGCGGCGCCGCCTGACCAAGGCCGCCCGATCTGTGCCACACACCGGCCTCCGGCCGTCCGAGGAGAGATGACGCCAATCAGCGGCGCCGCGTCACCATTTGTCGCCGCTGACAAACGGCGGTGTTCGTGGGCGGCGCGGACCGGCGGCGGCCGTTTCCCACCGGCCCGCGCCGCCCCCTGCCGCCGTCCGCCGATCGCCGACCGGCCGCGGCACGCTTTCTACCTTTGTTTTACAACAAACCTCGTCGGCAAGCGGTGCGATACGGCCCCGGGGGGTACGGCGGCGGCGGCGGCTACCGAGCGGCGCCTCTGACTCACCCGCCCGGCTCGGTGTGCCGGCGCCGCGGTGGGACCGTATCGCGCTGAGTGTGCGTCAGCATGGCCTGGAGCCGCCGGCGACGCGCGGTGGACCGGCAGCGGGCCAGCAGCTGACCGCTCGGTCCCCGGCCTGATCCCACCGGCCCGACCGGGCAGCTGTGGCTCCAGAGACGGCGCAGCCCATCGGCGGCGGCGGGCGGGCAGCTGACCGATCGATCCCCGGCCTGAGCCCACCGGCCCGACCGGGCAGCTGCGGCTCCAGAGGCGTTGCAGCCCATCGGCGGCGGCGGGCGGGCAGCTGACCGATCGATCCCCGGCCCACCGGGGACCGAGCCCACCGGTCCGACCGGGCAGCTGCGGCTCCAGAGGCGGCCCAGCCCACCGGCGGCGGCGGGCGGGCAGCTGATCGCTCGGTCCCCAGCCTGAGCCCACCGGCCCGGCAGGGCAGCTGCGGCTCCAGAGGCGTTGCAGCCCATCGGCGGCGGCGGGCGGGCAGCTGACCAATCGATCCCCGGCCCACCGGGGACCGAGCCCACCGGTCCGGCCGGGCAGCTGCGGCTCCGGAGGCGGCCCAGCCCACCGGTGGCGGCGGGCGGGCAGCTGACCGATCGGTCTCCGGCCCACCGGGGACCGAGCCCACCGGCCCGGCCGGGCAGCAGCGGCTCCGGAGGCGCCCCAGCCCACAGGAGGGCGGTGCCGACCCCCGAGCGGTCGTCAGCCCGAGCTGCCTGCGCAGTCGACCGGGCCGGCCCGCGGGGTCACAGTCCAGCGCGCGCCACCATTTGTAACAGCACGTGTCCTCGGCCGCTGCCCGTCGGGGAGCGTATCACCGGCCCGTATCGGGCCGTCATCTTACACGAAATTAGAGGAATCCATTTTCTGCCTACGCGGCCGGCGCCGCGCCGGCGGTCGCCGCTCCCAAGGAGCCGCGAGCCGTCACTGAGCGAGCGCCGGCGGTCCAGTGGGCTCGCGAGCTGTACCCTCACGACACACCGGGCACTGCCCGGCGTAAAAGCTGTCCAGTTCTTGCGGGATCTGGCCACTCTCATAAGTTTTGACATGTCCACTCAAAAGTCATCTGGAAAACCTTTCCGTCAGCTTTTTTTCTCCTCTCTTCGCACAGGTCGGTTTTTGCATGTCAGGGGTGGTGTAAGGTGCGCTTTTCCCTCATACAAAAAACCGTGCGCGTCACTTAAGCTGTCAGTTCTCCACAGTATTACCAGCTGTCTAAAGCCGTCTAGAATGTCGAGCATTTCCTCCGTTATGCAAATGTGTCCTATATCGCATTAAGGTCTCATTCAAAACGCGAGCAGAGTCTGCGGCACCTGGCCACTACAGATCCGTAGATACGTGTCGGACGCCCATATCTGTGTCCGCTGCCCCACCACCTGTGTACCCCGTCGTCCGACCTCTTCTAACCTTCCAAGCACATTCCATCACCAGGTAGTAATGTTATGGGCGCACATAAGCGACATGGCCGGTTACGTGCCATCGCCGGAAGCGGCGAGCTGGTTTAATTTCCGGTGCACGCTGCAGCGTCGTCCTTTCGATTTCTCATCTGTTGGAAGCGCCGGCGTCTCCTGGCTGTGGGCTCGCTTTCCCGCCGGCAGTGACGTGTACTAAGCGGCCGGGCGGGGACCATTTTTCAGAAGCCGGCTCTGAATAACTTCGCGGCCGTGCTGCGACCCAGCTCATCCCTCTCCGCCCCCTCCGTTGGGAAACGGGTGCGTGGCCCCGCGTCCTCGACACGCCGCCCGCTCGAGCGTTTGGTGGGGATGGGCCTGTCCTCGCACGTGGGCAGAAGCGTGCTGGGCAGGGTTATCTACGACGCGTGTACCAGTTCAATCAACTGATGAGCTGGTATTTTGCTCTGCTCATCGCGTGTGCTTGTAGTGAATATTAGGGCGTATTTATATTTTGTAATTGGCTGTCGACTCAGCCTTACAGTCAGATGTAACTGAAGTGAGATATTCATCCAGCCAACAAACAATGTAGCTGATGCCCTGGCCAGGGGTGGTCTGGCAGGAGCGGCGGGCGTGCACTGTGTGCCACCGTGCCCTACCCCCCGCTCGGCTGGCTGGGGCCGGGCGAGGGGCGGGCGTCGGATGTTACCGATCAGTAACCCCGCTAAGGCCCGACCCGGGTGGGTGTCGGTACAGTACCGGGGAGGCCTACCGATCGTGGTACCACCCAGGCTGCCGTCAGGACGGACGCCTGGAATCCAAACCTGTTTCCGTCGCCACCCCAGATGCAGCCACGCTGATTGCTGGTAAGACCGAAGCTAAATATAACTAGCCCCCCGCCCGCTGACTTCATTTAAATCGGTTGCGTGCGGTACTGTTATCGGCGCGTCTGAGGCGGCAGCACCACGTGCCTGCCGACACGCCGAACAGCTCAAACATCGCACCGGCCAGACTTGGCTCCGCGTGCGGCCCGCATACGGCACGACCAAGGCCGCCGGCAGCGGCGTCGGCTCGTGGATTGGGCGGGCCGCCGGCGCGCCGGGCCGCGGCCGCGCTGACACGAGATGACACGGTCGGTCGTGGCGCAGCACGACACCGGCGCTGGCGCGAGCGCGGATAGACCTCTCCAGGATGCTGGCAGATCGGGTCAACTACTAACGCATCCGGTGCATGGAGCCCGGCCGCCCGACGAAGCCACGTGACTGCCCCTGCACCGCATAACTGTGGAGACTCCATATCAGTTGCAACGACGGTATGCAAGAGCCATGCACTGCGAGTCATCCGAGGATAACAATTACGTTCACTTTGACAGGGCAGGGTGCATAAATATTCCTCGCGTATTTGATTACACACATCAGCCCGGTTGGTTTTGATTGCACGACAATGCATTCTGAAAATTGCGTAAATCGACGTCAGGCTAATTTGACCTGCACAGCTGCAATCATCTGCCTGTCAGTGTAACAGATGGCGGTGCTGCTGCGAGTCTTAGCACCCCGCGCATAAGGACATCAGGCGGCGGTCGTCCGCGCGGTGACCCGGGATGTGGACCGACCGGACCCCGCCGAGGGAAGGCCGCCAGGTTCCGCGTGACGTCCCTGGCCTCACCCGGCAGCATGCTCCCCACGCTCTGCCGGGAGGGGCTCTCCTGTCCTGTCGGGAGGGTCCAGCGGGCGGCACTCCCGAGAAGCCATTCAGCCTGGGATCCCTGGGAAACGGGGAGGGTTCGGGGTCAGCCGGTGGTCAGACACTGCTCAGCAGTGGTCCATTGTCGAGGAGGCCACCGGCGGGAGTCCAGAGGGGCTCCGCAATGTGGAGGACAACACAGCATCGGGAAACAACTCCTTCAGATCATGCACGCTGAGGACACTCCTCTCCTTTCCCGGAGAGGACACACCTCCAAGTCCTGTCCTCTCCAGGACCTGGGAGGAGTGACCTCCCCAGCCCTGGGAGGATACTCCTCCCTGGTCCCGGAGAGGCAACTCCTCTCAGGTCCTGGAGAGGACACTCCTCCCTGGCCCCTGGAGAGGAAACCCCTCCCAGGTCCGGAGAGGACGTCCCTCCCAGGTCCCGGAGAGGACGCTCCTCCCCGATCCCTCAGAGGACACCCCTCTCCGGTCCGTTGGCCCGGCCGTCGTCCGGCGGGTGCGGCGATGGGCCGCGCCGCCTCACGCTCGGCTCCAGCTGACGCCATCATGTTACGATGCGTGACATACGCGAGCGGGCGGTCGCGGGCGCTGTGATGTAGCGTGCCGCTAGTGCTCTGGCCGTTGTCCGTGCATGTTTACACGGTGTAAGCAAGTCACCGGGCGAGAATAACGAACTCGTCTTCACTTTTTAGAGATGTTTTCGTGTCGTTGGCCAGATTACACGCTCGATTTCACAAATTACCGGCATCTGACATTGCTTTTACCGGATAAGATTCAATACTTGCTCAAATCTTGTAGATCTTAATCTGCTCTAAGTTAAATAAATCAGTCACTTTCGGAATTAGCTGGCGCTCACATGAGTCATTCCTGTTTTCTTGTTAATGACGCCATACATCAGACTCGGCATTTGAACCCAGTTAGTGGAATCATTATCTTCGTGTTCGGTAGATATTCTTCATTGGACATCGACCTGTCGGGATCATGCAGTCCTTTCCTAATGCTGCAACCGTGTGCGTTAACTATCCCGGCACCGGCAAACTTGTTGCAAACTCTGTGTGCGCTGACCTGTACACTGACGATATATTTGATATGCTTCCGTTTGAGTTTTCCTTAACTATCGCTGCGCGTTCCCGTGATTACGCGGGCGCTCCGATAACACGCGTTCCGGTCACCCCCACCGTGTCCTAACCCCGGAAAGCAGGCCATGTCAGTCGTGCACCCCGTCTGAAGGAGACCACCGCCACTCGAAGGCCGTCAAGCTTTTTGTGGTGGTCCCGGCCGGATCGGTATCATTGACGGCTTCGTTTTCCGCAAAATGCAGCCGGTTGATCTGTAAAAGGACCGCGCTGCCCGCAGTGAAATGTGCACGGCCCACGTCGAATTTAAGGCACGCCGCGGCCGAGCCGACCGGATACGTTTCCCGTCGGCCAGCGCTGGCCACAGGGCGGTGGCCAGCGAGACAGCTGTACGACTGCTCTCAAGCCCTGAGACCAACCGTGGTCTGATCACCTTGGTCTCGCCTTTCTCGGGTTTGCATATGACATCAGCGGCCTTGGATGCGGTTGTGGTCGGTGAAATCCATGCCGGACCACGGCCGGCCTCTGTGCTCGCCAATCCTGACATGGGCTGTCACGTGCATGACGGCTCGGCTGGCTGCCCCCCAGCTCGTCGTCCCCCCCCACCCCCTCCCCCAGCTCGTCTGCTCACCGAACTCATTCCGAGCAGGTTTGCCACAGCTGGCCACGGGAAATGTTAAGCACGTGGTTGTGGCTGGTAACTCGTATGATCACCGTTTGTTGTCCGCACGATCCACCAAGCCCACGCGCTCTGTCGTGGGAGACAGCAGCACAAAGCGTGCCTCCAGTTTCAAAACAAGGATGAGCTTTCTCATCCAAGACGAAATGTAGGAAACTGCCCCTCTGGAGTTGCAAGCGAAGTGGCCCTCTCGGGCGCGTCCGACAGGGTCGCGGGCGGGGGTGCCGAGTCTGATGGTGGTGGGGTGTGGACAGAATTCTGATGACGAAGGGTTGCGGACGGGAGGCTGATGACGAAGGGTTGCGGACAGGAGGCTGATAATGAAGGGTTGCGGACGGGAGGCTGATGACGGAGGGTTGCGGACGGGAGGCTGATGACGGAGGGGTACGGACGGTAGGCCGATGACGGAGGGGTACGGACAGGAGGCTGATGACGGAGGGGTGCGGACGGTAGGCTGATGACGGAGGGGTACGTATAGTAGTCTGATGACGGAGGGGTACGGACATGAGTCTGATGACGGAGGGGTGCGGACGGAGCTGACCGGGTTTTTGACGCACAGCTACTAGTCCGTCGTTGGACTGCAGACCGAGCACTGCTGCTGGTGTTACGTTTGGACACGTTACCATCTTCGTTTCGGGAGCCTTCACCTGTCTCGGATTTTGTCGTCATCTCTCTGGTTTTGTACTGGTTAGCCTACGGCCACCCGCTGCCCCCACCGTTGCTCTGGCAGTAAGAATTCGTAAGCGCGCCCATTTTAACAGCGTTGACGGGCCATATTGTTTTCCTTCAGATGCACTCGCTGCTCGGTGGCGGTCCAATGCGCATACCTTCGGTCAATCTGGGTGAAAGCTCTCAACGTCGACGAGTCGGGTACCCGCCCCTTTACGCCTACTTCAAGTCGGCTTAGCACAGCCGATAAACCGGGAGGGGGGGAAGGGGGCACGCCAGTCTATTCTCTGATGGCGAGAGACTCAGCGCGTCATTTGCCTGACGCCGTGATGGTCACGTCCTGGGCAGCCGGGCCGGGGGTGTGAGACCGGCGGCATCGTGCCGGCTCTTACGTGGTCTGCAGGCTAGCTGTCCCTTCTACAGCAGCAGGCGCAGGCAGGCGGCAGGACACACCGCGGCCACAGTGGATGTTCAGGCCGCCCGGTGGCCTGCCGCTACCGCCCATGGGTGCGAATACACCAGCTTGTGCCTGCTATGCTCCAAAAGAATTCAGGGTCTTTAATAGCACCGAATCAAACCCAGTTCCCCTGCAGTTTTTAAATACTTTGCGACCGGGCTACAGACTAATGTTGAAATTACCCTGCGGTGACAATAGCACACGATGTGTCATACAACGTCGCTTTTCTACGTACCCGTTTGGTAATCCGCCAGTTTTATAGCCATCTTCCACGCAGTTCGTCGGCAGTCACTGACCTGTTTCAATCGGCTTAGCCTTAGCGCGGGAAATGAGTCAACTGAAACGGGCTTTTTCTAGCGTCCCAGTGCTTACCTCTCCTGCAGTCGCAACCGCCCTGAAAATCCTGTCGTCGCCGTGTTCGGCTGGGTGTGCCATGATGTTCTGGACAGCTGTGCTCTGTCCACGCTCCGTCGCACCACATCAGTGTGCTTTTGTTCCATCCGGCCAGGTGCACGGTCATTGATTACGTCCTGGCCTGGTGCTCCGGCCCAGACTAGCCTTCTGCACTGGTGTGATTCTCCGTCCGGGTCTGCTGTTCCGCGCTGAACTGGTCTTCTGCCCTGGCGTGGTCCTCCATCCGGGTCTCCTGTTCCGTGCTGGCCTGGCCTTCTGCCCTGGCGTGGCCTTCCGTCCGGGTCTGCTGTTCCGCGCTGGTCTGGCGTTGAGCCGCGCTCTGTCGGCGCTCGGCTCTGACGAGAGCGCCGATCCGGGCGTCTCTTCAGCGGCCGGTGATCTCGGCCGGCATGTGATGACTCGGACCAGATAAGGAGGGCGGTCTCCGCCGCGAACTGCTGCCCGCCCCACGCCGGCTCTTTCCACGCCACGCCTGGCCTGCCATCGGGCCCGTCTCTGCCGGCGGACCGTACACACACGTCGGCCGTGACCAATCGACTGGAAAATTGTGTAAAAGGTGAGAGGTTGGCGTATGGCGCGATCGCATTCCTCACCCGAGTCTACCGCTTCACTGCGCACGCCCACGGCGCGGAGAGGCTGACTGAGCTGTGGACGCCGTGGTCGGCCGCCCGCGGTCCGCTGCCGTGGCGGGGCGCAGGCGGCCGGCCACGGGCGGTGCTCGGCGCGGCGCGGCGCTCGTAAACCGGCCCGCGTTCGCCAGGTGGTTCCCAGCCCCTTCGGTGGGCGTTACTCGCTGCCCACTAACCAGCTCGTAGTCTCACGGTCCTCGCCGGGGTGCGAGCCAGTCCTGACCCCGGCCGACTCCGGCGGCGTCCCTCCGCTCGGCTGCGTCCCGCCGTCCCCAGGAACCGCCCGACTCCGTCCGACGACTCTGCTCGACACGGCCCTGCTCTGCTCGACTCTGCTCGACACGGCCTTGCTCTGCTCGACTCTGCTCGATACGGCCTTGCTCTGCTCGACTCTGCTCGACACGGGCTTGCTCTGCTCGACTCTGCCCGACATGGCCTTGCTCTGCTCGACTCTGCCCGACACGGCCTTGCTCTGCTCGACTCTGCCCGACACGGCCCTGCTCTGCTCGACTCTGCCCGACACGGCCTTGCTCTGCTCGACTCTGCTCGACTCCGCTCGATGATGCACCCAGCTCCGACAGACATTGTTCTGCTCCCCTTCGGCAGACACACGGGTGCTGCGTGTGTCGCGTCCCGCTGCGCCAGAACCCATGGATCCGTGTCTCTGTTGGCTCGGCCTTATGTCGTGGCTGACGAGGTGAAAACGTAAGCAAAAACAAAACAGATACAAAAAGTATACGTAAAAGTATGCAAAGTGACACCACTTTTAACTCCTCCCGTACCCCGATTCCGTGCTGCACCTGCTCTGCTACTTCTTGTTGCAGCTCATCTCGGCTCCTCTCTGGCTTCAGCTCCGTGTTGCACGTCCTCTCGCGTGTCTGCTCCGCCTCCTGCCTCCCTCGGGTCCCGGCTCCGTCCCGGCTCCGTCTCGTGCCTCCCTCGGGTCCCGGCTCGTGCCGCCAACCTGTTGCGTGCCTACACCGGTAACGGAGCGCCATCCGCTATCCCACCGCGCCGTCTCCATAAATGCGGTCCTGATTGCGTTAATTAGCCCCATTCACGATACCACTCGGCGACGCGCGCAGCCGGTGAGTGGTGTCGCGCTGTGCACCGCAGACGTCTGTCGCGTCGCACGCGCGCGGCGTGTCGCTCTCGCCGCGCGCCGATCGGCTTCGCGCCATTTCGGCCGCAGCTGCTGCGTACAGATTTGGCGTCGGCCGGCGGCAGCGTCGTAATCACCGGGCGCCGTAATGCAATCTGCTGTTTTTGAAACCGGCCCGGCGCTGATTAATGGTTTAGCAGCGCGCCGCCTGCTAAACGTTTGTCTGTTATTTCTCGTCTTGCTCATTCACGGGCACATAAAAAGCGGGGCTAATGACGGCAGCTCCGGAGGAGCCGCCAGGTACCGCCTCCCTGCATCCATCTAAGGCGGCGCTCCTCGTGTTTTGACTGCGGAATGGGCTGCAGGTGCTTAAGCGGCACTAACTACATCGCCGCTCAATGCCCGTCCGCACTCGTCGATCACAATCCATTCTGGGCGCTGGGCCTGTCGCGTCTCGGGACGTCTGCCGTCACTCGGCGTCGCCGCCACCGACGCGGCCGCCGGCCTGGGTACAGTTAGTGGCTTTCTTCTCGCCGCCCGGGCGTCGCCGATCGGCGGCGCCTCGGTGACGCCGCAGCTTTCCGGGTGGTGGCGGCACGAGGCGCCGCCACCAAACCGGCGGCTCCCACATCACTCACCGGCGGCGGCACCGACCGCGCCGACACCTCGCGGTCGCCGCCGCCGGCGCCGCTACCGAGACCATTGAAATTAGCGAGCGGCAGGGCGGGCGCGGGTCGGCCGTATTTGGATGAGACGGCGACCGCCGCTGCCGCCGACACTCGGTGACCGGTCGCGGGAGGTCCGCCCCCGGGACACCCCCCGGCGAGAGGTCACTGGGAGCCGGGCTGCACCCCGCCGCGAACGGCCACCACCGCTCAGATGATGGCGCGCCCGCCGCGGCCCCCGAGAGAACCCGGCCAGGCCTCAAACGGGATACAATGCGTGCATTCTGAATATCAAAGAGATTGCGTGCGTTTGAGTCTGTTTGTTCTGGATCTAGGTCGGCAGAAGATGGAGGGAGGTGAGTTTACACTGGAAAGAGCCGGATAGTTTGATCAACATGTCTTCCGACCGGGACAGTCGGCTGGATAATAGGGAGAAAGCTCCGGGCAACCTCATGAGTTAGATGACGTCAGAACCCTTTCAGGCCCCACACAACACGCTGCAAAAGCTTTTGGTCTTCCAGGAGCGCTTCCGGTCACGGTGTCAAGCCTAATGCGGACTCATTTCCTCGGCTATTTCTCAGATCGTTCTCGGCTATTTCTCAGATCGTCCTCGGCTATTTCTCAGATCGTTCCCGTGACCGGCAACCCTGACAGCTCTAACTTTAACGCGAGATGTTCTCAATGGTGCCGTGTGTTGTCAATCGAATACCATGAATGTATGCGTGATCGTGCATCGCAGCGGCATCTTCGTGACGTATTTCTGAACCAGTCAAGTTTTGTATTGTTATTGTCGGCAACACCGCTCTTTCACTTTGCTTATGGGTGCAAAACCCATGTCCAGCCAAGTCTCAAAGATAGTTTTAGCGGGGACTCAAGGGTACTTAAATTTGTGACTTAAGTAGACACGTGATAACATCAAGAGCCCGGATGAAGATGGGGGCTCTCTTATGCAGTGCGAGAGTTGAAGATCTGAATCAGTAGGTACTGCAGCGGCGCTGTGTGCGTATGTGACGTGGCTGATGCGCTGCAAGACTCATAATGTAATCACCACACCGCCAGATCCGGCAGAGGTCATTTATACCAGTGGGCTCTTTGGAGCTGTGCTGCCAGAGTACACTTCGAGTAGTGCTAAAATCGGCGTCGTGTTATTGCCAGTGTTAATCATAACATAAGCGTATAACTGCCAGATCCACCGGACGTCAACGGTGAGATCCCTCAAAGTCTAACAGTGAGATCCGTCAGAGTCCATCGATGCGATCCGTCAGAGTCCATTGATGGGATCCGTCACAGTCTAGTGGTGAGATCTGTCAGAGTCTAGTGGTGAGATCCGTCAGAGTCCATTGGTGGGATCCGTCAGAGTCTAGTGGTGAGATCCGTCAGAGTCCATTGGTGAGATCTATCAGAGTCTAACAATGGGGTCCTCAGAGTCAACTGGTGAGATCGGCTAGTGCCCAACGGTGGGATCCGCTCCCCCTCCCCCCCCCCACCCCCAGCAGAGCCGGGAGATGCGCAGAAGACCCAGATCACTGGGTCAGATTTGTCGGGGTCCAGCCAACGAGGCCTGTCGGAGGAGCGCCCCCAGCAGGGCAGCGAGAGGCGCGGAAGGGCCAGATCAGTCCGGCCCAGCCGCTCCCAGCTTTGTGGCCACGAGCGGCTGTGTTCGGTCCTGGCGGCGGAGCCCCTCGTCTGCTCCAGCTCGTTCCCAGACGCCGCTCCCCGATCCGTCCTGGAAGACCCACCTGACAGACCCACCTGGCAGACTCACCTCCGGCCAGCCGCAGCTTTCATAATCTAGCTCTGAACGTACCCGCCGGTGTACTGAGTCATTACACACGCGATTCGGGTCATTAGACAGCGATCATTTCATGCATGGTCGAGTCCGACTGGCGCAATGTTACGCCGGCCGGTCTGCGCGCCCTTTGGCCGGCACGACGCCGCCGTTCTGAGGGTCGTCGGGCGGGGGCGGACACCGGGCCTCTGTGAGTGACGAGGTCAGCGGTGCGGACGACGCCCGTCGAGCCAGCCAATCGGACGCTGTGTAAGCGGCCGGTCAGCGGCGCGGCCCCGTGATGGCCCGTTTCGACAGGCGCCGCCGGGAGCCGACGTCGACGAGGCGTAATGAGATGCATGGGTCGGCGGCCGGCGCGGGCCTCGACCGCGTGTCGAGCGCAGCATTTGGGGCGGTCCTGTGCTTGAGACGTGAAGATCCTGAGCGGCGGTAATCACCACGCCGGATCTCCCGAGTGAAGGTGCTCTGACCTTCTCAGATCTGTACGCTCTGACCGAGAGCCTCGGCGGTGGCGCCGCCCCGGCTCTGACCAGACCGTGAACATGACCGCCGACTCCAGCATCGGCATATTCACCTCCCGTGGAGTCAAAGCGGCAGTGTGAAATAGTTGGTGCTTCTGATCATCTCGTAAGGGTAGGATGGTCAAACAGGATATGCTAAAACTACAGAAATGTCTTTGGACCCGGCAGAAGCGTGCAGAGCATGGGCGAGACTGGTAGCCACGATATACGGAAAAATACCGGATTGCTGCGAAACACCCAAACTGATCAGACTGAAAGGAGCTGACTAGCCGCCGCGCTCCGACGGCGGCACTGCATTTTAAAGGTAGTAGAGGAACAGTGGCGACGATAAGGGCACACAGTTCTCCGTCTTCAGCGTCTCCGTCCACCGTCTCCCCTGGTGCTCCGGCGGCTTCTCTGATAGCCAGAGGCCGGAGATGGACGCGGCCTGTGACACCTGAGCGCGGCCGATCGGCACGTGACGCTCGTGATCCGTCGTGCCCGTGGCAGCCCGGTACGTACATGACAGCCCGTGACAGGCGAACCGTCACACCTCGGGCGCCGACAGTCGAGGCGCCACATTTGGCGCCCCGCCCGCCCAGACGTCACCGTCGATTCCACGCTGCGGTGAATAGGATTAGGCGGCCGGCCCAGCCGGTATAAGACGGCGCGGCGTGGCGGGCGCGCCACGGCGGCTAATGGCGCCACATGCAGCCAGGATCAGCGCCGGAAAATCCGAAATGTCTTACAGCTCCCTCGGCATCGGAGAGTGGCCGGCTCACGACCAGAGCGCATTGCTCCACTTGTGTTTGCGTTTGGTGGTCATGAGACGCCGGCGGAGACGCGGCTCCGGCGGCGACGCATCGCTCGCGTTCCGGCCCGGCAGCCCCGCCGTCATCCCCAAACGTGACCGCGTCAAGGCGAGCGCGCCACGCAGTGAATCGGCAGCGTCACGTCCGCATCTGTGGAGCGGGCTCGGCCGCCGCCCCGCGCGTGTCGCATGGGGACGCGGCGCCGCCGCCGGCGAGGCCGCGCCGTCCTCGCCCCGTTATCGCCACGATCGCCGCCAGAATTATGGCGCGCCCGGTCGAGCCGTGGCGTGCCGGGAGTGGCGCGGGGCTGCTGGTCTCAGCTCACGGCCGGAGCCTGCGCGGCCGGTCCCAGTGAGCACCCGACCGCCGCCCGACCATCCGCCGCGGCCGGTCCCAGTAAGCGCCCGACCGCCGCCCAACCCTCCGCCGCGGCCGGTCCCAATAAGCGCCCGACCGCCGCCCGACCCTCCGCCGCGGCCGGTCCCAGTGAGCGCCCGACCGCCGCCCGACCCTCCGCCGCGGCCGGTCCCAGTAGGCGCCCGACGGCCGCCCGACCCTCCGCCGCGGACCGGCCAGCCCGGCGGGCACGCTTCGGGGACCCGCGCACGAGGAGGCAGCGCGGGTGGGCGTCAAAGCCGGCGATCGCCGCAGCGCCGCAGCCGGCCTGGGTCGGTGACGTGACGGGCGTCACGCTGTGACGCAGGATAGGTGGCAGCCCGGACGTCTGGAAAGAGCGCAGCCAGCGTGCCAAGGGTATAGTCCAGAGGATGGCTCACGGAAGCGTTCTTAAGCGGATCAGAAGTGAGAGCAGTAGATTGTGAGATTTAACGTAGGTGTATCATGATTTCTACTGCCACACATGTTGAATGACTATGCTACAGAGTTCGGTGCGCATCCAGCTGTCTTTATGCAGGAGTACTTTGCAGCTGAGATTTTGTGGAATTCCGGATCTCTCCACTAAGCCGTTAGATCTCTATCAGTGATGTCACGTGTAATAATGCACTTAGCCGGGTGTCTATCCTGTGCGGTGTCGCGGTTAAGACCACGTCTTGATGACATCAAAAGTGAAACCGAAAACTTCCCGAGGATCGCGGATCGCCAGAAAACGTTGTAGCCGTTTGTTCTGAGAACGTCTAACAGATTGTGCCTCGAGGGGCCAGACCTCTGTCAAAACACCAAACTGACTGCCCAACGCGTATTTAGTCACAATGATAATGACACGCTATGCAACCACATTGCACAACTGCACCCCAAGAGCATTCTTGCTGATTTCTTTGCAGACGATGAGTGATGTGTTTTGCAAACGGTTCATGACAGGCTATCTTATTAGCCTCTTCAGATGCTCACAAATGGTTTTCTGTGGATGAGATAACACAAATGAATGATACTTTTATCAAACATCTATTAATCTTTACAGACCTTCATCCCGTTGTCTCGGTACCGAAGCATCTTTTGTGTAGTGTCGAAGGGATTTCTTGCTCGGGGATGAATGGGGTCCATATTTGCATTTGAACCACTCAGCTGATATGCATCTTTGGGGTATTACTCTCACATCCTTGGCCTGCGTCTACCCATCTACTTGTTAAGAGCGCGCTCTTTATGTGATGATTTTTCTTTTCTACTCGCTTCTTGCGCTGGAAGGCTGAAACCTTTGGCAGCAGTCTAATCTAAAGGGAATTGGGCTATCGGAAACGTCATTCGATTATGAACTGCCTGGGGTTTTCCGCTTTTTAAATGGACTGTTAGCATTGATTCTTAGCTATGAAAATAAAGAGGGAAAATTATGTCGATGATCACGTAAGTTGCCAACAAAACCTTGTCTGGTTTACTACGTGGCTGGATAAGATGCTTCTAGGAAACAGCCAGGATCTGCAAGCGAACAAACAATCACATCTGTCGATGTGCCGATCCCAGGACCGGATACATCCTCGACTATCATGGTACGAGCTTTGGTTTTCCCCCCCAAGTTGCGCTGTATGACTGTATGGGCCCGGTGTACAGCAAAGCGGCGTAAGTGAACTCAAAAAGGACCAAGGACCAAAAAAGACCAATAGTGTAACTCTCCCGTCCATCTGGTCATATGACGCCAAAAGGTCTGAAATGACCCACCTTAGATCAGCTTCGGCACGCTGCATTACATAATGTAGTGCCTCTGGTTCCCGAACCTACCTCTGTCCATGAACAGTTCACACACAGACAGCTGACAAATGTACTTGACAGCCGATCTGACACCGTTAGCGGGATCACTCCAGCTATCTGACATCGGGGCGGGGCGAAGCAGGCGGTCTTTTTGCGGTCGAGCCACTGACAAATGGAATGAAGTGCCTGCAGCAGCCAGGAAAGCACATCAATGTTTTGTGTGCTGGGGGAGGCTGCTGGAGCGCGTTGTGAAATTACGCAGCTTAGACGTAACGACGGAACTTTTCTTTTAGTCGTCGGTCTTTCTTGTGCACCGCGCGCATATCATGCGAGCTGTACATTGCCACCTGACCCGGAAAGCCATATCAAGTGCAGGTCATACGAAGTAAATGTATGAATGAATGGATTCCCAGACATTATTTGATGAGGGCAACAGCCTCAGGAAGCGCTGCATCAGGTTCCGTCACCGACGCTAGCAAACACGCACAAATTAGTTCACTTTTATCGGTGGTCACTAACCAGCGCTCACGACTACTGTTTACTAACCAGCGCTTACTAACCAGTGTTCACTAACCAGCGCATACTGATCAGCGTTCACTAACCGGCGCTCACTAGCCAGCGCTCACAACCACTGTTCACTAACCAGCGCATACTGATCAGCGTTCACTTACCGGCACTCACTAGCCATCGCTCACAACCACTGTTTACTAACCAGCGCTTATTAACCAGCGCATACCGATCAGCGTTCACTAACCGGCGCTCACTACCTAGCGCTGACTAGCCAGCGCCACAGACCGGGATCCGTCCGTCATCCACCAAGCCTGGATATTCCGTTGGTTACCTCTCTCGGCGCCCACCAGTCTCTCCCGGTGAGATCCGCCTGTCAGCGCCGCTCGGGGAGATCCGCCGCCGAGCCTCTCACCCGCCAATCAGCCGTCGTAGCGGCGGTGACACGGCGCACGGGACGGGGTCGGTCGGCGTGACCCTAACGGACGGCCTCTCCCACGGGCGGCCGGCGGCGCCCCGCTCCCTCCCGCCTCGCAGCGCATTGTCAGCCGGGCCGTCGCGGAACCGTTAACGTAAACAGGTGACGCCGCGATCGATCGGGTCTCGTACCACGTGAGCGGCTAAATGGCGCCCGATCCACCGCCATGGGCCGCCCGGCCCGTGTGCCGATGCTAAACGGGTCATGGGGACGAGGCAGCAGTGGAGGCCGGGCACGCAGATTTTGCGGTCAAGCGGAGCTGCGAGCAAATGTGTGTTTAATTTTGCCCAATACCGCGGCGTAGGACACTGTTACTAGGTGAAGCCACCCTCAGCGCCTCGTTTACTCATCTTGAGAAGATGGCGTACGGGGCGTGGTGGCTGAGTGGTTGGCGCCTTCAGCTTCCACGTGCTGAGCCGGGTTCGAGCCCTCAGTTGCGTCATGGCGTCATTGAGCGCTAATGCGGTCTCTGCAGTCGCTGACACTCCACACCAATGTGCGCGGTGACTTGCGGCGCAACTGAAGAAAAAGAAGAGAGGCAAAAGGCAAAAAGATCGTATTCGATCTCTCCAGTCCCTCTGCCGTGTGCGGGCAGTCGGCGGCTGTGGCGGTGACCCTGTGTGGATGCCGGCCTGTCAGCCCGTCGGCGGCCAATTTCGAGTCCCGCTCGGTCGGCCCGCCCCGCCGCCGCCGCCAGCCTCACCACTGCTTTATTAGTCGGACGTCTGCCTATTACCGTTGGTAAACAATCCGCATGCCGCGCTCGTCGGGCCGATAACAAGACCAAGCCACCGGGCCTGGGAGCCGCACGACCGGAGACCCAGCACTGGCCTGACGGTGGCCAGACGGTGACCTGGCGATGACCTGGTGGTGACCTGGCGATGACCTGGTGGTGACCTCTCATGGTCTAGTGGTGACCTGGGATGGTCTGGTGGTGACCTGGGATGGTCTAGTGGTGACCTGGGGTGGTCTGGTGGTGACCTGTGATGGTCCGGTGGTGACCTGGGATGGTCTGGTGGTGACCTGGCGATGACCTGGTGGTGGCCTGTGATGGTCTGGCGGTGACCTGGGATGGTCTAGTGGTGACCTGGGATGGTCTGGTGGTGACCTGGGATGGTCTAGTGGTGACCTGGGATGGTCTGGTGGTGACCTGTGATGATCTGGTGGTGACCTGTGATGGTCTGTTTGTGACCTGGCGATGACCCGCACTCCTGGCGAGCCCTGCGTCGCCGCTCATTTCTAGGGCTGGGAAACAGGTGCGCTCGTCCTCGGCCCCCAGCTCCCGTTCCTGCTGGTGGCGCCGCGTGTAGCCCCCTGCCCGTCGCGCAGACCAAGATGACGGTGATGACAAACCGCCACGTCGTCGTGAGCGCTGACGACCAGGCGGTGGCGGCGCTCGGACCAGAGGCGGCGTGATACCGCACGAGCTCGCCGAGGCGGCGCTCGTGGTCCGCGGCCGGTGCGCCGACCTGAGCGGCGTGCCGTGTGTCCGCGCGTCCGCCCCGATCTGACCTGTCATGGTGCGGAGGCGTAACTGGCCCCACTTGGCGCCGCGCACTTTCACTTTCCTCCCGGTGCCTGCTCAGAAGGCCGGAGCAATTCGCTCACTGACGTGTCCGGACCCATCAATCACCATCAGTCGACCATTCAGGCCGAGATCGGAAGCACACGTTGCTTCGGCGAGACCAATCATCGCCGGATGCCGTACATTCCGCGTTTCGGTTCCTTATGGGACGCCGCCCCAGCGTGGTGCGCTCGTGTCGACCGGGTCGAGCCAGTTAGCGGTGGTTTGCTAATGCGGCGGAGGCAGCCGGTTGATGGGCGTCCTGTTACATGGTCATGACCGCGGGATATCTATTATCTCATCCCACGCGGGCGGGTTTGATCGGACCGCGGAGGCTTTCGCTGCGATGCAGGCGTGATTACTCCGCCGGCGCAGGCTTTATGGCCGCTCCGGTTGGCGGCGCGGTGATGGGCCCGACATAAAGTGAACCTGACGCGCCATCTGTTCAGATGACGCATCGGAACCCAAGACAATGGCGTGCGCGCGTGCTATTGAGGCAGGCGGCATTTTTCCGGCGAAATTCCTTCACGTTCGAAAGCTGCTTGATTGAGTTTGTCTGCTGTTGCTGATGAATTTCGGTGAAAGTGTTGGCGAGCGGGTGAACCTCTATGATAATCAAAAGCGATAAAAAACAGAATGAGTGCTACTTACTACCGGACCGTAAGTTTTCGAATTACCACGGTGCGACGATGATTTGGGTCAGGCGCATCAACAGTGTGACATTGATTTATTCCACTACATTTCTTTGACGGACCGGACTGTAGAAATAAACGTAGCTATCCATGTAACGGTCGTTGAAATAGTCGAAGATATACGACATGCCTTCCGTTGTAAAACATCTATGGTAGCCGGTGTCGCTTGACTTGTTCCTTGCATTGATCTAGCCATTTGACGCCTTACATGGTGCACATTGAGCAGCCGCGTCCGTTTCAGCCGGTGACGCGCTGCATCGTCCGACTGAGGCGCCGCTCGCGTCAGAGAGCGGTGCGTAGCACCCGGTGACCGGTGCCTGGCCGTCCTGTTTCAGCCGGTGACGCGCGGTACCGGCTGACCGAGGCGCTGCTGGCGGCCGAGCGGCGCTACCTGACCTCGGTCAAGGCTGTCGAGCAGATCTACGGCACGCCGCTGCGCAAGCTCAGCTCCATCAGCCCTGAGCAGCACCGCCAGCTCTTCACCGGCATTCAGCCTGTCTGCTCTGTCAGCGCCATGCTCATCAACAAGGTAGGTCACGACGGATCACTGTGGGAGGGAGACCCTCACTGGGAGGCGCAGCGGGTACGCCAGGTGGGGAGTTACGCGCTGTACCTGGCGAGTCGGCTAGTGGATGCAGACACTGCTGGGCTGACGGGACCTCGGCCAGCAGACACGGCCGGGGTGACGGGACCACGGCCAGCAGACACGGCTGGGGCGACGGGACCGCGGCCAGCAGACACGGCGGGGGTGAATGGACCGTGATCAACAGATCGGCGAGGGTACGAGACTGCGACCAGCAGATCGACTGAGGTCGGGGCTGTAGGCTTTGGGCTCCACGCTGGAATTCGTCGGGGCAGAGGTGCTGCTGGAGTCATAAATCGCGTGACTGCGACTTCAGACAGCCCTGGTGGCCGGTCGCGTTGGGTTTTGCTCAAGGTTTCGGGTGGGTGCATGTTCATGGTCATGGGAAACGGAACTAGGTTCACGTTTTGGTAGGTGTCAATCCAGTGCTGATGTCATAGCTCAGACCTGCTATCTGATAATGAGAACAGTACTTTGTCGAATGCATATTGAGACGTGTTTTGCGGAGAGCTCACTTCAATTCACGTGTCTCAGTATTTCCTGAATTATGGTCTACCGCTCAATATGCTTTTTTAAATTACAGACCTTAGCGTCATCAATCCATAAAAATGTAAGTCTGTTAGATAACATGCACTATTCATTCACACTTAATCCTCTGACATAACACGAATAAGCAAAAGCACCCTAGTGTTTTCAAATGGCGGCTCTGCAAGCCAGGTCTCCGTGAGTTGCGCTCACATCTGCGCTGGTGTTCGTGACAAAAAGCACCGTACGTATGAAAGACTCCGTAATGAGCACTGCGGTAGCGGGCGATTAGACGCCGTAAACGAATCCCATTAAAACGGTCTCATGTGTTTGCGTGCCCTCGGCCATTAATTCTCCCGTGATATCCCCACGTCTATTTACATTTGCGGTATCTAATTGTAATCTCTACACCGCTGTCACGTGATTGCCTTGGGGGCGTAATTCCTTAGCCACGCTCGATTGTTCCATGTCACTGCGGACGACCTCGGTTTCGCACATGTAACTACCACCTCTCCGACGAGTTATGTGACGACGCTGACGCATTCAGCGACAGCGCATCGCTCACAGATCATGTGCTGGGCTTCCAAGGCCACGCAATCGGTGCCGGCATCGTTGCATGGCGTTAGTCTATGCGAGGCCACGCCGGACGGCGTCGGCGGCGCCCGGGGCAGCCGCAGCGGACCGTCTGGCTGACGCGGCGGGCCGGAGCAAGCCGGTCCCCTGTCCAGCACGGCTGCCGCCGGCGCCGCCGCGCCAGACGCCGCACTATCGATGCTATGCAAAGCGCGGTCGCACCACGGCGCGGCGGCGGCGGCCGTGTCGGCGGGCAGTCTTGACGTCAGCACCGGGGATGCTCCGCGCCGCTCGCGCGCCCCTCGCAGGTGCGCTCGTGGGCGCGGGCGCCGCGCCGTCCACCGCCGGCGACGCCGACCCGTGCCGTGTCGTTTGTCACGCCGCCCTGGGACGCGTCAGCCGCGTGCAGAGCCGCTATAGGCGGCGTCAGGCCGAACGATGATCTGTGGCACGGCCAGCCTTGGCCGACAGTGCTGCAAGGAGAGTCGGGGAGCCGGTGCCAGAGCTGGGCCGGTCACTGTGACAGGCAGAGGCCGGACGAGGGTGTCGCCGCCTTCCCCGGCCAGACGTGGGCGTGAGGCCGGCCTCGGACACGGGACCACGTTATGCTGTCCCTGAAGAACTGCCGTTAGATGGTGACAATCCTGCCGTCAGGTAGATCATCGTCCTCCACGTAGACTCTGCAACGGCATCCAGGCACGCAACGGACGTATCTGTAGCGTTGTCCGTTCATATACAACGTTATCTGCATAGCTGCGACGTTATTCGTCTGTCCGATACGAGCTGTTACAGCCCAGCCACCAAAGTCTGCATTGACACCAGTCTAATGGCCTCGCTCTGGCCTGGTTTCACCTCGGTCCCACGGTTGACCACAGGTTCACCAATCGGTGTTCAGTTCAGGCACCGCACAGGGGACGTAACCTTGCTCTCGCTGAAGCTGTCCTCGCGCCTGCGTGCGCGCGGCCAGTCGCCGCGCCTGCCTGTGCCACGCCTGTCCGCGGCGGTCGTAAATACTCCCCCGCCGTAAATCCTCGCCGCCATCGCCGCTCAGGTACCGGTGATTCAGATGGCTTCCGGGGCTGGCCGGCCGAGAGGATGGCCGTCCTGGCCGGAGCGGAGGGCGGCAGGCGGCGCTGCTGCTCCGGCTCCAGCTCCGGCTCCGGCTGACCCCGGCCGACCGAGTGCGTGTCGCTCAGCCGCCGGCGCGTCTCTCGTCTCGCGCCGCCGAGCGGCTCCGAGGCGTTTGACGGCGGTGAACGACCCTGGAGTGGCCGGGCGCGCGGGTGTGGGCCGAGCCCGTTTAGCCCCGAGGTGCCGCCAATTACGGCGGCGGCGACGGCGGCGGAGGCTGCAGCGCGTGCCGTGACGGGCAGCACGGCGCGCCACCGCGGCCGCCGCCAAACGGATGGCCGGCGCCGCGCTGACCACGGACGCTGTTGTGCCGCGCCAAAGGACAATAGCCAGAGCGATGGGCGCCGCGGAGCCGTCACGCAGCGACGCTACAGCGCCGCGCAGCGGCCGCCACCGTGAGGCATCGCTGTGACGTGAGCTGGGGACGTGCGGACGGCCGTGAGGGCGGTGATGGCTGCCGGGGGCCGTGAGGTCCGTGTACGGCGCGTGGAGGCGCGCAGCCGACAAACAGCCGGCCCGCTGTCAGCCCTGATGGAGGGAAGGACGAGAGGCCGGCCGTGACCCTGGGGGCCGCGCTGGTGGGAGCGCAACCGAGTCCGCACGACTTCCGCCGGCTATGCTCGTGCTGGCATTTGGGCGTGTCTCCGGAGCTGGTTTTGATGTGTCTGAAGATGCGATGAATGTAAGGAATGGGCCCATCTGAATATGTCTTCTAAGTAAAGTCCGTCACCCTACGGCTGCATACTTCCCTACGCAGCGTAACCTGAGCCGTGAACCTTGCAGGCCTAACCAGCGTCTGATGCACGTCTCCCGTCCCAGCTGTCCTGTCTCCAGCGGACAGCTCCGCCCTTATCGGCGTCCGGGCGTCCTCCGTCCGCGGCTGTCCTGTCTCCAGCGGACAGCACCGTTTGCGCTAGCGTGCGCGCGTCTCCCGTCCCAGCTGTCCTGTCTCCAGTGGACAGCTCCGTCCTCGCCGGCGTCCGCGCGTCTCTCGTCCCAGCTGTCCTGTCTCCAGCGGACAGTTCTGCCCCCGCCGGCGTCAGCGTGTCTCCCGTCCCCAGCTGTCCTGTCTCCAGCGGACAGCGCCGTTTCCGCCGGCGTCCGCGCGTCTCCCGCCCGTAGCTGTCTTGCCTCCAGTGGACAGCTCCGTTTCCGCCGGCGTCCGCGCGTCTCCCGTTCCCCTCCGTCCTGTGCCTCAGGCCGACAGCGGCCACCGCCACCGGGCGGTCGCGCCCCGGCTGTCGGTGCCCGTCCTCGCCCGGCCGGCCGCTCGTGGCCTCCCAGCGATAATTGCCGCCTCCCGGATCTGAGCCGGCGCTGACTCAGCGACCTGTACAGTGTCGGCTGCCGGAGCGAGGCCCGACCGATACCAGTTCGGGCAGAAGAGGCTGTCCAGGAGGACAGGGGCGCGGATCTTTCCAGCACTTCGACTGCTCCGCCTGCTTCACTCGTCAGATGGCCGAGGATGGGGCTCATCCGCCCTCTAGGCGCGCGCCTCTCCGAGTAGCCCCACCCGTCCTCAGTCAGGAACTTCTTCCGTCCAATGGCAGTGGCAAGAGCCCGCCGGGCGCCCCGAGGAGGCGCTCACGCTACAACTCACCCCCTGCCGGCTGGCGGTGACCCCACGCTATTCAGTCGTATCTTATGGTTAGTGCGCCGTTTCAGCGAGCGTTTGCGCGGCCTATGGTGGGAGAGCGCAGGGAGGGAGGGGAGGGGGGACTGGGCGTCCGCTGCACGCGGGCTGTGATGCACGACTTCTGCGAGGCCCAGGTGCTAAGCGGCGAGTTAGGGGAGCGGTTCGGCGCACGACCGCTGCGGCCGGAGAGTGGAGCAGGACAACGGCGGGTGCACTTCGCTGCAACAGCGGCGCGCTCGGCGTGCTTCGGGGGCATGGCGCCGTGGCTGTCGGCGCTTCGTAGCACACGTACGGCGTCAGACCTCCCACGCTGTCCTGTTGCGCGCCACACGCTGCAGCCTACCGTTAGCAAGCTCACATGATAGTTTTCCCTCCTGGGAACGGGCCATTCTTCATTGTTTACACTTCTTTGTTGTGTTTGCCGATTGAACGTCGAACACGATGTGCATTGTGCCTTCAGCTGCGGTAAATCGTCCGTCGCTTTATCGTCAGGGCTTAGATAGCACACGCTAACCTCTGGTTAGTCGCACCTAAATATGAATTATTCATGGGATCCGCCGGGGCGATTTAACGGGAACTGAAGAATTACCCACTGTTTTAGCATATTGTACTAGCAGAGCCAGCACAGTGCTGTATCATCCCTTTTATCGCGGATTGTTTATTATTTTTTGGGTGATTAAATAAATCAACTATATTCACTCGATGCAAACCCAATATCTTACCCAGTTTATTCAAATGTACTTCAAGATATCGTCGTCAGAGACATCATCCTGCGTAAATGGTTAATTGCTGCCTGGTTATACCGTAACTTGTTCTGTCCCGATTTGCGGGAACACTAACTTGACTGACGGGAGCTTCCCTTCTTATCAAAGAAGCTGGCGCTACATTCCCTACGTGCGGGGCGGAAATGGCGTCCCGTCGGCTAGATCATAACCCGTGATCAGATGAACAGCTGCCGGCTTTGCGGGCTGCATAGCTGTCATTACGGAGCATTTGCGTCGGCAGCCAGGGGTAGTTGGAGCATGTGCGTCGGCAGCCAGGGGTAGTTGGAGCATGTGCGCCGGCAGCCAGGGGTAGTTGGAGCGTCTCGCCGATCGCCGCCGGCCTGATGGCTGATGAACTGGCAGTGGAGGTAATCTGCGTATAACCAATGACGGACTGGGCGGGAGATCCGCCCTCCCCATTCATCACGGTCTTCGAGGCCCCGTGCTGTATGATAACCGGTTCTTGTGACTCTCCTGCGGGTGATGCCTAGAAACAAAACTACAGTGTACGCCGGTTGTAGATCGCAGAATGCGGGCTCCGGGCTGGAAGCGTGTCAGTTTTCGCCAAGAGTTGAATGCTCAAGTCAACATCCCATTAGTGAAAGGGACGAGTCGGTGCAACTAAGTAGTTTGCGATTTACGTGTCTCAGCGGTACGATGAACGCAAATTTGGGCGGGTAATTCACTTCATGAACTCATCGCTGCGTACGGAACAGCCCATTAACAAGACTTTCCGGGCCACGAGACCAACTGCAAATATGTGACGATCGCGTTGAATGCATGGCTCTTATATGTTCAGCGGCTGCTGTCACGCACTTAATGATTAACGTTTGTTGTGGCGTGCGCATGATATGGGCTCGAGGCCAGTAGCACTTCGCCGACGTGAAACTTATTTGCTCACTTCCCAGCTACCTGTTTTGGTGGTGTGTGCTCAGAATTAAGCAAATTCAGCATTTATATTTTATTGTTAATGAATAATCAGCTTCAGTTTGTCAGCCTGGGGCGGGTGGTAGAATGAAGATGTTCCGTGCAGGCCGGTGGTTTGTAATGCCAACCCATGCGGTTACATATCAAGGCTTTATGTGCCATACTTCCCAGCAGTGTAACGGAACTTGGGTGTAATGCCAGGCACGGATGTGTTCCCTGGCCCGTTATCTTCTGTTTACAGCTCTAAATGTGCGAAAACAGCATGTTTATTCTGACCGCGTCACCCTCGATATACAGCATGTAGCATTTGTTTGCAGCCAGTATATGCATGATGCAGGTAGGCATATATATATATATATATATATATATATATATATATATATATATATATATATATCAGAAGTGTAGGTACATCCTGTTTTGCGGTGGATAAAAAACCGCCTCCAGCACAGCAATGCTGTTGAATTCCCTGCTGCAACTAGCACACGTAATCTTAATAGAGCGCCCGTGCCCCTAAACATTCATCAGTTAAACATTTATAATTGTCATAAAGGCAAGGACTAGGACCCCTCAACGCAATTTTGAAACGCTGAGCATGACTTTTGGCCACGCGCCGTGTAGCATTGCCAGTTACAGTCGGTTTCTTTAGCCCTTACATGAGCGTAAAAATAGCTCGCGTACGGTGCTGTTTCATGTCCCACCGTGCGCTGTGTTGCGATGTCACTGATTTCGTACACCAGCGTTACCCGGACGGACGCATAGCATGAGCCGGGACGTTTGGATGGTCTTTTGTGGTGGCGCCCTAGGAAAAGTAGTAGTAGCGTGAGTGCTCGATAGGTGGCAGCAAGTGTACTCCTCCGGGCGCCGCGGCATGGTGCGCTTGCTCTCGGAAGAAAACATGGTATAGTCGACGGAAACACCATTTTCTGTCCAGTGCCGTTATATTAATAAGCAGAACGATGGATACACTGGGTGCAGTGGCCCCGGCTTCTTCCCAAAAATAAAATGTTCCCGGATAACGTCCTTGCTCCTGAAATATCTCCCACAGCGAGGGGGAAATGACGAGTTAAACATGGCATTGCGACTGCCGCATGCTTAGTGCTCCCAGGCGAGAGTCACAAGCGTCCTTGATTCGTGTCCATTCATACAAACGGACGTTAAAAGCCAGGGTCATGAAACATGGGGCGTTTTGCTTTTGATACGGGATTGTCTCAACCGATAAAATATGAGATGACATAGTTTTGTGATAGAGACAAAGCAAAGCGACTTGATCGTGGCACGTTGATACCGGAAGAGGAAAAGAACAGGCTAGACAATCCACAGCCACTGGCGGAGGACCACTGGCCCCACCAAATAACTAAGCCAATCCTTTGTCCTGCCAAAATCATCACTGGCAGGACGGCGCAGCAGTGGGGAGGCAAAGGGCCGGTTACCCCCCGCCTCCTCCGCCTGCCGGCAGGCTGAGGGACAAAGATATGTGTTTGCCCCCCCCCCCATTTTTGGTAGGCCCCTTTCCACAAGCTTAAGACGCTGTAGCTACTCGTAGATAACCAAAATTCAGGTCAAATAGGCCCATAACTGAGGTAGAGAGTAATAATTGTCTCAGAAGACTTTCTACATCAAGAGGCCCGCTATCTGGACCATAAGGCCGCCTTACGAATAAAGTAGTTTGAGCTGTAGATTAAAAGTCACATTGTTGTGTTGAAGATGTCCTTTCGCTGGCTCGGGAGGCCTCCATTAAAAAGAAGGGGGTCCTGTTCTTGGTTAAGAGACACTCCCTATATTCAGGAGACACCATTAATGGCGCAGGTGGCCCCTTCCATGCTTCACATGGCCACAGTTCCGAATCAGAATGTCCCGTTTAGCGATAACGAGGCCCTTGGCTAGATCTGGAGGCCTCTTGCGTGAATCGGAAGGATCCTGTTCTGATTAGGAGGGCCTCTTTGAATCAGGAGGCCCTGTTTTAGGTCACCGAGATCCATTGATGAATAATTGGAAGGCCCCCATTCTGTTTTTACTTTCAATTTTTACTATGATTTGACTTGAATATGAGGTAAAGAACTGTTTTCAAGAGTACTTTATGCCTTGTTACCCCTTCCTCTTACACTGCGCTGTCCAGTAGACTCATCTGTAAGGAGCCCATTTAAAAAATTCTGTCCCCCCACAAAAACCCAAAATCCGGTACTACATCCCTGATTACTGGCGATGCCCTTAAATGATACCAAACGTAATTAAAGAATCAGAGGAAAGACAAAAGCGTCATACAGTGACAAGGTTTTACAGTCGTTCCAGGCATTGCTCACGAAGCCAGGAGAAATGAGCATGTGCATCAGAGCCCTTGTGAAAATTGTACACGACTATGTTTCCATGATCTAATCGCAGCTGGGCAAGTCATCGCGTCTACCAGGCGTAATAATTAACGACCGCGCTAAGCGTCGCTGACAGCTTCCTGCTTTGTGCGCCTGAACCGTGAATCTCAATATCAGTGAAACATATAACTAGTGAATGGCAACGACTGTCCGACCCAGCTTACTGCCCGCAACGTTCAGTTTTCTCTCCATTATCGCGGTTCCAGCGTCGTTCGGCAGCTGTTTGTCGGTCTGTGTGGGTGCTGCGGCTGCGGCCGGTGTGGTCGTGTCCCAGTCTCTGTTCTGCTGTGGTTTGTCCGAACAGCTCAGCGCACCTGCCTCCCCACGAGTTCAGTTTTGCTTCAGTAGTGGACATTTGTTTTGTGTTAACAAGAAGCCCAGGCTGGACACTCCTTTCGCCGAATTGCAGCTATCTTTAGTGCTGCCGTTCTCTGCTCACTTCCGTGCCTGGGCCCTCATGCGTCGCCATACCAGCCGCTTCCACGCGCGATGTACGTCTCCTGCGACTGTACACTTCTCCTGTGGGAGAATGTGTGTGGAACGGCATGATGCACCCGTGCGAGTCTGCAGGTCCCTGCACGCGAGAATTCGCATTGTGCCTTTCTGCATGCTGCGCGCCTGTGTGCACTCGTGCACAGGTGAGCTCGGCTGCTGGGGCTTCTGTACACCCGTGTGCATGGCTTGTGCTCGTCCGCGCGCTTTTGCGTTCGAGTGCCTTTTAGTTGTTCCCGAGTGCATCAGTGTGCCCGCGTTTCCTATGTGCCTGTTCTCATCCGCTTTGCTCACGCCTGCGCTCCTTTGCGTGCGCTCGTGTCCCCCCCCCCTCCCTCTCTGCATTACGCTATCGCTCTCTGGTGTTCTTCCACTTGCACCTGTGAAGGCTTGAGACCCCACGTTATGCCTGAAAACAAACGCCTTATGTTCTCGCTCTTCCCTCCCGCCTGCAACCGTGAGCACTTGAGCAGCGGCGTACCGCGGTATGCCCTCACTCTCCTCCTCCTGCCTGCTCCCGTGAGCACTTGAGCAACGGCGTAACGCGGTATGCCCTCACTCCCCCCCCCCCCTGCCTGCTCCCGTGAGCACTCGAGCAGCAGTGTAACGCGGTATGCCCTCACTCTCCCCTTCCGCCTGTTCCCGTGAGCACTTGAGCAGCAGTGTAACGCATCGGCGCCAGTTCGCGTCAGCTGTGCTGCTTTTGATTGACTGTTGGCCTCAATTGGCTTTCATTGGCCGTCGGCACCAGGCGGGAGCCGCCGGACCGTTCGCACATCGGAGTCGTCACAGTGGAAGGAACGCAGGTCGCCGCGTAGCGTATCAGCAGCAACGCCTGTCACATTTATCTCTTTCGCAATATACTCATTCGATTGGTATGAAATGGTACAGGTAATCTGCAGTCAGATTGTACTATTTACATGCATATTCCATTTAGCTGTCATGCTTTAAGTAGGAGGTTCTGCAGCCTGGATGAAGAATTCGTCCCTCACTGTGCGCGATACCTCGTTGGCGTCATTGTCTATGGGATGTTCGTGGCGTAGTTATCATGCATTACATACCGCGTCGTACCAAGGGCAAGTTACAAATGACCGGACCTTAATCACACTGGCTTTGGCGCCGGCCAAATATTCATCAGACGGTTTGTGGGCGGACTCTTGCTTCTTATATGGTTCGCTCTGCGGGATGGCTGGCTTCATCAGAAGCTCGGGAGATCTGGCCATTAACAGGCCGTTCTGGTACGCGTGAGGTGTCCACCCAACAGTATTTATACAGCTGTGTATCAGTTGCCATGATCATGACCACATTCATGACAACGTCAGCTCGTTATTTTTTAGGCCGTTAAATCCCTATAGCATGCCGTTCTCCTTTATGCATTGAACAGCTGCACTGCAACCCCGCCATGTCCAGCTCCGTGTGCGTTTCTTTGAGACAGAACTGGCCAGGTGCCCTTGACCGCAGGTCAATACTGACTGTCTCCCCTGTTGCAGTTGGAGTGCACGCTGGCTGCCTGGGACCGGACCGAGACCCGCGTCGGTGAGTGATGACCCTGTCACCCTGGCCTGACCTTGACCTCGGACGGCACGCGCCACATCCTGGCGCAGAACAGGCTGCCGGGCGCAAAAACAGTGCCGCGAGCACCGGCCCCTCCGCCTGCCCTCATCCCGACGACTTTCCAATCGCCGCAAAACCTGCGCTGCTGATCCACCTCCCCGGGAGAGATCGGCGCAGCGCGGCCGGCAAAAGCGGCGCCAGCGGGCGGCGCCGGGTCACACTGTCGATGGGCGTGCGTGCAGAGTGCGAGCCGTGATTGGCGCCCCGCTGCGGCCGGCCCGGCGTCACCCGCCCGCATGGCGTCAGCCAGTCGGGGCGCGGCTCGCTTGGGGGCCCAGGCGCCGCGCGCGGGCGCCGGAAGGGAACCACTCGCGGCACCCTCCGGGGCCCACGCCCTCGTGGTGTGCAGAAGTGTGGCCGGCTAGCCCGCCGCTAGCTAGAGCAGCGTTGTCTCGGATTTCCTGTGGCTTCTCAGGTGTATCATGACGGTCATAGTGCTCGCCGACCAATAGGGTCTGACGTAGTTAAGTAGTTCACGCTTTCGCTACCGGCTAATCGCCAGTTGGTACTTGGCCGGTAAAGTACAGCAGAGCGGCTGAGCAAACCTCTTTCTCCACAGGAGGGATCAAATGCGCAAAGCCACGGTGATGTTGAATATGGCGGTCAGGTGGCTGTAGGGTTTGCAAACTGTTTGGGCTAGTGAGAATGTCATGTCATGCCGCAGCAGCTTGCGAACATCTTGGCTGCAATCTGACTAGTCGCAAACAGCTGAAGTGTCAAGCGTCGGCATTACTTAACTTGTGCTAATTTGGAGCCTTCCAGCTGCAGTATTGCATAAAAACGGACTGGTATCGCGCGCAAGAAGGCACTAGCTTCGGCATTACCTAACTTGTACCAAGCGTGGAACACCTCCAGTCATGGCGTCATTTAAAGAACATGACTGTCCATGCGCCCAGGGATGGAGTTTACCGAGGCGCTGCAATTCGGGATGATGCTTGATTTCTTTGGTCTACAAAGGTGGAGGAGTCTAGTGCCAATCAGTGCATGGCATATCAGTCGCACGGCTATGCGCATTTCTCTATATCATGGCACAGACAGAGACTATCCGTCTTGAATGGAGCTGGTGAGATGCAGCCAGATCGAGCTGCCATATTATCGTGTGATGCCATTCTGACTATTTCCGTGTATCCCCGAATGAGGCCACTCTTTAAGCGGCCCGGTATTAACAGGCAGTTATCATACGGGCTCAGCGCCGCGTCGCAGACGTGGGCTGCGGCTGGGGTCGTGGTTCTCGTGCACCTTATCAGGTACTGGCAGGTCAGAGTTGTCAGTCGCTCAGCTCACTGCGGATAATTGTCGTTGTTCTCGCGACTACCAGATAGAGAAACACCTTCTGGTTGTTTGCAGAATCCACCTGTACTATGTGCTGACATTGTCTTCGCAGCTCAAATATCACCTGAACATCAGTAGTTAATAGTACAAGGGAATGTGGGTTCTGTAACCATCTTCAGCGCTCACCTGACATTTTGGAAGTAGTGTCAGCTCCTCTAAAGCAGTTTCCTGCTGACTTTTTCCTGTACACTGTCAACCTCGTCATACTTATGCTGACCATTGTCATGGTGGCGCACGTCCGTGCTTGCGTGATCGATGTGACCCCTGGCAAAGACCCCATTGTGCCGTTACTGTCGGACACGCGCAGCCGGACGGTAATTGATGCCGTGTGTTGCGCCGAGTCAATAACAACTGCCGTTCGACATGTCAGTTGAACTCCCCAGGATTTATTGCACACTTGGTTGGTTCTTGCCACCCGGCGGCGGCAAGGCCTCGTGCATGGCTTGGCGACATCTGGACGGTTCTGTGCGGCACGCCGCATGACCGTGCTGTGCGTGCATTGTCAACGGTACACCACGCGCAAGGACCACACACCGTGCTTGGTTGTCCCCGCTTATTCGTTTTCGACCTAAATCCAGAAGGGCGACCTAAAACATGATACCTTGCTCAGTTGCGAACGCTGACACTGTATGATTGCCAAAGCATGGCAAGGAGTAGCCATTGCAACGCATTTAATGTCGAAATCAGTAGGACCGTAATAGCAGTGCTAATGACCAATCTAGAGAACAGAGCGCACACGCTCTTTGTGCGCATTCTCCGTGCTCTTCCCGTTGAAATGTCTCTCCAGAGAACTGAGGGCGCACGCTCTCTGCGCGCATTCTCCGTGCTCTTTCCGTTGAAATGTCTCTCTATAGAACTGAGGGCGCACGCTCTCTGTGCGCATTCTCCGTGCTCTTCCCGTTGAAATGTCTCCCTAGAGAACTGAGGGCGCACGCACTCTGTGCGCATTATCTGTGCTCTTCCCGTTGAAATGTCTCTCTACGGAACTGAGCGCACACGCTCTCTGTGCGCATTCTCCGTGCTTTTCCCGTTGAAATGTTTCTAGGGAACTGAGGGCGCACGCACTCTGTGCGCATTCTCCGTGCTCTTCCCGTCGAAACGTCTCGAACAGTAGCCCATCATCACTGAAACGTAACGCTTAGCCCATTTGCACGCCGTTCTCCTGACCTTGACGCGTCTCAGTGCTCCGCCCAGCTGCTCCGGGCGAGATCGTGCCGTGACCTCGACGCCCGGCCGGTCTGGGGCCACACAGGCGGCCTGTCAGCCTGTCAGCCTGTCAGCCTGCCCCGAAGCTGTCAACGCCGTCCGAGATCGGTCCCGCTTCGGACGGGCAAAAACTGGCCACGCCGGGCCGCTGCTCATGTTTGGTAGTCCGTACCCGTGTTGGATAGCTTGTGCTCATGTCTGATAGCCCCGGTGTACTAAGCTGCCGACACGGTACAGGCTGCCAGTTTCCGCCCGTGTTCAGCAGCCTGTGCCGTGTTCTATAGCCTGTGCTCGTGCTCTGTGGCCTGTGCTCGTGTTTGTCAGCCTGTGGTTTGCCAGCCTGTGCTCACGTTCGGTAGCTTGTATCCATCTTCGGCAGCCTGTTCCCGTGCTCTGTAGTCTGCGCACACGTTCTTCGATTATTCCGCGCACTATTCGGAAGCCAGTGCCCGTGTGGCATAGCCTATGCCCTAGTTTGATAGCCTGTGCCTTCTGTTAGCCCTGCGCCCGTATTCGGTAGCATTGTAACGTTTTTTTGGCTCTCACCAGTGTTTTGAAGCTCTGTGCCGGCGTTTGATATGTCTGTGCTCGTGTTTGGCGGGCCTGTGTTCGTGTTTGGTGGTCCACGATTGTGTTCAGTAGCTCTGTGTTCATGTTCTTTAGATCTGATAACTGGATTAAGGTGATGAGATCTTGGTCCCGTTCATTGTTGGCATCCCGCAGCGGGGGGGGGGGGGGGGGAAGGGGCTGGAGGTTGCGGTGAGACCCACGTGTAGACTGTCAGCATGTAAGCAGCGTGAACTATGCGTGAGCTTTTCGGAGGTGCCGACCGCGCGTCGCATGAATTCAAGGAAAGATGAACGTGACAGCTAGAAGCTAACAGCGCTTTAACTTGGGTATAGTCAGAGAGCAAACAAATCCTAGAACTGGGTGAGTTGGGTTTGCCCCCCCCCCCCCCTCATCTAAAAGTGACCCAAATGGGTTTGGGCCAGAAGATGAAGCAGTTGATTTAAGTTCCAAAGTCGTTTCAAGAGTATTACAAGGTTGATCAATCACATGCATCGTCATAGGGATAACACTAAACTTGACTCAAGCTGGGCTGGCCGGGGCCCACCTACGCTTTACTGCAGGGGCATCAGACGGTACGAGCTACCTTTCTTCAGTTCAACGGGGACAATACCTATAAAAACAAACTTTTTCGAGGCGCATCTTTCCAAGTTCACAGGTGTGTGCGGTTATGCGTTGGCGAATTCCATGGAAAAGGCGTCACCTTCCCACCACGCACCTCTCTGAAGGTGCGGGCCCTTTACAGTCGTGTTCGGCGGCGCCTCTGCAGACGGCGCCGGCACCCTGAAGGTGCGGGCCCTCTACAGTCGTGTCCGGCGGCGCCTCTGTTGACGGCGCCGGCACCCTGAAGGTGCGGGCCCTCTACAGTCGTGTCCGGCGGCGCCTCTGTTGACGGCGCCGGCGCCCTGAAGGTGCGGGCCCCCTGAAGGTGCGGGCCTTCTACAGTCGTGTCCGGCGGCGCCTCTGTTGACAGCGCCGGCACTCGGTCAGCGTGCGGTCAGGCGCACCTGAAAAACGACCCGTCGTGCGCGCGCCAGACCGGGTCGACGCCAAGAGGGCACCGGTCATCGGACGCGCCACCTGCCGCAAACGCCGTCACGCGGCCAACACGGCGCGGTCGCCGCGGCGAATGCGCGGCGGCCGACCCACATGTCCGGCACACAAACAGCCAGCCGTGGTGGCCGACGCCGGGGTCCCGTCGGCGTTTCTGTGTCACTGGCTGACGTCACGCGGTGCCGACCAATCGCGCGCGCGCGCGCCGGCGCGAGCAGACGATTGAGAAAGTGGCGGGAAATGACGGTGCGCGGCCGCTCACACGGGAAGTAATTGGTAATTGTCGAGTGGCGCGCGGCTCGGGTGTCGGCGCCTCGGCCCGCCCAGTCGCGTGACGTCACACCGTCACGCGGGGCGTGCGCGTGACGCCCGTCGCCGGACGGTAACGCGCGGGCGCGGCGGGCAGTTCGGCGGCTGCGTCAGGGCTGCGTGGCGCCCGGGTACGCAGCTCGGACGTGCTCCGAGGCGAGCGGGAGTCAGCGCCGGCCGCGGAGACCTGGAACGTGTGGCGTGCTCAGGCGGTGTCGTGCAACAGGACAGCCGCCGGCTTTGAGGCTGCCGCGCCTCCGTCCTCGGGATCAGCGGAGATCGAGAACATGTGGACCCGCCCAGGCTTAGAGGACATCTGAACGAACTGCCTGGTGAAACATGACAGGGCTGCCGCATGCACCGGAGGCTCACTGGGCGAAAAGACTGACCACCTGTTGGCCTGTCTGGAACAGGATCGCTCGCTGGTATTTCTTCGAGAGAGGCGTTGTAATAACCCCCGCACCTGGGAGGCTGAGTGTGGATTCAAAGGGACCCTGCACTCGGAGCATCCCCAGACTGCCGCCGAGGCAGACCCGTCGGCCGAGATGAATACCAAATGTTTTGGTAAGCCCGACAGTCTCCAGTTTTGTGTCACGTTATCAGGTTGCCCAATGTCCAGCGTTGTAAGTTGGCCTTGCGGTGTTGGCCGCAACCTGGCCCGTAGAGGCTGGTGTCTGCTCGCTGCATGAGATAATTACTTTTATAGGCAACACAGGCCTCGGGCTCCTTATTTTGAGCATCATAAGGTCATATTTATTGTTTTGGAAATGCATGCTCTTAAAATATCAGAAGTGGCTGTATCAAGACAAACGGCCATAAGCACAGCTTTGAAAAGTCGAGTTTGCTAATGTCTGATGTAGTGATATAATACTGTTGGATACTGTTGCTTCACCAGTGCCTTCTGTTATATTGAAGGCCGACTGAAGGGAGTCTTTCACAAATGTACGGGATTTTAAACTGAAAAAAGTAATCTTGAAGATCATCCCGTGCAGTTAACTGCCCTGCCTTCTTTAGACCTAAGCTCGTTTACTTTCTGAGATGCACGCCCGCGAAGATGCGCAGGCTATTCTGGGGAGACTTTCAAGGTCAGTCAGGCATCCATGACGTTATAATGATGTCATTCAAATCCTGCCATTCCATTGGGCATTGGGCCCAATGGAATGACCCAACTCCAATCTAATGGGCAATCAAGGCCAAGAGAAATACAATTGTCGAGTCGTTCATAACTGGCCTTCGTGAGCACGATTTCCAGATATAGCGACTATCAATTGGTTCTCAATCGATGTTGTGCAAGGTACGATAACGTAATCAAACAATGGCTCGTGGAGGAGCATATTTGCTGAACAGAGAAATTGTGTTGTCTAGGGCAGCCTTTTCTACTTAAAGGTATAGCAATAGTTATACGTGAGCTTATTTCATCATGTTTGAATGTTTTCTTAGATACCTGGAAATATGGAACAATGTCATGAGACCTCATTGCCCTTCAATGTCATTATGAGAGCTCCCAACACATTGGACAATTTTTGCTATCAGCTCCGTCTCGCCGCATGATGATGACTCTTGCGAAACATGGTGTTTAGATAACAACGCGTCAAGATACCTGTTGGCGGCTATGGATAACCTAGGCATCCTCCCCCGAAGCCTAATCGTTACAATGGTAGGCTGGTGACTACCGTGGTGCAACGCGCTGCTCTTTGTCTGCTCAAGCTGCGCGCAACCGCATGACACCTACATTACCCAACGCTTAATTTATTTGAATAAAACAAATTTAGGCGTGGTGTGAAAGGAGGCATACTCATTTTTACCATTCGCGGAAAAGGTGTTTACAACCACTAACAACCCTTAAAACTTACGTGCGCAGTTTGCAGCAGCACTACAATTTAGGCAGCCGGCTGTCACCGTTGCATTGTTGGCTGAATGCTGCATCGGAATCAGATCGATTAGTTTGTTACGAAGGCTCTCAATCTTTTTGAAAACAGGTATTATACCAGGTTTATGGTGGGAATGACGTCACCAATGACAGTGAAGAAGACAGCATGTTAACCCAATTAGCGCCATAGACCACGAAGGCTTGTTAGCTGCCTTGCCCCTCAATTGCCTTGTTCCAGGACATAAACTAGTCGGGTTTATGGTAACAAGCTAAGCAGGACAAAAAGTACACGAGTGGGTGATGGGGGGGGGGGGGGGATTCAGCGACATCCTCAGGAAAGTTTTAGCTAAGACACTTACCAATTATGTTTGCATGTGTTTAACTATATTTTCCCCGATTATTTGTGTTGAAGGTGTCCCACGTGATACAGTCGTGTATTGTATTTAACCTGCTTCTGTATTTTGCATGCGTGTTTGAACGGTGCGTGTTTTGCTTAACTTGTTGTCGCACCTGACAAAAGTCCATGTCTTAAACAACTGGAGGGCAATCACACCCGAATAGGCCTTTAGTTTTGATAGTTTTTACTGTTCGAATATTGCTGCTGCCTTTAATGTCATCGGTAGATGACATCATTCACGAACATGAACCTGACGTTAGACCTGTTCTCGGAAGGTGTTATACAAACACACACACACACGCACGCACGCACGCACACACGCACACACGCACACACGCATATTTACGTGCATATGTATATATATTATATAAACAGAAGTATATATATATATATATATATATATATATATATATATATATATATATATACTTCTGCCCCCGCATTTGGAGAGTTATCGGTAGGTGCGTTTGAATGTACGTTGAATCACTAGGTCATATATATGACGCGTTTTTGTGGTGTGCAAAGCGGTTCGAGAAATAATCGCATTCAAGTTAAGCGTTATTCAATTTTCCGTTGAATTTGGCAAATAGAGCTCAAATATGGTGTGTCAGGTTCTCTTCGAGCCAATATATATATATATATATATATATATATATATATATATATATATATATATTTGAACGGGTGCACATTTATCTTATTTGAATATTCACACGAGTGCATATTTTCGCAGCGACCGCAGCGCAAAGAAAGTAGGCAGAAAATCTCACGCGTGTCGTCAGTCGATGTTAACCAAACTAAAATTACCGCAAAAATTCACTTAACTCTCGGCATGCTTCTTGGAGAGCCTGACGCTAAAGCAGCGCTACTGACGGGCAGGTTTGCTCGGCCCACACGACAGCGCTCAGTGTGCACGGGCGTGCCATGGTAAGAAAGCAAGGTGGGCTGACGTTTGCGAAAGTTTTCAGTGTTTCACGGTTTCTTTGCAGTGTATAGTTATGTGTGGCATTTCCTATTTGGAAAAACGTCCAGTGCAGTGTCGTAGTACTGCAATGCGGGTTTGGGGGCTAAACAGAGAAAAACGTGGAAGCGCACCCCAAAATACATAAAACACGGGGTTTGCTCAGAGTATGACACATATTATCACAGTGGGGGCTGGTTGGGGACCCCGAATGAATATGCAATTACACCCTGGTCTGGTGCTCACTAACACGCCACAATAAATTTTCTGTAATGACTCATGTGATGTTATACGCTGCACAAGAAAACTAATACTTTACAAAGCTGTATCCGTCATTAAGATGCTGTTATCAAAACTACAGTCTGCCCTCAAACATCAAGCATGCCAAGTCGACAAAGAACATGACGTGAGGGATCAGTTATTTGTCGTATCGGCACCACGAACGTTTGCTTGCAGCATTACCCAGCCGAGGCTCGCTCCTAACCCGCGAATTGTTCCTTCTCCCTGCTCGATGTTCAGGCATTTTGCACTCCACGGGTGAGTATTGGCAGCAGGTGTCACATTGCGTATACGTTAAGAGTGTGTCAGTTTTTACAGCAGAGATAATTACGGTTTTTTATGTACATTTTTGTTCTACAAGTTTTGTCGTACATCACCAATATCGCGCAGAGTCTTTGCAGTAGCAGAAATGCCGCGTACAAGTAAAAGTCATACGTTTCGCAGTAGACGTGATGACGGATGTAGGTTTTTAAGCATAGGTTTTGTCGTGTAGCAATAATGTCGTGCGGAGGTATTTGCGGTAGAAGTAATGTGTATGAGTGATGCCTGCATAAGTTTTTGCAGAAGTTATGACCGGCATAAGTTTTTGCAGCACAACTTTCGTCGCGTGGCACTAATGTCGTGCGTGAGCACGGGTGATAGAAGTGATGTAGCACTTTTGTTGGAAGGAGTTTTTGCTCTAGCACTAATGTCGTGGAACTAGGCGCCAGCTTCTTGTATTCGCGATGAGCTTCAAAAAACACCATGTTGGTCACTTTCCTTGTCAGTTGCAGATTTCTCAATGGGTCTGGCACTGTTGAGCAGCGCTGGGGATTTATAGGCGGTATATTATAGACGCCCTTACGTCGTGCCGTTGGCTTCACGTTGTCTGCTTGGACTGCTGAAATCTGACATCTATCCCAAAGACGCGCCGCTCATGGCTGGTTAGAAAGGTTACACACTGACTAAAACGCTGCGCCATCCCACGGATTTTCATAGTGTATGTATGTTTTAGCGTGCTGAAAACAAAACAATGCATACAAAGTGGCGCACCATTATCAGCACACGTGGGCAACAATTGTTTTGACCACAACTTCATGTAGCTGTCCGATACGCGATTACAAACCCATAAAATTTTCGTGTTTTTCTAGTCTGGACAAGAAGGGAGGTTCGGTGGCATCTGGCATTAAAGCAACAGGGTTCAAAAGAACACAACTGTTTCGTTCTCCTGGTTGAAAGACCAGGTACCGCAGGCACCTGCCAGTGGACAGCCCCGCGCATGGATTTTAATGTTAATGTAGTCAGTAATATAGCAGGAAATATCGGTCGCAGTTGAAGTTGTATCATCAGTTGGTGTGACCGGGAACTGGTGCAGACCTGAAGCATGGTATATGACGTGAGGAGGCGTACTAGATGAGTGTCGTCTTGCGCTTGTGAACGAGGCTCTGCTGAAACTGTTGAGTGGCGTGTGTAAATATGTTGCACTTGACCTGGAGACTGAAAATGCTAGACTATGTGCTCATCCCTTAGAGTTATTGAAACCAGCAGCTATTTCGGCCCCAATGATGTGGTGGTACCTGCGAACTGGTGCACAAGACAATTGTGTTATGATAAATCTTATTATGAGCCTTGTTCTGATATTCTGCAAGGTTGCATTCCCAACAGGCAGCAGGATGTGTTAAGATCCTAACATCCACCGGTTCATTACAGCTTATCGCACATTTTATCGACGCAAATTAACAAACACCTTAAATTCTAAGATACTCAGGTGTATCAAGCTTGCTGTTGAAATTGTAAGAAGAAGCCCGTCTTGTGGAAGGGGCTTGGTACGGATTCATTTGGTGTGTGGTCCTGGCAAGTCGGGCCGGACCGGATTACACTGATGGATCCGGGAAAGGCAGGCTGGCGGGCCGATCGGATCTGACCTAGCCAGACTGCACTGGACCGTATCCTGAAAATTATATCCGGGAAGTGCTCTAGTGCCCCGACTGGTGCGCCTGCCCATGGCTAGACTCCGTGCCGTGTTCCGTGTCCGGTCACTGACCTGACGGGGCGCGGCTTTTCTTCGCAGGTGGACTCTTCTCCAAACAACTGCTGGCTCAGTATGACGAATACAAGGAATTCTACGCCAGAGCACGAGAGTGAGTACTGGAGGACACAACCAGAATGGTGATGGTAGCGTTCTAGGCACATATTGCCCAGCTGTACTTTTTGAAGAAGTGAAAAGTAAGTCATAACATATTAGGACTGACATTTGTGCTCAATATTTTATTGGAGCTGTGGAAATTGACCGGAACTATCCAATCTTCTACACCACATCATCTTTTAACGTATATCTCGCCTAATCTGTAAACTCCTGATCAAGAACATCCTTTCATTTCAAGACGACAAAAAACGAGTCAAAACAAGTAGGGAGCACCAGTTCACGCACCGCTTGCAAATGAGGACTTCGACGCTCCTCAAAGTATCACTTTACGTCATGTGCTATAGTTTATTTGACAATATTCACATTATCTGTCCTTAACGTAATTTACGACTCTCAGCACCCCGTACGAAGAAGTTATAGCCCAATTACGGCCCATAACACGTCCTGCAAGCGCCCATTGGCCGCACGAGACGGCCAATCCTAGGTATGCAGATCACGTGCGGCGAGTGTTGGTCTCTTGACGTGTCGTCCAGCAAGCACACATGGTCCGCGCACGGCTGCGCGACTCAAGCAAAAATTGGCTAGCCGGCGCGGCTCCGATTGTTTGTGGGCAATCTTGGCAACTTTCACCGGCGGCCGGCGTCGCCGACGCCTGTCCCATTTGCCGACCGGCCAGCAGCGCCCATGGCAGCGGACACGCTCCATTTAGCGACGACGCCGCCATTACACACGGTAAACACTCGTGATTGTCTCACGCGCGCCGATTTGAGCCGGCTGTTTTCTTACTTGTCAGCGGGCGTCCCGGTGCTGAGAGCAATGACTGGGAGGCGCCGCAGCGGGAGGGGCCGGCCCTAACCGGTGACGGCGCGCCGTGCCGCCCGCGGCTCTGACCTCGCTGGCCGGCCAGCGCGGCCCCGGCGGCAGCCACGGCCGCCGGGTGGCGCGTGGTCAGGCCGTTAGACGGCGCTTCAGCTGACAACGTAGCGCCATCATGGACCGATGTGCGCCGCTTGGTTTGGCCACAACTGGGAGTTAGCAGGTGTTGTAAGGCCGCTGCCGATCCAGCTTGCCCATTTTCTTTACGCGAATCGTAGTTCCGGGCCTGGGCTTCGGCTTCCCCGTGTTGTTTGTGTCAGTCGTGGTTTCGGACCTGGGCTCCCTGCTTCCGTGCGTTATGACGCTGGGAGGAGCGGAGGCATCTACAAAAGCTTTGTTGACTCTCGCCGCGCCCTGACCTGGCTGGATCCCGGACCTCACACTGATGCGCTGGTCGCCAGGCTGCTGCGAGAGAAGCAGACGACGGATGAGGAGTTCGTCGAGTTCTGCAAGCTGCGGCGTGGAGCGGCCAAGCACACGCTCGACACGCTGCTCTCCCTGCCGGTGAGTACCGCTCTGCCCCCGGGGGTCGGGGGCGTCAGCACATCGGCGACCGTCCTCGGGTACCCATAGGGCGACGACGTGCTGAGGAGTAGGGTCTGCCAAATAGGCAGAAATGGCGCGCTGGCAAGCCGTAACATATCCCCGCAAATGCGATGCACATGTTTGGATTTTGATCCTGCGCAGTTGGTCCGATTCTAGGTCTGTTTATTTTATGGCTTTCATTGCTTAGACGCATTAATATTTGCGATTTCCGGTTGCCCATAGAATGTTTGTTTTCACGTTTTCCCAGTACGAATGACATTTTCAGGTCACCTCGTCTACCTCAAGGTTACTGTTTGACCCCATTCATCACTGATTTGCCGCCGCAATTTCAGAGACGTGGCTACTCCCATTTCCTTCCTGTTTTCCCTTTCCCTATGCTCGTCAGCTTGCCTACTTCTGTACTGCAAGCCATCGGAATGGTTGTTGGCCCGTTAGCATCTGAATGAAGTACCGTCGGTCTTGCTTGGCTTGGTTCGGCTCACTGCTTTGGTGTGCACCCAACAGACGAAAGCAAGTTTTTGCTGGGTTTGTCTTTGAGCGCGAGTTATGCGATTTTGCTTCTATCTTTGACTTACCGTGCCCATGTAAAAAGGGCAAGGTAAAAACACGTAAATGACCTATGTAAAAGGCTTGTCACTGGGATTTTCGTCATTTCGACAACAACCTGTCCGGTTATGTTCAAATATGTTTTGTAACTGCTTTTTGTTTTGACAAAGAATACACTGCATATTTTGTACAGCTATGAGGCGCTTTTAATGGAAGACATTGCGGTGCATCACGAAACGCGCGTTATGTGGTCAATTAGTATTTCAAACAGCACATCTTCTCTTGCTGCCTTTTCTACTTGCTGAATTTTTCGCGTGCCTTCGGTTTATTTTTTGACGGGGTCAGAGACGCTTTTTCAGAACGCCACAGGGTTGACTTGCTCGGCTCCGACCGTTGCGCTCAGCCTTGTGACGTTTACAGCGGTGTGCGAACATCCCAAAAGTAGAGGGCGACACCGCTTATTTTGTTTATGTTCTTCATGCAGTGACGTAGTTTTTTGCGTTGATTCCATGGGAGATTTGGAGAGGGCCGTGTCTCACAGGTCTTGCGTCCATATTTTGCCATACTGATGATACCCTGCGCCCTCATTTCGCATGTTCAGACCTTTATATGCTGGGTTTGAGTTTAAGTAGACGGTCTGATTTTGCGAGGGTGTTTTTATGGAGGACTGATCTCCAAATCCTAATAAGTTAATGGCCGGCATGGAACAATTTGAAGCTCTGTCGGCTGCATCCCAGCCATCAAGGTCTGCCCGCTCCATACAAAGTGTTTCATGCTCGGTGCTTGGTCGAAGTACCTGGGCCCTGGCGGCCGCTCAGAAAACTGATGCCTTTTGTGTAGTCCGCTAGGTGGTGGTAGTAGCCAGATACCCATGCCGCATAGCGATGACTGGCGACATTCCATCCCACCCAGATCGCTTCTCGAGGCTTCGGCTATTGAGCCCTGAAGTGCATGCATGTAATAGTCCGGCAAGTGACGGCAATGGGCAATCAAGCTATCGAGTGGATGAATCGGTAGTGTTCTGTACACACATATCTGAATGGAGGATACCACTGCGAGCCATCGTCGAAAACGGAGTGGCATGCCGCGTGCGTGATATTGATAATCACGACATACTCATGAGTGGGGAGTGTATTATGGTACCTTGTCAGCATGCACACCGCGGGCGTGCCCCCGTGCTGCCCACTGGGCATACATGGTAAAGATAATCTAATAAACCCACAGTCATTGGCGAGTGCCTCCGGCATAGACCTTCACTCGCTTCCTGGCCCCTTGACTTAAGAAGCCTCGGGCCTAGTATTACTATAAATCTCGGCAAACCCATGTGCTTGCCCTGTCATCAAGTGCGCCAAGAGGGCGAAAATTGCACACCGTTCCCAATAAACCCCCAGACCTCGGCAGTTCTCCGGTTCGAGATGACCGGCAACCGCAACGCGGGCAAAAACTCTCCGCTAATCATCACCAGTCGGCGGTGGAACAAACCGGCCAGTTCCGCCGGCTATCCGCCCGGGCCATTGTCTCCCGGCCGGCCGCCATTTTCCAGCTTGTCGTCGGCGCCGGGCCGCCTGTAACGACGTGCCGCTCGCGCGCGCGGGCCGGGCGCAAGCGCCTCCGGCGTCGCTCAGCCTTGAACGACGGCCGGCAGGCGGCAGCACCGGCGACGCTCGTGCCCGGGAGAGGCCCGACCGGCCGGGCCTGCAGCCGCCAATCGCGATGCTGCTTAGTTGCCCAGGTATCGAACCCTCAATGAGGGCTCGACTGGCACGGCGCCATGTCAATTCTGCTGCGGGGAGTGCTGCCGGTGATTTTCGTGCCATGATGACGCATGACCCGGTCGGCAGTCGGCTAAATACCACGTCGCCCTCGCTCTACGGTGCTCTCCGCTCTGGTTTGTGTCTGGTCGTTTGTAGCCGGTCGTCTGTCTTTTCTGCTTCTGATTTGTTGTCTTCCTTCGTCTTCCGTCTTCCCATTCTCCCCAGACCAATCTGTGAATCTCGAATTCTGTGGTCCGGAATACTTTACTCATCAGGCCGCCTTTTCATTGCATCATCTCGGATTCTTCGTGCCTCCATGTGTACTCATTTCCTTTCCCGCGATATTATCGTGCTCTCTCTCTCTCTCTCTCTCTCTCTCTCTCTCTCTCTCTCCTCTCCCTCTCTCTCTCTCTCTCTCTCTCTCGCCTCTCTCTCTCTCTTCTCCTCGCTCTCTCTCTCTCTCCCTCTCCTCTCTCTCTCTCCTCCTCACTCTCCTCTCTCTCTCTCTTCTCTCTCTCTCTTCTCTCTCTCTCTCTCTCTCTCTCTCTCTCTCTTCTCTCTCTCTCTATCTCTCTCTCTCTCTCTCTCTCTCTCTTCTCTCTCTCTCTCGCTCTCTCTCTCTCTCTCTCTCTCTCTCTCTCTCTCTCTCTCTCTCTCTCTCTCTCTATCTCTCTCTCTCTCTCTCTCTCTCTCTCTCTCTCTCTCTCTCTCTCTCTCTCTCTCTCTCGTCTTTCTTTCTCTCATCTTCTCTTTCTCTGCTCACCTTATTTCATTTTCTCCCGTTCTCTCAACTTACCCTTACCTCTCTTCGTCATATTTGTCACAAGCGATGGCAAATTGCATGACCGATGGAAACCAGCCCAACTCGGTATTCCTTTTAAATTTGGTCTGGGTCTGATTTGCTCGTTCTTATCACTTATGCCATGCAAAGCTCACTATCCGTTAGCCTCTCACACCGCTTTAATGCACCCGCCAGGAACGGTATACTACAGCCATTCTGTGCGGGCTGAATGCTGAGCGCTGATGCTCAGCCCACTCATCTCCCGCCGCTGACGTCAGCTCCTGACCTCAGCCCGGGCCGCGGGTCCGCTGACCCGGGCGCGCCCGGAGCCGCTCGCGCCGGCCGCGACCCTCGGCCTCCGGCGGTGGGCGTGGTTACCTCTCGTCCGTTCGTCCGTCCGTCCGCCCGGTCGGTCGGTCGGTCGGTCGGTCGAGACGGGACGGGATGGGACGCGCACCGGCGCCGCCTGGCGATGCGTCTTGCAGGGTAAACAGTAATTAGGGCCGGTGTGGCGGGTGATGGGTGGCGTCGGAGCGGCCCCGCCCCCTCCGCGGCCGGCGCGCCAGCGGACGGACGGCCGCCGGGCCTGCGCTCCAGCCGCAGCCGCCGGGCAGGCCTGTGGCAGCACCGGTGCTGGCCTGTGCAAACCTACCGAGGACACGTCGACGTCTAGAGGAAACCTGAGAGGATGATGCGCTGTTTTGAATTCCACGCTTGCGTCAGGGTGGCGGGAGTTCCTGCTAGGTCTTTGCTTCGCAGCTTTGGCGATAAGACAGGTGTCTATAGTGCACATTGCTTTGGCAGCGGGCTGCGCTGGCACTGTGCAGTCCCGACCCGTACTGGCGCCCTTGCTTTCAAAGACGGGTCTTGCCCCACCCTGACAGACGGCCCGCTGGGGACCAGCGCTGCCCTGCGGCCGGCACCTGGCGGCGCTCCCTCCCGGACGCTGCTGGCAGTCCTCCCCGTCTGTCCACGTCAGACAGTGGGCGCCCCACAACCGCTCACCGCGTCCCCGCCGCCAGCGCCCCCATTCGTAAGACATTCCGACGTAATGATGGTTTCCCTTTGTTCTTGATTGAAACAGCGTTTAATTCGTGGTCTGTCCCGGCTCACAGATCATCGGCCGTCAGAGCTGAGTGGCCCTAAACGCCGGCCAGTGACGCGCACGGCTGACCAACTAAGTAGAGGCTTAACTGCCTCGTGTTGGAATTCTTCGCTTGTGGTGTCTTCCGATTCGATGAACATGTCGCACCTGTTCGTCTACACGGGTGCGGATAATCTGCACATGCATCACATGCATGTAGTCGCTGCAACAGCGGCTGACCTTGGGTGTCTGCTGTTGCAGCGCATGAGCCGCCGCAGCTGTGGTGGGCTCGCCTGCTCGCCCTTCGCCCCCCCCCCCCCCCCTCGTATAGCCTCCACGGCCGATGCGCCGAGGAGCTGCGTGGGTCCAGCAGACGCCCGTCCCAAGCGCGGTGGGCCCATTCCCGATTCCATAGACCCCATTCAACGCATATTCAAAGGCCCCTTTTGAAAGTGCTAACGAGAAGGGAAGGGGTGGGCCGGCAAGCAAATCGGCCTCACGCTGGCGCGCCTGGGAGCGAGGGTAGCCCACGCGGAGAGCCATCTGCGGACCTCTGAAGGCTGCGTGCCTGCACCGCTCGTCCAGCTGCGGCGACCGACTGCGGGCGGGCCTTGGACGTCTCCCAGCGCTGGTCTGGAACACATCCCGGTGGACTTTGTGTCAGCCGGCTGGCTCTGTGTCAGCCGTGCCGCCCAGACTCTGTGTCAGCCGACGGACTCTGTGTCAACCGACTGGCTCTGTGTCAGCCGTGGCGCCCAGACTGTGTCAGGCAGCAGACTCAGTGTCAGCGGACTGGCTCTGTGTCAGCCGTGCCGCCCAGACCCTGTGTCATTCAGCAGACTCAGTGTCAGCCGACTGACTCTGTGTCAGCCGTGCCGCACAGACCCTATGTCAGCAGACGGACTCTGTGTCAGCCGGCTGACTCTGTGTCATCCGTACCGCCCAGGCCGCAGGAACATTAGAAAGACGGAAGAGAATGTATTGGGTAGGCGAACACCCATATGTCGGACATCGCTCTGACCTATATCAGGGCCATGGGTGACTGTGGTCATGGGTGGCTCCCAGTTTGTGTGGTCGCCGGAAGTATAGGAATGTGTTGCGATGCAGCCGTGCCTCACCATGTCGGTCTAATTTCATTAGACAGACGTAACCCATTATGCCTGCAACCGGCTTTTGCGCCTGGTAATGTTTGGAAAACACTGGACTTGCACAGCGTGACGTCACGTGACCACCCTGGAGCTATGCCTGAGGCTGACTGCTACACCCCACGCCAGGTGCAGGAAATATCGGCTCTGCTCTCATGACAAGACTTTTGTACACAAGTCAGCACTATGTCGAAGTGTGCGCATTGTGCACGAACTGTGCAAACTTGACATTTTATGGTGGTAATTGCTTACTACGGCTGTTGATAGTTACGGCTACGAAATGAAATGTCTACGATCTGAGAAGATCCCATGTCCTTTCTCGCCATATAGATTTCCGCCGGCTGGCACATCCGTTTTGCTTGATCTGTAGTTATTGTATCTGCGAAGACACTCTGATCATGCTGGTTGTTTCATTTCGTAATATTTGCTGGTAATTGGTGTTGGATGATATCGTCCTGGCATGCAAAGGTCGTTGTTGAATTCACCAGTTCCCTCACATTTGTTATTTCAACCGCTGCCAACAGCACAGCGCCAAAAGCACACCATTACCTCAGGTCTACGGTAAATGCAGGTAGTTTTGATCACCAAGTCCCTTGAGCTGGCTTTTTACACAGCAGGGAGAGGGAATTGTCCGCTCGGGATCTGCATTTTTGTCAGCAGGGCTTCGCTAAGAGCCATAGTGCTTATCTGAGACACGCGCACCGCTTTAGCATGACTTTTCGGCCTTCAGCGTTTCACGTCAAGAGCCTTTCC
>NW_023596746.1:2515361-2581662 GCF_011947565.3 Pollicipes pollicipes
CTGATTCGGAACTGTGGCCATGTGAAGCATGGAAGGGGCCACCTGCGCCATTAATGGTGTCTCCTGAATATAGGGAGTGTCTCTTAACCAAGAACAGGACCCCCTTCTTTTTAATGGAGGCCTCCCGAGCCAGCGAAAGGACATCTTCAACACAACAATGTGACTTTTAATCTACAGCTCAAACTACTTTATTCATAAGGCGACCTTATGGTCCAGATAGCGGGCCTCTTGATGTAGAAAGTCTTCTGAGACAATTATTACTCTCTACCTCAGTTATGGGCCTATTTGACCTGAATTTTGGTTATCTACGAGTAGCTACAGCGTCTTAAGCTTGTGGAAAGGGGCCTACCAAAAATGGGGGGGGGGCAAACACATATCTTTGTCCCTCAGCCTGCCGGCAGGCGGAGGAGGCGGGGGTAACCGGCCCTTTGCCTCCCCACTGCTGCGCCGTCCTGCCAGTGATGATTTTGGCAGGAAAAGGATTGGCTTAGTTATTTGGTGGGGCCAGTGGTCCTCCGCCAGTGGCTGTGGATTGTCTAGCCTGTTCTTTTCCTCTTCCGGTATCAACGTGCCACGATCAAGTCGCTTTGCTTTGTCTCTATCACAAAACTATGTCATCTCATATTTTATCGGTTGAGACAATCCCGTATCAAAAGCAAAACGCCCCATGTTTCATGACCCTGGCTTTTAACGTCCGTTTGTATGAATGGACACGAATCAAGGACGCTTGTGACTCTCGCCTGGGAGCACTAAGCACGCGGCAGTCGCAATGCCATGTTTAACTCGTCATTTCCCCCCCGCTGTGGGAGACATTTCAGGAGCAAGGACGTTATCCGGGAACATTTTATTTTTGGGAAGAAGCCGGGGCCACTGCACCCAGTGTATCCCGCGTTCTGCTTATTAATATAACGGCACTGGACAGAAAATGGTGTTTCCGTCGACTATACCATGTTTTCTTCCGAGAGCAGGCGCACCATGCCGCGGCGTCCGGAGGAGTACATTTGCTGCCACCTATCGAGCACTCACGCTACTACTACTTTTCCTAGGGCGCCACCACAAAGGACCATCACCAAACGTCCCGGCTCATGCTATGCGTCCGTCCGGGCAACGCTGGTGTACGAAATCAGTGACATCGCAACACAGCGCACGGTGGGACATGAAACAGCACCGTACGCGAGCTATTTTTACGCTCATGTAAGGGCTAAAGAAACCGACTGTAACTGGCAATGCTACACGGCGCGTGGCCAAAAGTCATGCTCAGCGTTTCAAAATTGCGTTGAGGGGTCCTAGTCCTTGCCTTTATGACAATTATAAATGTTTAACTGATGAATGTTTAGGGGCACGGGCGCTCTATTAAGATTACGTGTGCTAGTTGCAGCAGGGAATTCAACAGCATTGCTGTGCTGGAGGCGGTTTTTTATCCACCGCAAAACAGGATGTACCTACACTTCTGATATATATATATATATATATATATATATATATATATATATATATATGCCTACCTGCATCATGCATATACTGGCTGCAAACAAATGCTACATGCTGTATATCGAGGGTGACGCGGTCAGAATAAACATGCTGTTTTCGCACATTTAGAGCTGTAAACAGAAGATAACGGGCCAAGGAACACATCCGTGCCTGGTATTGCACCCAAGTTCCGTTACACTGCTGGGAACTATGGCACATAAAGCCTTGATATGTAACCGCATGGGTTGGCATTACAAACCACCGGCCTGCACGGAACATCTTCATTCTACCACCCGCCCCAGGCTGACAAACTGAAGCTGATTATTCATTAACAATAAAATATAAATGCTGAATTTGCTTAATTCTGAGCACACACCACCAAAACAGGTAGCTGGGAAGTGAACAAGTGAGTTTCACCTCGGCGAAGTGCTACTGGCCTCGAGCCCATATAATGCGCACGCCACAACAAACCTTAATCATTAAGTGCGTGACAACAGCCGCTGAACATGTAAGAGCCATGCATTCAACGCGCTCGTCACATATTTGCAGTTGGTCTCGTGGCCCGGAAAGTCTTGTTAATGGGCTGTTCCGTATGCAACTTTGAGTTCATGAAATTAATTACCCGCCCAAATTTGTGTTCACCGTACCGCTGAGACATGTCAACCGCAAACTACTTAGTTGCACCGACTCGTCCCTTTCACTAATGGGATGTTGACTTGAGCATTCAACTCTTGGCGAAAACTGACACGTTTCTGGCCCGGAGCCCCGCATTCTGCGATCTACAACCGGCGCACATTGTAGTTTTGTTTCTAGGCATCACCCGCAGGAGAGTCACAAGAACCGGTTATCATACAGCACGGGGCCTCGAAGACCGTGATGAATGGGGAGGGCGGATCTCCCGCCCAGTCCGTCATTGGTTATACGCAGATTACCTCCACTGCCAGTTCATCAGCCATCAGGCCGGCGGCGATCGGCGAGACGCTCCAACTACCCCTGGCTGCCGGCGCACATGCTCCAACTACCCCTGGCTGCCGACGCACATGCTCCAACTACCCCTGGCTGCCGACGCAAATGCTCCGTAATGACAGCTATGCAGCCCGCAAAGCCGGCAGCTGTTCATCTGATCACGGGTTATGATCTAGCCGACGGGACGCCATTTCCGCCCCGCACGTAGGGAATGTAGCGCCAGCTTCTTTGATAAGAAGGGAAGCTCCCGTCAGTCAAGTTAGTGTTCCCGCAAATCGGGACAGAACAAGTTACGGTATAACCAGGCAGCAATTAACCATTTACGCAGGATGATGTCTCTGACGACGATATCTTGAAGTACATTTGAATAAACTGGGTAAGATATTGGGTTTGCATCGAGTGAAATATAGTTGATTATTTAATCACCCAAAAAATAATAAACAATCCGCGGATAAAAGGGATGATACAGCACTGTGCTGGCTCTGCTAGTACAATATGCTAAAACAGTGGGTAATTCTTCAGTTTCCGGTAAATCGCCCCGGCGGATCCCATGAATAATTATATTAGGTGCGACTAACAGAGGTTAGCGTGTGCTATCTAAGCCCTGACGATAAGCGACGGACGATTACCGCAGCTGAAGGCACAATGCACATCGTGTTCGAGCGTTCAATCGGCAAACACAACAAAGAAGTGTAAACAATGAAGAATGGCCCGTTCCCAGGAGGGAAAACTATCATGCTGAGCTTGCTAACGGTAGGCTGCAGCGTGTGGCGCGCAACAGGACAGCGTGGGAGGTCTGACGCCGTACGTGTGCTACGAAGCGCCGACAGCCACGGCGCCATGCCCCCGAAGCACGCCGAGCGCGCCGCTGTTGCAGCGAAGTGCACCCGCCGTTGTCCTGCTCCACTCTCCGCCGCAGCGGTCGTGCGCCGAACCGCTCCCCTAACTCGCCGCCGCTTATGCACCTGGGCCTCGCAGAAGTCGTGCCACTCACAGCCCGCGTGCAGCGGACGCCCAGTCCCCCCTCCCCTCCCTCCCTGCGCTCTCCCCACCATAGGCCGCGCAAACGCTCGCTGAAACGGCGCACTAACCATAAGATACGACTGAATAGCGTGGGGTCACCGCCAGCCGGCAGGGGGTGAGTTGTAGCGTGAGCGCCTCCTCGGGGCCGCCCGGCGGGCTCTTGCCACTGCCATTGGACGGAAGAATTCCTGACTGAGGACGGGTGGGGCTACTCGGAGAGGCGCGCGCCTAGAGGGCGGATGAGCCCCATCCTCGGCCATCGACGAGTGAAGCAGGCGGAGCAGTCGAAGTGCTGGAAAGATCCGCGCCCCTGTCCTCCTGGACAGCCTCTTCTGCCCGAACTGGTATCGGTCGGGCCTCGCTCCGGCAGCCGACACTGTACAGGTTCGCTGAGTCAGCGCCGGCTCAGATCCGGGAGGCGGGCAATTATCGCTGGGAGGCCACGAGCGGCCGGCCGGGCGAGGACGGGCACCGACAGCCGGGGCGCGACCGCCCGGTGGCGGTGGCCGCTGTCGGCCTGAGGCACAGGACGGAGGGGAACGGGAGACGCGCGGAACGCCGGCGGAAACGGAGCTGTCCACTGGAGGCAAGACAGCTACGGGCGGGAGACGCGCGGAACGCCGGCGGAAACGGCGCTGTCCGCTGGAGACAGGACAGCTGGGGACGGGAGACACGCTGACGCCGGCGGGGGCAGAACTGTCCGCTGGAGACAGGACAGCTGGGACGAGAGACGCGCGGACGCCGGCGAGGACGGAGCTGTCCACTGGAGACAGGACAGCTGGGACGGGAGACGCGCGCACGCTAGCGCAAACGGTGCTGTCCGCTGGAGACAGGACAGCCGCGGACGGAGGACGCCCGGACGCCGATAAGGGCGGAGCTGTCCGCTGGAGACAGGACAGCTGGGACGGGAGACGTGCATCAGACGCTGGTTAGGCCTGCAAGGTTCACGGCTCAGGTTACGCTGCGTAGGGAAGTATGCAGCCGTAGGGTGACGGACTTCACTTAGAAGACATATTCAGATGGGCCCATTCCTTACATTCATCGCATCTTCAGACACATCAAAACCAGCTCCGGAGACACGCCCAAATGCCAGCACGAGCATAGCCGGCGGAAGTCGTGCGGACTCGGTTGCGCTCCCACCAGCGCGGCCCCCAGGGTCACGGCCGGCCTCTCGTCCTTCCCTCCATCAGGGCTGACAGCGGGCCGGCTGTTTGTCGGCTGCGCGCCTCCACGCGCCGTACACGGACCTCACGGCCCCCGGCAGCCATCACCGCCCTCACGGCCGTCCGCACGTCCCCAGCTCACGTCACAGCGATGCCTCACGGTGGCGGCCGCTGCGCGGCGCTGTAGCGTCGCTGCGTGACGGCTCCGCGGCGCCATCGCTCTGGCTATTGTCCTTTGGCGCGGCACAACAGCGTCCGTGGTCAGCGCGGCGCCGGCCATCCGTTTGGCGGCGGCCGCGGTGGCGCACCGTGCTGCCCGTCACGGCAACGCGCTGCAGCCTCCGCCGCCGTCGCCGCCGCCGTAATTGGCGGCACTCGGGGCTAAACGGGCTCGGCCCACACCCGCGCGCCCGGCCACTCCAGGGTCGTTCACCGCCGTCAACGCCTCGGAGCCGCTCGGCGGCGCGAGACGAGAGACGCGCCGGCGGCTGAGCGACACGCACTCGGTCGGCCGGGGTCAGCCGGAGCCGGAGCTGGAGCCGGAGCAGCAGCGCCGCCTGCCGCCCTCCGCTCCGGCCAGGACGGCCATCCTCTCGGCCGGCCAGCCCCGGAAGCCATCTGAATCACCGGTACCTGAGCGGCGATGGCGGCGAGGATTTACGGCGGGGGAGTATTTACGACCGCCGCGGACAGGCGTGGCACAGGCAGGCGCGGCGACTGGCCGCGCGCACGCAGCCGCGAGGACAGCTTCAGCGAGAGCAAGGTTACGTCCCCTGTGCAGTGCCTGAACTGAACACCGATTGGTGAACCTGTGGTCAACCGTGGGACCGAGGTGAAACCAGGCCAGAGCGAGGCCATTAGACTGGTGTCAATGCAGACTTTGGTGGCTGGGCTGTAACAGCTCGTATCGGACAGACGAATAACGTCGCAGCTATGCAGATAACGTTGTATATGAACGGACAACGCTACAGATACGTCCGTTGCGTGCCTGGATGCCGTTGCAGAGTCTACGTGGAGGACGATGATCTACCTGACGGCAGGATTGTCACCATCTAACGGCAGTTCTTCAGGGACAGCATAACGTGGTCCCGTGTCCGAGGCCGGCCTCACGCCCACGTCTGGCCGGGGAAGGCGGCGACACCCTCGTCCGGCCTCTGCCTGTCACAGTGACCGGCCCAGCTCCGGCACCGGCTCCCCGACTCTCCTTGCAGCATTGTCGGCCAAGGCTGGCCGTGCCACAGATCATCGTTCGGCCCGACGCCGCCTATAGCGGCTCTGCACGCGGCTGACGCGTCCCAGGGCGGCGTGACATACGACACGGCACGGGTCGGCGTCGCCGGCCGTGGACGGCGCGGCGCCCGCGCCCACGAGCGCACCTGCGAGGGGCGCGCGAGCGGCGCGGAGCATCCCCGGTGCTGACGTCAAGACTGCCCGCCGACACAGCCGCCGCCACCGCGCCGTGGTGCGACCGCGCTTTGCATAGCATCGATAGTGCGGCGTCTGGCGCGGCGGCGCCGGCGGCAGCCGTGCTGGACAGGGGACCGGCTTGCTCCGGCCCGCCGCGTCAGCCAGACGGTCCGCTGCGGCTGCCCCGGGCGCCGCCGACGCCGTCCGGCGTGGCCTCGCATAGACTAACGCCATGCAACGATGCCGGCACCGATTGCGTGGCCTTGGAAGCCCAGCACATGATCTGTGAGCGATGCGCTGTCGCTGAATGCGTCAGCGTCGTCACATAACTCGTCGGAGAGGTGGTAGTTACATGTGCGAAACCGAGGTCGTCCGCAGTGACATGGAACAATCGAGCGTGGCTAAAGAATTACGCCCCCAAGGCAATCACGTGACAGCGGTGTAGAGATTACAATTAGATACCGCAAATGTAAATAGACGTGGAGATATCACGGGAGAATTAATGGCCGAGGGCACGCAAACACATGAGACCGTTTTAATGGGATTCGTTTACGGCGTCTAATCGCCCGCTACCGCAGTGCTCATTACGGAGTCTTTCATACATACGGTGCTTTTTGTCACGAACACCAGCGCAGATGTGAGCGCAACTCACGGAGACCTGGCTTCCAGAGCCGCCATTTGAAAACACTAGGGTGCTTTTGCTTATTCGTGTTATGTCAGAGGATTAGTGTGAATGAATAGTGCATGTTATCTAACAGGCTTACATTTTTATGGATTGATGACGCTAAGGTCTGTAATTAAAAAAAGCATATTGAGCGGTAGACCATAATTCAGGAAATACTGAGACACGTGAATTGAAGTGAGCTCTCCGCAAAACACGTCTCAACATGCATTCGATAAAGTACTGTTCTCATTATCAGATAGCAGGTCTGAGCTATGACATCAGCACTGGATTGACACCTACCAAAACGTGAACCTAGTTCCGTTTCCCATGACCATGAACATGCACCCACCCGAAACCTTGAGCAAAACCCAACGCGACCGGCCACCAGGGCTGTCTCAAGTCGCAGTCACGCGATTTATGACTCCAGCAGCACCTCTGCCCCGACGAATTCCAGCGTGGAGCCCAAAGCCTACAGCCCCGACCTCAGTCGATCTGCTGGTCGCAGTCTCGTACCCTCGCCGATCTGTTGATCACGGTCCATTCACCCCCGCCGTGTCTGCTGGCCGCAGTCCCGTCGCCCCAGCCGTGTCTGCTGGCCGTGGTCCCGTCACCCCGGCCGTGTCTGCTGGCCGAGGGCCCGTCAGCCCAGCCGTGTCTGCATCCACTAGCCGACTCGCCAGGTACAGCGCGTAGCTCCCCACCTGGCGTACCCGCTCCGCCTCCCAGTGAGGGTCTCCCTCCCACAGTGATCCGTCGTGACCTACCTTGTTGATGAGCATGGCGCTGACGGAGCAGACAGGCTGAATGCCGGTGAAGAGCTGGCGGTGCTGCTCAGGGCTGATGGAGCTGAGCTTGCGCAGCGGCGTGCCGTAGATCTGCTCGACAGCCTTGACCGAGGTCAGGTAGCGCCGCTCGGCCGCCAGCAGCGCCTCGGTCAGCCGGTACCGCGCGTCACCGGCTGAAACAGGACGGCCAGGCACCGGTCACCGGGTGCTACGCACCGCTCTCTGACGCGAGCGGCGCCTCAGTCGGACGGTGCAGCGCGTCACCGGCTGAAACGGACGCGGGGCGGTCACCAGACGCAACGACCAGAAACAGGCCAGCCATGGCTGCTCAATGTGCACCATGTAAGGCGTCAAATGGCTAGATCAATGCAAGGAACAAGTCAAGCGACACCGGCTACCATAGATGTTTTACAACGGAAGGCATGTCGTATATCTTCGACTATTTCAACGACCGTTACATGGATAGCTACGTTTATTTCTACAGTCCGGTCCGTCAAAGAAATGTAGTGGAATAAATCAATGTCACACTGTTGATGCGCCTGACCCAAATCATCGTCGCACCGTGGTAATTCGAAAACTTACGGTCCGGTAGTAAGTAGCACTCATTCTGTTTTTTACCGCTTTTGATTATCATAGAGGTTCACCCGCTCGCCAACACTTTCACCGAAATTCATCAGCAACAGCAGACAAACTCAATCAAGCAGCTTTCGAACGTGAAGGAATTTCGCCGGAAAAATGTCGCCTGCCTCAATAGCACGCGCGCACGCCATTGTCTTGGGTTCCGATGCGTCATCTGAACAGATGGCGCGTCAGGTTCACTTTATGTCGGGCCCATCACCGCGCCGCCAACCAGAGCGGCCATAAAGCCTGCGCCGGCGGAGTAATCACGCCTGCATCGCAGCGAAAGCCTCCGCGGTCCGATCAAACCCGCCCGCGTGGGATGAGATAATAGATATCCCGCGGTCATGACCATGTAACAGGACGCCCATCAACCGGCTGCCTCCGCCGCATTAGCAAACCACCGCTAACTGGCTCGACCCGGTCGACACGAGCGCACCACGCTGGGGGCGGCGTCCCATAAGGAACCGAAACGCGGAATGTACGGCATCCGGCGATGATTGGTCTCGCCGAAGCAACGTGTGCTTCCGATCTCGGCCTGAATGGTCGACTGATGGTGATTGATGGGTCCGGACACGTCAGTGAGCGAATTGCTCCGGCCTTCTGAGCAGGCACCGGGAGGAAAGTGAAAGTGCGCGGCGCCAAGTGGGGCCAGTTACGCCTCCGCACCATGACAGGTCAGATCGGGGCGGACGCGCGGACACACGGCACGCCGCTCAGGTCTGCGCACCGGCCGCGGACCACGAGCGCCGCCTCGGCGAGCTCGTGCGGTATCACGCCGCCTCTGGTCCGAGCGCCGCCACCGCCTGGTCGTCAGCGCTCACGACGGCGTGGCGGTTTGTCATCACCCGTCATCTTGGTCTGCGCGACGGGCAGGGGGGCTACACGCGGCGCCACCAGCAGGAACGGGAGCTGGGGGCCGAGGACGAGCGCACCTGTTTCCCAGCCCTAGAAATGAGCGGCGACGCAGGGCTCACCAGGAGTGCGGGTCATCGCCAGGTCACCACCAGACCATCCCAGGTCACCACCAGATCATCACAGGTCACCACCAGACCATCCCAGGTCATCACCAGACCATCCCAGGTCACCACCAGACCATCCCAGGTCACCACTAGACCATCCCAGGTCACCACCAGACCATCACAGGCCACCACCAGGTCATCGCCAGGTCACCACCAGACCATCCCAGGTCACCACCGGACCATCACAGGTCACCACCAGACCACTCCAGGTCACCACTAGACCATCCCAGGTCACCACCAGACCATCCCAGGTCACCACTAGACCATGAGAGGTCACCACCAGGTCATCGCCAGGTCACCGCCTGGCCACCGTCAGGCCAGTGCTGGGTCTCCGGTCGTGCGGCTCCCAGGCCCGGTGGCTTGGTCTTGTTATCGGTCCGACGAGCGCGGCATGCGGATTGTTTACAAACGGTAATAGGCAGACGTCCGACTAATAAAGCAGTGGTGAGGCTGGCGGCGGCGGCGGGGCGGGCCGACCGAGCGGGACTCGAAATTGGCCGCCGACGGGCTGACAGGCCGGCATCCACACAGGATCACCGCCACAGCCGCCGACTGCCCGCACACGGCAGAGGGACTGGAGCGATCGAATACGATCTTTTTGCCTTTTCCCTCTCTTCTTTTTCTTCAGTTGCGCCGCAAGTCACCGCGCACATTGGTGTGGAGTGTCAGCGACTGCAGAGACCGCATTAGCGCTCAAGGGCCATGACGCAACTGAGGGCTCGAACCCGGCTCAGCACGTGGAAGCTGAAGGCGCCAACCACTCAGCCACCACGTCCCGTACGCCATCTTCTCAAGATGAGTAAACGAGGCGCTGAGGGTGGCTTCACCTAGTAACAGTGTCCTACGCTGCGGTATTGGGCCAAATTAAACACACATTTGCTCGCAGCTCCTCTTGACCGCAAAATCTGCGTGCCCGGCCTCCACCGCTGCCTCGTCCCCATGACCCGTTTAGCATCGGCACACGGGCCGGGCGGCCCATGGCGGTGGATCGGGCGCCATTTAGCCGCTCACGTGGTACGAGACCCGATCGATCGCGGCGTCACCTGTTTACGTTAACGGTACCGCGACGGCCCGGCTGACAATGCGCTGCGAGGCGGGAGGGAGCGGGGCGCCGCCGGCCGCCCGTGGGAGAGGCCGTCCGTTAGGGTCACACCGACCGACCCCGTCCCGTGCGCCGTGTCACCGCCGCTACGACGGCTGATTGGCGGGTGAGAGGCTCGGCGGCGGATCTCCCCGAGCGGCGCTGACAGGCGGATCTCACCGGGAGAGACTGGTGGGCGCCGAGAGAGGTAACCAACGGAATCTCCAGGCTTGGTGGATGACGGACGGATCCCGGTCTGTGGCGCTGGCTAGTCAGCGCTGGGTAGTGAGCGCCGGTTAGTGAACGCTGATCGGTATGCGCTGGTTAATAAGCGCTGGTTAGTAAACAGTGGTTGTGAGCGATGGCTAGTGAGTGCCGGTAAGTGAACGCTGATCAGTATGCGCTGGTTAGTGAACAGTGGTTGTGAGCGCTGGCTAGTGAGCGCCGGTTAGTGAACGCTGATCAGTATGCGCTGGTTAGTGAGCACTGGTTAGTAAGCGCTGGTTAGTAAACAGTAGTCGTGAGCGCTGGTTAGTGACCACCGATAAAAGTGAACTAATTTGTGCGTGTTTGCTAGCGTCGGTGACGGGACCTGATGCAGCGCTTCCTGAGGCTGTTGCCCTCATCAAATAATGTCTGGGAATCCATTCATTCATACATTTACTTCGTATGACCTGCACTTGATATGGCTTTCCGGGTCAGGTGGCAATGTACAGCTCGCATGATATGCGCGCGGTGCACAAGAAAGACCGACGACTAAAAGAAAAGTTCCGTCGTTACGTCTAAGCTGCGTAATTTCACAACGCACTCCAGCAGCCTCCCCCAGCACACAAAACATTGATGTGCTTTTCTGGCTGCTGCAGGCACTTCATTCCATTTGTCAGTGGCTCAACCGCAAAAAGACCGCCTGCTTCGCCCCGCCCCGATGTCAGATAGCTGGAGTGATCCCGCTAACGGTGTCAGATCGGCTGTCAAGTACATTTGTCAGCTGTCTGTGTGTGAACTGTTCATGGACAGAGGTAGGTTCGGGAACCAGAGGCACTACATTATGTAATGCAGCGTGCCGAAGCTGATCTAAGGTGGGTCATTTCAGACCTTTTGGCGTCATATGACCAGATGGACGGGAGAGTTACACTATTTGTCTTTTTTGGTCCTTGGTCCTTTTTGAGTTCACTTGCGCCGCTTTGCTGTACACCGGGCCCATACAGTCATACAGCGCAACATGCGGGGGAAAACCAAAGCTCGTACCATGATAGTCGAGGATGTATCCGGTCCTGGGATCGGCACATCGACAGATGTGATTGTTTGTTCGCTTGCAGATCCTGGCTGTTTCCTAGAAGCATCTTATCCAGCCACGTAGTAAACCAGACAAGGTTTTGTTGGCAACTTACGTGATCATCGACATAATTTTCCCTCTTTATTTTCATAGCTAAGAATCAATGCTAACAGTCCATTTAAAAAGCGGAAAACCCCAGGCAGTTCATAATCGAATGACGTTTCCGATAGCCCAATTCCCTTTAGATTAGACTGCTGCCAAAGGTTTCAGCCTTCCAGCGCAAGAAGCGAGTAGAAAAGAAAAATCATCACATAAAGAGCGCGCTCTTAACAAGAAGATGGGTAGACGCAGGCCAAGGATGTGAGAGTAATACCCCAAAGATGCATATCAGCTGAGTGGTTCAAATGCAGATATGGACCCCATTCATCCCCGAGCAAGAAATCCCTTCGACACTACACAAAAGATGCTTCGGTACCGAGACAACGGGATGAAGGTCTGTAAAGATTAATAGATGTTTGATAAAAGTATCATTCATTTGTGTTATTTCATCCACAGAAAACCATTTGTGAGCATCTGAAGAGGCTAATAAGATAGCCTGTCATGAACCGTTTGCAAAACACATCACTCATCGTCTGCAAAGAAATCAGCAAGAATGCTCTTGGGGTGCAGTTGTGCAATGTGGTTGCATAGCGTGTCATTATCATTGTGACTAAATACGCGTTGGGCAGTCAGTTTGGTGTTTTGACAGAGGTCTGGCCCCTCGAGGCACAATCTGTTAGACGTTCTCAGAACAAACGGCTACAACGTTTTCTGGCGATCCGTGATCCTCGGGAAGTTTTCGGTTTCACTTTTGATGTCATCAAGACGTGGTCTTAACCGCGACACCGCACAGGATAGACACCCGGCTAAGTGCATTATTACACGTGACATCACTGATAGAGATCTAACGGCTTAGTGGAGAGATCCGGAATTCCACAAAATCTCAGCAGCAAAGTACTCCTGCATAAAGACAGCTGGATGCGCACCGAACTCTGTAGCATAGTCATTCAAAATGTGTGGCAGTAGAAATCATGATACACCTACGTTAAATCTCACAATCTACTGCCCTCACTTCTGATCCGCTTAAGAACGCTTCCGTGAGCCATCCTCTGGACTATACCCTTGGCACGCTGGCTGCGCTCTTTCCAGACGTCCGGGCTGCCACCTATCCCGCGTCACAGCGTGACGCCCGTCACGTCACCGACCCAGGCCGGCTGCGGCGCTGCGGCGATCGCCGGCTTTGACGCCCACCCGCGCTGCCTCCTCGTGCGCGGGTCCCTGAAGCGTGTCCGCCGGGCTGGCCGGTCCGCGGCGGAGGGTCGGGCGGCCGTCGGGCGCCTACTGGGACCGGCCGCGGCGGAGGGTCGGGCGGCGGTCGGGCGCTCACTGGGACCGGCCGCGGCGGAGGGTCGGGCGGCGGTCGGGCGCTTATTGGGACCGGCCGCGGCGGAGGGTTGGGCGGCGGTCGGGCGCTTACTGGGACCGGCCGCGGTGGAGGGTCGGGCGGCGGTCGGGCGCTTATTGGGACCGGCCGCGGCGGAGGGTTGGGCGGCGGTCGGGCGCTTACTGGGACCGGCCGCGGCGGATGGTCGGGCGGCGGTCGGGTGCTCACTGGGACCGGCCGCGCAGGCTCCGGCCGTGAGCTGAGACCAGCAGCCCCGCGCCACTCCCGGCACGCCACGGCTCGACCGGGCGGGCCATAATTCTGGCGGCGATCGTGGCGATAACGGGGCGAGGACGGCGCGGCCTCGCCGGCGGCGGCGCCGCGTCCCCATGCGACACGCGCGGGGCGGCGGCCGAGCCCGCTCCACAGATGCGGACGTGACGCTGCCGATTCACTGCGTGGCGCGCTCGCCTTGACGCGGTCACGTTTGGGGATGGCGGCGGGGCTGCCGGGCCGGAACGCGAGCGATGCGTCGCCGCCGGAGCCGCGTCTCCGCCGGCGTCTCATGGCCACCAAACGCAAACACAAGTGGAGCAATGCGCTCTGGTCGTGAGCCGGCCACTCTCCGATGCCGAGGGAGCTGTAAGACATTTCGGATTTTCCGGCGCTGATCCTGGCTGCATGTGGCGCCATTAGCCGCCGTGGCGCGCCCGCCACGCCGCGCCGTCTTATACCGGCTGGGCCGGCCGCCTAATCCTATTCACCGCAGCGTGGAATCGACGGTGACGTCTGGGCGGGCGGGGCGCCAAATGTGGCGCCTCGACTGTCGGCGCCCGAGGTGTGACGGTTCGCCTGTCACGGGCTGTCATGTACGTACCGGACTGCCACGGGCACGACGGATCACGAGCGTCACGTGCCGATCGGCCGCGCTCAGGTGTCACAGGCCGCGTCCACCTCCGGCCTCTGGCTATCAGAGAAGCCGCCGGAGCACCAGGGGAGACGGTGGACGGAGACGCTGAAGACGGAGAACTGTGTGCCCTTATCGTCGCCACTGTTCCTCTACTACCTTGAAATGCAGTGCCGCCGTCGGAGCGCGGCGGCTAGTCAGCTCCTTTCAGTCTGATCGGTTTGGGTGTTTCGAAGCAATCCGGTATTTTTCCGTATATCGTGGCTACCAGTCTCGCCCATGCTCTGCACGCTTCTGCCGGGTCCAAAGACATTTCTGTAGTTTTAGCATATCCTGTTTGACCATCTTACCCTTACGAGATGATCAGAAGCACCAACTATTTCACACTGCCGCTTTGACTCCACGGGAGGTGAATATTCCGATGCTAGAGTCGGCGGTCATGTTCACGGTCTGGTCAGAGCCGGGGCGGCGCCACCGGCGAGGCTCTCGGTCAGAGCGTACAGATCTGAGAAGGTCAGAGCACCTTCACTCGGGAGATCCGGCGTGGTGATTACCGCCGCTCAGGATCTTCACGTCTCAAGCACAGGACCGCCCCAAATGCTGCGCTCGACACGCGGTCGAGGCCCGCGCCGGCCGCCGACCCATGCATCTCATTACGCCGCGTCGGCGTCGGCTCCCGGCGGCGCCTGTCGAAACGGGCCATCACGGGGCCGCGCCGCTGACCGGCCGCTTACACAGCGTCCGATTGGCTGGCTCGACGGGCGTCGTCCGCACCGCTGACCTCGTCACTCACAGAGGCCCGGTGTCCGCCCCCGCCCGACGACCCTCAGAACGGCGGCGTCGTGCCGGCCAAAGGGCGCGCAGACCGGCCGGCGTAACATTGCGCCAGTCGGACTCGACCATGCATGAAATGATCGCTGTCTAATGACCCGAATCGCGTGTGTAATGACTCAGTACACCGGCGGGTACGTTCAGAGCTAGATTATGAAAGCTGCGGCTGGCCGGAGGTGAGTCTGCCAGGTGGGTCTGCCAGGTGGGTCTTCCAGGACGGATCGGGGAGCGGCGTCTGGGAACGAGCTGGAGCAGACGAGGGGCTCCGCCGCCAGGACCGAACACAGCCGCTCGTGGCCACAAAGCTGGGAGCGGCTGGGCCGGACTGATCTGGCCCTTCCGCGCCTCTCGCTGCCCTGCTGGGGGCGCTCCTCCGACAGGCCTCGTTGGCTGGACCCCGACAAATCTGACCCAGTGATCTGGGTCTTCTGCGCATCTCCCGGCTCTGCTGGGGGTGGGGGGGGGGGAGGGGGAGCGGATCCCACCGTTGGGCACTAGCCGATCTCACCAATTGACTCTGAGGACCCCATTGTTAGACTCTGATAGATCTCACCAATGGACTCTGACGGATCCCACCACTAGACTCTGACGGATCCCACCAATGGACTCTGACGGATCTCACCACTAGACTCTGACAGATCTCACCACTAGACTGTGACGGATCCCATCAATGGACTCTGACGGATCGCATCGATGGACTCTGACGGATCTCACTGTTAGACTTTGAGGGATCTCACCGTTGACGTCCGGTGGATCTGGCAGTTATACGCTTATGTTATGATTACCACTGGCAATAACACGACGCCGATTTTAGCACTACTCGAAGTGTACTCTGGCAGCACAGCTCCAAATAGCCCACTGGTATAAATGACCTCTGCCGGATCTGGCGGTGTGGTGATTACATTATGAGTCTTGCAGCGCATCAGCCACGTCACATACGCACACAGCGCCGCTGCAGTACCTACTGATTCAGATCTTCAACTCTCGCACTGCATAAGAGAGCCCCCATCTTCATCCGGGCTCTTGATGTTATCACATGTCTACTTAAGTCACAAATTTAAGTACCCTTGAGTCCCCGCTAAAACTATCTTTGAGATTTGGCTGGACATGGGTTTTGCACCCATAAGCAAAGTGAAAGAGCGGTGTTGCCGACAATAACAATACAAAACTTGACTGGTTCAGAAATACGTCACGAAGATGCCGCTGCGATGCACGATCACGCATACATTCATGGTATTCGATTGACAACACACGGCACCATTGAGAACATCTCGCGTTAAAGTTAGAGCTGTCAGGGTTGCCGGTCACGGGAACGACCTGAGAAATAGCCGAGGACGATCTGAGAAATAGCCGAGAACGATCTGAGAAATAGCCGAGGAAATGAGCTCGCATTAAGCTTGACACCGTGACCGGAAGCGCTCCTGGAAGACCAAAAGCTTTTGCAGCGTGTTGTGTGGGGCCTGAAAGGGTTCTGACGTCATCTAACTCATGAGGCTGCCCGGAGCTTTCTCCCTATTATCCAGCCGACTGTCCCGGTCGGAAGACATGTTGATCAAACTATCCGGCTCTTTCCAGTGTAAACTCACCTCCCTCCATCTTCTGCCGACCTAGATCCAGAACAAACAGACTCAAACGCACGCAATCTCTTTGATATTCAGAATGCACGCATTGTATCCCGTTTGAGGCCTGGCCGGGTTCTCTCGGGGGCCGCGGCGGGCGCGCCATCATCTGAGCGGTGGTGGCCGTTCGCGGCGGGGTGCAGCCCGGCTCCCAGTGACCTCTCGCCGGGGGGTGTCCCGGGGGCGGACCTCCCGCGACCGGTCACCGAGTGTCGGCGGCAGCGGCGGTCGCCGTCTCATCCAAATACGGCCGACCCGCGCCCGCCCTGCCGCTCGCTAATTTCAATGGTCTCGGTAGCGGCGCCGGCGGCGGCGACCGCGAGGTGTCGGCGCGGTCGGTGCCGCCGCCGGTGAGTGATGTGGGAGCCGCCGGTTTGGTGGCGGCGCCTCGTGCCGCCACCACCCGGAAAGCTGCGGCGTCACCGAGGCGCCGCCGATCGGCGACGCCCGGGCGGCGAGAAGAAAGCCACTAACTGTACCCAGGCCGGCGGCCGCGTCGGTGGCGGCGACGCCGAGTGACGGCAGGCGTCCCGAGACGCGACAGGCCCGGCGCCCAGAATGGATTGTGATCGACGAGTGCGGACGGGCATTGAGCGGCGATGTAGTTAGTGCCGCTTAAGCACCTGCAGCCCATTCCGCAGTCAAAACACGGGGAGCGCCGCCTTAGATGGATGCAGGGAGGCGGTACCTGGCGGCTCCTCCGGAGCTGCCGTCATTAGCCCCGCTTTTTATGTGCCCGTGAATGAGCAAGACGAGAAATAACAGACAAACGTTTAGCAGGCGGCGCGCTGCTAAACCATTAATCAGCGCCGGGCCGGTTTCAAAAACAGCAGATTGCATTACGGCGCCCGGTGATTACGACGCTGCCGCCGGCCGACGCCAAATCTGTACGCAGCAGCTGCGGCCGAAATGGCGCGAAGCCGATCGGCGCGCGGCGAGAGCGACACGCCGCGCGCGTGCGACGCGACAGACGTCTGCGGTGCACAGCGCGACACCACTCACCGGCTGCGCGCGTCGCCGAGTGGTATCGTGAATGGGGCTAATTAACGCAATCAGGACCGCATTTATGGAGACGGCGCGGTGGGATAGCGGATGGCGCTCCGTTACCGGTGTAGGCACGCAACAGGTTGGCGGCACGAGCCGGGACCCGAGGGAGGCACGAGACGGAGCCGGGACGGAGCCGGGACCCGAGGGAGGCACGAGGCGGAGCAGACACGCGAGAGGACGTGCAACACGGAGCTGAAGCCAGAGAGGAGCCGAGATGAGCTGCAACAAGAAGTAGCAGAGCAGGTGCAGCACGGAATCGGGGTACGGGAGGAGTTAAAAGTGGTGTCACTTTGCATACTTTTACGTATACTTTTTGTATCTGTTTTGTTTTTGCTTACGTTTTCACCTCGTCAGCCACGACATAAGGCCGAGCCAACAGAGACACGGATCCATGGGTTCTGGCGCAGCGGGACGCGACACACGCAGCACCCGTGTGTCTGCCGAAGGGGAGCAGAACAATGTCTGTCGGAGCTGGGTGCATCATCGAGCGGAGTCGAGCAGAGTCGAGCAGAGCAAGGCCGTGTCGGGCAGAGTCGAGCAGAGCAGGGCCGTGTCGGGCAGAGTCGAGCAGAGCAAGGCCGTGTCGGGCAGAGTCGAGCAGAGCCAGGCCATGTCGGGCAGAGTCGAGCAGAGCAAGCCCGTGTCGAGCAGAGTCGAGCAGAGCAAGGCCGTGTCGAGCAGAGTCGAGCAGAGCAAGGCCGTGTCGAGCAGAGTCGAGCAGAGCAGGGCCGTGTCGAGCAGGGTCGTCGGACGGAGTCGGGCGGTTCCTGGGGACGGCGGGACGCAGCCGAGCGGAGGGACGCCGCCGGAGTCGGCCGGGGTCAGGACTGGCTCGCACCCCGGCGAGGACCGTGAGACTACGAGCTGGTTAGTGGGCAGCGAGTAACGCCCACCGAAGGGGCTGGGAACCACCTGGCGAACGCGGGCCGGTTTACGAGCGCCGCGCCGCGCCGAGCACCGCCCGTGGCCGGCCGCCTGCGCCCCGCCACGGCAGCGGACCGCGGGCGGCCGACCACGGCGTCCACAACTCAGTCAGCCTCTCCGCGCCGTGGGCGTGCGCAGTGAAGCGGTAGACTCGGGTGAGGAATGCGATCGCGCCATACGCCAACCTCTCACCTTTTACACAATTTTCCAGTCGATTGGTCACGGCCGACGTGTGTGTACGGTCCGCCGGCGGAGACGGGCCCGATGGCAGGCCAGGCGTGGCGTGGAAAGAGCCGGCGTGGGGCGGGCAGCGGTTCGCGGCGGAGACCGCCCTCCTTATCTGGTCCGAGTCATCACATGCCGGCCGAGATCACCGGCCGCTGAAGAGACGCCCGGATCGGCGCTCTCGTCAGAGCCGAGCGCCGACAGAGCGCGGCTCAACGCCAGACCAGCGCGGAACAGCAGACCCGGACGGAAGACCACGCCAGGGCAGAAGGCCAGGCCAGCACGGAACAGGAGACCCGGATGGAGGACCACGCCAGGGCAGAAGGCCAGTTCAGCGCGGAACAGCAGACCCGGACGGAGAATCACACCAGTGCAGAAGGCTAGGCTGGGCCGGAGCACCAGGCCAGGACGTAATCAATGACCGTGCACGTGGCCGGATGGAACAAAAGCACACTAATGTGGTGCGACGGAGCGTGGACAGAGCACAGCTGTCCAGAACATCATGGCACACCCAGCCGAACACGGCGACGACAGGATTTTCAGGGCGGTTGCGACTGCAGGAGAGGTAAGCACTGGGACGCTAGAAAAAGCCCGTTTCAGTTGACTCATTTCCCGCGCTAAGGCTAAGCCGATTGAAACAGGTCAGTGACTGCCGACGAACTGCGTGGAAGATGGCTATAAAACTGGCGGATTACCAAACGGGTACGTAGAAAAGCGACGTTGTATGACACATCGTGTGCTATTGTCACCGCAGGGTAATTTCAACATTAGTCTGTAGCCCAGTCGCAAAGTATTTAAAAACTGCAGGGGAACTGGGTTTGATTCGGTGCTATTAAAGACCCTGAATTCTTCTGGAGCATAGCAGGCACAAGCTGGTGTATTCGCACCCATGGGCGGTAGCGGCAGGCCACCGGGCGGCCTGATCATCCACTGTGGCCGCGGTGTGTCCTGCCGCCTGCCTGCGCCTGCTGCTGTAGAAGGGACAGCTAGCCTGCAGACCACGCAAGAGCCGGCACGATGCCGCCGGTCTCACACCCCCGGCCCGGCTGCCCAGGACGTGACCATCACGGCGTCAGGCAAATGACGCGCTGAGTCTCTCGCCATCAGAGAATAGACTGGCGTGCCCCCTTCCCCCCCCCCCCCCCCCGGTTTATCGGCTGTGCTAGGCCGACTTGAAGTAGGCGTAAAGGGGCGGGTACCCGACTCGTCGACGTTGAGAGCTTTCACCCAGATTGACCGAAGGTATGCGCATTGGACCGCCACCGAGCAGCGAGTGCATCTGAAGGAAAACAATATGGCCCGTCAACGCTGTTAAAATGGGCGCGCTTACGAATTCTTACTGCCAGAGTAACGGTGGGGGTAGCGGGTGGCCGTAGGCTAACCAGTACAAAACCAGAGAGATGACGACAAAATCCGAGACAGGTGAAGGCTCCCGAAACGAAGATGGTAACGTGTCCAAACGTAACACCAGCAGCAGTGCTCGGTCTGCAGTCCAACGACGGACTAGTAGCTGTGCGTCAAAAACCTGGTCAGCTCCGTCCGCACCCCTCCGTCATCAGACTCATGTCCGTACCCCTCCGTCATCAGACTCCTGTACGTACCCCTCCGTCATCAGCCTACCGTCCGCACCCCTCCGTCATCAGCCTACCGTCCGCACCCCTCCGTCATCAGCCTCCTGTCCGTAGCCCTCCGTCATCGGCCTACCGCCCGTACCCCTCCGTCATCAGCCTCCCGTCCGTACCCCTCCGTCATCAGCCTCCCGTCCGCAACCCTTCATTATCAGCCTCCTGTCCGCAACCCTTCGTCATCAGCCTCCCGTCCGCAACCCTTCGTCATCAGAATCCTGTCCACACCTCACCACCATCAGACTCGGCACCCCCGCCCGCGACCCTGTCGGACGCGCCCGAGAGGGCCACTTCGCTTGCAACTCCAGAGGGGCAGTTTCCTACATTTCGTCTTGGATGAGAAAGCTCATCCTTTTTTTGAAACTGGAGGCACGCTTTGTGCTGCTGTATCCCACGACAGAGCGCGTGGGCTTGGTGGATCGTGCGAACAACAAACGGTGATCATACGAGTTACCAGCCACAGCCACGTGCTTAACATTTCCCGTGGCCAGCTGTGGCAAACCTGCTCGGAATGAGTTCGGTGAGCAGACGAGCTGGGGGGAGGGGGTGGGGGGGGGGGGACGACGAGCTGGGGGGCAGCCAGCCGAGCCGTCATGCACGTGACAGCCCATGTCAGGATTGGCGAGCACAGAGGCCGGCCGTGGTCCGGCATGGATTTCACCGACCACAACCGCATCCAAGGCCGCTGATGTCATATGCAAACCCGAGAAAGGCGAGACCAAGGTAATCAGACCACGGTTGGTCTCAGGGCTTGAGAGCAGTCGTACAGCTGTCTCGCTGGCCACCGCCCTGTGGCCAGCGCTGGCCGACGGGAAACGTATCCGGTCGGCTCGGCCGCGGCGTGCCTTCAATTCGACGTGGGCCGTGCACATTTCACTGCGGGCGGCGCGGTCCTTTTACAGATCAACCGGCTGCATTTTGCGGAAAACGAAGCCGTCAATGATACCGATCCGGCCGGGACCATCACAAAAAGCTTGACGGCCTTCGAGTGGCGGTGGTCTCCTTCAGACGGGGTGCACGACTGACATGGCCTGCTTTCCGGGGTTAGGACACGGTGGGGGTGACCGGAACGCGTGTTATCGGAGCGCCCGCGTAATCACGGGAACGCGCAGCGATAGTTAAGGAAAACTCAAACGGAAGCATATCAAATATATCGTCAGTGTACAGGTCAGCGCACACAGAGTTTGCAACAAGTTTGCCGGTGCCGGGATAGTTAATGCACACGGTTGCAGCATTAGGAAAGCACTGCATGATCCCAGCAGGTCGATGTCCAATGAAGAATATCTACCGAACACGAAGATAATGATTCCACTAACTGGGTTCAAATGCCGAGTCTGATGTATGGCGTCATTAACAAGAAAACAGGAATGACTCGTGTGAGCGCCAGCTAATTCCGAAAGTGACTGATTTATTTAACTTAGAGCAGATTAAGATCTACAAGATTTGAGCAAGTATTGAATCTTATCCGGTAAAAGCAATGTCAGATGCCGGTAATTTGTGAAATCGAGCGTGTAATCTGGCCAACGACACGAAAACATCTCTAAAAAGTGAAGACGAGTTCGTTATTCTCGCCCGGTGACTTGCTTACACCGTGTAAACATGCACGGACAACGGCCAGAGCACTAGCGGCACGCTACATCGCAGCGCCCGCGACCGCCCGCTCGCGTATGTCACGCATCGTAACATGATGGCGTCAGCTGGAGCCGAGCGTGAGGCGGCGCGGCCCATCACCGCACCCGCTGGACGACGGCCGGGCCAACGGACCGGAGAGGAGTGTCCTCTGAGGGATCGGGGAGGAGCGTCCTCTCCGGGACCTGGGAGGGACGTCCTCTCCGGTCCTGGGAGGGGTTTCCTCCCCAGGGGCCAGGGAGGAGTGTCCTCTCCAGGACCTGAGAGGAGTTGCCTCTCCGGGACCCGGGAGGAGTATCCTCCCAGGGCTGGGGAGGTCACTCCTCCCAGGTCCCGGAGAGGACAGGACTTGGAGGTGTGTCCTCTCCGGGAGAGGAGAGGAGTGTCCTCAGCGTGCATGATCTGAAGGAGTTGTTTCCCGATGCTGTGTTGTCCTCCACATTGCGGAGCCCCTCTGGACTCCCGCCGGTGGCCTCCTCGACAATGGACCACTGCTGAGCAGTGTCTGACCACCGGCTGACCCCGAACCCTCCCCGTTTCCCAGGGATCCCAGGCTGAATGGCTTCTCGGGAGTGCCGCCCGCTGGACCCTCCCGACAGGACAGGAGAGCCCCTCCCGGCAGAGCGTGGGGAGCACGCTGCCGGGTGAGGCCAGGGACGTCACGCGGAACCTGGCGGCCTTCCCTCGGCGGGGTCCGGTCGGTCCACGTCCCGGGTCACCGCGCTGACGACCGCCGCCTGACGTCCTTATGCGCGGGGTGCTAAGACTCGCAGCAGCACCGCCATCTGTTACACTGACAGGCAGATGATTGCAGCTGTGCAGGTCAAATTAGCCTGACGTCGATTTACGCAATTTTCAGAATGCATTGCCGTGCAATCAAAACCAACCGGGCTGATGTGTGTAATCAAATACGCGAGGAATATTTATGCACCCTGCCCTGTCAAAGTGAACGTAATTGTTATCCTCGGATGACTCGCAGTGCATGGCTCTTGCATACCGTCGTTGCAATTGATATGGAGTCTCCACAGTTATGCGGTGCAGGGGCAGTCACGTGGCTTCGTCGGGCGGCCGGGCTCCATGCACCGGATGCGTTAGTAGTTGACCCGATCTGCCAGCATCCTGGAGAGGTCTATCCGCGCTCGCGCCAGCGCCGGTGTCGTGCTGCGCCACGACCGACCGTGTCATCTCGTGTCAGCGCGGCCGCGGCCCGGCGCGCCGGCGGCCCGCCCAATCCACGAGCCGACGCCGCTGCCGGCGGCCTTGGTCGTGCCGTATGCGGGCCGCACGCGGAGCCTGGCCGGTGCGATGTTTGAGCTGTTCGGCGTGTCGGCAGGCACGTGGTGCTGCCGCCTCAGACGCGCCGATAACAGTACCGCACGCAACCGATTTAAATGAAGTCAGCGGGCGGAGGGCTAGTTATATTTAGCTTCGGTCTTACCAGCAATCAGCGTGGCTGCATCTGGGGTGGCGACGGAAACAGGTTTGGATTCCAGGCGTCCGTCCTCACGGCAGCCTGGGTGGTACCACGATCGGTAGGCCTCCCCGGTACTGTACCGACACCCACCCGGGTCGGGCCTTAGCGGGGTTACTGATCAGCAACATCCGACGCCCGCCCCTCGCCCGGCCCCAGCCAGCCGAGCGGGGGGTAGGGCACGGTGGCACACAATGCACGCCCGCCGCTCCTGCCAGACCACCCCTGGCCAGGGCATCAGCTACATTGTTTGTTGGCTGGATGAATATCTCACTTCAGTTACATCTGACTGTAAGGCTGAGTCGACAGCCAATTACAAAATATAAATACGCCCTAATATTCACTACAAGCACACGCGATGAGCAGAGCAAAATACCAGCTCATCAGTTGATTGAACTGGTACACGCGCCGTAGATAACCCTGCCCAGCACGCTTCTGCCCACGTGCGAGGACAGGCCCATCCCCACCAAACGCTCGAGCGGGCGGCGTGTCGAGGACACGGGGCCACGCACCCGTTTCCCAACAGAGGGGGCGGAGAAGGATGAGCTGGGTCGCAGCACGGCCGCGAAGTTATTCAGAGCCGGCTTCTGAAAAATGGTCCCCGCCCGGCCGCTTAGTACACGTCACTGCCGGCGGGAAAGCGAGCCCACAGCCAGGAGACGCCGGCGCTTCCAACAGATGAGAAATCGAAAGGACGACGCTGCAGCGTGCACCGGAAATTAAACCAGCTCGCCGCTTCCGGCGATGGCACGTAACCGGCCATGTCGCTTATGTGCGCCCATAACATTACTACCTGGTGATGGAATGTGCTTGGAAGGTTAGAAGAGGTCGGACGATGGGGTACACAGGTGGTGGGGCAGCGGACACAGATATGGGCGTCCGACACGTATCTACGGATCTGTAGTGGCCAGGTGCCGCAGACTCTGCTCGCGTTTTGAATGAGACCTTAATGCGATATAGGACACATTTGCATAACGGAGGAAATGCTCGACATTCTAGACGGCCTTAGGCAGCTGGTAATACTGTGGAGAACTGACAGCTTAAGTGACGCGCACGGTTTTTTGTATGAGAGGGAAAAGCGCGCCTTACACCACCCCTGACATGCAAAAACCGACCTGTGCGAAGAGAGGAGAAAAAAACACTGCCGGAAAGGTTTTCCAGATGACTTTTGAGTGGACATGTCAAAACTTATGAGAGTGGCCAGATCCCGCAAGAACTGGACAGCTTTTACGCCGGGCAGTGCCCGGTGCGTCGTGAGGGTACAGCTCGCGAGCCCACTGGACCGCCGGCGCCCGCTCAGTGACGGCTCGCGGCTCCTTGGGAGCGGCGACCGCCGGCGCGGCGCCGGCCGCGTAGGCAGAAAATGGATTCCTCTAATTTCGTGTAAGATGACGGCCCGATACGGGCCGGTGATACGCTTCCCGACGGGCAGCGGCCGAGGACACGTGCTGTTACAAATGGTGGCGCGCGCTGGACTGTGACCCCGCGGGCCGGCCCGGTCGACTGCGCAGGCAGCTCGGGCTGACGACCGCTCGGGGGTCGGCACCGCCCTCCTGTGGGCTGGGCCGCCTCCGGAGCCGCAGCTGCCCGGCCGGGCCGGCGGGCTCGGTCCCCGGTGGGCCGGAGACCGATCGGTCAGCTGCCCGCTCGCCGCCGCCGGTGGGCTGGGCCGCCTCCGGAGTCGCGGCTGCCCGGCCGGACCGGTGGGCTCGGTCCCCGGTGGGCCGGAGACCGGTCGGTCAGCTGCCCGCCCGCCGCCGCCGATGGGCTGCAACGCCTCTGGAGCCGCAGCTGCCCGGTCGGGCCGGTGGGCTCAGGCTGGGGACCGAGCGGTCAGCTGCTGGCCCGCTGCCGGTCCACCGCGCGTCGCCGGCGGCTCCAGGCCATGCTGACGCACACTCAGCGCGATACGGTCCCACGGCGGCGCCGATACACCGAGCCGGCGGGTGAGTCAGAGGCGCCGCTCGGTAGCCGCCGCCGCCGCCGCCGCCGCCGTACCCCCTGGGGCCGTATCGCACCGCTTGCCGACGAGGTTTGTTGTAAAACAAAGGTAGAAAGCGTGCCGCGGCCGGTCGGCGATCGGCGGACGGCGGCGGGGGGCGGCGCGGGCCGGTGGGAAGCGGCCGCCGCCGGTCCGCGCCGCCCACGAACACCGCCGTTTGTCAGCGGCGACAAATGGTGACGCGGCGCCGCTGATTGGCGTCATCTCTCCTCGGACGGCCGGAGGCCGGTGTGTGGCACAGATCGGGCGGCCTTGGTCAGGCGGCGCCGCGTGCTATCCCTCTCCTTCCCGTCCGCTCTCCGTCGAGGCGGCGCCTGCTGGTCATTGCGACCCCGTCCGCCTCCGCCGGCGCACGGCCGGGACCGCGCCCGCTGATAATTCCGCCAGGTGACAGGGTGAAAATGCCCGTGATAAGTGGAAATTGCGGTCGACCGACTGCGCGCAACAATGGCAGCTGCGTGCTGAGGAATGATTTGACTTTAGTCGACCCGAAAAACGCCAATATTCTCAGCAGAAAGCCCGCTTTCTCGCATCGGCACTTGCCGACAGCCATGCTAATGCACTGCTTTGTGTTGCAGTCTGCTGGCCGAGTTCCCAGACAAGCACTCCCCTAATGGGTCGTTTTGTTCGCGACGTTCTGCCACTTCGTTCATTTGTCCCGGCGTCATATATGGCCATGCAAACGCGCGCGTATGGATGAAAGCCCGGCCCAATGCCGCAATGCCGACCGGTCGGAGCGGCCGACAGCCGCAGTCTTATCTGAACACGGTCTGACGGCAGGTGACAGTGCGGTCCGACCAGACGCCACGCCGACGGCCGCGCATTCCCCGCCGAGAGCGTGGGGCGCACGTGCGACAGCGCCACCGCCGGGGCGTGCTCTGCGCTGGGCCGTGGGCGCGCAAGGACAGGCGCTGGTCGTGCGCGCCGGCTGAATGCGGCCACTTCGGAGGTGACCCCCCCCCCCCCCCGGGGTGGGAGCGTCTCTGCCGTCTGCCGGGCCCGGCCGAGCCGAGCACCGCCGCCGCTGCCGCCGCCGGAGCGTGGCGGACAGCGCCAGGAGGAGCAGCCGCCGTCGTCCGATGGATCGGACCACACAGTCAGAGCAGCGCCTCGCGAGCTCCGGGGAACACACGGCGGCAGGGCGGGCTAAGTCGTGTGCAGCGCCGCCACGCTGTCCGTCATCCGCCCAGGCGAACGGCGTGTGTTCACCGCGGCTGATGCCGCGCAATTTGCTCGCCGCGGATAGCTCACAATCGCCGGCGGCCGGGGATGCCAGGAGAGGAACAAAGCGGCGCGCGGGGGTCGCCTCAGGATACCGTTAGTTGGCCCCGGACGGGGTGCTGCGGGATGGGTACCGCACGGGGAGCTGCAGCCGGCACCGGTGTGCAAATGTAACAAGGGCTGTGGAGCAAAACGCGTTTGGAATCTATTTTCGTCATGCAACGCTATAGCGCTGATGTCAAAATTTTATTTGGAGTTGGAGGGACAAATGGTAGACCTTTCTGAAATTGGTGCCTCTGCGCCTAGCCCTCAGTCCTCTCTGGGTCCTCCCCCTCCCTCTTCCTGGTTCCCACGCGCTTGACAAGAGCGGTTCTTTACTGGGATTCATGACGGGATATTGCAAAAGCGGGTACCTTACGGAGGCCATTCAGAGGGGCTTCTCGGAAATTGGTACCACATGAAGGGCTGCTGAAGAAAGGGCACCACATGAAGGGCTGCTGAAGAAAGGGCACCTCATGAAGGGCTGCTGAAGAAGGGCCATCTCACATACGAGGGCTGCCGCGGAGGTACTGCACGGACGACTGATGCAGGAGGAATGCTGCACGGAGGACTGCAGCAGGAGGAGGGCTGCACGGAGGACTGCTGTAAGAAGAGTACTGGCACGGAGGATTGCTACGGTAGTGTCACCGTACAGAGTGCTACTGCAGGGGAGATGCTACCTGGAGGGCTATTGCAGGGAGGTATGTGCCGCAGAGGACAGCTGTGGAACGAGACGGCCGGTACACCTGGCCGGGAGGGGAGACGGCCGCCGGTACCACTGCCCGGGAGGGGAGACGGCCGCCGGTACCTCTGGCCGCCGGCAACACCGGCCGGGAGGGGAGACGGCCGCCGGCAACACCGGCCGGGAGAGGAGACGGCCGCCGGCAACACCGGCCGGGAGGGGAGACGGCCGCCGGTACCACTGGCCGGAGGGGAGTACGGGTGAATATCTTCGAGGGTGAACACAGGTGCAGGTCGGCCGCCCAGGTGTCCAGAGGCAACGGCGGGGTGTGGTTTCACAAGATGAATTTGGGGCCGGGGAGGAAATTCGTGGCTGGATCCGCCTATCAGGGGGACAGCTTGGAAAATGAGTGAGCGCCGAGCAGGGCAGGACTGTGCGCGCAGCGTACGCCAAAAATACGCCAAGATACGGATTTGTCCCGAGATTTGACTCACTTTCTTCTCAAAGTTGAGGAGTTTGAAGCCTAACTTATGGGGCTGGAGCACACCCAACTGATTAAAAACTAAGCCCCTGCTCCAACCAACTAGAAAACTACATCCCGGGCGGCGGGCTGCAGCGTCAGCGCGCCACTCACACTGACAATCAGTGCCAACGCTTCCAAGAGGAAGGGTCATTAATGCCAAGAAAATATCCGCGTTGGACGATGCAGGAGGAACGCTAGAGTGTGCGGCGCCTGTAGTAAGTAGGGCATGTTTCGTTAAGCTATCTGATTTGAAGTGCACTTCGGAGAGATAGATAAGACACGCCACGTGCGCATGTTTGGTAAGCTTGCCTTTCAGCGTTTGAGCTTCCCTCCATTTACAGAGGACACTGACACTGTTAAGGCGAGTTCTGCCCCGCTTGTTGACTGGAGTACGTGCCAAAGCCAGTACAGAGCTCTACACAGTTAACAACAGGCTACTTTCCATGCGTGCCCGGTTTTCATTCATGGCCGATAACTGTATCCTTATGGCTTCAAGATTGTTATCTACATCAGGCAGAGAGTACGGCCAAACGGTGAGTCATGTGACCAATAGTTGCCTCCCAGCCCATTGATGCCTGGAACATTCCCAGGATTATTCCGCGCCCCAAGTAGCATTAGGAAGGCTGTCTGTCCTTAATTTTCTTGGAAACGGCTAGTCGTGCACTGCAGCGTCTGTACCAGACTTGACCCGTCTGATTGCAAAGCTGGTCTTCCATGAAGGCTCGTCCATCAAATAGCCTGCCATTCCTCCCTCGCTCCCATGAATATGATGATGGTATGCTGAGTATGCCTAACCTGTCCCCCGCGTCTCCATGTCAGCGCCAATTTGCACAGGTAAACATGTGATCCGTCTGGAGGCGGGCTACCTGTCCCGGCTTACTCGAGCGGCAGTCGCTTGCTCCCCGGCAGACGCGCCGCCCGTTATGCACTTGTTCCAAGCCGTCACTTAGGATACTATGACTTCAGCCGGTTCATGATTGTGCCGCTCGTATCGTCATTTCACTTGGAGACATATTACTGGCAGTCACTGTCTGTCTCTTGTGCGTGCTCTGCAGCATGCTGAGACATTCTGTCTTATGATCGGCTTCTTATAGATTGGGTCCCGCAATAAACTGCGTAACGCCCTGCGCTTTCAGCTCTGCGCACCTTCCATCCGCAGAGCTCCCCTGATGCAGCATGCGGCATATGAGTGACGCAAGGCCGCTCGCCAAAGGGGAAGTGGACGTGAGGCCCCGGGGCAGCAGCGTGCGCCGCCTGACCGTGCGGCGGGAGTGGACGGTCACGAGCTAACCTTTGGCGTCTGCGTCCGCCTCGCTCTGGATGATCATGGCGTCCACGCTGTGTCCGAATCCTCCATAGCAGTGGCTGACCTCACGCGGCCACGCGGACGGCGGCCCGCCACATCTCCCCCGATACCACCCCTCGCGTCGCACACACGCACCGTCACCCCGGCCACGCCGCAACCCGTCCCGCTCGCGCCGACACCTCGCCGGCTGCGCGCGCCGCCGCTGCCGAGCCAGTACTGCCGCCTGCCCGGCCGGCCACCACCACCACCGCGCCGCCGCCGCCGCCGCCGCCGCCAGCGCCGTCGAGCTACCGCCCCACAGCCGCAATCTTATCGCCCGCCCGGAGAGTGGCAGGGCGAGCCGCGAGCCCGAGTCAATGAATGGGCTCGGATGGGGCGGTGGAGCTTGACGTGCTGTTTCCCCTTCGGTGGGGTTTTCTGAGCGTGCCAGGTCGGACCCGCCTGCCCCTCCCAACTGCCGACACCGTTTAATCCGAGGGGCACCCTCGGGTGCCGGCGGGTACGGCAGCGGGGCGTGCGGGATGGGGACGTGGCTGGCCCAGACAGGGCCTCCGCGCAGCCCCCGCACTCCAGCTCGCTGTGCGATCCAGAATCGTTAGTGGGCGCCGCTGCAGGGGGACCGCACGGCGCGCGGGGCCCGGCAGGCCACCGTCACGCCGCCGAACGGCTTCATTCAGCCGCTGTCACGGCTGGAGCGGCCGGCAGAGCGTGCGCGGAGGGAAGGGGCAGTGCCAATGGTAGGCCGCCGGGTATATGAACGGAGAAGCGAGGCCCATGGAGCGAAGTGGGGGAGATTTGGCTGGAGGGCACTTGAAGGGCGAGAGTTCATCAATCTGGGACGGCCTGTGAACTTTCGGAGACAAAACTTAAGGCCAATTCATTGTAGCGCGCTATCATGCAGCCCGCATAGCTTATGACGCCGACGAAGAACAGGCATGAAGGCCGGTTTGCACCTGACCGGAGGTTGTTTGAATCCCGGCTGACATGTTTAATGTGAACTGTTTTCTACCGCGACGTGTGCATCGATAGCAAATTTCAATAATGAGGATCGAGGTGGTCGTGCCCAAGCTTGCAGGCAGCCAAGACTAGAGTCGTGCGTGACCTGTCGAGCAGGTATTGCAAGACATCTGCAGTCCGTAAGGTGATTTGCTCTCGTGACTATTAGTCACGGAAATATTGCGACAGTTCAAGTTGTAAATTACCGATACCAAGTTGTTTGTTTTGTTCTTTGTTCCTACTAATGCAACATTGTCTCATACGTCTGCATAAATCTACGGTGTGCTGGGGAGGTCGTTTGGCATAACTCCACTGAGCCCAGGCCACGGGAAGGCAGTATGTGCTTGAGGTTTGCGACGGAGGCCTGTCGTTAAAGCATCTTCAGGCTTCACAGCTTTCCTTTCAATAACGAAATGAAACAGCGCCACGGCACACTTGGAGCTGTATCCCGTGCAGCTGGCCAGCGAGCCGTCGGCGAAAGGAAGCCAGGCCGGCTCCAGTGGCTCGACATCTGACGCGCCTCCGGGGCCTTTCTGGTGACGCTATCACTGGGGTCCGACAGAACAAACAACACGAGGTGCGCCTTTGCTGCTGCCCATGCCGACAGGAATGGAGGTAAGGTGCAAGAGGTGCAATTTACCGACAGACCGTTTTGTAGATATTCGACCACAATGAACGGAATGTATTTGTCCTGTTCAAGCAACCAATCTTTGACTGAAAGCGGCGCCACCTCGAGCGCACTGGCATTATCCCCCGCCGGCCTGTACAGGTCTGGGGTTGTGCGGCTCTTGTCCACACACCGGGGAACTCTCTGCAAGCCGTTGTCGGACCGAACACCTTTCGCCTGCTTCTATTCCCTCACTCAATGCAGGACTAGCGGGCTCCGTCTGACACATGGTCGATCCCGCTTTTGAAAGAATGCTGGAAAGCTGGCTGCGCGTTAGAAAAGCCGTACGGTTCATGAGAAGCCTGCTGCGAAAGCTGTGACCGATGGCACCCGTCTCGCCTCGGAGTCGACGGAAATGCGTGTGAAAGGATACCAGCCTACCGCCGGCAAGGCGTACCGTTTGGGAACGCCAGGCTGGCCAGGTGACGCCTCGCCAGCGCAGGCGCCGCGGCGCGCCGGGCCCGCCACCCGTGACCCGGGGCGGCCGCCAGGGCACATCACGGGCCCGCGCGGGGGCGGACGGGGGCGGCGCCGGCGCCCGTCAGTGGCCCGGCCCACACGGAAACCGCTCCGGCCTCCCGCCGGCTGTACCAGCTGATCGAGCAGCCACCGCCGGCCGGCCGTACCGCGCACTTTTTCCGCACCGGGGTATAGCCGAGGTAATGCTTTAATTGGGTGGCGGCCGCCGTCGCGACGATTTCTGACACGCAGCGACAACGGTAATGACACGGGCACGGCGCGGCAGAGGCCTTTTTGCGGCACGGCTAATTCGGCGGGCGGCGTGGCTGCGACTGCGGCTGGGGATGTCTTGCCCGACCGTGAACCGGGCACAAAAAACACGGTCGGCCGCGGCGCGCCGTTTGATCTCGTGCCGAAGTCGCGGCCGGGCGGCAGGCGTGAAGCGCTGGACCGGGCCGCCTTTAGAGCGCGCCGACTGAGCCAGCTGACGTCCCAGCCGGGTTTTTATCGGTGATTTACTAGCAGGGATCGTTTCTGGCGTTTTTGCCGTTTATGACGGCTGGTAACAAATGGCCAATTGACTGGAACGCGGGGCCCACGAGCGGAGTTTGGCTAACAATACCGGCTTTTTCTGGTGTTGCTGACAGTTGATTACCACTATCGGTAGTACTTGATCGCAGAGCAAGCTGATTAGTCATAGGTCATCTGTTTAAACAGTGCAGTTTTTTTTTGCCACAAGCGACACACGATGTCTTGGATCCCTTTCACACTAACTTATCGAAATGCTTCACGCACAGCATAAATCAAGCAATTTTCGACAAAACAAAATGATTTACAATGTCACAAAAAGTAAAAGCTGCCCCCACGGTAAACAAGCCAGTTTATCAGAGCCACCACTAATAAAGACCATGAAGGATGCATTTGTTGAATAAAAAAGCAGTCGATTGACCTGGAACCACATAATCGAGGCAGCCAACAATATCTATCGCGTGATCCCCACGACTATTAGGGGCAATCAGAATAACGACACGAACAGTTAGAGTCGATACCCGTGAAGAACGTGAGAAACTAAGCCACATACATCCTTCAGAGAATCAAATATCGTAGTAGCAATACCGGGATCGGGCGATAAAATTGTCATAATGCCGCTATTCGCATATTCCCGCACCTATGAGCAGAGGTCAGCGTGCATGAGCGCCGCTGTAACGTTCATTAACGAGGGAACTACTGAGCAGCAGCATGCAGCAATCAGTCAGACATGCACTGCTATTCATATTTGTGAAGTGGGTTGCGCATCCGGGAAGGCATGTGGCTGCATGCATCATGTAAGCATATGCTTATGTCCGGCGTCTTGACACCAGAACATGCGGTCGCACCATGAATAAAGCGACCTCCCAATCTGAGAGCCGTGTAAAGACACGTCATGCTCCTCGCCAAGCTCACGCGGATACAGAGCAGCTACGCACCACCTGAGCGTCCTGCGCTCTGGTCGGCAGCTGGTCGGTTCACTGGGTCCGCGCTCCAGGAGCGGCCGGCCAAACATGGTAACACGCCTCGCACGGGGCATCGTAGTCATCGCTCGTCACACAGGCGTTCCATTTCGGCTGGCCGTGGGTCGTCATACATGCCTTCCATTTCGGCTGACCATGAGCCCGGCGCCGGCCTGCCGGTATTCATTAATTGGACTCGCTGGCCTGGCAACAGTCAAACGGCAAAAACTAAGCCGATCCAGCCGTCCCCGGAGACCCCGGCCAGCCGCCGGACGTGGCGACCCGGCGGGCCACTCGCGACGCGTCCGCGACTGACGTCGGCCCACGCCCGTACAACCGGAACAGCGCCGCATCACACCCCTCGCCTGGGCTAATGAATCCATGACAGAAAGCGGCACGCTGAGGGACTGAGACTCGGATGCCGTGAAGCCGACCGCCGTGCCGCCGGCGGCGGAAACGGCCTGAGTAACGAGTGCCGACAATGTGTAACTAAAAATGCGCCGCCCCGTGTGTGTGTCGGACCATTTCTGGCGCGGTCCCCGTGACCCGTCGTGGTTCGCACGCCCTCGGCGGGCCCGGGGCCTGTCCCAGAGCGCAGGCGCTTCCCAAGGCGGGCGCCGCTGCTCCGCTGTGAGCTCTGCACAGAGCGCCAGGCACGCGAGCGTGCTGGAAGTGCGGGACTTGTCATCGCACGACCGAACGAGAGGCGTCCCCTCCCCCCCCCTCCCCCCCCCCCGATGGGCTCATCTGCACGAGCAGCTGGGGAGCGCTGGAGATACGCGAACAATGCACGCTGACAGCCAATATCGATGGAGCCAGTGTAAACAACTGGGCCCATCACATCCATTGGGGCAGTCAGGCAACCGTGAGAGAATACCAAACATGTACTCTTTTTCCGGATTCACATTATCAAAAAATGTCTGCTTTGCCCTTTTATCCCTGGTTGACCTGTGATGCACCCGTTTTGCTGCATATGCGCGACACTCGTTGCATCACGTCATGCGTGTTTCCAGTAATTATGAACGGCTCAAGTGCATCATTTTAAATTCCAAACCTCGGTAATTTGCGCGGATGCTTCCATAACATTTTGCAAATTCACCGTTATCGGAACGCTGTGCTTCTAACGAAAGCTAGTGAAATTATTCAGATCTTATCACACATGTTAACTGGAAAACAAACCACATGACACGCCGCTTGGGTGAGGAATGTTAAGCAGCTATCAATCCTGCTCCGAGCAGTCTGTTTCAATGACTCCTGATCAATATCTACACTGCGGAGCCAGGAAAGGCTGCAGACGATAGCGACCGAAGGAATTGGTCCACGTGAACCAAGACCAGATAGACGCATGGTTTTTATGACGGTGTGGGGTATAAAGCCTCCAGCCACTCCACGTTTTCAAGCTGTATTTGAGGATCTAATATGGAAGAAGCAGTAAAAGTGGACGCCATGAGTGACTGGGCAGCAAAAGAGCAGTGAAACCGCGTTGGCAGAGCAGAGATACGAGATCAAAAGCCTTGATCAAAACATTGTAATTCACTAATGCAACCCACTTTAAAGACTTGCTACTGTACTCATTGTGTTGGCTATGCACGATGCAGTGAGAACGGGTGGAAGTGACTGCGTTAAAATGAGTGATTACCCATTTGACGGTGGCTCGCGGGCTCAGACGATGCGGGCAACAGACGTTGCAAGGGGACCGTACTGGTTTTTCCGCCCATCAGAACAGGAGTCAGGGAGCTTTTCTATGTACTCTGATATAAGGACGCAAGCCTCTCCGTGTGCTTCTCCATGCGATCTGGCTTAGGGACGCGGGCCTTTTCATGTGCTTCTCCATACACTCCGGCTTAGGGACGCGGGCCTCTTCGTGTGCTTCTCCATACACCCAGCCTTAAGGACGCTGGCCTCCTCATGTACTTCTCCATATGCTCTGACTTAAATACGTGGGCTTATCCATGCACTTCTCCACGTACTACTCTGACCTAAGAATGCAGGCCTCTCCACGTGCTACGTCGCTGGAAGCGCCGGCCGTCGCCGTGTGACAGGAGACCGCCACACTGTCCCCACGCTGTGACGGTGGCACGTCAGGCTAGGCTGCGCTCCGGCGGCGCCGCGTGGGGCGGCGGGTACGGCTGTGGGCGGCCGGAGCGCACCAAAGCTGTCCATCTGACAATTAGCGGGCCCCACCGGCCCCCGCCGGCGGCAGCGGTCGCTGACGCAATGGCACACGGCTGGCCTGGTCACGAAGGACCGCTGCGCAGGACCGGCGTGGCCGGGGCCGAGCCGCGGCGTGCTCGGCGGTTGCAGGGCGTGCGCGGCCAGACGACTGGGATGGAAGCGGCATACGCGACGCTTGGGGCTACGCGCGACCCGTCAGAGGAGCAGGAGTGTGACTTTTTCTGCGGACTGCCGTGCTCTCAGGGACAAAACCCAACCGGACGCAAGTAGGGCTACACGGCTTGTCCAGGCGAAACCGAGTAGGAATACGAGCTGCGCAATCGGAGCCAAGTGGGTCCGAGCCGCAGCCGCTGAAGCCGGTAGGTCTCCGAGCGCAGCACTCCAGTCCGATGCTGACAGGTACCACCGCCGCACGAGGGCCGGGTTGGGACCTCAGTCCAGTTCAACGGGCGGAGAAAGAGGCCCGTATTAAGCGCGCGCTTTGGTCGCAATGGCAGCTCGCTGAACCATCAAGTTATCGGCATGTGCGACTTTCCGTGCAGCTCAAGGAGCTTTCCCACCCACAAATCCTTCCGTGATAACTCGCAACCATGACAACTTATCTCCGTGTTCAGTCTTTTGACAGCGTGTTGGTTCTGGCACGCTGTTAGCCTGCCGCATTGTGGATTCGTTTCCGCTTCGTGTGACCCGCTTCTGATATAAGAAATTGACAGGATGTAGTGTTGCACAAAGCCTGTTGACAGTGCTGCTCATTAAATCCACCAAACATTGCTAATACTGCGCACTGCACGTAATCTGGCAGAGCGCCTGTAGCTGTCACCTGGCGCGTGTGCGGAGCACCTGTAGCTGTCACCCGGCACGTGAGCGGTAGCTGCGGACTAGACGAACGGATTGCTCAACTGGGCCTTTCCAGTTATGCTTGGCATTGCATGTATTTTGAGGACAGAAAATTTGAGTGACGTCAAGAAGGATCTCCAATCGGCTGCACCGTTTGGAACCCGATGAATTCATTGCAGTGAGGCAGCCAGGCAGGGAAACATTCTTTCAATTAGTTCCGGACACAAGTAATGGGTCGACTCCAAGTGCAACCACGTCACTCGCTATCACGGCTGCTGGCGGGAAAAAGACAACGGCCAGTGCACTGAGCATGACGTCCAGGACACTTGGCCTTACCGAGAATCATTCCCACATCTTGCTTCTCAGCCCGAACCACCCATGCAGACTCAGGGGTGATATATCCACCGTCCCCTACAATTAACCCCATCGAATATGTTCAAGCGAATAAGGGGCTAGGAAGCGCGCTTCTGAAATCTGAAGTCTATAATTATTTCGGTCATGGAGCTTCCTCACGCCATAAACCCCCTCGCACCTTGTCAGATGCCATCATCTTCTGATGGCATGTTAGGGCAGCGCGCGCAGGACACCGGCGTTTGCGTTCGAGGCTTTGCCGTGCACCAGCGGTGGCCGGCTGGACGCGGCCCGGTCAGCCAGCGGACCGACTCACCTGCGCGCGGATGGTGCTGTAGCCGGCCCTCCTCCACGATCAGCGTCTCGCCCTCCAGCAGCGCCGCCTCGGCCTCCGGGTCGGCTTCGGCCAGCGAGTCCCCCAGGCGGAGCAGTGGCTCCTCCACCCGAAACTCGAGCAGCACGTGCGAGATCAGGTCCCGCACCGTCTGTCGCGTGTCTCCGATCAGCTGCAACGGCGGAGGGCGCGGTCAGCGCGTGCGGTCAGCCATACAGGTCAGGTGATCCGTGTGCGCTGTTGCCATCGAGTAAGGTTAGATGGTATGGATTGTCTTAAGCCAACCGGGGAACGAGACTAACGGGATTGCTTCGACTGTGAATCTGATGCTATCAAACCAAATGTAAAATGTGTTCTAGTGACGTGACTACGAAACAACCCAAGAGGCCCAAAGTACTTGCCACCACAATGTATCATGCCGTTATGCTTACCACGCCAGGTCGCGTGTTTTACTATGCGAGAACGATAGGCAAATCTGTCAGCCTTTTAACTTGCCAACACCTACGCTGTTTCCCGGTAATCGTGACAGGATGATAAAAAACACGATTCAGCCTTCTATGACATGGTTATATACTTAATGATGCCTTCGCAGACGTCGTTGCTATAACTCCGGTTTTTAACACGCACTCGGGTGGTCAGTCGGATACCCTTCGCTCGAGTGAGGTCAATTTGACCCCCTGAAATCTTAGGAACTAAGAGGGCTAGAAACACCAAATTCACAGGGTGTTTTGGTCTGTACGTGAACTCACTTAGCTTAAATTTTCAGGTTCCTGAGTTATGAACTTTGGTCAGGTAAGTCCAAACGAGGTCAAACTCCAAGATGGTCTCTAAAGCGCCCCCAAAACCTAGACACATGTTCTAAGCAAAATGTCACACACTCACTCAAGGTCAATGACCTTCTTTGACATTTCGAAGGTCATAGTGACCAAAATCATACATGACTGCTTTGGGCTTTGCATTTGAATAGGCGACAAAGATTACGCTAGGCAGCATGTTTCTAAAACAAAATGTTGACCTGGGTCATTTTAGGTCAGTGACCTATTCTTACCAGTCAGAAGTTCATGGAAGATATATAATAGGGTTTATGTTATTAATGAATATTAAATGAGCACCAGAACCTACCCCATACAGCCAGCTTAGAGTCAAAAGGCAGGCTGGTTTTGACCTTGGTCTGACCGTTATACCTGATCCTAGGTCAACGAAATTGGTTTCATTGAAACATTCCTTGAAATTGACTTCGCTGAATCCATGGCTTGGCTCTAACCTGGCCAGCGACCTTAAAAGGTACATCTAAATTTTTATACCAAATGATATGCTATTCAATTATCTATAGCTTTCCAAAGTTTGGCGTGGCTACACCGCGCCGTTCGGAAACTACTCCGCAAAACCCTCAAGGAGAGGGGGGGGGGGCAAGCTCCCCCGGGCGCGTGTTGGCATACGCGTCCAAGCATTTCTGTTATTGGCGTCGCAACCTACAATACTCGATGCAACGGGAAACAAGACCTCAGCCGGCAGAAAGTTTCGATCCACCACGACCATTTTGTCCTGAGCCAGTACTCCCCCACTCAGTTGCAACGTCCGTGACATGATTATAGAACAACTAAGGCTCGCGCTTCTCCTCACCCTTGCCGTGACAGCGCACTCTGTTAACCCCGGGTCAGGTCGCCATGCGACCCCGGCCGGGCCGAGGGCGGACGGCGTTTCTCCGGGTCGTGTCATGCAGCGGGCAGACCGGCAGAAGTGCCGCCGCCCGGCCGCCGGCACAAACGTTTAACGCCCGACCGCAGGGCGGCTGCCGTAGAAAGGCGACCATTAGCGGTCGGAGAGAACGGCAGTGAATCAGCGCCTGTCTGCTCCCCGTAGACCGGAGTGCGTCAGCCGGACCCGAGTCGGCGGGCCGTGTCAGGCGGCGGACGGCCGCTGGACCGGTCCAGGAGTACCGCCGTGGACCACCAGTCTGCTGGACGAGGCCGCGTCGCGCCAGGCTCCGCGAGGAAGCGCGTGCGGTCGCACCGGTCCACCGAAGCTGTCAGCTGTAGCTTTTCCAGTCATCTGCCAGGTGCAGCCTGTACCGTCACACCGTATGCTGATCCAGTGCCTTTGCCAGATCATTCAATTGCTTTGACGAGTGACGTTGGTGCAGTGCTGCAGAGGCACTATACGTCCGGTCGGCCACGATCGCCAGCGGTACGTCACGCCCGATCGGCGCAGGGTCATTGTCCAGGCTCTCAAAGCAGCCGAGTTATCCATCACAGCGCTGAGGAGGTTCCTCGGCCACCATCTACGTCTCCCCCTCCCCTCTCCTCTCCTCTGCTGCGTCGCCCCTGCCCCAGTCTGCCGAGCCTCTATCCGGCCCCATGTGAGCTCGGCCGCTCGGGGCAGGCGGCGGGGCGTTGCTGAGATCTCGGGCAGACACCACCTGACGTCTCGATGTCGCCGGACGCCCAGCGGTGATGCAACCCTGCAGAGCGGCAGGTAACTGAAGCGGAGTGTCGACACTGCGGTTCACAGCCGCGATCGACCTGGCCGCGGTGGCGCGGAGAAATCGACGCACCCGTCTGCCACCCCGGGCCGGAAATATCTCGTCACGATACGCGGAGAGTGTGGTTAAGGAGGGGGGGGGGGAGGGGGAGTGAGCAGGGTAGCTGAAATGCTTAAACGCCGTCCTGTTCGTCCGACCTTTGCGCTGATAATGACTATCGCTTCACCTTATCTATCCGCCTTTCCTCGAAGCATTCCAAATCTTTGCGAGCTGCATTTTCAAGTTGGTGATTAAGAATCCGCAGCTATCGCGATTTTAGGGTGATGACTTTTATCAGGCCCAGAAACATTTGAATGAAAGCCCGTTGTCGTGCCATAGTGGTCGTCTTGCCAGAGCGCTGGAAATCCGAGCACTGCGTGGCGTGAAAAAAAAACGTCCATCACAGACCACGGAAACCACGGACACAGGGTTTCTCGTCGCGGAAATCTTTCATATGCGGCTAGCAAATAGCCGTCATTAGGTACCGACTGACCAAAAGAGTGGATTGTGCGGGATGGCAGTGCCGTGGAGTTGCATGGCACGCTAAAATCCGTCGGCAGAATCGGTGTGTGATTAACCGCAGGTAATTGATTTCCTGGGTGGGTAGTTTAGCAACGACTTTGACCCCAACGGAACCCATGCAGAACGTTTGCGTAACTTAACGCTGCAACGTATCATCAAGAGATATGTATATGTAAATCATTTAGGCCAGCCGTCTTACGTATATTGCTATCCCAAAATCTATCGAATATTGAGCTGCATCTGCTGTGTGTAGATGCCATACGATTTAGCGCATTCGACGACGCAAGCGCAATACGTTGGTGATAATCATGGCAATGATTTTTCGTATGGTGTCTCCACCTCAAATGCACGACTGTTCGATGACGTTTTATAACGCAAGTGTACACTGTCTGTTGCTCATGCGAAATCCAAACAAAGCGCTAATCATAACCGAAAGGAAAATATCACCAGCAGAGGCCGGCTAATGATGCCCAGACAAGGGGTGACAGGAAACAGCCTTATCTGTGCCAGGAAAGGGTTGTGCTCCTTTTGTAGCATGGTCCTAACTCATGCAATCTCAAGGCCCGTAAAAACATAGGAGGCAATGAATTGCGGTGCTAAACATCAGATATACGAGTGTCATTTGTGCTTATTTTCCTAAGCTGCAGTGCGCATGCAATCCGGAAAAATAGAGGATGATTGCGAGAAAAGTCCATGAATTTGCAATTTACATCTTACATTTAAACACCTTAAGAATCATGACGTCACAGTCAATCTAGCTTTGATCTACCTATCTGCTCTTGTCTCGTCTAACTTAACTCAGCCAGAGTCAGAACGGACAGGGATTGGTTCGCATTTGTCTGATCGGTCTCGGCGCATCTCAGTGCCCGGCCGAGCCGTCAAGCGTCGCAGGACATGGGGTATCACCTTGTGCTCTCACACCTACCAGGCGGGCTCCGCACTTTATCGGGGGCTGGGGCTCCGCTTCCGATCACTTGTGACGTCACCTCGTCACACCATGACGTCACCACTGCAGAATGGCGTGTCGGGGCAGGGCTACAGTCACAATGTGGGCAATGGCAAATTTAGCCCTGCCCACATTCGCAAATACGAATGTGGGCAGGGCTACAGTCACATTTTCTCAAGGATGGCACAGAGCCTAGTAAAAGTGCATCACACTGTTAGCCATCTATGGTAGAAATGACCAAAATTCGAAACAAAAGGAGGGATATTCTACTCCCCCCACATCCATGGTTGCCCCTATAGGTATAGGTACGGGCGTGTGTAGAACGTTAAAGAAATGTTTGTTAGATTTTCTTCTAAAAAGTGCTGCAAATTGCCACTCTTCGCAATTTTTTACCGGCAAACGTCTTCAGTCACAGTCCTTTTTCAATTATCAATGCAAGATAGTAGGTCTAGAGGCATCGGAAACCGCCCCTCCCAAGGGCGGCTCAACGGGAGGCGGGGGGGGGGGGCAGAGGGGGTAGTTGCCCCTGCCGGCAGGCAGGGAGGCGAGAGGTAAGAGCATGTCCCCCCACAAAATGTTTCGGAAGTCATCTTCTTCTCAGACTAAAGGTACTGTAGCTGCCCAATCAAAAACAATGTTCAGGAGACGCTCGCAACTAACCTCGAAAATGATAAATGAGGCTCCGCAGACCCGTTGCTATATCAAGACACCCTTTTTTGGATCATGAGGTCACCGTTATGAATAAGGTACCAACGCTCCAGATCAGGGAGCCCAAATGTGTGCTAGGGAGGCCCCTTTGCTGGCTCGGGGAGCCCCCAATAAAAAGAGTAGGAGGACCCTGTTCTGGGTCAGGGGACACCCTCTATGATAAGGAGGCCCCATCTAATTCAGGAACAAAAGGCCCCTTTCAAGTATCAGATGGCCGCGGTTCCACATCAGGATGCCCTGCTTTGGGATATCAAGACCCCTTGGCTGGATTTGGAGGCCCCTTCTTTGGGCGGTAGCATCCTATTCTCGATTGGGAGGGCTCTTTATGCATTGAGACGCCGCAACAGGAACAGGAGGCCCTGTTTTCGGTTAGCGGACCCTTTGTTAGCTAATAAGAAGGTTTCAATTCCGTCTTTTTCACTGTCGAAATTCATGAACTTAGGTACCACAGATATAGATATATGGTATTGACATGGAGATGATAGAACATTTTGATAAGAAGGCACATGACCTCCGTGCCCCTCACCGTTGAATACGGCACTGCGCAAGATGACCCCTGTGGGGAAGCCCCATTTTGTCCAGAAGACCCCTGTAAAATCATACTCTCCAACTGGAAACCGTGGCGCCACCCCCGACCCTTCCTAAACCTCTTCCATAATCTGGAACTAAGGTTGTGGACAAAAGCAAAGGGTTGGATAACGGGTGCGCACAACTCATCAGCAACGAGTGGCGGATGATTTGGTCAAAGGGAACATCGCTCGGGAGTCTGTACCTGCGGATCACGACCTACAATCTGCGGATCACGACCTACAAAGGGTTCACAGTCCGCTCCTCTCAAGTAGCAGGTACACTGGCGGCGAAGCTTACGATCCACCGAGGGTTGTTTGTACAGGATTGTCGTGCGGCGGTATTGGGCGGCAGGAGATGCCAGAGTCGCACCTGCTCAAACGTGAGTCTCTTTCCTCTCCCAGATCCTTTTGAACACTTGGACTTTTGGGACAAGTGAGGGAAGGGAAAGCAACACTTATAAGGGAAAGCAACACAACACAACACAAAGCAAGTATATATATATATATATATATATATATATATATATATATATATATATATATATTACCTTTATGATTTCAATGGATTCTAAATAATGTAAAATATTCCAGCCCGTCTTGGTCGTGTCGGTTTGAGCCGGGTTACGCCACATCAGGACAGGTCGGATGACGCAGACCCTGATCTGGTCGGGTCGAGTCAGGTCGGGTCAATTTGGGTCAGCTTGGGCCAGCAATGATCGAATCAGGTCACGTTGGGCCAATTAAGGTCTTGTCAGGTCGAAATGTACAGACGAGGCCCGACGTGAAACTCACTGACATGTGACTTGTGACACTGACAAGTCACGGCGGAAGCTGAAACATGTGACAGACGCGAGACGACTCAAAATGAAAGAACAGGATGGATAAGACTCCGAACCGAATGAATGAGGATTGTGTCTGCCGTTAAGCATATGAGTACGACTCCCTTCAACGAAAAAGAGAGAGGATCATCAAAAAGAATCTTCCCATCTTACAATCATCCGCCCATCCGTCCTTTCGTCCGTCCGTCCGTCCGTCCGTCCGTCCGTCCGTCTGTTCCTACTACTCGAAGGAGCGTCGGGCTCCTTTCGGCGTTGTACACTCTGTGTTTACTAGGCGCCCTGTGCTCTTGACCATGGAGCATCGTGAAGTTCGTGGTGGCAGCAGCAGAGGTAGCAGAAGCATCCCTCTCCGATGGCCTCAGCAAGTGCCCTTCAAAGCTATTTTCTGAGAGGCGCACGCGGCTCTGGCTTCTTACTCCCACCGGGAGAGGCATCATTTACTGGCATTCGTTAGCGTTAATTGGCCCGTATACTGTTGTTCTTTCGCAATTGTTTTGAGGCCGCCTGGATGGTCTTCCTAATGACTTCGTCATTGCACAGCGCAGCAAGAACCGAGTGCCGGCACACGAACGCGCATAACACGATGTCAGACAGCCGGTGTCATGGACAATCAGCATGTTCTGTCCATTCTCAAGGGACTGCTTGGCTCAAGAACTGCTGCTAACGAGGCTCCTGGCCCTGCTTGCTCCGTAAACCGCACTCAATGCACCCGACGGCTAGTGAGAAGTGTTCACGAGGAGCAACTGTGCTGGTCGCCCCCATGGAAAAGTGCTTTACTCCCAGGAGTAGCACCAATCACATGCTGGTTTCCGGATACTCCCAAGAATAGAATCAGTCACATGCTGGTTTCCGGATACTCCCAGGAGTAGAATCAGTCACGTGCCGGTTTTCGTAGAGCGGTTTGGAGGAGAAGAACGCTACCACCTGGTACGCTGTACGGGGCGTCACAAGTCATAACATGGAGCTTCTCGTGAAGGGTGTCAGATCCGACTTCCCAATCTTGCTGACAGGAAGATCGAGAGCTTTCTATGCTGCATCACGAGCATGGGAACACACCGTGCCCAATTAGGAGGCTTGTATCAAGGAAAGCACCGCCTCGGGACGGAGCCGTCTTGAGAAAACATTCCCCATACTTGAAAATGAGCGCAGTGTCCTCCGGATGCTATCTGTAACGACCGTCTAGAAAGCCTGTCCGGTGTTCTGACGGCCAGAAATGTCGTCTCGGCGTGCGTCGGTCCGTGCGGGCGGGGGCCGTACCAGCGAGAGTCTGATGAAATAGCCATTCTCATCCGCGTGACCGGCATAATCGGGACAGATGACTCAATTGGCCTCCCCGTGTGATGGGGCGGGGCTTCCAGCTGCGGCACGCGGCGGTCGGGCCGCCTGTTGGCGCTGCCGCCCCGAGCGCTCCAGGGCTGATACTGGCCTCGGATTTCATGTCAGTCATGCCTGAAGTGAGATCAGTGCAGCAATGCATCACTCTGAGACCAGTATTGCAGCGCACAGAAAAACGCAGGCTATTTTTCGTTTAGCTCAGTGCAGAGTCGGATTATAAATGGTTCAGAACGGTTGTTTCACCACGCCCCGTCCATGAGTCATTAGATCGCATCGGATCATCTTATCTAACATGGAAATCTCAAACAAAAAGTGGGATCTTGATCTATGGAATGGTTTAACTGCTGCCAATGTGCGCCTAGGCACATAAAGGCAGCGCCGACTACGACCATTGACGAAGATGCAGCATCCATCACCTGCTGACGGTGGATGCAGATGTGTGAAGTGGAATTTTCACCCGCCCCGAGGCGGGCATCAGGCTGTCGTGCGATGTAACGAGACCATCGGACAACGGCTATCCTGGCGTTTGATCCGAATCATGCAGGGATCCAGCCCATGCTTCGCAATAAGAAAACAGCTTGTCATGATAATTGTCATGGATACTGTGTCATGCAGGATCCAGGCATGTTTAAATTTATGGGCAGAACCCGGTCACTTGCTTCTCCGCAGAAACAAACAGGAGGCCAGGGCCCTGGACCTTGGTTTATTTTGATCTGGTTGTTCGTCTCACTAGACCTCAACATTAAGTAAAAACGTGGGCTGATAAGTGATGCAAATAATTTGAAGCGGCATGCCAAATGGGACTGCAGCCAAACAGATGTCATGCGCATAAATCCAAAACGCAGATCTCAGGGTCCGGAATTAACATCTAATTAAAAGATCCATATACCGCTCGGCACATGCGATCCGCAGTCCAGCCCTGGCATGTTTAATTACTTTTACCTGAGTTTAATTACCTGAGTTTAATGACTTTTTCCTTCACAAAATGACGGTATATTGTTCGGACATGGCTCGACAAGATACAGAAGACCAATGCCGGGTCACCACAGGCACGGCCAGCGACTGCAGAGGAGTTTGGCCTTTCTTTCGAATGGTCGCGTTGCTGCCTCATATTAATCCCCCATATTCGATCGCACGTCGGGTGAGCGAATGCGTCAGCGCTTTGCTGTTAACCAGTGCCCAATTCCCATCACGAGGGAGCGCTGCTACTGTCAGCACCACCTATCGACCACTATCTGAACTAGAGTTTGCTGCTAACGTACCTACCGACCACATGTGAACCTTGGGTTCTTGGGAGACACACCTAGTTCACCACCTAGTGGATAAAAATGGTACCTCAGGTTAGGGTCTTCACACTGGCTCACAAGCAAGTGGTGAATTCAGTCTGCCGATTGGTTGCACGTCCTCGTTTACGAATTCTAGACGTTCCCCGTGATGAATAGAATGCAGTGGCCGCAAAGCAAATGCAAAGATAGAAATAGTGAACTGATTCAGAAACTGACGCAATTTAGACACGTTTGCAAATTAGTTGATAATTGTGGAATTAATCGAGAAAAAAATGGTGCAGTAGACACATTTTGCACCGCATGTGTTGTGGTAACCATGTGTTATGAAATAAGGTATCCAAAGGCCTTTTGAAATTAATTCCCAGCGTCCAAAGTTTAAACTGATGCGGGTGTTTCACCTACCTATTTTGAGACTCATCGTCCGGGCAGATAAGCAGTTACGGCAACAGAAACAATAGCTGTTCAACGGTCATCTCAAGAGTCCGTGGCAGTGTAATCGAAAACTAGTTTGCCCAATTATCAATCTGAAGTTTACACAGCCTGAGGGGTTCCGCCATCATCTGTGTCTCCAGGAAGCGTAGGTGCATGATTTAATATTAAATTACGAAACACTTTAGTGAATGAACCAGACAGTTGAACACCGGAACGCTCCTTAGTCCTCAGGGTCAATCTAATGTTTGCAATTATGTCATGCTATGTGTTTATATCCATTCGTGATGTAATAATGCTCTCTACAGAACGGACCCGCATGGGTGATGACCATCACACACTTTAATAAACGCGGTGTCGCCATGTTTTGGTTGAGTTGCGATTAAAATGATGTGATCAATGTGTTACAAAACATGAAGCACACTTTGGACTGATACTGGTCGCATGGTTGGAATGCCAGCTTGCGTGATTTGCAATGTCCCATCTATCTCGCCTTATGCCGCGTAAAACTGCACTCGAAGTCGGTATTTTGAAATTACTGCATCCCGGATGATAACGGTGTCCAATGGATCATAAAGTGACAAGATGACTGCGTGGCTTCATGGGTTGCATTCGACAAAACTGCAATGAGGTTGATTTCCCGCCTTTATCCATTCTGTTTGCCAACCTCAGACGCCAGCCCTGGAAGTGTTCCAGAAGGGGTCGATGGTAGCCTTGCATGGCCTCCTGGTATGCGCTCGAGCGCACACGGGACTCGTCACGCTCAGTAACTCGTGTTGGTGCCAGTCTGCAGCTGCTCTGTCCCTCACCGTCCACACTGTTTTATGCTGTGTCGCTGCAGTTCTGGGTAGTCGAAACATAGATCTTTGTTCAATCCTTGCTGTGATGCATAGTTGAAAATCCCGGGTTATATACTTTCCACGTTGATTTAATAGTGGTTGAATATTCACCAGCACTGGTGTTTATGGGAACGTGGGGTGCGGTGGCCATTTTGTGCTTAAACATGGGTATGCTGAATTTGGTCATGTAAGTTTGCATCAGACCATCGCCCGATTGAACAGCTCGCATGGTTATCTTTTAAGGGCATCACAACGTAATTTTCACGGAAAAGGGTTGGCTGGAACTGATAACTGAATTGCATGGCATAAGCATTGTTTGCCAAGACATCAGAAGTTTGGGCAGGCTGCCTAGCCACAACAGATCACAATGTTTCTGGATGGCTGACGTTAAGACAAACGCCACATGTTGAGTGTGGTCCGTGGAATTAACCGATGATGACGATTCAAGGGCCAAGCTAATTCGTGAGACAAGTTTGCCAAAGCACCTCCCACTTCTGCGCGTGACGCCTGCTAGAAATGGTCTTCGCGTACAGGAACAAACACCTGGCGGTCATATCCGGAGGGCGCCGTCCAGCCCGCAGCTTCGAAACAGCATGGGCCATCCTCGCTGGCCGGCCGCTTCCGACATTCGGCGCTCAGAGCTGATCACGGCGTGGGGATCGGCGGGATAACAGGTGAGAACGGTGCTCACTGTCAGCCGTGATGGATGCGCTCGCGGATGACTAGAGCCAGGCAGAGGTGCGGCGTAACGCGTGAAAGGTGGGTCGCACGGTGACGCGCGCTCCTCCGATATTGTGGGCCAACCGCGGCGCATGACGGCAGTCTTTCAGCGGCAGACGCGCCAGGCGAGTTTTGGTGACAAAATGGTGTTCCCGAAAACGGTACTTTTATGAATGGTCCCGGTCGTATACTTGTATGGCGTGACATTATTAATGGCTCTATTAATAGAAAAAGCATGAGTTTTAGATTGCTCACAAAAAGGCGATGGCCGATGAGCCCGGATAATGGGTGGCCATGTTTGGACCTGGCTTAACGCTGGTTCGACGACAGATGACCGGTCTGCTTCGGATGATTGTGAGCATAGAAATGAAGGAATGGCGAACTTCTGGACGGTCATCAAAGTAGGCTGGCCAAGACTTTCGACAAATTCCGTTCAGCTATCAGGGACCAAGAAGCCGCACTGAAATCAGGGCTCATTCCGTATCTGGTTATCTGGTTGAATCTGATTTCCTATTATTCCTAAACCCGCATACGTGATGCGGATTTGTTATTCAGTGAGGTGAATGGACCAAACACGTAGCGGTACGTACCACCTTAACCGCTGCACCAAATCAAGGAAACATCATTCAAGTGATTAAATGAAACTGTCAATCACACACAAAAAGACAGCACAGTCTCCCCAGTCACGGTGAATTCAGTCTTTGTGCAGGCGTTCCCCACGGTCACCTCTTCCCGCCACAAATGCTGAGCCCGACCGCAGGTCGTCCAGACCAGAAGGGTCACGGTCAGGACGCGGCGGTCACCAGCTGATCACCGGCGCTGGCCATCAGCTGAGCTGCCGTGGGCCGGCTCTGGCCCTTTTGATGGCGAGGCACGAGCGGCACCTGCTGTGGGTCCGGCCAGCCCTCGCTCACCAGGGGACGCCCGCTAATGTGGCTGGCACAATGTCGGCCCAGCGGGGCGCCCACCCGCTGCCAGCGCCAGCGACCGCACCAAGCCCGGTCCACAGAAGACAGAGACACGGAGACGGTGACATGGATGGGGACATGGAGACGGAAACACGGAGACGGAGACGGGGACATGGAGACGGAGATATGGAGACGGAGATACGGAGACGGAGACACGGAAATGGAGGCATGGAGACGGGGACACGGAGATGGAGACACAAAAACGGAGCGTGGAGACGGGTAAATGGGACGGAGGCACGGAGACGGAGACACAGAGACGAAAACCTGGAGATGGAGATGGAGACGGAGAGACGGAGACGAAGATACGAGTATGGAGGCACAGTGCTGGTGACATAAGACGGAGACGCAGGGACGGAAACAGAGTTGGCGACGGGGAATAAGCGGAACCTGAAAAGGAATCTTCCGATGACGACCTAGCGGACACCATTCCGACAAACACCTAGAGGAGCAGACTCGCAGGCAGAGAGCCTGGAAGCATACTCTCGCAAACACGATCCGCCGGACAATTCTTCTCAGCAACAACGCTGCTGGAAATCGTTCCAGTGGACCAACGGACGGCACTTTGATAGAGGTTCAAGTGGACCGAGACATACAAACGTGGCCCTTAAGGGATATACTCTGGAGGAGACCTGACCTGCGTGGGATAACTTGGCTGAAGGCTCGGTGAGAGCGCGGACTTGACAAACCCATTGAGTGACGGCCTTTTATTCTGTCTCGGATCGTCGCTGCTCTGCACGGGTCGCTCCGGGCTGACTGGACACTCTGGTACCACACGTCAAGCGCATGCGAATAGCTGCCCGATTTCAGGATTTTGAAAAAATGTTTTGGAGACGGAAAGAGCCTGAACATTGCTCTGAATAACCGTTTTCCATGACGCGAACGAATATGGAAGGGGGTAAAAGCCATCCCTCTGCCGTTTCCAAGCCAGGAATGATGAGGCATTGCGGAAAGAGCAAGAGAGTTGCCCGTAACCAGCTCTTGCGATTGCTAATGACATTCATGTTTACCACTTGCCAATTATTGACCTCACTAGGCTCGATTAAAGTTAATTTTCCCGGAGATCGCACCATTTCATGTCTGCACGTTACTATATATCGAATCACGCGGCGCAGCAATACCAAGCTTACACAGACATGCTTCTTGTTTAATTTAATGTATATTAAGTTGTAGTTGTGTGTGTTTTAAGCAAATATGTATTATGTGAGACTTGGTAAATGCAACACCCGTCACACACGATCGGTAGATGCGTTGTCGGGAAGACGAAAGGATACCTGCCAGCCTCTGCTGGCACCCGGTGGCGCTCCAAGAGGCTCCCCGGTCGCGTCTGAGGGAGGCTCGCCCTTCTGGCGGCGGCGCCCCCGCCGTGGCGGCCTCCCCCTCCCCGAGAGCTCGAGACCACTCCCGGCGAGCCGCTGGCCGCAGCCCGCAGCAGGCTCTGCCGCACGGCCGCGCCGTCCGGCCGGCACCGGACACGACCCGTTTTAATTGTCGCCGCGTCACCGGAACTCGCCCGCGCCTGCCTCAGCCGTCAGCCACGGTCCGCCACCACTGCCACCGCCGCTGACGAAAGTAAAGGCCCTGCAGGCGGCCGGGCGGCGCCGACGCGCGCGCGCACCGTCACCCCGGCATCCGTCGGCGCTGTTCCGGCGAGCAGTGACGCTCGGCCCGGAGCGCTGGTGACGGAGGAATGACGCACGCGTTTCTTTAGTTTCGCCGCGCTTTGACACGCCGGTGGCGCGGAGGAACGTTTGCGGTCGGCACGCAGTGTCGCCACTTGTATGCTCACGCTGCTTTAGAGAGCTGTTTGATCAGGCATTCGGTGGTATGGCGAGAGCTTTGGAAACAGACCCTTACGCAACGACTGAGTAACTATTGACGGAGGGTATCGAAACCTTCAGTTGACCAACACCTTTTGTTGTTGGCCTTCCTATGATTTCAATAGTTCCAAGCGCTTCCCAAGACACTTTCTCTCACCTTGCGGTGAACGTTGCAATCAAGGGCTGCTTGAAAATCCATTCTAAGCTCTTCAAGCAATTTGGCCAATCACGCATCCTTAAGACAAACATACAATCAAGGCTTCGAAATGTTTATCCGTCGCCATTGGAAGCTTCAACAGAACTTTTCAATACGCACTATCCGTCTCATTCTGTCAGGCAAGCGATGCATGACAATGATGGACGATGAGTAGTTCGCGTAACCCGTTATCTACTGACGATCCAGGACCGGCCGGCCGAATCCCGCACTCCAAGCAGAAGCGCCGTCACATCCCCTGAGGACTGCAACTCAGACCTGTCACTAGCACCGCAGGGACTGCCACGCTGCATAGGGGGCGAACGGCCGCGGGCCCGCGTGCCAAACATCACTGGTACGCGTGCCGGTCCAACCGCTTCCAGACTTCAGAGTCTGGCCACGTCCGGCGCAGCGCTCTTCTCTAGTTAAGTGAACGTTCTATCTTGCACGGCATAGCCTGGGGAGCCACGCCATCCGTCCCCATGCCTGCTGCGTTAGCGGAGTTCCCCTCAAACACGGTGACGCATCACTGCAGGTCTGCGTTAACAGTCTCCCTGTCCGTCGCCGTAAGTCTGTCGCACAAATCACGATAGGCCTGCAATGACAATCATTCTGTCTGTCGGCGAAAGCACGTCGCGACGCATTACAGCATGTCTGTGTTAAGGGTCTGTCTTTTTGTCCCCGTCGGTGCGTCGCGACGCATCCCGGCAGGTCCGCGTTAACAGTCTCCCCGTCCGTCGCCGTCGGTGCGTGGCGACGCATCCCGCCAGGTCTGCGTTAACAGTCTCTCTGTCCGTTGCCGTCGGTGCGTCGCGACGCATCCCGCCAGGTCTGCGTTAACAGTCTCTCTGCCCGTCGCCGTCGGTGCGTCGCGACACATCCCGGCAGGTCTGCGTTGCCATCCGCCGGCCTCGTGAGTGCGCCCTCGCGGATCACGGACCTTTCATTTTCATTCCGGGGAGAGGGGAGGACCGCCGCGAGGGATGTGGTCCCACTGCGGTCGGCGTCGGGCCGGCGATCTCAGCGGCCGACGGAAGTGTAGCTCCGATTCAACGGCCAATTAACGGCGGATTACCGGAAAATTGCCGTGGGGTTGAATGAACGAGCACACAGCTGGGCTGGCGGCCAGCCGGCGCGGCAGCTGTGTGCATACGTAATGGTGATGATAAGTCATCGGGCTCGCCGAAGACATGGTGAGAATGGCAATCAGAGACGACTGTGGGTACAATTACGGCTGTTATCAGCTCTGCTTTTCGCAGCAGATGTTGTGTCTGTATGATGAATGAAGAAGTTATGAAAGAGTGGCTAAGTCACACTGAAAGCAGTCAAAAACGGGCAGCTCTATGTCCACTGGCTGGAGAGACCGTGAGACCAATTGAAGGAAAAATCTGGACGGGCTCTGTTGTTTATTCTGTCACGTCGCGCAGCTGTTCGTGGCGTTACGTATTTATTGTATAGCCCAGGCTGTCTCGTCGACCTAATCACTCTAGCCACCTAACTCACATGGTGAGACGGGGCTTGAAAGGCTACCTGACCTCTGACATGGTAATCGCAACAAAGGTCACGGAAGATGGCAGCTAGACGGTGTGCGCGTGCCCAGCCGTTCATAAACCCACATAGGACACGGCTCAGTTCAGCCGAGGGGCCAACGATAGGGTCACGACTGTCACCTCTGTTTTGCGGCGCAGCATCACCTCGCGGTCAGGGTGCCGAGGCACCACCGAGGTACGGCCGGGGTACGGACGTTACTGTTGTGTGGTGCTTAAGATTGATTGCGTGTACGTGTACGTGGGAGGAGTCGTGGTGGGACGAGTGCCGACTTTTGGCCCGAGAAGGACATTACCCAGATATGCCCACAGTTCAGAAATTCTTTTAAAGCGCGTCAGCATGCCAACAGAAAACCCACCAAAGATGTACAATTACAGCGCAACGGCACAGAATTTGGCGTGTGCGACTGTGGTTTTTTTTTAGCCATGCATAACTACATAGCCGCGCCTGGCTAATGTTTGGTGCACATGCTAGCGTGTCAGATCCTAGCGCAAAGAGCCTTCTTAAAATGTTGTTGATTTTCAACATGTAGATGAAAGACGTTAGAATAATATTTCGATCAGAGTGTCTTCCCGAGGTAATACGGCGTTAATCTTGTCAGTGGCACAGTGTTTCAGAAGGCATGTCTAGTGGTAACTGGCTAGGCATCCTTGGCGTGTTTCTGCTCTCCATTTTCTTTTTCTCACAGATGGCTTAAGAAGGAAAAGCTTATTTACGTTCAAGCTTCAGGAGTTTCCTTATATGTTATCGTCGGCATCTTTGTGGAAGCACCCCGCGACTACGCCCTGGCGGCACTCTCGCCAACCCGACGTATACACGCAGCCGACTACGGAACACACACAGCTGGCGGTGTGACACTCATATCTGACAGTCACCGAGGAACACTCACATCTGACCACGGGATACTCACAGCTGGCGGTGTGACACTCATATATGACAGTCACCGTGAAACACTCTCATCTGAACATGAAATGATCACAGCTGGCGGCGGGACACTCACATATGGCAGTCACCGTGGAACACTCTCATCTGACCACGGCATGCTCCCAGCTGGCGTTGGGACACTCACATATGAAAGCCACCGTGGAACACTCGCATCTGACCATGGAACACATATGTAAGACTAAGAGACACTCACGTCTGACAGTGAAATACGTCCATGTGGCTGCAGGACACACCCACCTGGCTGATGGTGGGAACCTGACACAAGACCACGGAATTCTCGCATCTGACACTGGGCCACACACGGGCATGCCATTGGCATACCGCTGAAGACGATCCAGATCTGGCGTCCCACGGAATCTGACGCTCACAATACCCAGACGCTCATGACCACTAGAGGGCGGGCCGAGCGTCCTCATTACCGGGCCGGTTAATCACAGTTTGTGCGAGTTAGCGCTGATCCGCTGTTTTTAATTTCGTTGGCGTCGTTAATGTGAGTCCGAACAGAGGCGTGAGAGCCTAATAGCGTCGGCGGAGCTGCGGCGGACATTGGCGCGGCTGGCCGTAACGGGACGGCTCCGGCTCCGTCTCCCGGCCGGGACGCGTCGCCGTAACGGAGTCCCGGCGAGCCGGCGACGCTCGCGTTGCCGGCCACTGTCCGATGGGACGCCGGAGGAGGCCGGTCCGCCGCCGGCGACACTGGGAACTCCTGGAGGAGGCCGGCCCGCCGTCAGCGACACTGGGCATTCTCCGAAAAGGCCGGCCCGCCGCTGGCGGCACTGAGAACTCCTGGAGGAGGCCGGCCCGTCGCCCGACACTGGACACTCCCGGAGGAGGCCGGCCCGCCGCCCGACACTGGACACTCCCGGAGGAGGCCGGCCCGCCGCCAGCGACATCGGGAACTCCCGGAGAAGGCCGGCCCGCCGCCGACGACACTGGGCACTCCCGGAGGAGGCCGGCCCGCCCCCAACTACGCTGGGCACTCTCGAAGGAGGCCGGCCGCTGCCGGCGACACTGGACACTCCTGGAGGAGGCCGGCCCGCCGCCAGCGACACTGGGCACTCTCCGAGTAGGCCGGTCCGCCTCCAACTACACTGGGCACTCTCGGAGGAGGCCGGCCGCTGCCGGCGACACTGGACACTCCTGGAGGAGGCCGGCCCGTCGCCCGACACTGGACACTCCCGGAGGAGGCCGGTCCGCCTCCAACGACACTGGGCCGGCAAGCCGAGGGTGGTGGGTCGGACCGCGGCTCCGTGCTGGCCCGCCGAGCAGACCGAGACTTTAGGAATGTGGCTGGGAAGGGGAACGCCGTGCCGTAAAGCGTAATCGGCGCTGAGCACGGGACTAGTAAGTGCTATCTGTACGGATGTAAGACGCAGTCGCCAGGCCACTCTTAAGTAATGGCCTGAGCAAGGCACTGAAATGTCCTACCGCGGTGTCGGCAGATCGCCCACGCGAATGACGTGCAAAAGCGTGAAACAGTTAACAGCGGGAAAGATCTTCCCCGTGTGCATAACACTGCCACCAGCGCGGCCGACGGCTCGGGTCAGTGCCGCGGTGCAGAGGTGCAGTGGCTCGAGGCGACGAGGCGCCGCACCTGTCGGCGCCTCTTGCCACCTGTCGGCCCGCCACCGAGCCGACGCGCGCTGCCGCACGAGGCGCGCCCGGCCGCGCCGCCACCGTGCACGCCTCCAGTGAAGGGGGGAGGGCGGAGGAGGCTGATATCGAGCGCAGGCTCGTCTTCGGAGGCGCCGGCGCCCGCGACCAGCGCACCAGGTGTGGAGGCTGCTTATCTGGCGATGCCGTTTGGAGCAGGTGTAAAGGACGCAAATAACACCGAAAGAGAACTGCACATGTCCAAGGCACGTCCGACCAAGGCACGTCCTACCTACCTCTATCAGTGTCAAAGCACAGACACATATATAGGTACCATGGCAGTTGCACTGCATCGTTTCCATGTCACTCGCAACCAACATTACCACGTGATCTCTTAAGGTGTTTGCATCATGGCAGTTTTCGTTGTACCCTCAATAACATTGGTATTATGGCAATTGCAATGAATTGCTCAAATGTTTTCATGAATACTTTGCATTAAAAGAGCCTGATGCATTGGCTTGCCCGTGAATAGCAGCGTTCCAGAGCGCGATGCCTGCGCAGGGCAGCCGGACGTTTTTCGACCTGAGCCCGGCCGCGGAGCCGGGCGGCTTAATGGCGGGACCAATTAGGCCGCGGCGGTGGAGGACCCAGCGGCGTGATGACGCTGCCTCCGTTGTCGTGCCGCGGCAGATTAATGGTCGCATTGTCCCGCCGCGCCAGAATCGACTTCTGCCGCGCCAGAATCGACTCCGCTCGCTCTTGGCGTCAGGAACAGAAGGGCGCTCTGCGTCTGAGCACCAGAGACGCTGTGCCACCGTGCCTCGAGTGCCGCAGCACGACCCGGTACACCGACACACCAAGATAGAAGCTGATATCTGTGAATAGCTGATGGGCCCGCCAGGCGACTCACAGATGGGGCTGCTCCAACCGCTCAGTGTAAAGTCCATAGCAATTTTAATATTGTCGTTATTGTAGTATTTTTGTTATAATTACCACAAACTTCCATTAAGGAAGAGCAATGCAATGCGGACTACGTCTAGTGCGATCTCTGTCACTGGGACCACCAGGTGCCAAGTCTCGCCAGATCTACTGCGATCTCTGTCATTGGGTCCACCAGGTGCCAAGTCTCGCCAGTGCCGGAGAAATGTCCAGTGACGGACAAACCCAGCAGCGGATGCCTGCCGCCTCCCACGCTAGTGACTGGACCGCGGCCTCGGCCCTCTGGATCCCGTCTCCGGCCTGAGGAGGCTGCTTGGCGCACCGCGGCCAGACGCTCGTCACCAGCTGGCTATTCACAGGCGGCGATGGGACGCCGGTGGGCAGACGACGCCCCGGATTATGGGTGGAGCGCCCGCAGAAGCATGGCGAATGCTCTTGAGTGCCAGTGATGCGGTCAGGGCTAAAACACGTCACCACGCCGTCGCGAGCCGGCCGCCGAGGCCGCGAGACCTCTCAGCGCCGGGTGGGACGCCGCACCATTAAAGTGATGCTGCTGTCTTCGCGAAGACCCAACTCAGGCGTCCAGTCACCACGTGCAGCAAAGGTCACTCCACACTTCCGCCAGGCAGACGCAACTTAGTTTGCATGTACTCATTGCGCACATTTGTCATGAAGTTTGGTCTGGTTCGCTTCCTTCCTCGTTCTTTCTTTTTTTTCCTTTGCTGAATTGCATACTCATTCGTCTCTTGGGCTCTTTTGGTCCTCGCTTGCCAGCCATGGGCTGGAAGCATAAAAAGGCAAAACTGCTTCACCGAACTTTGACGTTGACTTGAACCCGGGTGCTGGCATTGCCTTACCCAGAGATGGGGACGAATTCGTTACGGCATTAATTGTTCAATTAGCTACCTAAGTTTTACGGAAAAGGATTAAACATTTTGTGAGCATCCAAAACAGCGGACTTTTTCATGACCTTGCTTTAAATTTCTGTCCTTGGACTTTGAGACCCTTTACTAGTGCTGAAAAACTAATTGAACAAACTCGTTTGTACTTTGCTAGGAGCAACGAAACGTCACCCGGAGCAATGAAACTTCACTGATCGCCATACTTGAAGTTGCAGCTGCTGTATTACTGCTACACGATCGTCGTGCAAAACAAACATTACGTTACATCTCAAAAATATAATTATATTTAGAACACCTAGCTTTTGTTGCCACCGGGCCTTTAAGAAGCACTCAGCTAGGGACTTGATGGCATCGCACGTCTCTTATCCTGGCAGGAACGGTTGACACCGCGAGGAATCGAACCCCACATTTCAGGTTTCCCAGACAGGCGGCTTAACTCTTTCACTGCTAGAAGCCCATAACCAACATTTAAAGTGCTAAAAGCTTTGCCTGTCATTGATGGAACAGTGTTCCTGCATAACCAAGACTTTTTGATGCTTTCCAACAATTCGCAAAGAACAACGCAGTGTTGCAGCGATGCAAATGCAATGATTTAGGAATGTCACAGGCTCCCAGCTCGTCTTACAAATAGGAGCTCATGCTCGTCGCCGACCTCCATGTTATGTATAAGCATGGTATCTTAAACGCCATGGAACTTCGTGGAACAATTATAAGTTCCTACTTGAAACCAACCGTTCAATGAATGCTACGATCACAGATGTACTGCCGACCTTCAATCCATTAAATCATCGCCCGCTGTGTGTGACTGTCCCATAACCATCCAACATGCCTCACTTAATTGCGCAGAATATCATGGTCGCACAGCGCCACAGAGCAAGGATCATTTTATTCCTTCACTGACTTCCGCTTTTACTCGGCGACAAACAACCCAGCCTTGACACTCTTTTCACACGTCTTCGAAGGGCGAACTTTTTCTACAAAACGCGAAAAACATTATTGGTGCGCAATGATAAGGCCATTTTCCTGGCACGACACACGATTATATCCCTGCAAAGCTCAAAGTTATCTAGGCCGAAGTTATTTGGCCGAAGCGCTTCAAAATCAGGTAGACGTAGACAAACATCATGAAGGCAGCTATACAGCTGATTATAAACAACAGCTGTGAGCTGCCACAGGCACCTGACGTACGCTGGGGAGAAGGGCGTAAAGTGATCGTAAGGACACATAGCTCCCAGAGCAAAAATACTTCCGTAGCGAAATGAGACGTATGAGGCTGATAGAAGCGCTCACACAATGTGCTAAGTGAACCCATTCGGACTAATGCCTAACAAAATAGCAAGTGTAGTGTAGACCTGTGTCGTGTAAACAAACACCCACTTGATACATTGATGCGTCCGATGTTAAATGCACCCATGTACCCGCATAGTTACCGTCCAGCTTTGATTCGCTCTCAATCCGAACCACACAATTTATTAGCGATGAATTTCTCCGTTCACACAAATACAACCGCAAGAATCGGCGTATAACAACTGTGATGTGCGTCGAGCACCATGCGTGCCGCCGTCTGGAGCCCAGGGGCTCACGTGACTCAGGCCGCTCCGCTTGAACGATTTCGTGCGGATTCCCTGGCGGAGATTCACCTCTCGGCCGCCAGCACTTCCGCCACCGATCGCACGGGAAGGCAAGAAGCAGACTGCGAAGCTGTTTCCGTGCGTCCATTTTCTGCGTAGGCGAGGCAACGGTCGCGTCCCAGCCGGCTGTCCATGAGATTGTTGAATGCATGCATGATCTGAAGCTAAAGCTCTTCACGACGCTTGAACAGGTAAACTTCACTCACGTGCGTTCTGGCCCGCCTGAGTTCACCCCCTTCCCTCGCCATCAGACAGCACTTCGGGACTGTAAGCGTCGTTCACATGAGCGCCGAGCTTCTCGCTGGATGAACTCCCAGCCAGCTGTCGCCCGGGCAGCTCCCCACGCCCTCCTAGCCCCGGCCTGGGCGGAGGGACGGCAGCCCTCCCCCTCCGCCGCCGAGACCAGCTGTCGTCTCCCGTCGGACGCGGCCGGGCTTTTTATCCGACCGCCGCGCCGCTTCGTTAACATGCACACCGGCTATTAGATCGCAGCGGAGGCGCAGCGGGTCCGCCGCGCGCGACATCAGAGCGCTGTTCCTTCTCCATCAGCGCCGCGGGTGGGACGCTATCAAAGGACCCCGCTTCCGCGCAGCGTCCTGAGACAATAGAGCGGCAGGGAGCCTTTATGACGGCAGCCCGCTAGAAAAATACGCTTGTTCTGCTATGTGAATGAGGAGGATATGAAGTTGTCAGCGCGCATTGAGCAGCCATTCATAAATGTTCCGCATAATTTGAATGCAACTACTTTCAAGGTTGCAGGGAGAATGACGACGCCTGAGGAAGATTCAGTGACAGGTACCGTGACATTCAAATTGAGCATGATAGAGGACAGAAATAGGAACGGTGGCTTGCTGATTTCCGCGCAGCTGACCGTTACCGGGGCGCCCGCGGACCGGACACGCCGCCAGGCCCAGGTGACCTCGCACGTGTCAGTCGCCGGCCCGAGGTCTCCCGCGGCGGCCGGGTCGGGGTTGCGACCCCCGACCGCCACCCGGCCTCGGTCGCCGCCCGAGCCGACGCCGGCGTGGGTGGTGGCCGTCGGCGGGGTCGGCCGGCCGCGGCGTCACGGCTCGTCGCGCCGGCCCGCGCCCGACCAGCACTCTCAGCTCGGCGGCCGGCGCTGCCCGCCCGGCCGTGACGGTCCGTGACGTCACCGAGACGGCCAGCTGTCGGCGGCGGCGCGCGGGAATCGGCGGAGACGCGACGGACAAAAGCCGCCGGAGTCCGCCGCTGCGACAGCGAAATGAGTTCGAGATCTCATCGCCTGGGATGGATTTTGACATAGGAGGAGAAGCGCTCCGGCCACCGATCTCGCTCGGCCACCGATCTCGCTCGGCCTCTGACTTCGCACGGTGTGCTTACGGTGTAGCGGAGATATTTCGTGGTTGACTCATGCTCACTCAGCCTCAACACATCTGCCCTGACAATCGGTTATGGAAATGTCACGTCTAGCACATAATTCGTGCCCGGACTTCGAGGCCGGCTGGCCGGTTCAACGTCCTGGTTTGTCGCAGAGACGGGGTGGCACCAGATGTGCTCCGTCTAGCGCTGAAGTCCGCTGCCAGCTGGACTCAGTGGAGTACACAGAACAGGCCCAGCGCCGGCGGGTCCACTGACACCCTCGCGCGGCTACAAGGGATGACTTTGTCAGCAACGACACCATATGTCGTGATTTGCGACGGTGACAAACCTTTGGCTGACGTCTGCACTACCTATAAGAGGTCTGTTGAATGCCTATGCGCAGCTGGCATAAGTAGTGCCTCTACTGCTGCAAACTGAGAGATGAGTTCGTCTTCGCCTACCGTTAAGACGCATTACTCTGAAGCCACACTGAGACGAAGATGCGGGTGCTTCTGTTTATGGATAAGGCGCCAGCACCGATTTGAATCCCTGCTTCTCAGTTTCCCAGGCACCTCGTGATTTTCACGTCTCGCGATCACCTTTCCAGGCACCTCTGCATGTCGTAGCGCGCCAAGCCAGCACAGATGACCTAGCACTGTCACTACGGGACAATGAAGCTTACAGCATGTCAGCACTGAGGAATACCATGGATGGATTTAGCTAAAATAACTCTGAATCTTCTGTCTCAGATACCGCATGGCTGGGACATCCCCCATCTGAACAAACAAATGAAAAATGCATTGGTGTAAAACAGGTCCGTCTCCATTTATGTCTTTCACCACTCCTGCATTCTCAGTCATCAAGCATGGTCTCCGGAGCCACGGACGGGCACAGCGCGCAGCGCCCATCAACCAATGAGACGAGCCGGGTCGCGGGTCGACCGGATGACCGTGCCGGATCCGGACGCCGGATACCCTGTAACCGACCGGAACCCTCGCAGCTCTCTCTTGTGCGCCGCGCAAGACCTGGCCATTTCGCACACTATTTACACCCGCATGTCCTCCTTACCGGCGGCCGGCGCAGAGCGCGGCGCGCTTGTGCAATGCGTCTGACCTAGATGGCGGGGTGGGGCGTGCACACGCGCGCCGCCACCCGGACAGGCCTGCGGGCAAGGTCGCCGGGTCGCCGGCACCGCGGAGTCGTGGGAAGCTGGCGGGCGTCCGCCCCCGCCAACTGGGGCACCAGCGCCGAGCAGGCCTAACCGCCAGCGCCACTACCGAGGCCGGGCCCGCGCGTCACTTCAAGCTGACGCCAAAAGATGCCCGGACATCGTTTGCCGCTCTCTGGGCCATGTTGCGCCCGATCCGGTCCCTGGATTGTGCACAGGCATGCATTGACTTGAGCACCGGACAAATGCCAGCAGCTGTCCTTCGAGCTCTGTCAGCCGTGGCTGCCTTTCAGACGTCTTGTATGGCGGCCGTTTGGCGACGCGGGTGGGCCGCTTTCAGTGTGCCAAGGTGCAGTCATCCCAACCCAGAGAGGCGTCTGGCTGACTCAGGTGACGCCGTACCCGTTCCGCTCGCCGCCAGCGTGCACCATGGATGCATGGTGCGAGTCCAATTCGCGGTGCCGCCTCCGCCGCACAGTTATGCCCACGGGCATCGCCAAACAATCGGAAACGGTCACGTGCACCGGCGTCGGCGTGTCGTCACAGCATCGCTAACACGCGTGAACACCAGTGGCGCAAACAGACCGGCCGCGCAGTCAGCCGTGGCAGCTTAGCGGGTCGGTGATCGCGGACGGGTTCCGCCCGCGACCTGGCCGGCCCAACGCCGACGGGGCAGGCACAAGACAGCGCACAGAGCCGGCTAACTAGCGGCTCAACGGCCAGTCGTGCCCAGACGGCAGGCGCCATGGCAGAGCCGAGTGCACGCCGTCCGACAGGGCCAGGCACCATGAGAGAGTCAAACGGACGCTTGACGTCTGGTGGGATCATTGGGCGGTTCGGCGGAAGCACCCGGCTCCGGTGGGGGTCACCACGACGGGTCAGGAAGGGGTCACCACAGCTGGTCAGGAAGGAGTCGCCGCCGCGGATCAGGAGGGGGTCACTGCGGCCGGTCAGGCGTCGGTGAGCGCCGCGTTCACCACTCGTGGCTTCCGTTCGCCGCCCGCCGGGACGCCGCCGAAGCCGGGGTCGTGAACCCACCGGGCGACAAATGAAGACACGGCTGAGCGAGCCGACGGCGCGTGGCGCGTGGCTCCGCGCCGACCGGGCGGAGCTCACGCACATCTGCACCGGCCGAGACACGCCCGACTTCAGGCCAAACGACAGAAACTGCTGTTACCGGCATCGGTCAAGGGACAAAAGGTGCAGACAGTACAGCGATGGCGAGGTAACAGCAGCCGAGCCCGGGACGGGACGCAGCGTTGGCAGACCGGTGCTCTGCTGATGAGCAACAGGAAGAGTGATAAGTGCATGGCCGGCCGCGGGCTGGAAGCATTAACATCAAGCAAAGTACCGTGTTCTTAATGTGCGACCAGGCCGTGTCTGCTGTATCAGTACACAACCGATACTAACACCGGAAGAAATGTCCAAATCACCCGCCCCGATCACTTAAGCTGCATCCGAAAAAAGCACTTGTGAAGCGACGGTGGAAGGCTCAGCCGCCCGCTGGGCTGCCGTGTCACTGAACTGTGCATAACACCAACTGGAGCCGGCTGAGATTAGCACACATCGAGCGAAGGTGTGATTAGATCGCCAGGTTTCGGTCGGCGTCAAAGCCCCGTCGGTAATCAGCAATAATCTGCGAAATATCGTCGTAATTGGGTCATTCATTCATGGAACGCCCAGTGGCGTGAACGCGTGTCCCACGATGCATCATCGATACCTCGGGCTCGCCTATATAGCGCCTCGAAATATGTTAGCAGGCCGTGGGCTCGCCATACAGAGCCGGTCAGGCCACAACAGGAACGAGGCCGCCGGCCCAGCCGACACCGGATGATCCGGCAGGTACAGTCAACACTGAGGGACAGGTCGCACCGGTCTGCCCGGTCCCTACCCCCATCCGGGAGCAGGTGCTGCCGCTCCGATCCTCCCGGGCGGTCGAACCGGTGGCGATACCCCTGGACGGTGCGTTCATCGTCAGGACGTTTACAAAGTGATGTCCGTGTGGCACCGCTATGATGCAAAAGCTGAGTAAGCGACTGATATCACACCTCATCTTACAATAGCATGGTTTGCCCATGAGTACCAGTAGCTTATTTAATCAACACAGGCAAGCCAGCGAGCTTAAGCAATCGGTTTGGGGTGAAAATAGGAACCCACAAGCTTGGGGCGGTGACAACTCTGACCAGTGAACAGGAACTATGGTGCTCTTTTCCCTGACTATGTTCCAAACCGAGCACCAAGAGGACAATGCGTGCGCACGGCGACATCGCCGCCAAAGGGACTCATGTAGGCAGTCGCGATGGTGCTTGCAGAGTGTGCAAGGCTCAAGGTGAGTCAGGCACGGACTGCCCGATCACGTGTGATGGCTCTGACAGGACCGCGGCTCAGTCCACAGGCATTGTGTTCTGCTCCACTCACTCCTGCGGCTCAGTCCACAGTCATTGTGCTCTGCTCAACTCACTCCTGTGGCTCAGTCCACAGACATTGTGCTCTGCTCAACTCACTCCTGCGGCTCAGCCCACAGAGGTATTCTGCTCCTCCCACCCCTTAGCACCGAGCGGTGAGCATGGAAGGTCCGACCTACACAATTTACTGCACGTTTAGAGGTTAGCCAGGTCATGGCTATGGGGTGCTATGGGAGCATACTCACCAATACCCGCCTCCAGCGAGCACAAATCACGACAGGCCAGCAGCACGATCTCAGCACAAGACAAATGACATTGGGTCGATATGACCCCGATATAGGACCTCATGTTTTCTTAACAGATGCAGTGATTTTACTGATGGATAAATTAAACAACCAGTCATATTCATACAGGGAAAAATTACTCGAGTCGCACCAACATATTCCAGCATCGACGCATCCAATACAACACATGTCAGTATGGACGCGTCCCATCCGTCCAGCGTCCGCATGATCCCGGGGCCGCCCAGACCTCAGCAGCACCGGACGGTCTCCATACACGCAGTGCCCAGCTGTCACAGCCGACCGGGTCCACAGGCCGCGGCCCGTCCCGGCCGACGTCAGGTCGAGCGGCGCACCAGCGAGCGGCGCCCGACCCCGCGCGCCTGGGAGTCACTCGCCGCCAGGTCAACGGGCCGCTGAAGGCGACCATTGAGCCCTCCCGCCGCGCCAGGGAGCTCGTGAGCACTCCTGCCGAGAGCGACACTTGCCGGCGTCCCCAGGCCGACGCGGCGGCCGATTTCCGCTCCACAAAAGCTTCCACCTGGTCACCGTGGCGCTGGGGGAACGGCTGGAACGCAGAGAGGACTGGCGATCTGTTCGCTCTACTTTAAAACTATACACGAAAAGCAAGAGACTGGACGGGTAATCAGCCACGGTCGTGACGCGGGCGGCAGCGCTTTAGAGCGCAGGGACTCAGACGCGGCCGGGACACACCGAGCCACAGGGACTCAGACGCGGCCGGGACACTCCGAGCCGCAGGGACTCAGACGCGGGCCGGGACACTCCGAGCCGCAGGGACTCAGACGTGGCCGGACACTCCGAGCCTCAGGGACTCGGACACGACCGAGACGCTCCGAGCCTCAGGGCCCCGCCTGCAGCGTGGTCCGGCGCGCGGCGGTCACAGATCCGGCTCCGGGAGGAGGGGGGCCGCGCCGTCCCTGACCCTCGAAGGTCGGGTCAGCCGCGCCGCCGCCACCCGGACGCCTTATAAGGCTGCGGTCGGCAGCACCCTTGGCAGCTCGACGCTGGTTCCGTGGCGGGGTCGGCTGCACCGGTCCCGCATCAGAGCAGCGAGCCCGCCGCGGCTGGCTGGCCTCGAGCCGACGCTGTGACCAGCAATTTGCAGGGGTTATTATACCAGTTCAGCGAGGTCCCAATGGCATTGGCGCGTGTAGGAAGCTGAGGTTTTTAGTCACCTCAAGGAAGTGACGTGATTCATCTACCCAAAATCACGGCCTGTTATTAGCCTGTCGGTTGTTACTGCTTATTTACAAAGTCGGCCACAGATCTCGATAACCTTTGAGTAGAATCCCACCGGACCAAATGGGCCCCCGGACACAGCATTCTGTCGCACAAGATGGTTTTTAACGACTGAAATATCACGCCTCTTAAATATCTGGGAATTGTGGGGTCAGTAACTTTGTTTTGTCCCGCCACGCATTGGATGCTTCAGGTTCAGAACGGCATCTTTGCATGCAGACCTAAGAGCTGGAACAACGCTCGCTTCATATCCCGTTACAAAGCGCGACTGCATTTCTATCAGCCGGTAAAGGCAGACACATCTCATTGATAACTGTCTGCAAATGTCTCTTCTCAAGCACAAAATAGTCTGCGTGCACCGGGAGGATTTTCGACAGTTTGCGGCCGCGGGCCACCTAGCCTCGAGAACTGATTCCATGTCCCGCCGGGTGCCTCGCTGGCCGCGTTTTTGTAATCATTCCCAGATCTGGGCCAGCTGGTAATAATTTCACCGCCTATGAATACCGTCAGTCGCCGTTCCGTATGCCGTGGCACGCGCACCGTGCGCCGAATCGCGCCCGCTGCTTACGGCTCCAACGGCCTCCGCCGCTCGACAGCTCGGCAGCGGCCATTGGAGCAGCTGAGATGTGGCTGGTGGCCGCGGGGTCCGATGACGGCCGGCAGCGGGGTCCGATGACGGCCGGCGGCGGGATCCGGTATGACCGGTGGCGGATCCGGTGTGGCCGGCGGCGGGTCCGGTGACGGCCGGCGGCGGGGTCCGGTGATGACCGGTAGCAGGATTCGGTGACGGCGGCGGCGGGGTCTGGTGACGAATCCTGCCGCTGGCCGGTGGCGGGTCTGGCGGCCGTGACGCCGACCCGGGCCGAGGCTGGCCACGCCGCGGTCGGGCCGCCCGCCCCGCGCCCGCCGACGCCGACTGCCGATGAGGTAACGGGCGCCGTCGCCGGAGCGCCGCTCTCTCCGCCGGCATCTTATTTGGACGGCGAGGCGTTACCGGCCGCGAGCGCATCACTCTCTGATCAGGCCGCTGATGGATGGGGCCGGCAGACGCGTCGCCGCCGGCCCGGCTGTCTCGCGCGCGCGCGCACGCGACCGATCGCGTCACTCCCCCGGCCACATAGTGTCGTCGCCGATTTGAAACGTCTCTGGACCGTGATGACGCCCGGACCTGGGTACAGACCGCAGCGCAGCACTTCGTGCCAGCTCTGACTGTACAGCGATGGATGCACGTAACGCAGCTTCTTACATAGCGTAGTATTCGTTGCACGGATTTGTGCGCCGCAGTGGCATTCGCGCCATCATGGTCGCACAAAGACGCATATCAAGCTGGTCAATGAGGCATTCATAAATCACATTTGTGAAACATGCACGTAAAATCGCATTCACATGCAAAATAATGGGCAAACCACAGCTAACGTCATTTCTCAGGGTCATCAACTAATAACCGTGCGCGTGCCCACACAATAGCAATTTCCTGTGTTTGCTAAAACTCTCAGGGGTTGGCATGAAAAGTTTAAGCTTTCCTGCAGGTCCTGATTGCTTTCGACATCCGTCTTCACTATGGTGAGAAGCGAACCACTCGCCCAGCTCCGGGCCCGTTTGGAGTGCCGGTTTTGGCCGAACGCTCCTGCTTCGGAGAGTCTCGTGTTGCCCGTCGATCGACGTGTCTGTGGTTGTGGAAGCCACCACCAATAACAGGTCATGGGTAGGAAGAACAAACTGCCTATGTGAAAATGTGCAAATGTCAGACCTGGTCTGTCGCCATAGGCTTGGCTCGAAAACGCCGAAAACCAATTCAGTTCGTCCATAGTAGGCAAGAACTGTTAATCAGGAATGCAAGGAACAGCTTTGCTTACGACTCAGGCTGAGGTTGTTTGATGACGATGCCGAGATAGTGATCGGGCCTGTCTAACCCTCGCTTCACAGCTGGTTGTAGATCAATAGGCGCATGCTGAGGGCAGTGGTGTAGCCATGGGGGCCTTTGGACCCATTCCCCCTCCTCATGGAAATCGAGGTCCTCTGGGGTCACAGAACGTAATATTTTTGGCAGGTTAAGACACACCATGTCAGTTTTTGGTTAAAAAACAGGTCCTTCAACCATCAACATGAACCTGAGCCTAAGACGGGCTCCCGATTCTAAAACAGGACCCTCAACGAGAAAATGGGCCCCTTTGGCTGAAAGAGTCGCCTTCGCCCCCCCCCCCCCCCCCCCTTCCTCCCATTTGGCTGACTCAAGAGCGCAATCTAGCTACGCCACTGGCTAAGAGAACTTGCTCTGCCTGAGCTCAAAGCGACGAAAACATGTCTCACAGCCGGCAACAGGCGGCCGAGCGAGCTT
>NW_023596746.1:2582662-2598185 GCF_011947565.3 Pollicipes pollicipes
TTCTCTCCCTCTCTTCCTTCTTCTCTCTCTCTCTCTCTCTCTTCTCTCTTCTCTCTCTCTCTCTCTCTATCTCTCTCTCGCCTCCCTCCGCCTTCTGACTTCTACTTCCTGACGAGCGTGACCTCTGGATCAAAGCGACGCCCGCCGCACTGATTGGCGGTCGGCCCGCCCCATGAACGTCACAGGACGGCCTCTGAGCTCAGTGATTGGTGGATCGCCTTGCGGAGGCTGTCGGCGGCGGCAGCCACAGGGGCGCCGCGATCCCATCAGGCGCACGCGGTGCGCCAACGCGCTCTTCATTAACGGTACACCCGTAACGAGCTGGGCGCGAGGCTGATGAAGCGGTGAGTGCGGGCACCGGCGCGCCCGACCGAAGCAGACCGTGATGAGCTGAGACGCGGCGGCCGCACCCAGAGTCCGCCCCGCCACCGCCCCCGCCCCCGCCCGTGCGGCGCCCGACTGGCCAGCGGCGTCCCACAGCCACCACTGTCACACCCGACAGGCCACAGCATGAGGCGGGAGCGACCACACCCAGAGCAAAAAAGCACCCACATAAGAATAACACGTGGGCTGGCGGGGTGCCTTCGTCACACCGAGCCAGCGCCGTGCTGACGTCAGAGCAGAGCAGGCTGCGTGACGCTACTGACCTGACGCGGTCCGACCGGCGGCGCCGGCTGGCCGCCGCGCCGGCGCGCGCCCCCCGCGCGTGCCGAGGCGGCGGCGCGGCTCGTTCCCGGCCAGGCGGAGCTGACGCCGAGACACGCTCCGGCGCTGCATCGCCGCCCCACTGAGCGCCGCCTACGCCGAACCCCACCGCCTCGCTATCGGACGATACAGCGTCCGATACGCGACCACCGTCGCGAGCCGCGCGTCTGGTGACGCCGGCGACGCCGTGGTGACGTCACTCCCCGCCAAAACGCGCACGGGGTACGCCCATCCCCTCCCTCTCCCCCAGATCAGGGCACTGAGTCAGGCACACCCCGGCCGGCCGTTGTCGCGTGGAGCGGAGACGAACCGGACAGTCAGCGGCAGGAGGAGCAGGCAGCTGGACAACACCTGGCACGAACAGGAGGAACACCACCTGGCGGACGCAGACGGAAGCGGAGATCCCGGGCGAGGGCGGGCGACGCTGGTATCCGGCCCCATGTTGTCGCACCCGGCGTGTGTGTTTAGTCATTGAGTTGAGATGACCCTTGCCTCTGGCCAATGTCCAAATACTTGGGTTCGCCAGCTGGATGACGTTAGTTCATTGATGATAATAATGTAAAATGCACGTCGGTGTTCGTGATGACGCCTCCAGCGTCTTTCCAGCAATTCTACCTTGGATGAAGGTTGTGGTTAGTAAGAAGCATTCAAACAGTCATGTACACAGTCAGTCAACAGCTTGAAGCGCCTTGGCTTGTCTAAAATTCACGGGTCAATGCATACGCAATAAGGTTTTTATCGAGCGACAGACCTCAAAAACCATTAACACCACTCGTTCAGTACAAGATGTTGAATCAGTCACAACCGCTACGAAAAACAGGCATCTAACGTATCTCCCTTGCATACATGAATACGCACCTTCCCGTGCCAGACAGCGCATACTGTTATTGCGTAACCAACCCGAGCTCGCTTGCAACCACCCTAAGAGCGGCATCGGCTAATTCCCATTGATCTCCAAAGACAGCTCCCTTTCATGCGTACTTTTCGATTAGCTTCGCTTCGTCGCTGCACTGTCAGACCACGGCTCAAGCCTGCGGATAATACCACGGAAGCCCGTACATGCAAAGCCGTATTCATCACGCATCACTGACCTGCAACACTAGCGTGTCGGAGAACCGCCTGAGCTTGGCCATGTCGGCCGCCCGGCCGGCGCAGCGGCGGCAGGCGGCCTCGGATGCCTGCCTGCGTCCCCTCCGGCCACGTCTGGTGGCGTGGACCGAGCGATCGCCGGCTCTCCCCGAAGCGGAGGCGGCCGGGGAGCGCGCCTGCACGCGCGACTAACGTCCAGCTCGCGGCCAATTCCCCCGAATCGGAGGTGGCCCGGGAGCGGGCTGCACGTGCAGCTGCTCGTCCGGCCGGGCCCGGCAGCGCCTCGACGGCTGCGCTCGGCGAGCGGCTGCTGCGCGGCGCGCACCAGCTCTCCGGGGGAGGGCGCGCCAACACGTCTGGTGACGTCACCGCCGGCACGTCTGGGGACGTCGCCGCCGACCACCAGCGCGCCTCACATCACACGCCACCGCCGGCGGCGCCGCCCGCAGCTGCCGCTGACGAGTCGGAGGCCGCCATCCAGGCATCGGCGCCCTCCACGGTGCCACCGTCTGCCGTCCAGCAGAGCGCGTTCACAGTCAGCCAGCGGCGAGAACCTGGACACGGAGCCTCGCGCACAGTGTTCTCTGCGGCGCCTCTGGCACGCGACTATCGGAGCGCACTGGACGCCGGCGTAAAACACTTGCAGACCCGGCAAAAACCCTTTGTGGGTCACGTGTGTTACCTTGAGCGGCGCTGCCGTGGTGAAGGTGCATACATTGCGCTGTTGACTTAACGAGCGAATGACACCTGGCCGCCTCTGCGTGAGAGATCGACTGACACCGGAGAGCGTTGACCAACGGAGGAGATCGATCAGAGAGGCAGCGGCGGACGTCTTCGCGCGGAAAAAGCTCGGCCCCGCCGCTGGCGGATACGTGAGGAGCGGCGCAATCGCATCGCGATGCTGATGGGCGGCTGTTTAGCCCCCGTCCGCCGGCCGAGCCGCGTGGCACGCCGGGTCGGCACCCCGTCCCCAGCTGACGGGCTGTTAATGGCCGCCATTAGGGCGGCGCGTCTGGTGAGCGGCGGTGGCCTTCGAGTCGGCGCTCCATGACCGCCACACACACCAACTGGAGCCGGGCGATGTATGCACGGAATCCGCCGCCGCTCATCAAAAACGAACTGTTCGTTCCGCACCCCGTCAGAGTTTCATGCATTTTACGACGGCCGAACGACGCTTCGATCGATCTCCGAGGGACTACGGGAAAACAATCGGACAACTGGCTGTCATCGTGGCGGGCATCAGCATGGCTTCACAGGGCCCGCGCCATTCGTCCGCAAAACCGCGCGAGGTCGCCCGCACCGCTCGTCATAGGTGGCGCCACTGGAGCCGGCGGCCGGCCGGTCCGGAGTGGTCAGCCGCCCACCGGTGGTGGGGAGCGGAGCCCATCTGTCTCCTCAGCAGGCGGAATCTCTGGCCCAAGGGAAGAGTGACCTGTTCAGGATCCAGAGATATTGCCAGCAGAAACTGATTGGGTCATGATGGTTGGGAGCTGCCGAGCAGCAGCCGGCGACCTCTGTTTTGTTAAGAGGAGCTTGGGAGTATGGTTTCGTTCTAAATGAGCGGCATTTATTTGAGCACTAGATGAGCGCCGGTGAAATGGAATAGTTCGCACAGATAAGAACAAACAAGAAGGAACAGATCAGAAGCCCGGCGCTCGCAGCTCCGGACAGGAGTCTGACTCCGAGCGGGGAGGAGCCTGCCACCCAGGGAGCTGCGGATGGCGACGTCGGCCTCGGCGGCCGCCTCCCAGCTTCCTCCGCCGCCTATCTCGATGAGCCTCGGGCGGCGCGCGCCCGTCTCCACGGGGGCCGGCAGTGGACCGCCCGTGCACCCGCCATCGCCCGGTGATGCGTGGCCGACGCCCGGCACACGCGCGCGGACGGACCGGCTGCAGCGGCGGCCGGGACGTCTCCCTCGATCGGACCAGGACTGGGTACCAGACCGGGCACGAGGCTTAGATGCTGCAGCGGCGGCCGGGACGGCTCCCTCGATCGGACCAGGACTGGGGCTCAGGCTCAGATCGGACACCAGGCTCAGATGCTGCAGCGGCGGCCGGGACGGCTCCCTCGATCGGACCAGGACTGGGTACCAGACCGGAGACGAGGCTCAGATGCTGCAGCGGCGGCCGGGACGGCTCCCTCGATCGGACCAGGACTGGGTACCAGACCGGACACGAGGCTCAGATGCTGCAGCGGCGGCCGGGACGGCTCCCTCGATCGGACCAGGACTGGGTACCAGACCGGACACGAGGCTCAGATGCTGCAAACGCACGTCAGCAGGGATGCCGACCGGGCAAGCGCGCCGTGGATGGGGCGCCGCGTCAGGCAGAGCGGATCGGCCCCGAGAGAGGGCTGGTGAACATATGATGTCAGCCAAGTGTCAGCCATCTGGCACACTCGCCTTGATGTTGGCAATGACAAGAATCACTTGATCAAACGAGTGAGCCATGCAGGTTCGCTCCACCCAAATTGAGAAACTGCTTCCAGTTAATTGTACGCCGGTAAAATACTGAGGCAGAGGGTGTCGCTCGGTAATATACGGCAGATTTTATCCTGCTGAAATAGGTCACGTCTGAAAGCCAACAGCTACCCTAAAGTGTTCGGGGCGGCGTAAGAAGCGTCAATTGTCGCGTCTTACCCATCCTTTTTTGCAGACCGAGGGAGAGTTTTATGCGGGTAAAAAGAAATGCCAAAGGGCTGTTCAGGGCGTTTGAGTGACCATTCCGTTACATTCCTAACTAAAAACAAAAGTAGGCTAATAGTAGATGTAAGTAGAAAAGTACACCGCCGTAAACTTGATAATACAAAGAACGGTTCAATACCACGTGTAGGAGCAGCCTCGATAATAGTAAATTTCCCAGAGGCAATAGTGAAACGTGCTTTAGTCTCGTTTCGTTGGATTCAAGCCATCAAAACAGGCAAAAACTTTATATGGGAGACGCACCGAACCCATTGTAAATGCCTGACTGCTCCGGAGTGTGACAATAACCGAGTCCAGCAAGAATGGGATTGCAATAAATGAGAAGAAAGTGCCATTTGCACGTTTAGAGCATGCACCATATCATGCGTCAGCACAATGCAAGCACTGTCTTCATGGACCACTGTCCTCGCCTGACAACAGTTTTTGTAGTCTGATCGCAAGGGCCCCTGCGTGCGTTTAGAGCGCATTATATTAGTCACTAGCGCGACGCAAGCACGATTTCCGTGGACCCCTACCCTTGTCCCAGGGCTTGAGAACATTGGGCGATAAAAGCAAGCTCCTTCGCGACCGGCGCGCGCTCGTGGGAGTCCAATGCTCTCGTGACCCGTGATCCTTTCTGCCTCTCTTTTGCACGGGGCGGTCGAACCGTAAATCGGGTTGCTCACGGCGGTCATTCAGAGCGCGGTGCACATTTCGAGGCGCAAGGTGTTGCGAAACGGACCATCAGCGGCCGCGCTGGGGCGTCAGCCTCGGCTCCGGCCCGCCTTTGACGCCGGAGTTGGGACCGGAGCCAGACGGGCGGCCTCCTGGCCGGCGATGGACGGCGTGGTCCGGCTGTGGCCAGCCGGCGGGCCAGGCCACGGACGGCGATGCCAGGAATCTCTTGATCAAATGGGTGACCTCTGCAGGTCTGCTCCACCTAAATTGAGAAACATGCTGCCAGTAAATCGTATGCCCGTATTATTGACGGAAAGCCTGCTCGTTTGCAGGTAGTCGACGCATGGGCAACATTAATTCACAGCCAGCGCCGCATGGTGCACGACTTGAGACCAAGCAGGGAAGACGCAGTCCTCACTAGGACTGGTCCTGCTCGTAACCAGTCCACAAGCCGAGCCAGTCCTCACGGACCGTGCGCGCCGCCGCTGCCGCCGCTGCCGCCGTCACGTTCGCGGCCGGGCCGCCGTCGGCGCGCGCCCCGTCCACCATCTGAGGTGACCCAGTCCGAGGTGCAGGGATCGGCGCGGGCAGGAGGTGGTGCTGTCGGCACGCGCGGCCCGGCACCCATCCCACCACCCAGCTAACCACTTCATGGACGCAACCGGGTCGGACGCCCGACCTCTCAGCCGAGCCGGCCCATGTGGCTTTGCGCTCTTGTCGGAGGAAGTTAACGCCCGTGTCGGAGGGTACCGTCCGTGTCGGACGGGTATGGCCCGTCGCGCCGTGTTGAGCGCCGTGTTGAGCGGCGAGAGCGGGCTGCACCAGGCGACTAGCAGGCTTTATTGGCGGCTCAACAGGGCGGCTGCAACCGGCGGGAAGGAGCGAACTCGTCGACGCCGAATGAAAGGTATTTATCACAGCAGTCCGAGATAACGATAATTGCGGTGCGGAGCGGCGATGGGAGGGACGCACTCCGCGCTTACATCACTCAGCGTGAGGCCGTAAAACGTCGACCGGAGGGTGTCCGTTCCACTGCCGGAGGCGCAGCAGCCGGGCACTGCTGACGTCACCGCCGCCGCACCGGCCCGGATCAGGCGAGCTGGGGGGCGACGAGGCCGAGCCTGCAGAGCCGACGAGGCCGTCCTGCTCCCCACGTCAGGGGAGCAGGACGACCGACCCATGCACACGAGCCAACCATTTGGGAGGTCGTTGCTTCGTTAGCGGTGGACACAGTCAGTAAAGAGTGCCTGCCACCAGGTCGCGTGCCGCAGCCCACGGGAGCGGTCGCTCGGTGAGGCCGATGATGCGTTGCTGTCGTCACGCTACGCTGCGCCGTGCAGCCTCGCGACCGGCGGCGGCGGCGGCCGGTCGGTCGGTCGGTCCGGCGCCGCTCGTCTCCGCCACCCACCAGCGGAGAGAGTGATCGAAAGTGCACCGGTGCAGTGCATGGTCCACGCCTCACTTTCCACGGCGGCGGCCGGCGGCACGCCATTCGCGATCTCCGACAGCGGCCGGACGCCAGACGGCGGCGGCGACGGTGGGAGCCGCCGGCGCCGCCGACCCGCCGCCAATTAACCGGACGGCAATTAGCAGCGCGCGGGGCGGCGGGCCGGCGGCCGCGGCTGGCCGTCGGCGTCGTCTCCCACGCCGAGGCAGGCGAGCGGCCGACGCTCTCAGCCGGCCCGGGAAGGTTGCGAGAGAGGCCAACTCGCTGGGCGGCGGCGCCCAGAGCGCTCGTGAGCGGGTCGGCGGAAAGATCGTGCACTGTTCTCGCCAGGAAATGCAGCGGCGTCCCGTTCGTTCCCGTCGGAACTTTTGCGGGAGATGGCCAATGACCCGTGAAACGCCGACCGACTCAGTCCGTCGGACCTGTGAGTCAAAACGAATGGCCTTCGCCCGCTGCGGACAGAGTGTGGTCAGTCCAGTGGTCCACGGCACTGACGGTTGCTAGGCCAGTCCGGACAGCCATGCCGGAGCGTCAGGGCCAGTCCGGACAGCCATGCCGGAGCGTTAGGGCCAGTCCAGAAGGTGATGCCGGAGCGTTAGGGCCAGTCCGGACGGCGATGCCGGGGCGTTAGAGCGCCGCCTGGTGCCGGCACAGCACGTGTCCGTTCCAGCCTCTCTGACAGTCCACCACAGGGCTGACAGTTCTACAGTGGTGGAGCCCGCCAGGCCCGGCGCTCACCCCGGCCGCGGCCGGCGCAGCAGGCCACGCATTCCCGGCTCGTAACGGACACCCGGGGGCGGCGCCGGGTCGGTATGCCGCCGGTTGTTTTGAGCCTGACCGGGTGTTTGGTTTCCGCATACTGACGTATGATGCGCCGTCAGACCGCACGGAGCGTGGTTGATGTGCCCGATGAGGGACGGATGTACCTTTCCTGGCACGGATGGAAGTGCCTCCTTGGCAACGGAGCGACTACTAGACATGGACTCTCGTCTCCGCTTCGAAAGAATCAACGCAGATGTCCCCTCCGCGCGCGTCCGATCGGTTCCCACTAGCCAACAGCAGCCAAGCACAATTTGGGGCCGATTTTGATTCTGAAAAGATAGAGCTTCGATGCTCAATTCATTACAAAATAAATTTCAGTGGCAATATTGTGGAACTTCATGCAGACCCTCAGTGGACCTACGCGTGATGAAAAAAGCGAATGAAATCCTCTCATTTCCACAGTCTCCGACCAAGCATGCTCGCACTACCTTTGTCTTTCTACAAACGGATTCAACCCTTCTCCCAGTGGTTCAAACTCAAACAAGACGACAAGGCAACCGGAAGGCGCTTAGATATTGCGGCTTTGTAAAATGAGTCATAACGGCTCGCTGATAATGAGATGGTGAGTTCAGATAATGTCCCGTTTCACATTGCTGAGGGTGGCATCACATGATTAACATCATCGCGATAGTACCGCGGCGTGCACGATAACACACGACCGTCTGAGAAGCACGGCCCCCAGCGCGCGGCACGCCGCCGCCGCGGAGGGGGCGCTCCGGAAACAGATCACACACGTGCGTGCCGGCTTTGTTTCCACGCGCACAGGCCGGGTGCAGGTCGGTTACTCAGCTGATCCGATGCCCGACAACGTGCACATTCAACAAAGGGGTGCGCATAACTCCCCGCACCGACAGGCAGATGGTATCAGCAGTTTATGAGCCGGCCGCCCGCCGGCCTCTCCGCTCAGGGCCCTGACCTGGTTAGGCAGCTTGTCGGTACAGCGCCGAACCACCCAGGAGGGCGCCCGCCGCCCGGACGGCTCCCACGGCGGCCGTTGTGAAACGGTCTCGCGCCGAGTCCTCCGGCGCTCAGGAGTCGTGCCAGGAAAGTGCCTCGAGCCGGGGCCGGCGACGGCCGCGACGGCGGGCGGGCGTCGTCCCCAGGAGACCAGCCGGCACCGAGCCGGCAGCGGCGCCAGAACCTCTACAGCCGGCACCCGCGGAGACACACTGGCGACGCCCACGGCCGTCTCTCGCCTCTCGATCACACTCCGCCCAGGTGGTGCACTGGCGCCTGGCGGTGCTTCGGCCGGCGCGCCGCCCACGTGACTGCCGCGGCCCCCGGCGTGGGCGCGTCGCCATCGACACCGGCCGTCGCCGCCGACGGTCAGCTCCACGATCGATGGCACCGCCATCGACTAAGCCGGCACATCAAGCGACGGTCAAGCAAACTGGATTACCCAGCCGCCCGACAGCGGCCGCTCTCATAGAGAAGTGGTCGGGGTTTGCGCGGCCGCGCAGGACGCTGGCGCCTTCCGCCGCACGCCCTTAAAGGGCGCGCGACGCAGCACGGTGTGTGCGCTATCACTGACCGTGGCGGGCGTCCTGTCGGCGAGACGGCGCGGCCGGAAGGGCGTGAGAGTGTTCACACGACACTGCTCCGCCGCATACAGCTCGGCGGCACGCTGAACACATCAATGTCGTTTGCATCAGACCGGTGCGCACGTGATGTACAATTACAAACACCAACAACAGCCGGCCGGCCGCAATCGTCAGTAAATTATCCTTTCACGCCACCGCGGTCGTATTTTCCCATGAGGTAAAAGCTCTATGTCATGGCCGAACCACCCACCTGCCACTAAGTGGGGCTTGGGCCGGGCCGTTTCATCGATTTCCAGTGTCGGTACTTTTACCGGCGGCGTTGACGTTATGCAAGGCTGTCCAGTGGCCCGCCGCCGCACGCACCGGTGGCCCCCGCCCAGGCCTGGCGTCCGCGTCCTTCCCGCCGCACCGGGGTAGTGCGCAGTCCTGGGCACACCCTCAGCAGCCCATCAGTGCCAGGCGCACATGGGCCCCGGGTGAGAAACGCGGACTGGGCCGCTCCTGTCGGAGGGCGCCGCCCAGCGCCCGGACGATCCAGCCTGCGCAGCTGTGTGGGCCATGTGGCGCCACACCCAGCGCGGCATCCGCCAGCTCAGCCGGCGTGCAGCGCGGACAGGTCGGAGCCGGGATTTGTGCCGTATACGGCCGCGTCCAGCGGCAGCCTCCGAACCTGGAACCTGCCACCGAGCTGCTCTGTCCGGCCGCGCCTCGACTCTGTCGTCGCTGACTGAGCTGGCTGAACCTGGGCCTGCCACCGAGCTGCTCTGTCCGGCCGCGCCTCGACTCCGTCGTCGCTGACTGAGCTGGTACGTTGCTTCACCGATCTGATTGGGCCGCCAATCCACTCAGCCGTTCTCTATGTGTAATTAGCTTCCTCGTGATGCAACATCACAGGTCATTCGCTTTGCAAACACTGCCGTCCACCGACGGAACAGGGCGAGAGCGTGATACCTATCGCTCCTTCTTGCCACTCTCCCTTTATCTGCATTAGCGAAGTGGCTTCAGGCATATTTGCCGGCCGCAAACACGGCAGAGCGACACCACTTTAGAGGGGGGGGGGGGGGGCGGTGGGGTGGACAGGCGGACTGGTGTGAGAGGGGGGGGGGGATAATGGCCGCATGACAGCACCGAGCCCAATCAGTGCAGCAGGGCGCGGCCCGGCCGGCGGTGGGACGGCCGGGCGGCGCACCTGTCCGGCCGGAAGCGCGGCTGGGTCGGCCCGGTGGGCCGCAGCGGCGGCTCTGTGCCCGCGCCCGCCCGCGCCTGACCGCCGCCGGCTGCCGCGCCAGGTCCGGTGCGGCCGGGAGCGCAGAGACTGCACCGGCGCCGCCCACACCCGGCTGGCTGGTGCCGTGTGCCGCCAGCCGGCGGGCAGCGCCCCGTCACGCCAGCCGTCTGTTGCTAAATCGGTAGCCGTGTGTGACGTCATCGCGGGTATTGAGCAGACCCGGCCACATAAGCCGACTGTTTTTCATTCATGTCCGTGATTGGCATGTGAAACAAAAGCGGGCTTGCTGATAAACGCCATTAAGAAATAATCCAACAATGAATGACATAATCTTATAAATCTGCCCAGGTAATTTCTCAACAACAACAAAGGAGTGCATCTGATTGTGTTGGCCGGTACCTTGTCGTGCACATAAGGCAACAGCTTCGCTAGGCCGGGCAACCTCTGCAGCAGCGCGGAACGCGGACATGTGCTGCCACATGCATCAGAGTGCAGTGGACAGCAGGCTTGTAGCCCCACATTCGTACTCGTCCCCTAAACGTCATGCCTTGAGCTGAGGTTCATATTCGAGTAAATCATTGGATTCTCCGCGTCCACCCCTTTTGCCGTGGCTCTGCGGTTTACATGACACAACACACATCCCATAAAACCGCGGCGCGCGGTGATAAATGCCACAGTCCACAATTGCACCTCATTCGGGACCATTCATCAGTCGGGCGCCCATTACGGGCGGCGGCGGTCGGCGTCTCTGAAAGGCTGCGCCGATGGTATCGGCTGACCGCGGTCGGGCCGGCGGCGCTGGCGGTGCGGGCGGCGGCGCTGGCTGGCGGACGGCCGAGATTCACGGCCGGCGGCCACCTCAATGGCCGGCCACGCCGACCCGTCGCCGCCGACTGAGCGCCCCACCTCAGGGCGCTGGGGTACAACGGTACGACGCAGCGGCGCGCCGGTCTCTGGCTGGGCGAGGCTTGACTGGGCTGACTCTTTTAAAGCGTTAAATTTAAAACCGCGTTTAAATCAAGTAATGTTAAAGGAACACACTATTTCGACAATTGAAATGCATTAAACTCGCCACCCGACGCGAGGGTCGGGTTCGTGTTCACCAAACAAAAAAGCTGAAGAAAAAAACATGCCATGACAAGCCCTGCCATGCAGCCCTTAAGCCTGTCTCGCTCTGCAGCCAGCCTTCAGACCGGTACTTGGAATCTCATCGCCATTCAACAGCCAGATCCCGACAGAAGCAAGCCTTTGTGTTGAACGGGGCCCATTGTAACAGCCGACCCGGGCCTCGGCAGTTTCCCTGCTATCATCATAGGGCACCGCGGCACAACAGTCCGTGGTCGCACGACACGGCGGGGCGCTGCGTACACAGACGTGAGAGGCCTCGGCGGTAGGAGAGTGTGCGCGGTGCATTCCGCGAGGCGCCTGTTTGCCCAGCGCAGTGCATGTGCTGCGATAAGCCCGAGCCCGCGCGTCGCACTGTCTGACGCGCGGCGCCGCCGAGCGGCGCGGGGGTGACGCTGCCGCCCCGACGACGGAGAGCTCAGCGCCAGAGCCGAGCCCGGCCAGAGCGGAGACGTGTCGGCTTCGGCGGCGCGCCCGCCGGCCGTGACGGCCCGGTGCGCGCGTTTGAATGGGCCCGCCCGCCCGCCCGCCCCGCCCTCGCCGCTCCGCGCGGTCGCGGCGGTGCCGGCGCGCCATTGGGCAGAGTCGGCCCGGCGCGGCCGCACCGGAAGCGGCGGGGCCGGCGCGCCGCACGGCCGCCCGCCGATTTCTACATTGAGCGGTGTGTTTGCCCGGCCGGATGTGCCGGCCGCGGCGTGCCGGTCATGGTGGTGCTCTCTGGGAGGCGGACGTCGGACCTGCCGCCCGGCAGAGCCACGCTCCAGCCCGCCGACAACACAGCCGGGCGACCGGCGCATCCTCCGTCGGACCCGACGAGCTTATGTCTGCCGACGGGGGAAGCAAGGAGACGTCGTACCTGGCACTGCTCAGATGTTTGGAGTGATAGCCTCGTAACAGCTAAAAATCGAAACGTGCTCTTTGGTGGGGCATCGCAGAATGCATACCATGCACTACTGCACGTATGTTTTTTTAGAACATCTTTGCAAACATGTCTGCAAACCAGGCTACGGCCTCCGAGCCGACCACGACCATCGCGTTCCACGTGAACAGGATTTCTCCCCAGCGCGGGGCCCCTCGGCATCCAGCGCAGGAAGTAGTCCAGTCCGCCCGCCGTTGGAGCGCCGCCGCCCGGCAGCATATGGAAATGCTTGACTCGGCTCGACCGAGGACGCCCGAGGCGCCATTCCAGAGCCGGCCGGGGCAAACAAAGCCATTATCCGGACCGACCTGAGCGCCACAGTCCGGTCCGGCCCCGGCGACACGACCCGCTCGGTCCGAGGCGCCGGCGGTCCGCCAGGCGACGTCGCACGCATTCCCGGCCGACCGCCTCATCTGTATGGTAATGTCGGCCTTTTTGCATCGTTCCAGAACGATGCCATGAATCTGTTGGCCGGTTCCGCCCGCGGAAGGAGCCACGGTGGTTAGCGGCGGCGGCGGGCCGACGTGGCGCAGGGGACGCTTTTTGCGAGGTGGGGGTGCGTCGGAACGGGGCACCCGCGTCTGTGTCGCCCCTCCCCCAGCCACGCCGAGGCATGCCGCCGCGCCGCGCACCGTCCACTTACGCTGCCAAACTGGCGGGTCGCCGGGTTCAACGGTGCCGAAAATATGGACCATTGTTTCACGGCTGGGCGCCCGTCAGCAGGCATTCACTTTCGGCGGCGGCGACTTTCACACGGCGTTTCCCCGGGCGCCGCGCGCCGCGGCGTGCACCGGCTGCCGCTCCGCAGCTGTCTCGACGGGGCTGAGATCGCGGCCGTGCTGAGCTCGGTGATCGGACGCGGTGCAGCGTACGGGGCGGCCCGCTGTCCGGACAGAGCGGCCCGTCAGGCCGCATCGCAGGGTTCACTGCCGCGCTGGTCAGGCCTGGCCAGTGCGGCAGCTGCCCGCGCCTCGGGCCTGCTGTCGCGTGTCGGCCCACGGAGCCGCCCACCCAGCCCCGGGCCGACACCAGACGACGGACACAAACAGGACGCCAGGGTCACGCGAGCCCGACGGCCTCCGAATCAAGGCGTCTCCCCCAGTTCATCGCTGTTGCCGGGGGCGCAGTAGTACTTTCAAGAAGGGGAATGCAACGAACAAAGCGATGGTCAAATTTAGAAAGGCTGATAGCAAGTGAGAGGGCGGGGACAAAAATAGTGCTTCAATCCATGAATACTATTCCTCCAGCATCGCTTGCCATCATCGGCCCTGTCTCTGACCGTGGAGCCGGCGCCACCGACTCGAGCGGGGTGCGGCGGTCAGGGTCCCGGGTGGAGCTCCTGAGTCAGCAACGGTCGCCGGGGCGGCCTGCTGGACCGGGCGTTTCCGTGCACTGCTGACAGGGTTGCACCAGAGATGGGCACCATCAACGTCGGCGACCGCCCCCATCGCTGAGATCGCGTCCCGCTCGCCCGCTACCGCCTGCCCCGGACACTGAAGCCAGTCGGGCCACAGCCATGTCGTAGGCCCAGCGGCAGGCTTGGCTGCATCCACGGCCGTTATCAGACCAGTGAAACTACGAGAATGGCCTAATGTCTCGCCAAAAGCTGGAAATAGCCGAACCGGAATGGACGTGCAATGACAATGAGAGCCTCAACCTCTGGAAATGGCTTCGGAAATAGCTCCAGTACGCACTGGGCGTGCTGGTGGTGCTAGCTTCGCGGCGAGGCTTCAGCGCTCGGTAAGTGTCACGAGAGTTCACCCAACCTACTTTCATTGGCCGCGCAGACGTGTGAAGCCCTGTTTCAGAAGAATCGCACTAATCGGCAGAAAGCCAGCGCGCCGCGCCAGTGAGGCTGCTCCAAAACCGAGCGAGAAAGCGTGATCGTGCGCTATTCTTCCTACCGCACAATAGCATGCAGCGGACTCGCAAAAATCAGCGCGCACTCCCGACAGGGCGAGCCACGATTACGTCTCTCTCTCCTGTTCATCGAGGGCCGCCAGGTCAGCACGGAGGGTCAGAGGTCCGGGGTCAGAGGTCAGCAGTCACCGGCCGCGGGTGCCGCTGCGTCGGACAAGGGTGCACACATGCAGAGCTTCTCGGATCGGCCGTGTCGGGACCGGTCACCGTAGATCGGCGGGGTCTGGGGAGGGAAGAGGGGGGGGGGGGGACACGTCAACCACGACTGCGGGCACGAGGTCGTCAAACCAGAAACATTCGCCGCACTTGCGAGCCGGGTCTCCCAATACGCAGACGGCCTCGTTGAAATTCAGCGTGTCGGCCGTCGGAAGGGCACGTGCCGAGCATGCCCATTCATAACATCGACAAAACCGGACAGAAAAAAGACTGCAAGAAAGCCGGCGTCATACACCGGGGCGTGACGAGAATAAGCCAGCGTCCCGCCGGCTTTGTGACGTATCCATGCAAACTAGATGGGCAATTTCCCCACTCAGCAACGGGGCACGGGCATCCGGCCAGCATGCCGGAGCGGACGGCCGATGGATACGGCCAGGAAAGAGCGACGCCAGGAAACAGCTGATTGAATCAAAGGAAACTAGGCATTCCCCTTTGTCATTGCCAAACAAGGGAAACGGAGCAATCACGTAAGCATGTTTGCGTGTTACCATTTTGGAGAATCACGTGGAGCCTAACACACACCTCGGAGAATTAGTTTAGCTAGACACCGAGACGAGTCTCAGCGCGGTCGGTGAGGGGCGCGCCAGTATCCTCCCCACCTCGCGTGCGCCTCAAACAGGCACACTTTCTGAGGCGTGGGCGGCGAATTTAATGGCCTGTTCGTCCTTCTTGTCGTGATTGATGGGCAAAATTTGACTAATAAAACAGGCGTTTAATATAGAATTCTCACCCGGTGAGAGGGCATTATACGGAGGGCCGACGCCGCCGCGCCCTAAAAAGTCGTCGGACGGCCGGACGACGCGAGCACGACCGCCGCCGCACGTGATAACGAGCCCAGCCGCCGCCCGCGCGCACCCGGCCTCCCATCAATTAAGCCAATCTCCGACTGTGATCGGCCGAGCAGCAATCAGAGCGTCGTGCCCGTGTAATTGGTGCAGGCGGAGGCGGCGGCGGAGGGCCCGCCGTGCGTCGGCGGCGTCAGCTTCAGCACTCGGAGGTGGCCGGCCGGATGTCTCGTCGCTCCCGCGATCCGACACAGGACGGGTCCGAGAGTCAGCAGAGCACCAGCCGTCGGCCGGCCGGCGGCGCCCGCCTCATCACGGCCAGTTGACCGAGCGGAGCGAGATGACCTCAGACTCTCGTCCCGGCTGGG
>NW_023596746.1:2599348-2626358 GCF_011947565.3 Pollicipes pollicipes
TGAATGAAAAACAGTCGGCTTATGTGGCCGGGTCTGCTCAATACCCGCGATGACGTCACACACGGCTACCGATTTAGCAACAGACGGCTGGCGTGACGGGGCGCTGCCCGCCGGCCTGGCGGCACACGGCACCAGCCAGCCGGGTGTGGGCGGCGCCGGTGCAGTCTCTGCGCTGCCGGCCGCACCGGACCTGGCGCGGCAGCCGGCGGCGGTCAGGCGCGGGCGGGCGCGGGCACAGAGCCGCCGCTGCGGCCCACCGGGCCGACCCAGCCGCGCTTCCGGCCGGACAGGTGCGCCGCCCGGCCGTCCCACCGCCGGCCGGGCCGCGCCCTGCTGCACTGATTGGGCTCGGTGCTGTCATGCGGCCATTATCCCCCCCCCCCCTCTCACACCAGTCCGCCTGTCCACCCCACCGCCCCCCCCCCCCTCTAAAGTGGTGTCGCTCTGCCGTGTTTGCGGCCGGCAAATATGCCTGAAGCCGCTTCGCTAATGCAGATAAAGGGAGAGTGGCAAGAAGGAGCGATAGGTATCACGCTCTCGCCCTGTTCCGTCGGTGGACGGCAGTGTTTGCAAAGCGAATGACCTGTGATGTTGCATCACGAGGAAGCTAATTACACATAGAGAACGGCTGAGTGGATTGGCGGCTTAATCAGATCGGTGAAGCAACGTACCAGCTCAGTCAGCGACGACGGAGTCGAGGCGCGGCCGGACAGAGCAGCTCGGTGGCAGGCCCCAGGTTCAGCCAGCTCAGTCAGTGACGACAGAGTCGAGGCGCGGCCGGACAGAGCAGCTCGGTGGCAGGTTCCAGGTTCGGAGGCTGCCACTGGACGCGGCCGTATACGGCACAAATCCCGGCTCCGACCTGTCCGCGCTGCACGCCGGCTGAGCTGGCGGATGCCGCGCTGGGTGTGGCGCCACATGGCCCACACAGCTGCGCAGGCTGGATCGTCCGGGCGCTGGGCGGCGCCCTCCGACAGGAGCGGCCCAGTCCGCGTTTCTCACCCGGGGCCCATGTGCGCCTGGCACTGATGGGCTGCTGAGGGTGTGCCCAGGACTGCGCACTACCCCGGTGCGGCGGGAAGGACGCGGACGCCAGGCCTGGGCGGGGGCCACCGGTGCGTGCGGCGGCTGGCCACTGGACAGCCTTGCATAACGTCAACGCCGCCGGTAAAAGTACCGACACTGGAAATCGATGAAACGGCCCGGCCCAAGCCCCACTTAGTGGCAGGTGGGTGGTTCGGCCATGACATAGAGCTTTTACCTCATGGGAAAATACGACCGCGGTGGCGTGAAAGGATAATTTACTGACGATTGCGGCCGGCCGGCTGTTGTTGGTGTTTGTAATTGTACATCACGTGCGCATCGGTCTGATGCAAACGACATTGATGTGTTCAGCGTGCCGCCGAGCTGTATGCGGCGGAGCAGTGTCGTGTGAACACTCTCACGCCCTTCCGGCCGCGCCGTCTCGCCGACAGGACGCCCGCCACGGTCAGTGATAGCGCACACACCGTGCTGCGTCGCGCGCCCTTTAAGGGCGTGCGGCGGAAGGCGCCAGCGTCCTGCGCGGCCGCGCAAACCCCGACCACTTCTCTATGAGAGCGGCCGCTGTCGGGCGGCTGGGTAATCCAGTTTGCTTGACCGTCGCTTGATGTGCCGGCTTAGTCGATGGCGGTGCCATCGATCGTGGAGCTGACCGTCGGCGGCGACGGCCGGTGTCGATGGCGACGCGCCCACGCCGGGGGCCGCGGCAGTCACGTGGGCGGCGCGCCGGCCGAAGCACCGCCAGGCGCCAGTGCACCACCTGGGCGGAGTGTGATCGAGAGGCGAGAGACGGCCGTGGGCGTCGCCAGTGTGTCTCCGCGGGTGCCGGCTGTAGAGGTTCTGGCGCCGCTGCCGGCTCGGTGCCGGCTGGTCTCCTGGGGACGACGCCCGCCCGCCGCCGCGGTCGTCGCCGGCCCCGGCTCGAGGCACTTTCCTGGCACGACTCTTGAGCGCCGGAGGACTCGGCGCGAGACCGTTTCACAACGGCCGCCGTGGGAGCCGTCCGGGCGGCGGGCGCCCTCCTGGGTGGTTCGGCGCTGTACCGACAAGCTGCCTAACCAGGTCAGGGCCCTGAACAGGGAGGCCGGCGGGCGGCCGGCTCATAAACTGCTGATACCATCTGCCTGTCGGTGCGGGGAGTTATGCGCACCCCTTTGTTGAATGTGCACGTTGTCGGGCATCGGATCAGCTGAGTAACCGACCTGCACCCGGCCTGTGCGCGTGGAAACAAAGCCGGCACGCACGTGTGTGATCTGTTTCCGGAGCGCCCCCTCCGCGGCGGCGGCGCGCCGCGCGCTGGGGGCCGCGCTTCTCAGACGGTCGTGTGTTATCGTGCACGCCGCGGTACTATCGCGATGATGTTAATCATGTGATGCCACCCTCAGCAATGTGAAACGGGACATTATCTGAACTCACCATCTCATTATCAGCGAGCCGTTATGACTCATTTTACAAAGCCGCAATATATAAGCGCCTTCCGGTTGCCTTGTCACCTTGTTGGAGTTTGAACCACTGGGAGAAGGGCTTAATCCGTTTGTAGAAAGACAAAGGTAGTGCGAGCATGATTGATCGGAGACTGTGGGAATGAGGGGATTTCATTCGCTTTTTTCATCACGCATAGGTTCACTGAGGGTCTGCATGAAGTTCCACAATATTGCCACTGAACTTTATTTTGCAATGAATTGAGCATCGAAGCTATATCTTTTCAGAATCAAAATCGGCCCCAAATTGTGCTTGGCTGCTGTTGGCTAGTGGCAACCGATCGGACGCGCGCGGAGCTGACATCTGTGTTGATTCTTTCGAAGCGGAGACGAGAGTCCATGTCTAGTAGTCGGTCCGTTGCCAAGGAGGCACTTCCATCCGTGCCAGGAAAGGTACATCCGTCCCTCATCGGGCACATCAACCACGCTCCGTGCGGTCTGACGGCACATCATACGTCAGTATGCGGAAACCAAACACCCGGTCAGGCTCAAAACAAGCGGCGGCATACCGACCCGGCGCCGCCCCCGGGTGTCCGTTACGAGCCGGGAATGCGTGACCTGCTGCGCCGGCCGCGGCCGGGGTGAGCGCCAGGCCTGGCGGGCTCCACCACTGTAGAACTGTCAGCCCTGTGGTGGACTGTCAGAGAGGCTGGAACGGACACGTGCTGTGCCGGCACCAGGCGGCGCTCTAACGCCCCGACATCGCCGTCCGGACTGGCCCTAACGCTCCGGCATCACCTTCTGGACTGGCCCTAACGCTCCGGCATGGCTGTCCGGACTGGCCCTGACGCTCCGGCATGGCTGTCCGGACTGGCCTAGCAACCGTCAGTGCCGTGGACCACTGGACTGACCACATTCTGTCCGCAGCGGGCGAAGGCCGTTCGTTTTGACTCACAGGTCCGACAGACTGAATCGGTCCGCGTTTCACGGGTCATTGGCCATCTCCCGCAAAAGTTCCGACGGGAACGAACGGGACGCCGCTGCATTTCCTGGCGAGAACGGTGCACGATCTTTCCGCCGGCCCGCTCACGAGCGCTCTGGGCGCCGCCGCCCAGCGAGTTGGCCTCTCTCGCAACCTTCCCGGGCCGGCTGAGAGCGTCGGCCGCTCGCCTGCCTCGGCGTGGGAGACGACGCCGACGGCCAGCCGCGGCCGCCGGCCCGCCGCCCCGCGCGCTGCTAATTGCCGTCCGGTTAATTGGCGGCGGGTCGGCGGCGCCGGCGGCTCCCACCGTCGCCGCCGCCGTCTGGCGTCCGACCGCCGTCGGAGATCGCGAATGGCGGGCCGCCGGCCGCCGCCGTGGAAAGTGAGGCGTGGACCATGCACTGCACCGGTGCACTTTCGATCACTCTCTCCGCTGGTGGGTGGCGGAGACGGGCGGCGCCGGACCGACCGACCGGCCGCGGCCGCCGCCGCCGGTCGCGAGGCTGCACGACGCAGCGTAGCGTGACGACAGCAAGGCATCCTCGGCCTCACCGAGCGGCCGTTCCCGTGGGCTGCGGCACGCGACCTGGTGGCAGGCACTCTTTACTGATTGTGTCCACCGCTAACGAAGGAACGACCTCCCAAATGGTTGGCTCGTGTGCATGGGTCCGTCGTCCTGCTCCCCTGACGTGGGGAGCAGGACGGCCTCGTCGGCTCTGCAGGCTCGGCCTCGTCGCCCCCCAGCTCGCCTGATCCGGGCCGGTGCGGCGGCGGTGACGTCAGCAGTGCCCGGCTGCTGCGCCGCCGGCAGTGGAACGGACACCCTCCGGTCGACGCTTTACGGCCTCACGCTGAGTGATGTAAGCGCGGAGTGCGTCCCTCCCATCGCCGCTCCGCACCGCAATTATCGTTATATCGGACTGCTGTGATAAATACCTTTCGTTCGGCGCCGACGAGTTCGCTCCTTCCCGCCGGTTGCAGCCGCCCTGTTGAGCCGCCAATAAAGCCTGCTAGTCGCCTGATGCAGCCCGCTCTCGCCGCTCAACACGGCGCTCAACACGGCGCGACGGGCCATACCCGTCCGACACGGACGGTACCCTCCTCCGGCACGGGCGTTAACTTCCTCCGACAAGAGCGCAAAGCCACATGGGCCGGCTCGGCTGAGAGGTCGGGCGTCCGACCCGGTTGCGTCCATGAAGTGGTTAGCTGGGTGGTGGGATGGGTGCCGGGCCGCGCGTGCCGACAGCACCACCTCCTGCCCGCGCCGATCCCTGCACCTCGGACTGGGTCACCTCAGATGGTGGACGGGGCGCGCGCCGACGGCGGCCCGGCCGCGAACGTGACGGCGGCAGCGGCGGCAGCGGCGGCGCGCACGGTCCGTGAGGACTGGCTCGGCTTGTGGACTGGTTACGAGCAGGACCAGTCCTAGTGAGGACTGCGTCTTCCCTGCTTGGTCTCAAGTCGTGCACCATGCGGCGCTGGCTGTGAATTAATGTTGCCCATGCGTCGACTACCTGCAAACGAGCAGGCTTTCCGTCAATAATACGGGCATACGATTTACTGGCAGCATGTTTCTCAATTTAGGTGGAGCAGACCTGCAGAGGTCACCCATTTGATCAAGAGATTCCTGGCATCGCCGTCCGTGGCCTGGCCCGCCGGCTGGCCACAGCCGGACCACGCCGTCCATCGCCGGCCAGGAGGCCGCCCGTCTGGCTCCGGTCCCAACTCCGGCGTCAAAGGCGGGCCGGAGCCGAGGCTGACGCCCCAGCGCGGCCGCTGATGGTCCGTTTCGCAACACCTTGCGCCTCGAAATGTGCACCGCGCTCTGAATGACCGCCGTGAGCAACCCGATTTACGGTTCGACCGCCCCGTGCAAAAGAGAGGCAGAAAGGATCACGGGTCACGAGAGCATTGGACTCCCACGAGCGCGCGCCGGTCGCGAAGGAGCTTGCTTTTATCGCCCAATGTTCTCAAGCCCTGGGACAAGGGTAGGGGTCCACGGAAATCGTGCTTGCGTCGCGCTAGTGACTAATATGATGCGCTCTAAACGCACACAGGGGCCCTTGCGATTAGACTACAAAAACTGTTGTCAGGCGAGGACAGTGGTCCATGAAGACAGTGCTTGCATTGTGCTGACGCATGATATGGTGCATGCTCTAAACGTGCAAATGGCACTTTCTTCTCATTTATTGCAATCCCATTCTTGCTGGACTCAGTTATTGTCACACTCCGGAGCAGTCAGGCATTTACAATGGGTTCGGTGCGTCTCCCATATAAAGTTTTTGCCTTTTTTGATGGCTTGAATCCAACGAAACGAGACTAAAGCACGTTTCACTATTGCCTCTGGGAAATTTACTATTATCGAGGCTGCTCCTACACGTGGTATTGAACCGTTCTTTGTATTATCAAGTTTACGGCGGTGTACTTTTTTACTTACATCTACTATTAGCCTACTTTCGTTTTTAGTTAGGAATGTAACGGAATGGTCACTCAAACGCCCTGAACAGCCCTTTGGCATTTCTTTTTACCCGCATAAAACTCTCCCTCGGTCTGCAAAAAAGGATGGGTAAGACGCGACAATTGACGCTTCTTACGCCGCCCCGAACACTTTAGGGTAGCTGTTGGCTTTCAGGCGTGACCTATTTCAGCAGGATAAAATCTGCCGTATATTACCGAGCGACACCCTCTGCCTCAGTATTTTACCGGCGTACAATTAACTGGAAGCAGTTTTCTCAATTTAGGTGGAGCGAACCTGCATGGCTCACTCGTTTGAATCAAGTGATTCTTGTCATTGCCAACATCAAGGCGAGTGTGCCAGATGGCTGACACTTGGCTGACATCATATGTTCACCAGCCCTCTCTCGGGGCCGATCCGCTCTGCCTGACGCGGCGCCCCATCCACGCGCGCTTGCCCGGTCGGCATCCCTGCTGACGTGCGTTTGCAGCATCTGAGCCTCGTGTCCGGTCTGGGTACCCAGTCCTGGTCCGATCGAGGGAGCCGTCCCGGCCGCCGCTGCAGCATCTGAGCCTCGTGTCCGGTCTGGTACCCAGTCCTGGTCCGATCGAGGGAGCCGTCCCGGCCGCCGCTGCAGCATCTGAGCCTCGTCTCCGGTCTGGTACCCAGTCCTGGTCCGATCGAGGGAGCCGTCCCGGCCGCCGCTGCAGCATCTGAGCCTGGTGTCCGATCTGAGCCTGAGCCCCAGTCCTGGTCCGATCGAGGGAGCCGTCCCGGCCGCCGCTGCAGCATCTAAGCCTCGTGCCCGGTCTGGTACCCAGTCCTGGTCCGATCGAGGGAGACGTCCCGGCCGCCGCTGCAGCCGGTCCGTCCGCGCGCGTGTGCCGGGCGTCGGCCACGCATCACCGGGCGATGGCGGGTGCACGGGCGGTCCACTGCCGGCCCCCGTGGAGACGGGCGCGCGCCGCCCGAGGCTCATCGAGATAGGCGGCGGAGGAAGCTGGGAGGCGGCCGCCGAGGCCGACGTCGCCATCCGCACCTCCCTGGGTGTCAGGCTCCTCCCCGCTCGGAGTCAGACTCCTGTCCGGAGCTGCGAGCGCCGGGCTTCTGATCTGTTCCTTCTTGTTTGTTCTTATCTGTGCGAACTATTCCATTTCACCGGCGCTCATCCAGTGCTCAAATAAATGCCGCTCATTTAGAACGAAACCATACTCCCAAGCTCCTCTTAACAAAACAGAGGTCGCCGGCTGCTGCTCGGCAGCTCCCAACCATCATGACCCAATCAGTTTCTGCTGGCAATATCTCTGGATCCTGAACAGGTCACTCTTCCCTTGGGCCAGAGATTCCGCCTGCTGAGGAGACAGATGGGCTCCGCTCCCCACCACCGGTGGGCGGCTGACCACTCCGGACCGGCCGGCCGCCGGCTCCAGTGGCGCCACCTATGACGAGCGGTGCGGGCGACCTCGCGCGGTTTTGCAGACGAATGGCGCGGGCCCTGTGAAGCCATGCTGATGCCCGCCACGATGACAGCCAGTTGTCCGATTGTTTTCCCGTAGTCCCTCGGAGATCGATCGAAGCGTCGTTCGGCCGTCGTAAAATGCATGAAACTCTGACGGGGTGCGGAACGAACAGTTCGTTTTTGATGAGCGGCGGCGGATTCCGTGCATACATCGCCCGGCTCCAGTTGGTGTGTGTGGCGGTCATGGAGCGCCGACTCGAAGGCCACCTCCGCTCACCAGACGCGCCGCCCTAATGGCGGCCATTAACAGCCCGTCAGCTGGGGACGGGGTGCCGACCCGGCGTGCCACGCGGCTCGGCCGGCGGACGGGGGCTAAACAGCCGCCCATCAGCATCGCGATGCGATTGCGCCGCTCCTCACGTATCCGCCAGCGGCGGGGCCGAGCTTTTTCCGCGCGAAGACGTCCGCCGCTGCCTCTCTGATCGATCTCCTCCGTTGGTCAACGCTCTCCGGTGTCAGTCGATCTCTCACGCAGAGGCGGCCAGGTGTCATTCGCTCGTTAAGTCAACAGCGCAATGTATGCACCTTCACCACGGCAGCGCCGCTCAAGGTAACACACGTGACCCACAAAGGGTTTTTGCCGGGTCTGCAAGTGTTTTACGCCGGCGTCCAGTGCGCTCCGATAGTCGCGTGCCAGAGGCGCCGCAGAGAACACTGTGCGCGAGGCTCCGTGTCCAGGTTCTCGCCGCTGGCTGACTGTGAACGCGCTCTGCTGGACGGCAGACGGTGGCACCGTGGAGGGCGCCGATGCCTGGATGGCGGCCTCCGACTCGTCAGCGGCAGCTGCGGGCGGCGCCGCCGGCGGTGGCGTGTGATGTGAGGCGCACTGGTGGTCGGCGGCGACGTCCCCAGACGTGCCGGCGGTGACGTCACCAGACGTGTTGGCGCGCCCTCCCCCGGAGAGCTGGTGCGCGCCGCGCAGCAGCCGCTCGCCGAGCGCAGCCGTCGAGGCGCTGCCGGGCCCGGCCGGACGAGCAGCTGCACGTGCAGCCCGCTCCCGGGCCACCTCCGATTCGGGGGAATTGGCCGCGAGCTGGACGTTAGTCGCGCGTGCAGGCGCGCTCCCCGGCCGCCTCCGCTTCGGGGAGAGCCGGCGATCGCTCGGTCCACGCCACCAGACGTGGCCGGAGGGGACGCAGGCGGGCATCCGAGGCCGCCTGCCGCCGCTGCGCCGGCCGGGCGGCCGACATGGCCAAGCTCAGGCGGTTCTCCGACACGCTAGTGTTGCAGGTCAGTGATGCGTGATGAATACGGCTTTGCATGTACGGGCTTCCGTGGTATTATCCGCAGGCTTGAGCCGTGGTCTGACAGTGCAGCGACGAAGCGAAGCTAATCGAAAAGTACGCATGAAAGGGAGCTGTCTTTGGAGATCAATGGGAATTAGCCGATGCCGCTCTTAGGGTGGTTGCAAGCGAGCTCGGGTTGGTTACGCAATAACAGTATGCGCTGTCTGGCACTGGGAAGGTGGGTATTCATGTATGCAAGGGAGATACGTTAGATGCCTGTTTTTCGTAGCGGTTGTGACTGATTCAACATCTTGTACTGAACGAGTGGTGTTAATGGTTTTTGAGGTCTGTCGCTCGATAAAAACCTTATTACGTATGCATTGACCCGTGAATTTTAGACAAGCCAAGGCGCTTCAAGCTGTTGACTGACTGTGTACATGACTGTTTGAATGCTTCTTACTAACCACAACCTTCATCCAAGGTAGAATTGCTGGAAAGACGCTGGAGGCGTCATCACGAACACCGACGTGCATTTTACATTATTATCATCAATGAACTAACGTCATCCAGCTGGCGAACCCAAGTATTTGGACATTGGCCAGAGGCAAGGGTCATCTCAACTCAATGACTAAACACACACGCCGGGTGCGACAACATGGGGCCGGATACCAGCGTCGCCCGCCTCGCCCGGGATCTCCGCTTCCGTCTGCGTCCGCCAGGTGGTGTTCCTCCTGTTCGTGCCAGGTGTTGTCCAGCTGCCTGCTCCTCCTGCCGCTGACTGTCCGGTTCGTCTCCGCTCCACGCGACAACGCCGGCCGGGGTGTGCCTGACTCAGTGCCCTGATCTGGGGGAGAGGGAGGGGATGGGCGTACCCCGTGCGCGTTTGGCGGGGAGTGACGTCACCACGGCGTCGCCGGCGTCACCAGACGCGCGGCTCGCGACGGTGGTCGCGTATCGGACGCTGTATCGTCCGATAGCGAGCGGTGGGGTTCGGCGTAGGCGGCGCTCAGTGGGGCGGCGATGCAGCGCCGGAGCGTGTCTCGGCGTCAGCTCCGCCTGGCCGGGAACGAGCCGCGCCGCCGCCTCGGCACGCGCGGGGGCGCGCGCCGGCGCGGCGGCCAGCCGGCGCCGCCGGTCGGACCGCGTCAGGTCAGTAGCGTCACGCAGCCTGCTCTGCTCTGACGTCAGCACGGCGCTGGCTCGGTGTGACGAAGGCACCCCGCCAGCCCCACGTGTTATTCTTATGTGGGTGCTTTTTGCTCTGGGTGTGGTCGCTCCCGCCTCATGCTGTGGCCTGTCGGGTGTGACAGTGGTGGCTGTGGACGCCGCTGGCCAGTCGGCGGCCGCACGGGGCGGGGGCGGGGGCGGTGGCGGGGCGGACTCTGGGTGCGGCCGCCGCGTCTCAGCTCATCACGGTCTGCTTCGGTCGGGCGCGCCGGTGCCCGCACTCACCGCTTCATCAGCCTCGCGCCCAGCTCGTTACGGTGTACCGTTAATGAAGAGCGCGCTGGCGCACCGCGTGCGCTGATGGATCGCGGCGCCCCTGTGGCTGCCGCCGCCGACAGCCTCCGCAAGGCGATCCACCAATCACTGAGCTCAGAGGCCGTCCTGTGACGTCATGGGGCGGGCCGACCGCCAATCAGTGCGCGGGCGTCGCTTTGATCCAGAGGTCACGCTCGTCAGGAAGTCAGAAGGCGGAGGCGAGAGAGAGAGAGAGAGAGAGAGAGAGAGAGAGAGAGAGAGAGAGAGAGAGAGAGAGAGAGAGAGAGAGAGAGAGAGAGAGAGAGAGAGAGAGAGAGGGGGGGGAGGGGAAGGGGCTTTCAGGGGGCGCAGGAACCTGCATAATACGTATCATATGATGGCACTGGTTGAAGACCATCCCACTAAACCGGCAAACGACTAAGCTGTTGGCACGATGCACCCTGCTTTAGATATGGAATGTTATTGATGCTGGAATATTCAGGTGAGTGAGCCACCCTTTGGGGCTCCGTAGCACCGTATCATGAAGGCGTGTTGAGCTTCTCTGCAGAGTCGCATTGCAGCGCACTTCATTGTGTTGCCAATACCCGGGGAGTCGTGTAACAGCACACGGCGGGGTCGTGTTGACCCGCACCGTGCAGCTCCGTGTGCCGGCCGTGTCGTGTCACGCGGCCTTGTTGCCCGGCCCCGTGCCGGGAATGCAGAGTAAACACGGCTGTACGTGGCATGACTCGCCTCGCTATGGCGCCCCGACACGCCATTCCCACGCACTGGCCGCCCATCGGACGGCCAGGCCGATGGGCGGCCAGGGAGAGAAAGGGAGAGAGCGAGAGAGAGAGAGAGAGAGAGAGAGAGAGAGAGAGAGAGAGAGAGAGAGAGAGAGAGAGAGAGAGAGAGAGAGAGAGAGAGAGAGAGAGAGAGAGAGAGAGAGGGGGGGAGAGAGACAGATAGCTGGCAGCCAGACAGGCAGGACGGGTACTCGCCAGCGACATAGCGCTGGTACCAGCGTCTGCTAGGTGATCTGACCGCCCTGGTGGTGTGTTGCTGTCTCGCATCGGATGCGGTGATCTGGCCGCTCTGGCGGTGTGGTGCTGTCCTGGAGATGCTGGGGGCTATTCTGCGCCGTATTATCGAAAACAAGTTGCCATCGACATGTCGGTCTAGCGGTACTCAATGTCGGGCTGATCGATGTGCGCCTGTTCATAAAATGGCCGGTGCGAGCTCCTGCATCGCTATCGCCATCCATCAGCATTGGAAGGACGACCAGCCCGCTGACTTCTGCATATCGGGGGGAGGGGGAGGGGACAGATGGGAGCCTGAACAACAGTCGGGCGCGAGCTTCATACGAACCTTATTGTATGTCGCCATCCATCGCCAGCGAGCGGCGCCTGCCTGATAGCCGGGTCGGGGAACAGGCTCCAGTGGCACGGGGTGGGGAGGGGCACGGCATGCTCGCGTTGCCAGGCCAGGGGCGGGCGGGCGGGGGATGGCGAATGACGGGCGGAGTCGGCCATCGGTCGCGGGTGCGGTCCCCGAGCGAGCCGCGCGACTCTGCCGACAGACGGCAGCACCGTCGGCCATTGTGGGGCGTCGGCCGCCCACGCCGGGCCGGCGCTACATTGTACCGAGGCCGGGCGAGGTCATGAACCGACCGGCACCATTGTTAGCACGATTAATTGATGGCGAGGAAACACTCCTAAGTTTATCTCGGAATGCATCTGCGAGGCCCGCCTTGCCGGGCGGATGGATGGGACGCTCGTCGGCGGGGCGACCCGCTGGGATGGAGCACGTGCTGTGGATACGCCGGCCCCCCGAGACTGCAGGTGCCCTCGGCTGCCTCTGGGATAGCAACTGCTGATCCGGAAGCTCGTTTAAACCGCGCGTCATCCTGATGTGCTTTGCAAGATTATCCGGAGAGTTTGTACTTGTAAGATTAATCCTCTCGTGATGGTCATTGTCTTTTGGAGTCCCGTTCCTGCGTAAAGCATGGCGTGCTTAGGATTCCAAGGTTTTTGTTCTCTACGAGCGGTGCTGCTGAGTGTTAAGCTTACAATCACACGTTTTGGGGATTTGCATACCGTTTATTCCATTACGTGCATTTGTATTCGCAAATTGAACACATTATTATCATTGTATGCCTATGTTTGCACAACGTAATCGTCGTTCTTTAGCTCTGCATGCATGCTAATTTCGTTTTCCTTCTTTTCAGGTAAGCACGATCTCTCCTAACGCTCTGTGGCTGTGAATTTGCGGAGCCGTGGAGGTGTGACAACGTTTGGTAACGTGTTCCTGCGGCACGTGCTCTGACTTGAATCTTGACAATCCCTTTGGCGTGTCAGGTCTTTTCATAGAGTTAGGAGTCTGCTTGGTCGCGCAGTGTGACTAATACCTCTTTGTCCTTCTGTGCAGCTGGCTGCTGTACGATTTCGTATCGCTTTGCCGTCTTCTCTGGATACAATTATGTTATTATATCCTCTTTGTCTCAGACACGGGCATCCACCGTTCGTCGTGACGTGGCTCGCGCCCTGCGCCGCCCGGCCTCGGCCGCTCGCCTCGACACGCCCCCTGGATGGCGAGTGGCTCGGGAGGTTAACCATCACTTTCTTCTGTCATACTACTTGCTGAAGGATAATCCTAGCGTCGTGGTCTCTCTTTTTGACCCTCTTCAGCGCCAGCCAATTTTCTTATATTGCACCATGAGTGGCCACAAAAACTCAGACCTGGTAAAAGGATTAATTGACAACTGTGGTAAAAAGCCTGGTAAAAACTACGCTTGAACTGGCCTGGAGGGAGGCGGTGGTAAATAATCCAAACAAGGAAAAAGTGGCTAGAAGAAGGCTGTCAGTAATGGGCCCTTGTAAAACCGAAGCCATTTGCACATGCCGTCGATGAGGCCTCAGCCTCCCATGCGGTACCTGCGGGCGCACTCCGAGGAGAGATTTGAGGTACTCATCCCGGGACAGATCTACCGCTGATAGCAGTATTTATGACAACTGGTGGTTCACTGGCTGACTCAGAAAAATGTGGTAAATTCATGCTGCATAACTAAACATAGCATGTGTTGCGCAATGTGATCTAATTATGCAGCCCAAGGAAGGGGTAATGGAGCCACCCCTTACCCTTGGAATTAAGAGGTCAGCACTAAATGTTTGATGATTGGCATGAAGTCGGCCCAACTTCGTAGAATTCTGAATACAATTTGACACCTCGCCCCCGGGGAAATTTCGGTTATGTGCCTGAATGTGGTTTGAAACAGTCGGCAAACATATTTTTGGTCCACGCATTTTAAGCTGCATAGTTTCGGTTTTTTGCTTGAGATGGTCTGCATTTTTGGGGGCGATTTTTAGGAAACTGGCCTCAACATGGTGTATGCAACTTGCAGCGTAACCTATAACTAGCTTCACTAGCGCCACTCGCTGTTCACGTGCGATATACGTACCAAACCTGTAACTAGCTTTACTAGCGCCCCTCGCGGACAAATGTAGAACTTGATCTTGAAGTAATGTGCAGAGGTGGCGCTGCCGTCGCATTCCCGTCTCCTGATCACGGGCACACGGATGCGTGCAGCGTTGCGTGTATGCGCTGGCGCGCGCCGTGTGATGCAGTGGCGATGATACGTCTGGCAGGCGCGCTTTCGTGAGCCGCGGTCATTAGGCAGGGCGCGGATGAGGTGAGATGACGCGGCGCGCCGTGCAGTTGCGCCGCAGCCGCCAGGCGTCGATGATTGGAGCGGGTTCGATGCGGCCAGCGCCGGCTTGTTTATCGCTTTGGGAACGTTTCGATTCAGCGCCGTATTGGTGGCCTTGAACTTGAGTGTTGGTTACGCAACTCCCATTCTCAGATGCGCAGTATGAGCCTATTAGGTACGCAGGTGCATTCCTAGAGCCAATTACTGGAAGCTTTCCCGGAAAACAGCATGGGGCAACATGTGAGCGCGAAGGAAGTCCATCGAGCTTGTTGGAAATCCATTGCGACAGTCTCAGTCTTGCACGCATGCCTCTTATGTCTAATTTGCTGCGAGCTATTGTAAACGTCATGCAAGGCTGGTATGCAGTGGTGCGGCGTGCGCATCGGCGCGTCTTCCTGCCCCGCGCTGCACAGTCGGTATCTAGCTCATTGCACGCTGGCGTTTCTCATGACATGACCACCGCGGAAAATACGCCGGTCGACGGTTTGGCGAAAACTGCGCACACGGAGCGGAGCATCCGTGAAACGCAGGCGAGGGATATCTCGCACCACCTCCCTGCCGACGACAGCCTGCTCTCAGTCCCGCCAGCCCCGCAGCCGCTGTCGCCATAGTCCCGCTGGTCGGGATGTTCATGGGCGGCTGGGAGTCTGACTGGTCGCCCCTGCGGGCCTCCCTGGCCAGTCCGGCGAGCGCAGCAGCCACCGCCCCGGCGCCCGGCCCTGGCGTGCTCGGACGCGCCAAACAATGGTGACAGCAGACACCGGTTCTTGATGGAGCGTGTGCGCCGCAGACCGGCCCGCTGCCTCCGCAGACCGGCCCGCTGCCACCGCAGAGCGGCCCGCTGCCGCCGCTGCCGCCTCGGTGTCGGCCGCAGCGGGCGACTCCGGGGAGAGTGCTCTGCCCCGCGAACTGCTGGAACGAGGGCCAGGCACGGCCGATGCCTCTGGAGACATTGTTATTTCAGTGTCAGTACACGTGTGTGATTGAGCGGTTTGGTTGATGCGACATCACACCCCGTTAAGCTGTGACTATGTCCGTGCCTCTCCGCGCGAGAGAACACGTTGCACACATTGCGCGGCGTGACCGCCGTCGCCGCAAGCTTGCATAGTTGCTGAGCATGTGGCGGCGCCACGCGAGTCCGGCCACTTCCTGGTGGGGCCGAGTCTGGAGCGGGCCGGCTCGCTCCGCTCAGAGGGTCTGTTCTGGCCGCGGCGGGGCTCTCGGGCGGCGCGCGTTAGCCACGGCTGTCCCGAATTACTAATGGCCGCGCCGGCCTTGATCCTAGCACTCTGCGTCGCCCGACCCCCAGCGCCGGCGTCGGCGTGTAATGACGACCCCACCGGGACGGCGCGCTCTTGGAAAGATGAAGCTCCGATGCTATCTAAATGGCCGGACGAATCTGCGCCGGAGTAGCGCCGCTTCGTCTGGACAGGACGCGAAACGTCGCCACAGCGGTGTGAGGAATGCCGTGAGCGCCGCTCGGCAGGGCTCGTGCTGCGCAGAAGGTCATGCGTCAGGGTCTCCCGGGTACCGGCCGGCAAGCCAGCGGGGTTTCACAGAGCTCGCCGTCCACTGCGCACCGCCTGCGTCGGTGGCGAATGCGTCTGGGAACGGCTGCAGCCCCACGCCTCCTGCCCGTAGCCGCAGCCGCTGCAGCCCCACACCTGCCCGTAGCCGCAGCCGCTGCAGCCCCACACCTCCTGCCCGCAGCCGCAGCCGCTGCGCGGCGCGGCGGACCAGATGTACGTGCTGCCCTGCGGCGCTGCGACCGCTCCGGCCTGAGGGGAGCGGGCCGAGAGCGACACGGCTGGCCCAGCAGTGCACACACTGAGCGCAGGCCGTCTCCCGCCACCTGACCTCCGAGAATGGCGCGAGCCGCCGACAGCTCCTCAGTTACTCACAGGTGTGAATGCCCCCGCCCTGCTGCCGGCCGGCCGACGGACCGGTGCAGGCTCGGAAGCACCTTTCAGAGCTGGGCCACCTGGCCTAGAATGCCGTGATTTATTCTGCACGAACGCCACTCGGCGGTGTTCATTGCGGCCCACTTAGCCGGCGTCCGAGGCCCGAATGCATGATGCATGTTTGATCTTGGCTTCCGTGCAGCACGGCGGCGGCGTGCGTGGCGGACGTGGTGGGCTGGGCTCTAGCGGAGCAGAGCGCGGCGCGCACCGGCTGGTGGGGTCGCAGCCCGCCGGCCGCCGGGGCCGGGTCATCGCGTGCCGACGCCGAATCGGGGCCGGTCTCTGGCCTCACATGGCGGCTCCGAACGGACGTCTGGTCAGGGCTGGCGGCGCCCCAGGCTCCGCCTAGGCCGTCATGCGCCTGTTCGGTCTGCTGCGCCTGGCACGCCGGCCGCCAGTGGCTGTGGCCGGGACGGGGATGACCTGTCTATGCCTCGGCTGGGTGGGGTCGCGTCAGGAGCCTTCAGGGACAGGTCAGGTGCCGACCTGCCCGCGCACGTGAGCTCTCTACCACCTGGAAGTCATCGGCCCCTGCTGCTGGTTCCACGGAGTGGGCCTCTGCAGCCGTCTTCCTGGTCGCAGCGTCGTCGGTCGGCCGCCCCTGCACGTCCGTGTCGTCTTTCACGCGTCGGTCACAGGTGCCGGCCGCGCGGCGGGGCGGCTCGCGTGCCTCGTGCCGCGCGCAGCACCCCGCATTCCTACACTGGCCGGTTTTTAGCAGAGCTGCCGGATGTGTCCCCGGCGCCGGCCGCGCCACCACGCGAGCCACCAGGAAAAAGCGCCCGAGACGGATGTTGACACTCGTAAATCTGCAGCATGAATGCGGGGCTCTGCCGGCGCCGGGGCGTCACGCGGCCACGCCGGCTGGCGGGCGGCGTCCGTGGGAGCCGCTGCCGCGCGGCCAGTGCCGGCCGGCAGGACGTGGCACCAGACGTCGGCAGTGCGGCCGCGCCCGACATCATCGCCGTAATGATTCGGCTTCCCTCGCGGATACTTTCACTTCCAATTAGCATGCCGCGGACGCCGCTTTCGGTCTCGGAAGCTGTAGCGACAAACGCCGCGGTGAATCGCGGTCCGGCGCTCCAGATGACGCAATCCCGCGATCTGTAGTGCCGCGGCTCGAAAATAAGACACGCCTATTGCGCCTGAAAGCCCATTAGGCTTGATGAGCGTCTCGTATGGAGGAAGTGCTTGCGAGAAGGTTCGCTGCGTAGGCCGGCGGGGGCGGGAGTTCGTGCGCCGAGCCCGCCGCGCCGTCTGCTGCAGCCGACGGTCCGGATGCGGGCCTCGGCGGCGCTGCCGTGCGGCCCGGACGCGGCGTCTGCCGGCGGACGTCGCGGGAAGGTTCGGGCGTCCCCAGAGACGCACCGATCGCCGAGATCTAGCTCTGGCGCCGCTCTCGGTGACCCTGAAAGTCGACGCACTCTCCCGCCGCGGCGAAATGGATAGCGATTAGTACACTTCATCTCGTCATCGGACCGCGTGAGCGATGGCGGAGAGCGGGCGGGCCGGCGCCGCGGCCACAATCCATTTCGGAGCTCCGGCGGCGGCGCGGCGGACAATGGCGCGGCGGCGGCGGCGGTGGCGCGGCCCGCTGCCGAGAGCCGGGCGTTTAGCAGCATCCTTGACATTCCTGGAGGAGCGCCGGCGGCGTTGCGCGCCCGTCGACAGGTGCTTCGGCGGCGCCGGCGGCGCGCGGCGTGCCCGCGAGATGGCACCCCCGGGCGGCGGCCGATCGGCGGATGGGCCGAGACCCGCTGCCGCCGGTGCTCACGCAGCCGTGTCGCTCCCGGCGCCGCTTGTGCGTCCGTGTAGGGTCGCGGCGAGAGAAATGTTACGACCACGTGAAGTAGCTCTGGGGTGGATGGAAGTGGGCACTTACGAATGACGTGAAATATTTAGGCCATAGCGTGATACAAATAGGCCACTTGAAAGCGTGACTGGACGAAAATGCCACGGGAAAGGCCTTGCAAGCTCATCAAAGGTGTTGTGTTGTAGCGCAGCAGTCGCCTTGATCGCCGGTTTTGAAAATAACGTACCCAGTTATCCCTTTGATCATGGCCCAAGGGTGCACCATCGATGTAAGTTAAAGGGCTCCTGCAGTGACGTCTTGCTGACCTGCCAGTGTAGCCTGTTGGCGTCATGCTGCCACTGGGAGAGCTGGGCCGGCCAGCGCGTGCGCCGGCAGGGGTCGGGCCGCTGGCCGGGCGGGTGCGGCCGGCCAGCGGCGGACACCTACCGCTGACGTAGGACGCCGCCGGCCGGCTGTTTGCCGCCGCCGGCCAGAGGCCCGGCCCGGCCCGGCCCGGCCACATTCCGGGCGCGGCGCACACGCGCTGTCCGGCCCGCATACTGATTTAACGGAGACGGATGGAGCCGACAGTGCCGCCACCTGCCCGGCCGACCCCGGGCCCTCCCGGTCGGCCGGTAGCCGACGCGCTCGACCCACCGGCCGACCCCGGCCCCTCCCGGTCGGCCGGTAGCCGGCGCGCTCGACCCACCGGCCGACCCCGGGCCCTCCCGGTCGGCCGGTAGCTGGGGCGTTCCACCCACCGGCCGGCCGCCGAGCGACGCCGGCGGCGGGCTGGGTCGAGAACCGGCGACGCTGGGCCGGGCTGCTCCACAGCACAGCGAGCCCACTTTCGAACGAGTCCAACTGCGTGTCCACAGAGTTGCCGAAACGGCTTGAAACGCTCGATTAGGAGCATTGCGCCACCGTGTTCCACTCGGCTTTGCTGTCGTTCAGTAGGGTCGCGCTAGTTGGCCCGGTCCGGCAGCGGGCCGGCCGGCGAGTTTTCGTCACCTGTTGACCAACGCGATAGTGAAGGCCCTGATTGCGGGCCGTGCGGGAGGCACCGCCAGCAGAGAGCCGACCGGGAAAACAACTCCATCGGCGCCCCTTGAATCGACGGCGACTCGTTATTAAGTCGATTTCACGCTTGGAGATGCGCGGCAAACATCGTGAATAGCGGTGACTGGGTTCAGCTGCCCGCTGACATTGACTGGAGAGAGGAGGAGAGGAGGCAGAGCGCGGTCGGTTCCGCACCTCGGGTGGTGACGCGCTGGGGTGGGCCCACAGCGCTTGTGCCCGTCTGTTTGCGCTGCTCGAAGCGACCACTAAAGCCCACAATATGTAAATGGGTGTGCAAAATAGCGCTCAAGGTTTGCAGCGTTGCTTCATTCGCGATCGGTCGTCCTTCGCGCCTGTTTTCAGCGCCGTGGCGCCTCCCTATTTCTGTATAATCTGGTGTTCGGTCCGTGCGCGGAATAGTGGAGACGCCCGGCCGCCGCTTTACGTTGTGCAGAGCGGGAGGGGACGCCGCCCGCAAGTCGTATTTTCCAATTAGAGCCCCACCTGTGGCGTAAACATTCGGCACGCACGGGTACGACGGCTGCGCGCGGCTGCGTGGCCGCGAGACAGTCGGTGGCGCAGGCCCGACCTGTGGGGCGGCGATGACCATGCCTCCATCGGCTGGTGCGCGGACGCTGACCCGGTCAGCTGGGCGGCGTGCTGGGCGCTGGCCCGGTCAGCTCGGCGGCGCGCTGGGTTCAGACGGCGGCCGCCCACCCCAGCGCTGCCGACGGCAGCCGGTCGCCGACGCGGCGGCCGAGCGTGGCTATCAGCGTCTGATCGCCTGTCGCGGCGCGCTCCTGCGCCTCTATCTCCGCCACTCGACCGATAGGGCCCCCAGCCGGAACGAGACGGACTTGTGGGGACGCTGCGGCGGTCGTGGTCGCACGACCCCGGCCCGGGCCGGCCGCCCGACCGTGACCGACCCCTGCGGAGCGCGCCGCTCCGGGGTGCGGCAGTCCGCCAGACATCCTCCGTGGCCCCCCTCGCCGGGCTCGCGCCCTCTGCCGCGCCGCGGCAAACCCGGCGCCCCGCTGCGCCGACATATGTAGATGACGCGGCCGGAATTTTTCGGCAGGTTCGGCGTTGTTTTCGGTGTTGGGGTGACGCGCGAGGTGGCGGCACGCGGGGCCTGCTCGCACCCCCGTGTGTGTTTTGTCCCGCTGTTCGTGTGCCGTTCGCCGCTACCCCGTGCTGGGGTGCTCAGTGCTTGGTCCGAAAAACAAACACTGTGCCGGTGTTTTGGCGGCGCCCGTGGAGGTCTGGTGTACTCATGAGAACCTTGTCAACGTCGGCTGCCGGAATGGGCGACGAGCCCCCAGTCTCTTGGCGGGTGGGAGGGGAGGGGACAGGGATTGCACCAGCAGAACGAGTTCGCGGGGATGAGCGAGCGTGCCGCACGCGAGGGTGGTGAGACAGAGTCTGTCAAGCACTGGGTGTTATGCTGTCTGGCTTGATCGAAATCCGAGATAATGGCCTACGCGGATTGAGCAACATCGTTGTGTTTGTCTAGATGGATGAGATTAGTGGCGCTTATATGTGCCGGAGCATGCTTGAAAGCGAGAGTCTTGGAAATTTCAGCGTAAAGATTCCAGATACCATAATACAGCATTCACCTGAACACTTCAGACATGGCGGCTCTAGAATTCCACGGGGGTACGACATTGACCCTCAAAATGTCCGAAAATGTCAGCTATCCTGAAATCCTACCGAAACACTTATCCTGCTATGGAATCTGACAGGGATGTGTGTGCGGTCCTGGAATGCGGCGGGATCAATGCTGATCCCACAGGGCATTGTCGCCGGCCAGGAATCCCGTCGCTGGGGCAGCCGGGTCCCCGTCGCTATGGCAGCCGGGTCCCCGTCGCTGGGGCAGCCGAGTCCCCGTCGCTATGACAGCCGAGTCCCCGCCGCTATGGCAGCCGAGTCCTCGTCGCTATGGCAGCAGAGCCCCCGTCGCTTACGGCAGCCGAGTCCCCGTCGCTATGGCAGCCGAGTCTCCGTCTCTGGGCAGCCGAGTCCCTCCGGCGCTGATGGCAGCCGAGTCCCCGCCGCATGGCAGGGCCGGGCCCCCGTCGCTATGGCAGCCGAGTCTCCGTCTCTTGGGGCAGCCGAGCCTCCGTCGCTATGGAAGCCGAGTAGCGTCGCCTATGGCATACGAGGCACTCCCCGTCGCTATGGCAGCCGGTCGGCCGTTGTTCCGCGCTTCCGTATGCTTCGGCTGCAGATGCCACCGCTGGGCGCCAGGGTCGGGCCGCGAGGCGGTCACGCCATGCTGCACGTAGGTTCACATATGCGCGGAAATAAAGTGCGGTATCGATTTGATGGTTCAGCTATTCTTCGCTTCGTGGGGTCGCGTAGTGTGAATGGTCGTTGTTGCAATCGTTTCGCTGCGTTGAATCACCCGGGGAAGAGCGCCATGCAGAACATCCTTGGGGTCACGAGGAACTGCTATCGGTCTGCACACTCCTGTAGCTTTTGGAAGGCTCAGGTGCAAGTGACCTGACGGGGAGGGGGGTGCTGTGCAGCGTTCTCAGCGCACCGGTCGGGACGCCGTTTCGTCGCCACCATAGGGCTTTACTACGTTTTTCGGTGCTGAGGCCAGTGGCGTCGCCGCCTCATCACCCTGGCAGGATGGGTGAAATACCACCGGAAATCGAACTTCCGTTTAACTCTGATTTCTCATACTCGCAAGCTGAACCGCCATTTTTAATCGTCCCGTAGTTGTGCGGGCCGCGATGTTGCGCGGCTGTCCCCCGAAATCCGGCTGGTGCGGGTCGGAGGTGTGCTTGGTGGTGCCCCTCCCCCCCCGTAGCGGCGTGTCCCTTGACCCCGCTGTGGTTCCTGAGGGTGTGCCCTCTCGCCCTAGTCAAGGTCTGAAAGCAGATGGAATACCTTGGACGATCATGCTCGTCTGGCTCGCTAGAGCGTACACGGTGCACATGCTCGCACAGCAGACCGAGGCGACAGTCGGCCAAACAGCCATTTAATTCGTAATTCCAGTGCTTCGTCTCAGTCATTCCGCAAAACTGGTCAAAAGCCTGCTGACCTTGTGATCCACCTCCCCGCTTGTCACGCCACAAATTTTTGTTGTTTAAGAATTAATCGACCAGTTTATCACTTGGCCAGACATGGTAGCATTACGGCGCGCCGGTGTTAGACACTTTGTGCGCTGCGTTGTCCGGCGCACATGTACGTGTTCCCGCTACCGTCGATTACCGAAGGCGTTCGTTCCACATGCTACCGGATTCCGAACGGTGCCTCCTTCCCTGAATACCTCGCCGTTTATCATGTGGGTGGCTTCTCGCGTTTCAGAAGAAGAATGGTTCACTACCGTTCATTTGTCACGGGGGCTAAGCGGGGGCACACTTTAGGGAGCGTCTGTGCTGACCGGCGACCGTCGGAGCGGCGCAAGTTATGCGCCCAGTGCACTGTAATCAGTTCCCCTTGTGTTCTGGCTGTCGTCTCCTGCATGCCAGCGGAGATATCCCGTACTCTGGAGCTTAGCGCCGGCTCCGAACTGAGGTCCGTTTGGACGGGTTGTCTCTTTGAGTGTGCGCTCGGTCAGTGCGAGGTCGACTTCGGGGTAGGTCTCTGTGTGCAGACCTATCCGGGGTCATCGCGGCGGTGCGCCGCCTGGTGATCGGCGGAATACCCAGGTGGCGGCATCGTGCTTCAGGGATAATCAGGGTTCAGGTAGGCTCAGGTGGTAGCATCAGAGATGTGGTCAAATGGAAGTGATTGGCATGAATCTAAGGCATGACCCTGAGATGCAGCTTCTGGTCACTTCCGGCCACGTGACGTGAGGGACGGGTGTGTCCTGTAGCCGAGAAACCTGCTGCCCACACTCAAGTACACCTTTTCTTTTGACATTCCGATGCCATGGTGCCTAAATGACACCCTGTCGCATCACAGGTGAGGGAAGGAGGGGCGTAATTCCTGGTGGGGCGCAGATGTGGATATTTTTACCGATGGCTGTAGGCCTGTAATGACTTCTTGATGGCCGTCACAGCTGGAGAGTCGGGCCGCCTGCCATTACCGGCTCAGACCTCTCGGCCACCTCTCCACACTTGTCTGACTGTGACCGGCCGCAATTTGTACAGAAACCCACCCGATTCCCGCCCGGCGAATGGCGCCCAATCCCCGGACGCCCCGACCCGAGCACCACCGGCAGGGGAGGGCCGGCACCACACCACCGCCGGCGGGGAAGGGCATTCTACGCCGGGGGTCTCGCACGGAAAACGCGGCATATTTTGTTGGGCGTCCGCGGCCCGGCGGTAATGGCATGCCGCTGAATGGCTGATGAGGCCCGCGAGGAGGCATTCGTCAGGCGACGACACGCCGCGCCGTCTGACATTGAGATCGGCTCGCCAATGTATGCGGCGGACACCGCCGCCGGCAGCGGCGGCGGCGGCCGCGGCGGCCGCGGCGGCCGCGGCCCGAGCGTTGTGAGGACTCGGGTGTCGGCTGCGGCGTCGCGGACGGCGGCAGCGGCGATTATCGCTGACTAGGCCCCGTCCTGTCGGCCGGCGCACGAGACGAGGTCGCGCGCCCGCGGCTTCGCCCCGAGAGAAACAAACAGCGGCGCTGGCAGGCGGCAGGCGGCAGGCGGACAGGTCAGCGGGCGGCGCACGTGACCGGAATCAGAAGGCGACGCGGCGCTGCCCAAACTCGGCCCGGCCGGCCGTGGACCGGCCGCGGCGCGACCCACGTGGTCCGCGCTGAGGGCTCGCTCCTCACCGCGCGAGGTCCAGATCGAAACAAATTCACGGCATCCTCAAGGGCTTCTGTGACTTGATCGTCGACTCCGACTAATGAGAGATTCACGTGGAGCGCCATCGCTGACTTTCCCAAGGTTTGTGCACGTGATCAGCTTGGACTCAGCGCTTGGCCCTGCTGGCCGTCTGTCACAGTCAGTCCCGCGAACTGGCCCTGTCCCTCCCCGGGTTCGCTCGAAGGATCGACATGGGCTCTTGCGACCGTCGCGAGGGTCGGGCGGACCGGCGCCCAGTCCCCCGTGGCGCCCGGCTCCCCAGCTGGGCCCGTGGCAGGTAAAGGGCCGCTCGGGGCCGCACAGGGGCCGCTGGGGCGGGGCCGGGCTGACAGCGTGACTGATGGCGCTGGCCTCTGGGAGGTGCACGTGCCGCCCGCCGGGCACGGCGCCCCGGCTGGCCGGCGGCCGACCCAGCGGTGTCGCTGCCTCTGCCGCCGCCGGGTGACGAGAGCCAGCCGGCGCCGGCGCCGCCGCCTGTGCCATGTCACGTGACGCTGTTTACTGTCATTAAGCCGGCGAGAAACGGGCCGGTTCGCGTAAGCGCCGCCGCGGCTGGTGGTGTGTTTTGGCGCTGCCGCGGCGCGGCTCCGGCTCCGGCTCCGGCTCCGGCTCCGGCACCCGTCACACGGCGCGTCAGGCGCCGAGCGAGGCATTCTCGCATGTTTACGAGATTCCGGCCGGCGGGGCGCAGCCTTTCAGCTGCATCGCGGCGGAAGTCCAGCTATTTTATTTTGATGGGGACCGCTGATCGCGCGGCTTATGATGATGCGCGCGAGTCGTTGGCGGGTTATTTTGATGCGCCGCTGCCGAGTGGCGCGGCCGGCCGCGGACCAGCTCGGAGGCCGGCCGGTCGGCGGTCGCCGCTCGCTTACCGGCCGCTTAGCGGCGGTCAGTTTATCCACTCCCCGAAGCCATTTGACCCCCGAGCGTCCTACGCGCCGCGTGCCCGCGCACGCCCGAGCTCACTTTCTACCGTGTCCTCGTACGGCGCGCAGCGCGTAGTGGTTTTCACTACTAGTATCCTGTCGGCGTCGAAACGCCGAAAAAGCGAGAGAGAAAGTGCGGCGGCGTCGAGAGCCCGCCGGCCGCTTGGGCGGGCCTCTGCCGGCAGACGGGCCGTGCCGGCCGAGTTTCACTTTTCGAGCGCCGCTTGTTCCCCGACCTCCCGGCGGCCGGGCCCGACAGCGAGCCGATCCGCCGGTCCGCGCCTCCGTCCCGTCGGCGCCTCAGGAGCGGGCCGGCACGACCGCCGCCGTCGCCGACGCTGCAACATCCCCGGCCTGTTACACAACCGGCGGAACGACCTTCTGTGCCGGCCGGCCCGACCGCCCATGGCACGCGGCGGCGGCCCGGGTCGGGCCGGGCCAGTGGCCTCCGAGGCCGACCTGGTGCGCGGCCGCGGGTCTGGAACGGCTTAGCGGAGTTGGGGAATCCACACGCGGGCGTCGGCCGCGTGTGGATTCTGGTTTCTGGGCGGCCGTCGGCCGGTGTCGGAGGCCCTCGATGCCAGGCATGCGCCCAAGCTCGTCAGGGCTGCTGACAATCGGAGGTCAGGCTCTGTTTTCCTTCAGCGACACGCCGAAGGGGCATACACTAATTAATTTCCGACCTGGACCGTCCGGGACGGAGCGGGAGATGCTCCATCATCGGGCGCTCGTATCGGGATGGCCGAGAATTTCCGACGTCCGCCGGCCCTGACGCCGCCCTATCTCCGGCCCGACTTACACGAGGGCCCGTCGCCGCCGGGCAAACTCACTTTCGAATAGATGAGATTCAGAAATATTAAAATTCATCGCGGCGCTGGCTGGCTGGTTGGCCGGCCGGTGGTCTGCCCGCTAGCGCGCGAGGCGGGGCGCGGCGAGTCTAGGCGCTCGGCGGCGCGGGCGCCGCCTGTCGGCCGCCACCTCGCGGGCAGTACCGTGGCTCGTCTGCGCGCGGAGGGCAGTGCCGGCGTCCGACGGTGGTGGTGTTGAGACGGGAGGCCGCCGCGCTCGTGCCGGACGTCCGTGTGCGGTGACGGACGGATCGAGCGCGGCTCAGTGGTGCAGAGCAGCTCGGCGACCGGCGCGGCCCGCGAGCCGCGCGCGGTGGTGCAGGAGCAGGCGTGCGGCGTTGCGCAAAGCCTGGAACAGGGTGCGCCGCAATGGATCGTCCTAATTGGCCAGGTATGTGGGTAAGCCGGCGTCGGCATTGCGCTACTGTGGGGATTGGTGACGGCCGGTGGATGGCTCTGTCTGGCCAGGGCAGGCCGCTGACCAGGGCCGTTCAGGAGCGCGACTGAGTCGCCGGCCACGCACGCCATCGACGTCTCGGCCAACGTCGCGGCCGACGGGATCGCAGCACGCCAGCGTCTCCGTCCGCTCCGAGGCGGCGTGCTGTCCCCGGGGTGGCGGTCATGCCGTTAACGTCGGTGGGCGGCGGCCCGTTAGCCGCCCGTGTATCGATGTCGCCGGCGCGTCCGCGTCGCTCATGCACGGCGGCGGCGGGACGGAGCAGCGACCGGTGACCAACGGCCGTCGCTGCCGCCGCCGCCGCTGCTGGGCCTCGTTGACCCTGGGGCACCGGACCGCGGGTCGTCGGTCGTCCCCGGGCGCCGGGATCGCAGCTGCGGACCGAGTGCTCACGACCCGGGCCGGCCTGGGTGCCCGCACCTGGTGGCCGGCGCCGAGCTCCAGCGCCAGTGATTGGCACTGCTCGCTGCTGGCGCGGCGGCAGCGGGACCCGGGCGGAAGCGGCACGCGGGCGCCCGGCGGACTCTCGGTGTCGCTGCGCCTCGTTAGTGGCGCCCTCCCCGCTTGTGTGTGTGTGTACAGCGCAAACTGCGCCGCTCGACACACTTCCTCTTCCAATGCGGCGCGTCGCGGAGGGGCGCGCGGCGCACACGCGCCGCCAAGGCTGCGCCACCTGGCCGGCTGGAGGGAGACAAATCAAGGCTGCTCCCCCCCCCCCCCTCCAGCACTTCACGTCCACCTGGCCCGCCTGACACAGGGAGGGGGGCATCGGGTGGGGGGTCGACCCCAGCTCGGGCCACGCCGCGCCAAGGTCGACGCTGTCCGCTCCGCGCGCCGTAGCGGCCGGGCCTGGCCAGGTCGGGTCGCTGCCGCGGCGGGCGCGGCTCTCAGGGCGGTCGTACTGTCGGCGCCGGGCCAGCCGACCGCAGCGTCTCTGCTACGAGACCCGGAGCCGCTGGAACTCCCGCGCAATCGCTGCCTGTGAACCTGGAAGCCTCCAGCCACGGCCGCGGGCCTGCGTTATCCAGCACCTGCAGCTGCACTTGATGCCAAGTTCTGGCGCTGGGAGAGCTGCCAGGCCAGGCAGACGGGTTCGGCAGCCGCTGGGCTCGGTGAGGCGGTCGGCCACCGGGCAGCCGGCATACCGGCATCCAGTTTCACCCGGCAACGCGCTGCCGCCGGCGTGCGCCAAGTACGACTCAAACGGGTCACAACGGTGCATGCGGGGCCATCGCCGTGATGTTGCCGTCCGAACGACCGCTGGCCTGCCGCTACCGTCATTACACGCCTGTCGCAACCATGCCGGCGCGGCGCCGTTATGCAAACCCGGTTCCCACCGTCAGCCGGAACGTGGCTCCCAGCTGAGTTGCCCAATGACCCAG
>NW_023596746.1:2627358-2663357 GCF_011947565.3 Pollicipes pollicipes
CGGCCGCGCCACCCCGCGAGCCACCAGGAAAAAGCGCCCGAGACGGATGTTGACACTCGTAAATCTGCAGCATGAATGCGGGGCTCTGCCGGCGCCGGGGCGTCACGCGGCCACGCCGGCTGGCGGGCGGCGTCCGTGGGAGCCGCTGCCGCGCGGCCAGTGCCGGCCGGCAGGACGTGGCACCAGACGTCGGCAGTGCGGCCGCGCCCGACATCATCGCCGTAATGATTCGGCTTCCCTCGCGGATACTTTCACTTCCAATTAGCATGCCGCGGACGCCGCTTTCGGTCTCGGAAGCTGTAGCGACAAACGCCGCGGTGAATCGCGGTCCGGCGCTCCAGATGACGCAATCCCGCGATCTGTAGTGCCGCGGCTCGAAAATAAGACACGCCTATTGCGCCTGAAAGCCCATTAGGCTTGATGAGCGTCTCGTATGGAGGAAGTGCTTGCGAGAAGGTTCGCTGCGTAGGCCGGCGGGGGCGGGAGTTCGTGCGCCGAGCCCGCCGCGCCGTCTGCTGCAGCCGACGGTCCGGATGCGGGCCTCGGCGGCGCTGCCGTGCGGCCCGGACGCGGCGTCTGCCGGCGGACGTCGCGGGAAGGTTCGGGCGTCCCCAGAGACGCACCGATCGCCGAGATCTAGCTCTGGCGCCGCTCTCGGTGACCCTGAAAGTCGACGCACTCTCCCGCCGCGGCGAAATGGATAGCGATTAGTACACTTCATCTCGTCATCGGACCGCGTGAGCGATGGCGGAGAGCGGGCGGGCCGGCGCCGCGGCCACAATCCATTTCGGAGCTCCGGCGGCGGCGCGGCGGACAATGGCGCGGCGGCGGCGGCGGTGGCGCGGCCCGCTGCCGAGAGCCGGGCGTTTAGCAGCATCCTTGACATTCCTGGAGGAGCGCCGGCGGCGTTGCGCGCCCGTCGACAGGTGCTTCGGCGGCGCCGGCGGCGCGCGGCGTGCCCGCGAGATGGCACCCCCGGGCGGCGGCCGATCGGCGGATGGGCCGAGACCCGCTGCCGCCGGTGCTCACGCAGCCGTGTCGCTCCCGGCGCCGCTTGTGCGTCCGTGTAGGGTCGCGGCGAGAGAAATGTTACGACCACGTGAAGTAGCTCTGGGGTGGATGGAAGTGGGCACTTACGAATGACGTGAAATATTTAGGCCATAGCGTGATACAAATAGGCCACTTGAAAGCGTGACTGGACGAAAATGCCACGGGAAAGGCCTTGCAAGCTCATCAAAGGTGTTGTGTTGTAGCGCAGCAGTCGCCTTGATCGCCGGTTTTGAAAATAACGTACCCAGTTATCCCTTTGATCATGGCCCAAGGGTGCACCATCGATGTAAGTTAAAGGGCTCCTGCAGTGACGTCTTGCTGACCTGCCAGTGTAGCCTGTTGGCGTCATGCTGCCACTGGGAGAGCTGGGCCGGCCAGCGCGTGCGCCGGCAGGGGTCGGGCCGCTGGCCGGGCGGGTGCGGCCGGCCAGCGGCGGACACCTACCGCTGACGTAGGACGCCGCCGGCCGGCTGTTTGCCGCCGCCGGCCAGAGGCCCGGCCCGGCCCGGCCCGGCCACATTCCGGGCGCGGCGCACACGCGCTGTCCGGCCCGCATACTGATTTAACGGAGACGGATGGAGCCGACAGTGCCGCCACCTGCCCGGCCGACCCCGGGCCCTCCCGGTCGGCCGGTAGCCGACGCGCTCGACCCACCGGCCGACCCCGGCCCCTCCCGGTCGGCCGGTAGCCGGCGCGCTCGACCCACCGGCCGACCCCGGGCCCTCCCGGTCGGCCGGTAGCTGGGGCGTTCCACCCACCGGCCGGCCGCCGAGCGACGCCGGCGGCGGGCTGGGTCGAGAACCGGCGACGCTGGGCCGGGCTGCTCCACAGCACAGCGAGCCCACTTTCGAACGAGTCCAACTGCGTGTCCACAGAGTTGCCGAAACGGCTTGAAACGCTCGATTAGGAGCATTGCGCCACCGTGTTCCACTCGGCTTTGCTGTCGTTCAGTAGGGTCGCGCTAGTTGGCCCGGTCCGGCAGCGGGCCGGCCGGCGAGTTTTCGTCACCTGTTGACCAACGCGATAGTGAAGGCCCTGATTGCGGGCCGTGCGGGAGGCACCGCCAGCAGAGAGCCGACCGGGAAAACAACTCCATCGGCGCCCCTTGAATCGACGGCGACTCGTTATTAAGTCGATTTCACGCTTGGAGATGCGCGGCAAACATCGTGAATAGCGGTGACTGGGTTCAGCTGCCCGCTGACATTGACTGGAGAGAGGAGGAGAGGAGGCAGAGCGCGGTCGGTTCCGCACCTCGGGTGGTGACGCGCTGGGGTGGGCCCACAGCGCTTGTGCCCGTCTGTTTGCGCTGCTCGAAGCGACCACTAAAGCCCACAATATGTAAATGGGTGTGCAAAATAGCGCTCAAGGTTTGCAGCGTTGCTTCATTCGCGATCGGTCGTCCTTCGCGCCTGTTTTCAGCGCCGTGGCGCCTCCCTATTTCTGTATAATCTGGTGTTCGGTCCGTGCGCGGAATAGTGGAGACGCCCGGCCGCCGCTTTACGTTGTGCAGAGCGGGAGGGGACGCCGCCCGCAAGTCGTATTTTCCAATTAGAGCCCCACCTGTGGCGTAAACATTCGGCACGCACGGGTACGACGGCTGCGCGCGGCTGCGTGGCCGCGAGACAGTCGGTGGCGCAGGCCCGACCTGTGGGGCGGCGATGACCATGCCTCTATCGGCTGGTGCGCGGACGCTGACCCGGTCAGCTGGGCGGCGTGCTGGGCGCTGGCCCGGTCAGCTCGGCGGCGCGCTGGGTTCAGACGGCGGCCGCCCACCCCAGCGCTGCCGACGGCAGCCGGTCGCCGACGCGGCGGCCGAGCGTGGCTATCAGCGTCTGATCGCCTGTCGCGGCGCGCTCCTGCGCCCCTATCTCCGCCACTCGACCGATAGGGCCCCCAGCCGGAACGAGACGGACTTGTGGGGACGCTGCGGCGGTCGTGGTCGCACGACCCCGGCCCGGGCCGGCCGCCCGACCGTGACCGACCCCTGCGGAGCGCGCCGCTCCGGGGTGCGGCAGTCCGCCAGGCATCCTCCGTGGCCCCCCTCGCCGGGCTCGCGCCCTCTGCCGCGCCGCGGCAAACCCGGCGCCCCGCTGCGCCGACATATGTAGATGACGCGGCCGGAATTTTTCGGCAGGTTCGGCGTTGTTTTCGGTGTTGGGGTGACGCGCGAGGTGGCGGCACGCGGGGCCTGCTCGCACCCCCGTGTGTGTTTTGTCCCGCTGTTCGTGTGCCGTTCGCCGCTACCCCGTGCTGGGGTGCTCAGTGCTTGGTCCGAAAAACAAACACTGTGCCGGTGTTTTGGCGGCGCCCGTGGAGGTCTGGTGTACTCATGAGAACCTTGTCAACGTCGGCTGCCGGAATGGGCGACGAGCCCCCAGTCTCTTGGCGGGTGGGAGGGGAGGGGACAGGGATTGCACCAGCAGAACGAGTTCGCGGGGATGAGCGAGCGTGCCGCACGCGAGGGTGGTGAGACAGAGTCTGTCAAGCACTGGGTGTTATGCTGTCTGGCTTGATCGAAATCCGAGATAATGGCCTACGCGGATTGAGCAACATCGTTGTGTTTGTCTAGATGGATGAGATTAGTGGCGCTTATATGTGCCGGAGCATGCTTGAAAGCGAGAGTCTTTGAAATTTCAGCGTAAAGATTCCAGATATCATAATACAGCACTCACCTGAACACTTCAGACATGGCGGCTCTAGAATTCCACGGGGGTACGACATTGACCCTCAAAATGTCCGAAAATGTCAGCTATCCTGAAATCCTACCGAAACACTTATCCTGCTATGGAATCTGACAGGGATGTGTGTGCGGTCCTGGAATGCGGCGGGATCAATGCTGATCCCACAGGGCATTGTCGCCGGCCAGGAATCCCGTCGCTGGGGCAGCCGGGTCCCCGTCGCTATGGCAGCCGGGTCCCCGTCGCTGGGGCAGCCGAGTCCCCGTCGCTATGACAGCCGAGTCCCCGCCGCTATGGCAGCCGAGTCCTCGTCGCTATGGCAGCAGAGCCCCCGTCGCTTACGGCAGCCGAGTCCCCGTCGCTATGGCAGCCGAGTCTCCGTCTCTGGGGCAGCCGAGTCTCCGTCGCTATGGCAGCCGAGTCCCCGCCGCTATGGCAGCCGAGCCTCCGTCGCTATGGCAGCCGAGTCTCCGTCTCTGGGGCAGCCGAGCCTCCGTCGCTATGGCAGCCGAGTCGCCGTCGCTATGGCAGCCGAGTCCCCGTCGCTATGGCAGCCGAGTCGCCGTTGTCCGGCGCTTCCGTAGGCTTCGGCTGGCAGATGACACCGCTGGCGGCAGTCGGCCGCGGAGGCGGTCACGCCCATCCGGCACGTAGGTGCACATATGCGCGGAAATAAAGTGCGTATCGATGTGGATGGTTACAGTCTATTCTGCGCTTCGTGGGGTCGCGTAGTGTGAATGTCGTTGTTGCAATCGTTCGCTGCGTTTGATCATTGGGGACGAGCGCCATGCAGAACATCCTTGGTCACGAGGACTGGTATCGGTCATGGCACACTCCTGTAGCTTTTGGAAAGGCTCAGGTGCAAGTGACCTGACGGAGGGGGGTGGGGGGGGGGGGTGTGCTGTGCAGCGTTCTTCAGCGCACCGGTCGGGACGCCGTTTCGTCGCCACCATAGGGGCTTTACGACGTTTTCAGGTGCTGAGGCCATGTGGCGTCGCCTGCCTCTCACCCTGGCAGGATGGGTGAATACCACAGGAAATCGAACTTCCGTACCTCTGATTTCTCATACGCGCAGCTGAACCGCCATTTTATCGGTACCGTAGTTGGTGCGCCGCGATGTTGCCGCGGCGGGTCCCCCGAAAGCGGCTGGTGCGGTCGGAGGTGGTGCTGTGTGGTGCCCCCTCCCCCCCCCCCCGTAGCGCGTGTCCCTTGACCCCGCCTGTGGTTCCTGAGGGTGTGCCCTCTCGCCCTAGTCAAGGTCTGAAAGCAGATGGAATACCTTGGACGATCATGCTCGTCTGGCTCGCTAGAGCGTACACGGTGCACATGCTCGCACAGCAGACCGAGGCGACAGTCGGCCAAACAGCCATTTAATTCGTAATTCCAGTGCTTCATCTCAGTCATTCCGCAAAACTGGTCAAAAGCCTGCTGACCTTGTGATCCACCTCCCCGCTTGTCACGCCACAAATTTTTGTCGTTTAAGAATTAATCGACCAGTTTATCACTTGGCCAGACATGGTAGCATTACGGCGCGCCGGTGTTAGACACTTTGTACGCTGCGTTGTCCGGCGCACATGTACGTGTTCCCGCTACCGTCGATTACCGAAGGCGTTCGTTCCACATGCTACCGGATTCCGAACGGTGCCTCCTTCCCTGAATACCCGCCGTTTATCATGTGGGTGGCTTCTCGCGTTTCAGAAGAAGAATGGTTCACTGCCGTTCATTTGTCACGGGGCCAAGCGGGGGCACACTTTAGGGAGCGTCTGTGCTGACCGGCGACCGTCGGAGCGGCGCAAGTTATGCGCCCAGTGCACTGTAATCAGTTCCCCTTGTGTTCTGGCTGTCGTCTCCTGCATGCCAGCGGAGATATCCCGTACTCTGGAGCTTAGCGCCGGCTCCGAACTGAGGTCCGTTTGGACGGGTTGTCTCTTTGAGTGTGCGCTCGGTCAGTGCGAGACCGACTTCGGGGTAGGTCTCTGTGTGCAGACCTATCCGGGGTCATCGCGGCGGTGCGCCGCCTGGTGATCGGCGGAATACCCAGGTGGCGGCATCGTGCTTCAGGGATAATCAGGGTTCAGGTAGGCTCAGGTGGTAGCATCAGAGATGTGGTCAAATGGAAGTGATTGGCATGAATCTAAGGCATGACCCTGAGATGCAGCTTCTGGTCACTTCCGGCCACGTGACGTGAGGGACGGGTGTGTCCTGTAGCCGAGAAACCTGCTGCCCACACTCAAGTACACCTTTTCTTTTGACATTCCGATGCCATGGTGCCTAAATGACACCCTGTCGCATCACAGGTGAGGGAAGGAGGGGCGTAATTCCTGGTGGGGCGCAGATGTGGATATTTTTACCGATGGCTGTAGGCCTGTAATGACTTATTGATGGCCGTCACAGCTGGAGAGTCGGGCCGCCTGCCATTACCGACTCAGACCTCTCGGCCACCTCTCCACGCTTGTCTGACTGTGACCGGCCGCAATTTGTACAGAAACCCACCCGATTCCCGCCCGGCGAATGGCGCCCAATCCCCGGACGCCCCGACCCGAGCACCACCGGCAGGGGAGGGCCGGCACCACACCACCACCGGCGGGGAAGGGCATTCTACGCCGGGGGTCTCGCACGGAAAACGCGGCATATTTTGTTGGGCGTCCGCGGCCCGGCGGTAATGGCACGCCGCTGAATGGCTGATGAGGCCCGCGAGGAGGCATTCGTCAGGCGACGACACGCCGCGCCGTCTGACATTGAGATCGGCTCGCCAATGTATGCGGCGGACACCGCCGCCGGCAGCGGCGGCGGCGGCGGCCGCGGCGGCCGCGGCGGCCGCGGCCCGAGCGTTGTGAGGACTCGGGTGTCGGCTGCGGCGCCGCGGACGGCGGCAGCGGCGACTATCGCTGACTAGGCCCCGTCCTGTCGGCCGGCGCACGAGACGAGGTCGCGCGCCCGCGGCTTCGCCCCGAGAGAAACAAACAGCGGCGCTGGCAGGCGGCTGGCGGCAGGCGGACAGGTCAGCGGGCGGCGCACGTGACCGGAATCAGAAGGCGACGCGGCGCTGCCCAAACTCGGCCCGGCCGGCCGTGGACCGGCCGCGGCGCGACCCACGTGGTCCGCGCTGAGGGCTCGCTCCTCACCGCGCGAGGTCCAGATCGAAACAAATTCACGGCATCCTCAAGGGCTTCTGTGACTTGATGGTCGACTCCGACTAATGAGAGATTCACGTGGAGCGCCATCGCTGACTTTCCCAAGGTTTGTGCACGAGATCAGCTTGGACTCAGCGCGTGGCCCTGCTGGCCGTCTGTCACAGTCAGTCCCGCGAACTGGCCCTGTCCCTCCCCGGGTTCGCTCGAAGGATCGACATGGGCTCCTGCGACCGTCGCGAGGGTCGGGCGGACCGGCGCCCAGTCCCCCGTGGCGCCCGGCTCCCCAGCTGGGCCCGTGGCAGGTAAAGGGCCGCTCGGGGCCGCACAGGGGCCGCTGGGGCGGGGCCGGGCTGACAGCGTGACTGATGGCGCTGGCCTCTGGGAGGTGCACGTGCCGCCCGCCGGGCACGGCGCCCCGGCTGGCCGGCGGCCGACCCAGCGGTGTCGCTGCCTCTGCCGCCGCCGGGTGACGAGAGCCAGCCGGCGCCGGCGCCGCCGCCTGTGCCATGTCACGTGACGCTGTTTACTGTCATTAAGCTGGCGAGAAACGGGCTGGTTCGCGTAAGCGCCGCCGCGGCTGGTGGTGTGTTTTGGCGCTGCCGCGGCGCGGCTCCGGCTCCGGCTCCGGCTCCGGCTCCGGCTCCGGCACCCGTCACACGGCGCGTCAGGCGCCGAGCGAGGCATTCTCGCATGTTTACGAGATTCCGGCCGGCGGGGCGCAGCCTTTCAGCTGCATCGCGGCGGAAGTCCAGCTATTTTATTTTGATGGGGACCGCTGATCGCGCGGCTTATGATGATGCGCGCGAGTCGTTGGCGGGTTATTTTGATGCGCCGCTGCCGAGTGGCGCGGCCGGCCGCGGACCAGCTCGGAGGCCGGCCGGTCGGCGGTCGCCGCTCGCTTACCGGCCGCTTAGCGGCGGTCAGTTTATCCACTCCCCGAAGCCATTTGACCCCCGAGCGTCCTACGCGCCGCGTGCCCGCGCGCGCCCGAGCTCACTTTCTACCGTGTCCTCGTACGACGCGCAGCGCGTAGTGGTTTTCACTACTAGTATCCTGTCGGCGTCGAAACGCCGAAAAAGCGAGAGAGAAAGTGCGGCGGCGTCGAGAGCCCGCCGGCCGTTTGGGCGGGCCTCTGCCGGCAGACGGGCCGTGCCGGCCGAGTTTCACTTTTCGAGCGCCGCTTGTTCCCCGACCTGCCGGCGGCCGGGCCCGACAGCGAGCCGATCCGCCGGTCCGCGCCTCCCGTCCCGTCGGCGCCTCAGGAGCGGGCCGGCACGACCGCCGCCGTCGCCGACGCTGCAACATTCCCGGCCTGTTACACAACCGGCGGAACGACCTTCTGTGCCGGCCGGCCCGACCGCCCATGGCACGCGGCGGCGGCCCGGGTCGGGCCGGGCCAGTGGCCTCCGAGGCCGACCTGGTGCGCGGCCGCGGGTCTGGAACGGCTTAGCGGAGTTGGGGAATCCACACGCGGGCGTCGGCCGCGTGTGGATTCTGGTTTCTGGGCGGCCGTCGGCCGGAGTCGGAGGCCCTCGATGCCAGGCATGCGCCCAAGCTCGTCAGGGCTGCTGACAATCGGAGGTCAGGCTCTGTTTTCCTTCAGCGACACGCCGAAGGGGCATACACTAATTAATTTCCGACCTGGACCGTCCGGGACGGAGCGGGAGATGCTCCATCATCGGGCGCTCGTATCGGGATGGCCGAGAATTTCCGACGTCCGCCGGCCTGACGCCGCCCTATCTCCGGCCCGACTTACACGAGGGCCCGTCGCCGCCGGGCAAACTCACTTTCGAATAGATGAGATTCAGAAATATTAAAATTCATCGCGGCGCTGGCTGGCTGGTTGGCCGGCCGGTGGTCTGCCCGCTAGCGCGCGAGGCGGGCGCGGCGAGTCTAGGCGCTCGGCGGCGCGGGCGCCGCCTGTCGGCCGCCACCTCGCGGCAGTACCGTGGCTCGTCTGCGCGCGGAGGCAGTGCCGGCGTCCGACGGTGGCGGTGTTGAGACGGGAGGCCGCCGCGCTCGTGCTGGACGTCCGTGTGCGGTGACGGACGGATCGAGCGCGGCTCAGTGGTGCAGAGCAGCTCGGCGACCGGCGCGGCCCGCGAGCCGCGCGCGGTGGTGCAGGGCAGGCGTGCGGCGTTGCGCAAAGCCTGGAACAGGTGCGCCGCAATGGATCGTCCTAACTGGCCAGGTATGTGGGTAAGCCGGCGTCGGCATTGCGCTACTGTGGGGATTGGTGACGGCCGGTGGATGGCTCTGTCTGGCCAGGGCAGGCCGCTGACCAGGGCCGTTCAGGAGCGCGACTGAGTCGCCATCGACGCCATCGCACGCCATCGACGTCTCGGCCACGTCGCGGCCGACGGGATCGCAGCACGCCAGCGTCTCCGTCCGCTCCGAGGCGGCGTGCTGTCCCCGGGGTGGCGTCATGCCGTTAACGTCGGTGGGCGGCGGCCCGTTAGCCGCCCGTGTATCGATGTCGCCGCGCGTCCGCGTCGCTCATAGCACGGCGGCGGCGGGACGGAGCAGCGACCGGTGACCAACGGCCGTCGCTGCCGCCGCCGCCGCTGCTGGGCCTCGTTGACCCTGGGGCACCGACCGCGGTCGTCGGTCGTCCCCGGGCGCCGGGATCGCAGCTGCGGACCGAGTGCTCACGACCCGGGCCGGCCTGGGGTGCCCGCACCTGGTGGCCGGCGCCGAGCTCCAGCGCCAGTGATTGGCACTGCTCGCTGCTGGCGCGGCGGCAGCGGGACCCGGGCGGAAGCGGCACCGGCGCCCGGCGGACGGCTCCGGTGTCGCTGCGCCTCGTTAGTGGCGCCCTCCCCGCTTGTGTGTGTGTGTACAGCGCAAACTGCGCCGCTCGACACACTTCCTCTTCCAATGCGGCGCGTCGCGGAGGGGCGCGCGGCGCACACGCGCCGCCAAGGCTGCGCCACCTGGCCGGCCGGAGGGAGACAAATCAAGGCTGCTCCCCCCCCCCCCCTCCAGCACTTCACGTCCACCTGGCCCGCCTGACACAGGGAGGGGGGCATCGGGTGGGGGGTCGACCCCAGCTCGGGCCACGCCGCGCCAAGGTCGACGCTGTCCGCTCCGCGCGCCGTAGCGGCCGGGCCTGGCCAGGTCGGGTCGCTGCCGCGGCGGGGCGCGGCTCCAGGGCGGTCGTACTGTCGGCGCCGGGCCAGCCGACCGCAGCGTCTCTGCTACGAGACCCGGAGCCGCTGGAACTCCCGCGCAATCGCTGCCTGTGAACCTGGAAGCCTCCAGCCACGGCCGCGGGCCTGCGTTATCCAGCACCTGCAGCTGCACTTGATGCCAAGTTCTGGCGCTGGGAGAGCTGCCAGGCCAGGCAGACGGGTTCGGCAGCCGCTGGGCTCCGTGAGGCGGTCGGCCACCGGGCAGCCGGCATACCGGCGTCCAGTTTCACCCGGCAACGCGCTGCCGCCGGCGTGCGCCAAGTACGACTCAAACGGGTCACAACGGTGCATGCGGGGCCATCGCCGTGATGTTGCCGTCCGAACGACCGCTGGCCTGCCGCTACCGTCATTACACGCCTGTCGCAACCATGCCGGCGCGGCGCCGTTATGCAAACCCGGTTCCCACCGTCAGCCGGAACGTGGCTCCCAGCTGAGTTGCCCAATGACCCAGCCGCATGTATCACGCTGAAATGTGTCGCGTGCGCCTGGAGGGCGCTCGAATTTCAGCCGAACGTCTGTACCGCCGTAGACCCGGGGATCCGGCCGTCTCGTGGGCTTCGGTAAAGGCGAGCGTAGCTGCGGCTGCCTTGACCCGTCCCTCCATCGGCAGCCGTAACCCAAGGTAGGCGCGCACGCGCGCTGAATTCCCGTGCAGCGCTGACGTCGGCCATTGGCCAATTACAGGCTAATGACGGCGGCCATGCGCGCGGCAACGTAGGCCCCGATCGACGGGGTGTCTGGTCACATGGCACGCGGCAGCAGCCGCCAGACGGCCGCCTCGGACAGCGCTGTCACGTCCGGCGCGGCTTGTGCAACGCGCCGCTCGCTTGCAACACAAGAATACAATTACGCGCTGAATTAATTTGGCGGCGGCGATCTGTCGATAGCGTCGGCCGGTGTTCGACAGCAAAAACGCCGCCGCAGCCGGGGCCCGGCAACGGCCCGTGCGCGGCTCCGCGCGGGCGGTGGCCGGGAGGGGGCCGGCGGGCGGGCGGCCGGCCGGCCTGATTGCTTCCGTGGGCAGGCGGCGGCGCGCCCGCCACCCTCTCACGTGTCATTACCGCGGCTCGGACGCTGTTGACCTCCGCCCGGCGCGGCCGGCGGCGGCGGCGACAACACAACACTCGGCGCACCGAGCCTCTGGTCGGCGACGCCCCTCGCGCCGGCCGCCGGTCCGCACGGCCGGCCGTGTCCGGGTGCCGGCGAGCCCGACCGATCGGCCGTCTCATCTTGACCTGGTTAGAGGAGCATCAAGGCTGCAGTTGACGGCGCTGAGGCCTCGGCGCGGTTCAGAGTTCAGCCCGGCACTGGGAGGCTGCGGACGCGAGCTGGGATAATCGTGCTGCCGTGACCCGGCCCGACCTCTCGGCCGGCGATGTGCCACCGGAGCTCCCGGGCCGGCTGGGACCAGTCGGCCTTCCGCCCTCCGCGGCCGCTCGACCCATCCGCCGGCCTCAGGGCCTCAGGGTCTGCACCGTGCGTGCCGCTCCTCTTCCCACCGCATGCTCGGTTTTCGTCGCGCCGGCTCGCACCTGCCCGCACGCTCGCCAGGGCCGGTTCTCGCCGACAGAGACGAACTGCAGTCGTGCCGCGCGCGCCGCGAGAGCACTGCTGACGGCCACTATGTCGACTGCTCATCGCAGAGATCGCTGGTGCATTTCATCGGTCGTGTCCGGCTCTCGGCACATGCCAAATGGCCCGTCTGGGCGGCACCGGGGCGGCTGAGAACGCGCCGAGCGGCGGCTGCATGCGGCCAGCGCCATGCCGGGCTGCGTTAGGCGTTTTTGTCGGACGGCTCCGCTTTCCTACAGTCTCGTATGGACTGCGAGGCTGCTGAAGCTGGCCATTGTCGCGCATGTAGCAAGCCTGAGGTCGTCATTATCATACCGCTGGTATTGTCAGTTGCCACTTCACATGGGCGTAGCACAGCTCTTCTCTCCCCGAGTACCAAAATGTCCGAAATGTCGCAAGCTCGGTTTGGCTCCGTTTGGGTGTCGTCTACCGAACAGAGCCTGCTGATTCTTAAGGCGTAATATTGCTCCGCATGGTTATCGTCACGCCAATACCCACTTATGTGTTCATCGATGCTCTCATCTCCCTCTCTTATCTCATTCCTTATCTCACGAGTTCAGTTGCATGACTCATTAAGGCGTTACAGCAGGTGGCTGACTCGCCACTGGGCCAGCGGGCGTCATCAGAGCGACCGGGACACCTGGGCCTCAGCGGCATCCCTGGTGTCCGGTGAGGCAGGTCACGGACTCGCCAGCGGGGCGGCGAGTGTCCTCAGCGGGACCGGGACACCGCTCCGGTGCAGGTGACCCTCCTTGTCCAGTGAGGCAGGTCACTGACTCGCCAGCGGGGCGGCGGGTGCCGACGGTCGCGCCGCCCGCCGAGCGGCCGAACGCTGGCCGCTGGCCGCCATTAGGACCGTGTTAATCCGTTGCCTCCGTCCATTAGGTGGCGGCCGCGGCGCGCCACCGGTCAGCGCCGCCCCTGCGACGCCTCGACAGAACATAATCAAATCGGGGCCACCCAGCGCATATTATAACGGTCGGCGCCGTCCCCTAATAACACGGCGGGCGATTTTATGGCGCCAAATACAGATGAGGCGCACCCTCACGGACTGAGCCGTTATGCCTCTGACTGGGGATTCCAGCGGGAGGAGGCGCGCCCGCTGGCCGACGTCGCCGCTAGGCCGGCGCGCGCGCACGGGCGCCGCAGCAGGACGGAGCGCGGCCGGCCCTGTGCAAGGCTGCAGCGGCTGCAGCGGCGCGGCGGCACCCAGCTGGCCTTCAGCTGGTCCGTGCGGCTGACCGAGTGGAGCTCGCTCCTCGGCACCCGATCCGGCTATTGGCCGCCGAGCGGTGTCCAGTTCAGGCGGCGCCACGCAGCCCGGCGGTGCTGGGCGGCGGCCGCGTGCCGCTCCGGGCGCTCCCGCACGCACGGCCACCCGAAAGCCAACATGTGTACACGCGCGTTTCCGCGTCGATGGTCCTGGAGAGAGGCGACGGCGGCGGCGGCGGCGGCGGCGGCGGTGGCGCGGGGGCAGTGTCTCCGGCCGGCCGGCTCGACGCGGCTGGCCAGGTCACGGGAACAGTTAGACGGCGCGCGCCGACCGACTGCCGCGCGGCGGCTGGCAGCGCGCCACCGCCGCGCCTTGGCGGCCGGCCCGCGGCGCGCCGCCAGCCGCCGAGACCGGGCCGGGCCGGCCGGGTTTAAACAGGCCTGTAAGGCGATGTCGATCTGCCCATGCGGCCGGCACCTGGCCGGTCGGAGCGGGGCGGGGCGGGGCGGGGCGGGGCGGGTAGCGGAGGTCACTCCGCGCCGGAGAAGCATCGGTGACAGGCTCGGGCGGCCATCGGAATCAGAATGGCAGTGGCCGCCAGGGCTACCTGCAGTGGTGCAAATTGTCAAATTGGCGGACTCTGAGAGCACTTGGCGAGGGAGACGTTTCACGATTAGTGATAGCATTGCACAAAGCTGGTGATATTCGAAAGAGGTTAATCTATTATAATAATACTGTCCCAAAAATGCAAAAGCAGGCAGGAAACATCGTCACCTCATGTTGATAAATATTATAATAGTACTGTACCAAAAAAGAAAAAGTAGGCAGGAAACATCGTCACTTCATGTTGATAGGTATTCTGTGATCCTGGCAGTTTTCACTTTTTGCTTTCATTGTATGTCTTGTTTTGGTGGCTTTGGCTTAAGAGCTCATGATTAGCGGTGCTCGCTACTTGAACCCTGAACCTTTTAACCAGTAGAGAAACTCAAGCCCCACGGACCAGTGTGTATCCGGTTTTTGCACCAGACAAGATCGTCGAGGGCCTTTTTCCCTGCTGAAGTTGCCCCCGCAGTAATTGATTTTAGTACAGTCCCGGCGTGCAGGCAAACACAGTTGAAGTTTTTAACATCTGCAATGTGTGCTTACACGGACAGATAATTTTGCAGAAATAATCGAGTGGAAACGATGATTCTTCAGCTTCTGGTCAGCTTGGCGATAGAGCTGACGATGTAATGTGCGATCCTGGCGACGCGGGCCGTCGAGACCTGGCCGCCCGCGTGGCCGCTCCCATCGTCGGCGACTACAGCCGGCGCGAGAAAGCTAACACCGCGGTGTTGGTGTGCCGTCGCCGGTTGCGGTCGCCGAGGCCGTGCCGGCGCCAATTCGGCGTGTCGCGCCGCCCGCCGGGCCATCGGACCCGATCCACCGGCCGGCCGACAGCCCCGGCGGCGGCGTTCTCCTCCAGCGCCGGTTCCGTTCCAACTGTGACGTTAATGAATTCTAATGGTGCGTCCTGTCCGTTCCAGGTGCAGCGCCTGGCCCAGTATGAACGCTACTTCCAGGACCTGCTGTCGGAGACTGCCGCCGATCATCCTGATGTCGACGACCTTACCCGGGTCAGAGGAAAGGTCAAGCAGGTGAGACTCGGCCGTCGGCATCCGGCCTCAGCCATGAGCAAACACGCCCTTTCCCTGATTTGAATGCGCGGCCGGCCGGCGGCACGCTTTACGAGTGGGGTGGCCGGCGGGTGACCGCGCCGAGGTCGCCTGGCGCCACCGAGCCGGAGCTGCGGCGGCCGCAGCAGCCGCCGGAAGCGCGACCGACGCGCCAGGAATTTATGACCGGTATCGCCGGGCTGGCCAAGGTGACATTGACCAGCCGCCGCGGGCGCTGGCAACGCAGCCAGCTGCTGCCGCGCGTCTGCCGGCGAGCGCGTTCTTAAGGAATCGATTTTAGGTCTTTGCGGTCATATTCGTCGATTCGAGTCACTTAAGCAACCGTTTTACTCGTCAGCTAGCGGCGGTCCTTGTGCTGTCATTCACATCCCAATGCATGTTTTTAAGTTATCTGCAGTCAAGTCAGCAGTTGCCTTCCAATGGCCTTATCCTCACCAATCTTTTATAGGACTATCCAGTCCTTGCTAACAAGTAACGGCCATTGTCCATTCGTCCGTGTTTTTTTTTTTACCAAGTTTTCCTAGTTGGTGTGCAAATTAAATTGTCTGCACTCGTCAGTGGTTGGAGGTCGTCGGCAGTCGTCCGTGCCCCCCCCCCCCTCGTGTGGTCCAGCGGTCAGCTCCCAGCGTCGACTGCGGCCGCGGTCGGCGGCGCCGGGCCTGGCGCGGCGCTGCCCTGGCCGCCGGCCGCCGGCCGCCGGTCGACCTCAATCACGGCCGGCCGACGCTGCGGCAGCCGGCCGGCGCCGCACGGCTGCCGCGACACCGCGGGTCACCAGGGGACGGCACGGGGCGGGACCTGCTGGGAGGGGTCACGCAGCCAGACGCGCCGGCCAGCTGCCTGGCTTGCATCAGCGGGCGAGTGGTATTGCATCAGCAGCGCGGTTTGATCAGGCGCCGCCGGCGGAGCGCGGAGAGCGAGTTGACGGGGCTACGTCGGGGAACTGTCTGCCGCCGTGACGGGTGGCTCCGGTCAAGGCCGTTCTGGTCGGCGGCCTCCGCGCACCGCGACGCCGCAGTCGCCCGCTAATTGGCTGCCCGCTGCCGTTGGGTGCCGGGCGATGGCACCTGACTGTGGTTGAGCTGCGGCCGTGCCGCGCCGCCTGTCGCTGCGCTCGCCGCTGCGCTCGCCGCTGCTCGCGATCCGACCCCTTCCTGCCGCCGCGCCGCCGCCTCACCGCGCGCCGCTTCCCCGAGCCGTGTCGCGACCTGCCCGCAGTCCGCGCCCGGTGGGGAGGAGGCGCTGAGGAGGCGTGTCCGGCCTCCGGGCCGTCTCGGCCGCTGACCGGAGCCGGGTCACGCTCACGTGGCCGGGCGCCGGTCACCCCGGCCGTCGTGAAAGTGGCCACGCCGCCGTCGCCGGCCGACGCGGCCAGCCGCGCCGGCGGGCCGTCACGGCGGCTGCGTGCGGGCCGGCGCGCGTGCGAGCGCCACCGAGGTCTCTCAGTGGCGAGCGGGCGGCGCGCGCCGCAGGACGCCGGCCACCGCGGCGCCATGGCCCGGGGCTAGGCACGTCCGCCGGCCGCACGCATGGGCGACGGCTGGTGTGACGCGGTGTCGGGCTACCTCCGTCACTGCGCCTCGTCGATCTGGTCCGCGGTGAGTGGGTGCTGGGGAGGCAGTCCTCCGGTGGCGAGGCAGGGCAGGGGTCCTCCAGCTACCGGTGAACGCAGTTTCCATTCACGCAGTTACGCGGTTACCGGTGAACGCGTCCGGTAAATCCTCCCCCCCCCCCCCCCGCCGGGTTCGTGACCATCTTGCTGCTTATGTGACTTGTACGCCTATGCCGCCACTGCGTACCACCTTTATGCCCGCCAAACTGCTACTGTCGCGCTTATGGGCATAAGGCATACGGATGGTGAAGCAATCTTATGCCTGTCGTCAGATGGCGTAGGAATCGCTCTCGCCGGTGATGGCGCGCTCGGTACATTCCGAGGCTCCGCAGCATTTGCACGCGATGGTTTTTTGCCGAGGCAGTTTTAAGAACGCGTGATTCAGGCGATTGGCTGTTTGCGTCAGTGACGAGTGCCATTCAGCCGAGTGCGCATGCGTGGTGCTGCACGGCTAGCGTTCGTGAAATCCTTCGTTCTGGAATGTATCACCATTTCTCCCGTAGCTTCATTGCATGTGGCGCGCGTTGACACGTCTGCCTGACTATATGTAGCCTCTTGTCAGGATTTCCACGAACAGTGCAGGCCTGGGCGACTGCAGTTGGTTGACTATTGAAGCTGGTTCATGTACTTCATTACCATCGAAGTGCAATGCTCTGTTACAGGTGGCATAGACCATAATACCCAGTGTCACGTTCCAGGTGTCTGGTGTTAAAGGCATGACTGTGCAGGACATCGGGTCCTCGGAGCGTGTTTAATCGGCGGTTTATGCATGTACCCTCGTTGCAAAGCTGCGGGCTCATTCATTCTCAATCGCAGGCATTTTTAGCGACACGGCAATGAAATGCACTCCTCCGCCGCGGAGACGGTGGGCGCCTCACTTGTTTACCTTGAAGCCGCGCCATTCGGCGAATCAATCAGGTGCGGATGCTGTAAGGCTCAGATCTCCACCGGTGAGGCCGCGCGAGCCGCCCGTGTGGCGCTTCGTGAGTCAGTGGCGGCGGACTTATACGGTTCCCCGGGAACCCGATGACGTAGGAGGCTGCCGAGGCGGACCGGACGCGGGAAGGAGCTGGCGAATGGAGCTGGCACGCCAGTGGCTCAGAAGGCGGCCGCGGCCGAGCCGGCAGCTGTGTGACCGGGTGCGCTTGTGGGGGAGTGCCCGCGGACCTGCGACCTAGCGTGACCCGAGTGCGATGCGGCCGGCTCAACGCAGCCAGTGATGGCCATCTTCTACTTGCAGCTGGTGTCGACGCCCGGTGGCGACCTGTCGGAACTAGACCGCATCCAAGACCTCTTCCCCAGCGACAACCTGGGCCTCCACTGCAAGGACCCGTTGCATCCGGTGAGTACGGCGGCCGGCTGCTGGCTGCGCCCCGCGGCGTCCGCGTGTCCCTGGGGCCGATTCGACCAGCGCCGACGATGGCCGCTCACCGCGGCCGGGTTGTGTAACCGGCTGGGCGTGTCCTCGACCCGGCCGGTGCGTGGCCGCGCGGCGGGGGCGGCCGCTGCCCGCCGCAGCTCGGCGGCGCGCCGCCCCGTCAACAAATTCGTCGCATTGTTTTGACAGACGCGCGTAAAAAGCACACCGTCCGCGGCCACAAAGGGCGCCGGTAACCGAGCGAGCCGGGCGCGATCTGGAGCGCGCCGCCGTGCCGGCCGGCCTTGAGCGCGCGCCCCGGTGCGTGAATGCATTAGCCGCCGATCCGTCGCTCAAGTGGGGCCCCTGGTCCGCGGTGTCGGTCACCTGGTACGCCGATCGGTGGCGGGCCCCGCCGTTGCTGGCCCCTCAAACGAACGGGCCAGTTCTGCGGGGCTCGCCGTTTGAGTTGTTTTGGGGCAGCTGGAGTCGAGGCCGGCCGGCCGCACCCGACCAACCTCGTAATCGCTGAAAACGTCTTTTCCCTGCGCGGTTACCTGCGATTCGCCGGGGAAACGGTTTCCGCGCTTTCTATTTTATTTCGAGTGGTCAGCGGCGGCGGCTGGTTTAACGTCGCTTTCGCCGCCACCGCTCCGGCCGCCGGCGACGACCTGCGGTCTGGCCGTCCGCCGCTGGCTGACGGGCGGCGCCGCGGGGGCCGGGCGCGCTCCCTTCCACTCCCACGCCGTATCTCCGCCCCATCGGACGGCCGACGTCTCACTCGGCCCATTCATTCGACCGAGGCCGGGGGGCCGCCGCCGCACAAACACGCCACCGTCGGCAGCGCGCCGCGGCCGTGCTGGCGCCCGCCCGGCCGGCCGTCTCCCCGCCGCACGTCCCGCGCCGGCTGTACGGGCGTCTTCACTCGGTCAGCCAGCCGCCGGCGCTGTAATCGGCCGCGGCGGCGACCGCGGCTGGCACAATCATGAAAGTGGCCCGAGCCTGGCGGCGGCCGCGTCGCAACACGTGTCACCGGACCGGCCGGACGCCGACCAGGCGCTTACGAAAAGCGTTAACCCGCGACACCGTCTTCGCCACTCTCTGGCCCACCAGGTAGCTGGACCCTCGGATGGGCCGATCTGGGACTGACGCTGATGTCTCTAGAGAAACGCTTGTAATCCCTGCGTTGAATTTTCCGCATCTTGGGTTGCGACAGCCAAGTGATCGAACTGCCTTCACTCGCTGTGAGAACGGGCTGCAGCGTCTGACTGTGTCCGTCCCAGCTCTGCACGTGACGTATAACCGGTGTCTGCCTGACCTGCGTCTGTCTGTTCGGTGTCCCTCTGACCAATGTCTGTGTCGCTTGTGTCTGCTGGGCGTCTCTCTGACCTGTGTCTGTCTGTTGGGTATCTCTATGACCTTTGCCTGTCTGTTCGGTGTCTCCCTGACTTGTGTCTGTCTGTTTGGTGTATCTCTGACCTGTGCCTGTCTCGCCTGCGTCTGTCTGTTCGGTGTCTCTCTGACCTGTGTCTGTCTGTTGGTTGTCTGTCTCGCCTGTGTCTGTCTGTTCGGTGTCCCTCTGACCAGTGTCTGTGTCGCTTGTGTCTGTTCGGTGCCCTTCTGACCGGTGTCGCTTGTGTCGCTGTGTCGCTTGTGTCTGCTGGGTGTCTCTCTGACCTGTGTCCGTCTGTTGTGTACCTATATGACCTTTGCTTGTCTGTTCGGTGTCTCCCTGACTTGTGTGTCTGTTCGGTGTCTCTCTGACCGGTGTCTGCCTCACCTGTGTTTGCCTGTTCGGTGCCTCTCTGACCTGTGTCTGTCTGTTGGTTGTCTGTCTCGCCTGTGTCTGTCTGTTCGGCGTCTCTCTGACCTGTGCCTGTCCCGCCTGTGTGCGCAGCGCATGAAGAGTTTGGTGCGGAAGCGCTCCGCGCCCGCCGCCCGCCTGCAAAGGGCGCTGTCTGCCAAGTCGCTGCGGCCGCCCTCATCCGAGCGCTCACCGTCGGCCGAGGACGGCGGCGACACGATGCCGCCTCCGGATGTGCCCGACAGCGCGCCCAAGCGCCAGTTCGTCATGGAGACGGCCGTCCAGTTCACCGTGGTGAGTACTGCGACTGGCGGGGTAGTGGGTCCGAGGGGCGGGAGAGGGGGCTCAGATTGCAGGGCTGAAGGGTGGATGGCGTCGCGTTGAAGGCGGCGAGACACACGGGAGGGGAGTGGGGGGGGGGGGGGCGGGGAGAGAGAGAGAGAGAGAGAGAGAGAGAGAGAGAGAGAGAGAGAGAGAGAGAGAGAGAGAGAGAGAGAGAGAGAGAACGGCGCAGCCGTCTGGTCACTCGTCCCGTTCCGGTTTGAACGTCTGGTTTGGAATCGGCGGCTGAACCGTTTGGCGGAAGCCGCCGGCAGAAGTGAGAGCGGTGACCACAAATCAGCGGATCTTACGCGCATGCCAGCCGAAAAACGGGATTCTGTTTCCAGCGCGCTGTCGTAACAAGCTCCAGCTATCTCGTGTGGCCATCACGACGTCGCCGGTCGCACGTCAGCGCCCCGTTGAGCGTCAGACGTCGCGAGGTCGACCCGGACGGCGGCGTCGCGCCGGTCGGGCCGGCCGCCGCCGCCGCCGGCCCGCGTCGCCGCGCTGCGGCCGCACGTCGGCGCGGCACGTAGTCGGCCAGCGGGCCGCGACACACGGCGACGTTTTTGCGCCGCGGACCTGTTTGCGCCGCGCCGGGCCGGCCGGTCGCTGTTGTTACGCTGCCGGCCGGCACACTCGGCCGGATCTGGTGCTCGGTTCGTCCCTGCTCTGCGGCCGTGGACCGGCGAGCGCGTCTGACCGATCTCCGCTGATGGCCGACGAGCACATCACGCGTCGCCGTGGCGGCTGGCTCCGTGTTGACCGGTCGGCGTCTGTCTCTGCCGTGACCTGTCTGCCGGGCGGTGGGTCAGACCACCACTCTCGGCAGCGGCGTGCGGTCGTCAACGGCCCCCGGCGGCACGGCGGCGTCGGGCGCGAGCGGCCCGTCTCGGCGGGCGTGTCGCCACATTTAGCCAGCTCAGTGGAGCGTCCGGCGCCGGTACAGCGGCGGCGACAGCGGCTGAATGGTGGCGGTGACACACTTCGCAGCCGAAATGGAACCTTCTTAAAGCTGCGTTATTGGCTGCCGCCGGCATGGCTTCCGACTTCTTTGGGCTCGCATGACCGAAACAAGTGCTTTCTCTATGCGTCCGCTGTCCTATTTGCTTTGCCCTGTCGCACGTACGGACGTTTTGTCTGTCTATGATTACATGCATTAAGCTGTCTTTCATTTTTAGAGAACACGCTAGTGCCTATTGAAGGCAGTCGTTCGTAGTGTGAAACCTGAGCGATTGCTTTTAATTTAACTCTAATCTTCGAACCCATAATATTTGTAATTTATCAATGTCGTTGTGAACAACACGAGACACTTGTCCAACTGCGGCCACTTAATCTCCTCTTTCGAAACCTGTCTCGTTCGTCGGTCTCGCAATGTTGTGATGCCTTCAACAGCTTGCATTGTGCTCCAAATGGGCACCGGTGCGTGAAATATCGTCGGCAGTATTGTTTTTGCCGTCGTTTGCCGGGCCGGCATTCAAAAACCGCACCCGATATTAAGGAGCGCTGGGACCGGCAAAAACGGTCTCGGCTCGTGCAGGCGCTGGCCGGCGGCGTGTCCGGCGGCACCGGCGCCGGCCGCCGTCTCGTTACCGCACGGGCTGAGGCGGGGCCGAGTGCGGCGGCGTCAGCGGCGTCAGCGGCGTCGGCCGACCCCGGACGCTGTGTGAGCCGGACGCGCCTGCTGACGCTGACGGGAGGCGTCGCCGACCAGCCGGCAGGGGTGTGTGGCGCGCGGCCAACCGCGTGGGACGCGTCATCCATCAGCCGCCGGACGGGAACACACACTCCCGCGCGTCCAGCCCGATCGTGCCGCCGCGTAAAAAGACTTTTGTACCCCGAACCGGCGGGGAGCGACGCCTGGCCGTCCGCTGGTTATGTATGCGCCCAAGTGCACCGTGTCGGACTTTTTCCGAGATTTTTGACTCAATAGCGCCAAGTTCAACGGCCGCCTCGAGCGGCAGGACGGCAGATGCCGTGAGTGGGCTCCCAGCTGCCTGCGGCGCGCTTCGGTCCGGCTCCTCCACAGCTCTCGTCCGACTGCGGGCCGACCGGTACGCCTATCCCGGCACCCGGTACACGTCGTCCAGTGCCTCACATCCGAAAGCTGCCCGAGGTGACTCGCGCAGCGTTCGCCGAACGCGCTGAGGCGCCGCCAGCCGGGCGGCCGTGCCTGACTCACGCCGCGCTTCCGGCGGCGGGGCGGCGGCTGACCCGCGCCGCCCGGCCCGTGACCCGACACCGGCCGAGCCGAGCCGGCGCCGCCGACACCTGACGCCGGCGCGGCGCCTAGCTACGGCCGTTTTTACCGCGGTGCGTCGGGTCCGGCCGGCCGTAAACGGGGGACGTTCATGGCCGACGCGGAGAGGGTCGGTGCGCAGATGGCCGCCGCCCGAGATGGCCGCTTCTGATATTGGAACTGGGTCTCGGGCGTCCTCCAGACGCTGCGTCCGCGGCGCATGGTGCGGCCCACGGCCGCTGGGCACGGCGTGTTTGCTCATGAATATGCTTGACGGCTGAACTCTGTCCAACCTCGACGGGGTCACGACTCGGTGTGGTCGCACGCGCTCAGAAAGTTGAACGCGTCGGCAGGCTAAGGATATGTAGTACTGCATCCCATGGAGATGCTGCTCCGCCCGTTCAACCGACAGTTATGATAGCGTACCTGTCATCGATTTTCTTTTGGCAGCGCTAGCACTTGTTCTCTGAACTGCTACCTTGGTGATCCGGTAGCGTTAGGAAATCGTTGCTGCGCGACTGCATATTGGCCTCATCACAAAGTTGACACGGTCAGACAGGGTGCGCTCACCGCCGCCCGGAGGTACCGGTCCCCGCTACCTGGATGGCCAGGGTGACGGTCCCCTAGATGCGCTACCTGCGCCCCTTGGCTCCGACCCGAACAGTGTCCGACCTCTGCTTTAGCTGGGGGTGGGGGGCTTGCGGCGCCACGGCAGGAGCGTGCCGGGTCACACCGTCGGCTGAACGGACGCCACCAGACCTGCGGCCTCAACGTCGGCGGCGGCGGCGGCGGCGGCGGCGGCGCCACTCGGAAGCGCGACGGCCGGCCGCGCCGCGCAGCACGGTATCCGCCCATCGTGGCCGAGTTCATTGACTGCCCCCGGTCTGGCCATGCTAATTCCGCGTCGAAGATAGATGAGCGGCCCGACGGCGGGCGGCGGCGCGACACCTGTCACTGCGCATGCGCCGATGTGGCGAAGAGGGGCCGCTGGGTCGGCATACCATCGAGCGGCCGCGGCCGGCGTCCAGGGTGTGCCGCTGCCGCGTGCCGTGTGCGCAGGGCTCGCCGCCGCCCAGCGACGCTGATGTCACGGGCGGCAAGGTCGCGAGGCCAGGCCTCGCCTCCTGTCGGCCCCGCGCGTCCCGGCGGCCGACGAAGGCGCGTCAGGTGCCGGCGACAGAATCTGGAGCGGTATGCGTTAATGCACAGAATGGACGCTAAGTAGCCAGACGCCTAAGAGGCTGAGTGGCCGTCCCAGATGCCGGTCAGGTCGGACGGGGGCCGCAAACATCTGCCGGCGACGGACTCTGGCATGTCCGGCCGGCTCCTGCTAACCGGGTGTGACGAGGCGACCGCTATCCATGCAACCGGGTGTGCACCGTTTTTGGTATACGTCGCCCCTCGCGACTTCGCAGCCATTGCAACCCCGCCGGCTGTGGCCTCTGTGGCGATCAGCGTCCGTTGTCGCCGCTGACTGACGGTCGGCAGTTCTGATGTCCAGCCTCAGCCTCAGCCTGACGTCAGGGCAGAGCACCGGTCCAACAGGCGGCGGTTGGTGCAGGCTGGGCGCCTCTCATGGCCCGAGCTGCCTCCTCTCACCCCAGCTCGGCCGTTTTTCTCCGGCGATGGCCGGTTAGGCCTTGTCGGACGGCCTTAAGCGGCCGTTGGGCTTCGCGAGATGAGGTGCACCGCCAAGCCGGCAGCCGAGGCCCGGGTCGCCGAGGCCGGGCGGCTGGCGGGCTGGCACCAGGCCTCGGCCAGTGTCGGACGGGTCAGGTGCATTCGCCGCGCGCACAGGAGGGGTCCTCCGGCCGTGACGGGCTCGATTCGCGCATCCCATGCTCCGCCGAGTGCCGGGCTTCTCGTCAAGGACAAAAACCCCGCAGCCCAGCAAAACCGGCCGAGTGTCGGCGGGAAAAAGGCGGGCCTACGCAAAAAGCGCGCGCCACTCTCCACCGCAAGGTCAAGAGTTCACGGCGCGGCCGGCGGCGCAGAGCGGCGCGCGGGAAGGTGCGACACGCGCCGGGCCGTCCTGGCCCGTCGCCCCTCTGTGACCGTCGCGCCTCAGCCGCGCGGCGAGCTGCCGCGGCCGGCTCCAGAGTTGGCACGGTCGCAGCAAGCCGCTGGGCTCGAGCAGCTGGACGTGTTTCTGTGCCGGGCGGGCGCCGGGGACAGGCACCAGTGGGCCGGACGGGCCGTGTCCTTGGTGCTGTCGTATGGGGACGCGGCCGCCGGGGCCCGGCCGGCTATCTATGCACGGTGTCGCCACGGCGTGCTTATCACGTCCGTAACCAGCCGAGCGCGGCTGATGGCATCGGCGGCCATACGGGTCGGCCGGCCGGCGCCCGCCTTTTGTGGCAGTTCATGTCAGCCGGCGACGGCGCAGGGCTCGGTGCTTTGATGGATCGGCGCCGCTGGCCTGTCGGGAGCGCCGGGCGCCGTCGCCTCGGCCAACGCGCCGGCCGCCGCTCGGAGTCGCCCCGCTGACGCGCTGTCCATCTCGCCGCCGCCGCCGCCGCCGCCGCCGCTGCCCATCTCGCCGCCGCCGCCGCCGCCGCCGCCGCTGGCCAGCGCCGCGCCGACATGCTGGACAGGAGCGGCTCCTTGATCGGGCCCGCAGCGCGCCCCGACGAGCCGGTCGCTCGTAAATCAACGGAGCGCTGCCGACCGACCGCGGCGGGGCGGCAGTCGCATTCCACGTGCACGTTCAACACCGTCTGAGGTCGGGAGGCACCACGCAGCGAACGTTTGAACCAAGCTCGATTTAAAAGCACCGTAAGGCTTATCAACAGGGCCCTGTTGAATCCCATGGGCGTCGGTGTCGGACCGATTCGGCGTGGACAGCAGACAATGGGTGGTCTGAGCGGCGGGATGGCGATGGGAGGGCGGGCCTCATGCATGGCCCCCCGGCGGCACCCAAACAATGGATGATGGACGGCCAGCAGCGGGAGGCCTGCCGAACGCATGGCTACCCCAGCACCCAGAACAATAGCTTTGTCTCTGAGCCCGGCCACTGTTCTGTGCATCGGCGGACCACGTGCAGTGGCGCGGCCGATGCCTCCTCTGCAGCGGACGTGTCATGAGTGCTGAGGTGGCTGGCGCATTGAGCCGCATCTCCTCGTTGCAGGGTCTTCAGTCGCAGGACCGCCACCTCTTCCTCTTCTCGGATATGCTGCTGGTGGCCAAGGCGCGCTCGGGCGGCAACTTCAAGCTGAAGGACAAGGTGCGGCTGTCGGAAATGTGGCTGGCCAGCTGCCTGGACGAGGTTACCGAGGTCACCAAGGATCCCAACACATCATTCGTCATGGGCTGGCCGACCACCAACGTGGTTGCCACCTTCAGGTCAGTCACGATCGCGGTAATTTGCCGCTCCTGTCCCCGCAGCCGTTCCTGTGATCTGGAGGTATTGTATCCTTGCTGGGTTCGTCCTCGTCACCCTCGGGTATTCATGTGACCGCACCGATTTTGTCAACGCAAGTCACATCTCTGATGGAGTCGGTCTGGTCGCGAGCACCGCTGAAGGATGCAAATGGAGCGCCGCGCCGGCCGGTCGTCGCCCGCCGCCCGCCGCCCGCCGCCGGCCGCCCGGCCAAATTGTCCGAAATTGTCGAATGGAAAGCGTGTCGGCTGCGGCTGCGGCTGACTCCCAGGGCGAGCGCGAGCTGATCACCTGAGGCGCCCACCGCCCCGGTGAGGCACGGGAGCTGGACCGGCGCCAGGGGCCAGTGAGTGATGGACCGCCGGCTGGCGAGGGACGGTGCTGGACCGCTGGCTGGGGTCGGACCGCCGAGTGGCGACGCGAGGCCACCGATGCTGCCGGTCGATGCCGTTGTCAATGCAGATCAGCCGTCCGTCTGGGCGGTTTGAATGGCCGGCCGGCGGTGGCGGCGGCTCGGCTGGTTCCGTCGCCAGACCCAGGTGACCCGGGCCAACATCAGCCCGGCGCCCGTGGCTGCTGGCGATGCAGCGGGGAGCGGCGGCAGTGGGGCCGCTCCGGCGGCTGCCGGTGCCATCTGCCGCCCAACGGCTGTCGTCGTGCTCCTCACACGGCGGCCGTGCTGACGGCGGTGGCCGCCGCCGGACGCCCGGCATTGACGCCGAGGTCCGCACCTGCAACCAGGGTCCCCGCCCCAGCTCAGCCAGCTTAGCTGGCGTTCGATTTATGAACGGGCATCCCTTCGGCGGAGCCGAGCGGGGAATAACATCCAAACGTGTAATTACGAGCCGTTTCAAGTACGTGTGCCACACAGCAGGCCGCTGGTAACATTCGATGGCTCGTGCACTGGTAGTTTGGATCGAATCAGTAAATAAAATTCCCAGATTGTACGCTTCAGAAAATGGATGGGAATACCACACAGGCGCACGTGGAAGAGCCCAGGCTAATGCCAGATGTTGTGATTTATTATCTCACATAACAGGCCAGCCGTGCATTCTTTACAAGGGCTGGTATTATACCTGCCCACTGCAGAAAAAAAATCGTGTTTTGCTGTTCGTGATGCCGGCCGACACTGCATCATTGTCAGCATCGGCGCATGAAAAACTGCGCGTTTGATGTGCGCGGCTCCCAGTGCCGCACGCTAGGCGCTGGACGGGCTTCCGGTGCGGTCGGCCGCCGCCGGCAGCTTCACACGGCGCCGCCATCTGTCACCGGCCAAGGGTCACGCCCGGGTCACCGAGGTCACGAGGTCACTGCTGACGCAATCCGGCCGCCTACTTGTTGACATCGACGGCGGCGCAGTCATACAAACAGATTATCCAGCTGGTGTGAGTGGTGTCTCCAGTGGTGCCCGGGTGCTCCGTACCCGCCGTTTAGGTCGGCTCCCTCGGGACTAGCTCCATCTTCCTGGGCTCCCACGGCCCGGCGCCCTGCCAGAGACCGTCTCGGAGATCACCATAATTTGGTGTTGTTCGCGTCACGGGTCTGCAGAAGACAAGCTAGGAGAGAGAGGGTAGGCGGATTTCTTCGAAGACACGGCGTGCAGTGACGCTCTCGTGAGCCTCATCGCTGCTGCATATCGCGAGCCTGGGCTGCGGGCTGCCAAGTCTCGTGGCCGGGTCCCAAATCGTCGCGGAGTTGTCAGCAGCCTTGGAGTGGATTCGATCGAGCGGGTGCTTCAGGCCACGGCCAGTCCACTGCTCCGGTCAGTCGCACAGCACGGCTGCCAGGAGCGCTGAGTCAGCGGGGCGGCGGCCGCGCGCTGGGGCGTCTCCCCTAGGCTGCGGTGGCGTGGGAGACGGGCGACAGCCAGTGATGTCACCGCGCGGCGCTCTCTCGCGGCCGGGTCGGCCCTCGCGTCCGGGCTGAGTCGCGGCCGACCTCGGTCGGAGCATTCTCTCGACCGCGGCGGTGCTGACAACTCCGGGGGCCTGCAGTGCCGCTGCGTGTCGATCGGCATCATCAGCCGGCTCGACTTCCGCTCGACCGCCGGCGAACTGGAGGCGCCCTGGGAAGAGCCGCCCGCGCGGCTGCGCCGGCTTCTCGGCTCGGGTTGGCGCGCCTGTATCGACGCTGCACGCCGGCGGGCGTCGGCGGCGACCCTGGCAGCGGCGGCCGGCCGATCACCGGCCCGGAGAAAGCCATTATCGGCCGGCCGCCGCACGATCCGTCAGATTAGCCGTGTTTATTGGCTTATTTTCCCGCCCGCTTACGGGTCCGCCGCGACCGAGGGCACTTGTGGACCTCTCCCGCGGTGGCATCGGGCGCCGTGTAATTCTCATTTTCCGCCGCCGCCTGCAATTACGGCCATCTGGCGGGTCCAAAGGCAGTCACCAGAGGTACGACCAGCAGGGCCGCGCGGCCGCCCCGCTGCCGATAGCGAAAGGCGGCCGGCGTCGGCTAACGCCGCCCGCCGCCGGCGGCTCACCCCCGTGGGAGAGCGGCGTCGGCCCGCCCTCCGTTTGTAATCGGGCTGATTTCCTGACAAGTGGCCGAGTGAAACGCCGTCCCGACCGCGCGCGTCGCCGACCAGCTTGAACAAACAGGCGCCGCGTTCCCACACGCTGGCCAGAAATGAAAGCCGGCGCGGCGGCCTGCGGTGACGTCACGCCCCCCGTGCGCTGGGCGGGGTCGGGCATGCGTGTGTGCGTGCGTGCGCGCCCTCCGGAGCGGCCCGCTCCCAGGCCTTCTCCTGGCGAGTTGCAGTGTTCAGCCGCAGCTCCGCCGGGGCGACCGCTCTCCGAGTGAGGCTCGCGCGCGCTCGACCGCCCTGGGCACCGTCACTATCGATTACGTCACTGGAGCTGTTGCAGAGCGCTCGCAGCCGCCGACATCGCTTACGTCACGATGCGCACTGGACGGCCAATTATGTCCGATGAAATTTCGGCGTTTCCTCCGAGGCTAACTCGACGGACACTTTCTCCCCTCTGCGCCCGGCTGGCTGGTCTAATCATGACGGGACCCGGTCGGCCCGCCACAACACCCGCACCGCGCCGGCATTACGGCGGCCTCGAAAATTATTGACCCGCGTATCGTTAGGCGAAATAAACCTTGGGCTTAATTGGAGGGGAAAATAATGGTTCCATTGAAATATCTGGGTTCGATGGGTTATTTATTCCCGGCTCTTTTGCCAATTATGCGTCCGGCCAGTCGAGCGTGGGCTACCTACGACCTCTCGACTGTCAGGCCTCATCAGCGGTAATGGCCAGCATCCCGAGTCGAGCCGCGCGTCCGCCGCGGCTGGTGTGCCGAGGCCGGCGGCGGCCCACCGTATGTTTGTGCAGCGGCACGCCGGCCGCGCCGGCCGGTGGGGAGCGTCGCCGGCCGGCCGGCCCGGCGGCGCCGCCTCGCCCTGACGGCTGGACGGGCCGGTGTCCCCGCCGACCGGCGCGGGTCGCCACCCCCTCATTACGCGCCGGCCCGGGACGGACGGGCTCCGGCGCTCGCCGGCCAGAGGCCCTGGTCACCGCCGCTCCGGACACGTAGCGAAGGGTTGCGCGACAGCAGAACAGCCGGCGGCGAAGCGGTCCGTGATCTCGCCGGCAGTCAGTGATCAACGGTCGGCGCGGCCTCGCCGGTGTCACCTTGCTGCCGCGTCCCTCAGAGGGTCGGTTGCGGCCGGCCGCTGCCCCGGCCGACCGTTGGCCATTCGAATCTTGCCTTGGAAGCCGCTGCCGGCCGGCAGCTGTGCTGACGGGCGCGGCTGATGGATCTGGCCGGCGGCCTGTGGCTCCTGCGTCGGCCGATCGCCGGGTTCTCGTCGAGTTCTCGCCGCACCCTTGACCGTAACCGTGCCGAGCTCAGCCGTGCCAGCGGTGCCGCGCACATCTCCCCGCCGTGGACACGACGGGCCCCCAGGTAGCGTCGCGCCGGGGACAGCGCCGCCATCACGTCAGCGGCGCCGCTGCAGCCCGATCACCCGTTGTTTATCGCGCGTCAGAGAGGAGAGTCTATGCAGATGTGCTGTGTGTCGACGCCTCGCCTGAGTCGTTCGTCAGCGCTATTGACGGCCGGCCGGCGTCTCGCGAGTGTGCAGGGCGTCGTCGTTTTCCCGAGCGTTGATTGGCCACGCTGCGTCCTCCCGAGCGGTGATTGGCCACGCTGCCGTCATCCCGAGCTGTGATTGGTCACGCTGACGGATGTGTCTGCTCGTTGCAGCTGCCCGTCAACGCGTGATCTGTGGTACAACAAGCTGAACCAGATGATCACGGACGAGCGTGAGAACGAGGCCAAGGCGATCAACATCCAAGTGGTCTACTACGACCAGGTCAACAATATCGACTTTGTGAGTGCGCATCGCCTGGTGTCGGGTGCCGCAAATCGTGGTCCACGGCGTGGCGTTACTGAAGTGGCTCGACGTCGCAGTCTTGGTGATAGCTTCGCGGTGCGTTTGTGTTGCCATCGCTGGTAATCCTCATTCAGTGCAGACGACACCAGATGTATGTAACCAAGCACCCCTGATATGCGCTAACGAGGACGACATGGCTACTGCACGCGCTCACATGTTCTGTTGTCCGGTTGCTGCGGCGCTTGTCGCCCTCTGCGATGCGCCGTCACGGCGCGTGTGACACCTTGCACCCTGCCTTGCCAGTGTAAGACGCTGAGCGTAGGCTCCTCGCTGGCGGCGCGCGACTGCGTGCGCTCCTCGCTCACCAACCTGGAGATGACGGGCGCCAGCGCGGCCGACTACCGGCTCTGGGTGCGCACCGGACTCGAGGACGCGCCCTACCCGCTCATCGGCCACGAGCTGCCGTTCGCCATCAAGATGAACTTTGTGCGCGAGTTCCTTTCGGAGGACGGAGTCGAGATGGACCACTGCAACAACATCTACAACACCGACCCCAGCCTCAAGTGCCAGTTCATCTTGCGGTGAGTGCAGTTGAGAGGTGGACGTTGTGACCGTGGTCAGGCGGCCGGCGGCGGTCCCAGACCCCAGTCGTGGTCAGGCGACCGGCGACGGTCCTAGACCCCAGCCGTGGTCTGGCGACCGGCGACGGTCCTAGACCCCGTCCGTGGTCTGGCGACCGGCGGCGGTCCTAGACCCCGTCCGTGGTCAGGCGACCGGCGGCGGTCCTAGACCCCGTCCGTAGTCAGGCGACCGGCGGCGGTCCTAGACCCCAGCCGTGGTGTGGCGACCGGCGACGGTCCTAGACCCTGTCCGTGGTCAGGCGGCCGGCGGCGGTCCCAGACCCCGTCCGTGGTCTGGCGACCGGCGACGGTCCCAGACCCCAGCCGTGGTCTGGCGACCGGCGACGGTCCTAGACCCCGTCCGTGGTCAGGCGGCCGGCTGCGGCCCCGGAGCCGCGCGGGCCGCCGGGGTGTGTCACACTCCAGTGATTGGGAGGGGGCATGTCTCCGGCGGCTGGCGACCGTCCAGCGCCGTTGCGCCGGCCATCGGCGGCCGAGCAGCGGCGACGGGATCTCAGCAGCGATGGGATCTCAGCAGCGATGGGTTCTCAGCAGCGACCGGGTCGCTGAGGGCGGCGCGCGCACCGCGCCTGACGCGACGCCTCCTCTCGTTCCACAGCCATGCCCGCAAGAACTGCCTGACGCCGTCACCCGACGCCGCCAAGAAGAAGAAGGCGCTGAAGAAGTCGCCGATCCGCATCCACAAGGTGTTCCGGCGCACCAACAGCAAGTCGGACAGCATCGACAGCGCCATCAGCACGTGCAGCTCGGGTCTGCTGTTCGGCCAGCCCCTGGCCCGGCTCTGCGAGAACGAGGCCATGCCCAAGCCTATCATGGTGAGGAGCCCCGACGGTGCCCAGGGCCGGCGTACCGTAGTTGACCAGGCGATTCTAAATGTCGAGCATGCCTTTCACTTGGGATGCCTTGCTCAGGTTATCAGGTTCAGAGTGAATTCTGGGATTGGCGTTGGCTTAGACGATTTGATCTGAATGCTATGCACTTTTGCGCTAGGCATTCAACTATGGTATTGGTGTAACCTGGTGTTTGAACTACTGTCGTGTTTTCCGTGCATGTCGGATATATTTTGACCACCTCTGTTACCCAAGTGCTGACCTATTCTGGAGGCTGGCCCATGCGGGACAAACCCTGACCGCACAGTCGCACTTCCGTACACCTGTGCGGCGCTTGATGTGAACGAGACCCGGTGTTCCGTGTTACAGGACATACTCGTTCAGCTGTTCATGAAGGGACCGTTCACGGTCGGCATTTTCCGCAAGTCCGCCAACGCCCGTGTCGTGAAGGAAATGCGGGAAAAACTGGACAGCGAGGTTGACGTGAGTACCGGCCGACCATTGTTTTTGCGCGAACAACGGGACGGTGCAGGGCTGATGGCGCTGCTCGCTGCCTGCGCCGCCGACGAGCACTGGCCCACCGGGCGCGCCTGTCCCACAAAGGGCTAGACGATATTACAGCCCGCCTGTGCACTGTCTGGGGCCGCCTCGCACCGCCACCGCCGTGCATCGTTACACGCTGGGGCCCAGAGAGTTCTGCACGGTCCTCAGCACGGCCGTCTGTCCTGCAGGTGAACATGGAGTCCGTCAACATCTACGTGCTGGCGGCGCTGCTGAAGGACTTTGTGCGCTCGCTGCCCGATGCGCTGCTCGGCTCCGACCTGTACGACGAGTGGCGGGAGGTGCCCGAGATCGAGAACGAGCAGGAGAAGATCGTCCGGGTCAGAGAGTAAGTCACTCCACGGCCGTTCTTGCGGGCACCGACACATGTTGACAGCTTAGCATCCTCAAGTTCAATAGCCAGGGTAGGATATGATGGTTTTCTTTCTGTCCCCTTCTCTGATCTCACATGACGTGGTGGGTCGTGTGATCGGACGACGCGCGGTGTCGTGCGCATTATCGGACTTTGCCGCCCAAGCTCGCGTCTGTTTCCATGCCTGTCTGTGTGCTCCTGCTCGGCAGTGGCGGCCGACTGAGGCCCGTGTGCTACCGTCGGCAGTGGCGGCCGACTGAGGCCCGTGTGCTACCGTCGGCGGTAGCGGCCGACTGAGGCCCGTGTGCTACCGTCGGCGGTGGCGGCCGACTGAGGCCCGTGTGCTACCGTCAGCGGTAGCGGCCGACTGAGGCCCGTGTGCTACCGTCAGCGGTAGCGGCCGACTGAGGCCCGTGTGCTACCGTCGGCAGTGGCGGCCGGCTGAGGCTTGTGTGCTACCGTCGGCAGTGGCGGCCGACGGGCCCGTGTGCCGTGCGTGACGCCAGTGCGCTGTCCACAGACTGTGCGCCCGCCTGCCGCCGGCCAACGTCAACCTGCTCAGTCACCTTCTGTGCGTGCTGCACCACATCGCACGGCGCAGCCACCACAACCTCATGTCGGCGGCCAACGTGGCCGTGTGCGTGGGCCCCTCGCTGCTGGCGCCGGCGAACCCGGCCCAGGTGCTCACCTCGGACAATGCCAAGCTGCTGCCCAGCGTGGTGGAGTTTCTCATCGACAAGTGCAGCGCCATCTTCGGTCCCCAGTGTCTGACGCAGTTCGGGCCGCCGCCGGAGCGCGAGGTCCGCACGGACAGCGGCGCCGAGGAGTCGGACAGCCTACACAGCTGTGAGTGGCGGCCAAGTTATGGGGTGCCCAGCTTCTCTGGCATATTATTGGATAAGGCTTTGTGTGATCATCGGATGTGTTTGTTTTTTGCCTGCGAATGTGTAGTTCTGAAACTGCTCGTTCTGCGAAACCGAAATAGTTTTATGTTGCTGCATGCCATGGGTTTTCATCTCTTTTTTTGCGAAACGTGGCATTCCCTTTTTATAAAATGTGAAGCGTGTATGAAACTTCGGTTGTGTATTGTGTCACAGATTTTCTGACATCACTCGTGTGTGCCGCGCCGCGCCGTGTGCCTGACTCGGCCTGTCCGTCCCGCAGCGGGCGGCGGTGTGCGCCGGGACGACTCGTCCATCGACAGTCTGGAGCGCGAGCTGCTCGGCGAGAACGAGCCGCTGCCGCGCAAGGACAAGATGTCGGTGACGAACCTGAGCCGCGACTCGGGCCTCACGCTCTCCGACACGCAGCTGTACGCGCCCGACGACGAGGAGTCGGAGAGCACCTCGTCCGGCCACAGCGGCGGGAAGAGCGTCTACTCGAGCGGGCGCGGCTCGGACGCCGGCTACCGGCACTACCCGGCGCCGGCCAACCCCAGCGCCATCTACGCGGCTGTCTGCCGCCGCCAGCTGGCGCCGACTCACTCGTCGCCGGCGGCCGCCGAGTACGGCCGCGCCTACAGCCCGGCCGAGGGCGTGTACGCGCGGCCACCGGTCCGTCACACCAATTCGCACTTCAAGCGGCAGGACTGGACGCGCCAGCACCACCCGCTGCGCCGCACCGGCCGGCCGGCTACCGAAGGTCGCGCGCCGATGCGGCGCAGCGCCTCCGAGGAGAGCCTGCTCAACAGCTACGGCGCGTTCGGCCGCGGCTCGCCGGCGCCGCGACGCGCCAGCCCGGCGGCGCCGGCGGCGCGCGGCAGCCTCTCGCCGCCAATGGTGCGCTCCAAGTCGGCGCATCACATCGAGGAGCGGCGCGAGGCGGGCCCGGCGCCCGCGGCGCACGCGCCGGCCGAGCCGCCGCGGGACTGGCAGCGCAGCCGCTCGACGCCTCACATCGACGAGGTGGACCGCTCGTACGACTCGTCGACGCTCTCGGACGACGACTCGACGCCGCACGTGTCGCGCTCCAACTCGCGTAGCAAGGACTGCGCGCTGGCCAACGACCTCTGGGAGCGCACGTATGGCACGCTGGACAGTCGCTCGGACAGCGGTTCGCACGCGTCGCGCCACAGCAGCTTCAAGTCGTCGCGCACGGGCAGCTTCAGCACGGTGCGCAGCACGGGCACCGTGCGCTCGCTGGAGACTGGCACGCCGCCCAGCTACGACGTGGCGCTCAGCCGACGCCAGTGGTACCAGAAGTCGCCGGGTGGTAGCGGGGTGGGCGGTGCAGCTCGCGCTCCGGCGCACGGCGTGCCCGAGCAGGTCATCCGCGAGCAGACGATCCTCTCCAGCCGCGCCAAGCAGCTGTACGAGGAGAGCCTGCGCATCTACGCGCAGCAGACGGCCGGGCCAGACATGGTGCACGCGTCGCCGGTGCGCGCTGTGGCGGCCGAGGATGCGCCACCGCCGCCGCCGCCGCTGCCGCCCAAGACCGAGGCGCCGCCGCTGCCGCCCAAGCAGAAGACGCCCCTCAAGCGTGTGAGCGGGCCGGCGCCTGGCGGCGGACGCCTCAAGCAGCTGCCGCCGGTGCACGTGAACGTGTCGGAGTCGGCGCCGCGGCGGCCGGCCGGTGCCGAGCAGCCGCCGGCGCTGCCACCCAAGGAGCGCACCGTCATCCAGATTGGCGCCGAGCCGCCGCCGGCGCGGCCGCAGCGACCAAAGCGCAAGGTGTCGAAGCGCGAGGTGGAGACGCAGACGGAGACGGAGGAGGGCGGCGAGGAGGCGTGGCCGGCGCGGCCGCCGCACGTCACGCTGGTGGAGATCGAGACGCCGGCGGCCGGCGGCGTTCCGGCGCCGGTGGGACCGAGCGAGCGGCGCGGCCGCAACCGGCGCCGCGACCGGCAGGCGCTGCGGTCGCGCTCTCAGCCGTCGGCCGAGCCGGACACGGAGCCGGAGACGGAGCTCGAGTGGGCGCCGGCGCCGGCCGAGCAGGCGGCCGAGCTGCGCGGCGAGATCAACTGGTCGGTGTCGCGGCTGCGCGCCATGTTCAGCGCCGACGGCCAGCCGCCGCCGTACCGGCACCCGCCGCTGCACCGGGCCGGCGCGCCGGCGCCCGGCTCGCCGGGCGAGGTGTATGCACAGCTGCCGGCGCCGCGGCCGGCGCCCGCCGGGCACAGACGCTCAGACTCGGCCGGCAGCTCCAACTACGGCGAGGAGTCGTACGTGTGACGCCGCAGCGCCGCGCGCGCGCACCCACCCCACGAATCTAAGTCAGCCGCGAGTGCGTGGTGTCGGCCGCCCTCCCCCCCCCCCCTCCCCGTGCCCGCATCATCATGCCCTACCTCACCGAGTGACTGCTGCCGCGCCGCACAATCAAACCGCGTGTACATAGTTGCGTATGAATACTCTCCCATTCCATTAATGGTGCTCAAACTGGAGTGGGGCTAGGCCCTGCCCGCAGACGCGGCCCCGGTCGACAGTATTTCGCACTGGGATCTCGCGCGAGGGAAGCCCACTGGTGTATACAGAGCAATATATTTAGACTGATATGTGTGAAATGTTATGCGACAAACCTAGATTAGAATGGTGCGCCCTTTGTGTGGGCGCATCCGCTACTATGCCCATTGAAGTTAATATGTTATTTTAGGTATAACTTGTTTGCATGATTGTGTCACACGATTACAATACAGAATGAGACGGTGGAGTTGTTTCACCACTGACTTCTGGCATGACCGCATCGGGCGCCGAACCATGCCTGGGGGGCGTGCTAGCCTAAAAGCTGCCTGCGTATGTATAAATCGTGCTTCAAAGAAATTCGAAGCCTCCAACAATTGCGAACATTGCCTCGCTTCGTGGCAATTTGGGCTGTCTGATATCTGACGCAGCCATATGACCAGCGTAGTCGGTGTGACCCAAAGCCCAAATCATCACTATGATGTTTGGCGCAATTAGAGTGGGCTACCATCTAATCACATTTATTAACCATTTCCGACGTCGTGGTTCAGAAGACCATGAGGTTTGACCTGGCGCGTTCTACCAACGCTGTAAACTGGGCGGAGACTGAAAAACGGCCCGACCGTTATCTGAGTGTGCTGCTCTTATT
>NW_023596746.1:2663764-2686509 GCF_011947565.3 Pollicipes pollicipes
TTCGGGGATTTTTGGAGTTACCATACGATGGATATTTGACGTCCCTGTGCTCCCCTTAGCAAGGCCCTCGCTACGCCCCTGCCTACACACAAAAGCAGATAAAGTCGTCTTCGTTAAATTACGTGCAATTACATGTTCGTTAGACCAGTTCATACCTAAGGCAGGCAGCTTCCCGAAGACTTTTTTCTGTGGTGGTTTCGGTTTAAGGGAAGATAATTCGGAAAAAGGATGCTGTTGCACGTATCCAACATGTTTTACACACCAATAAGTAGCAATGCTGATCCAGAAATATGCATCAGAGCAGCCACACGATCAGTTCGCGGTCAGTCATGCGGGAGACAGCCGGGCCTGGGCAGTGGCCGCCGACGGCGGACGAGAGCAGGGCTCAGATATATATCGTATAAGACTATATGGTATAACTATATATAGTATAACACTATATATATATATATATGTATATATGAGATAAAAACAACAACAATCTCAACCTTGTTAAACTTTTTTCGCTACAGTTTCTCGTTTCCTTGCGCAAGTCCTTTGTTCTGACTTAGCAAATAAATAAGGCGTACGTACAAAAATAACAATTGTTACGTAATTCAGAGCTAAAATTACATGAAAATAGATAACTCGCCTTAGGTTCAGCTATTTCCTCCACTTTACGTGTGGACAACCTTTTCCGAATACACAACTGGTTACATAACACTAAAAAGCATACGCTCAGATGACTATAATATCGTGTGGTCGAGTTTGTTTGAGCTATGGGCTGTGCTCTATGCACCCAGTCGAAGTTCGTACTAAAATGACATTTTTGCCACGGTTTATATAGATACGGTTGCGCCATCAACGCCAGCTGCTGGATCCCGATTAATGTGCACACAGCTCAGGCCTGGTAAATATCTCACCATGCCTCGAGCATTTCTGTTACCACGCCTTTCTCAGTATATCAAATATTGGTAAAATGCTCCTGAAAGTGAACAAGCCAATGACAGTATAAAAAGTCACCCTCATGACATAGTCATCTCACAGTTGCCCGTGCCATCACGTATGGAGCAGACAAGATTGTATCGCTGCTCCCCTCACATGCGTTCCAGGTCTCGTCATTATTTAGTTGCCTCGCTTATCAGCCCGTTGCCCGTTGCTAATCAGAGCACTTTGGCCTTAACAGCACGTTATGCTGAAGGCCCCAGCGGAAGAACAGCTTCAAAACTGCCTATCAAGCTCATATCCAGACAGCAAGATGAATGAGGATAAATCAGCGAGAAACAGCGGTAGATTTGTTAACGATAATGTATGCTAACCTTGCTAGCGCCACCGCAGTCCTCTGAGATGACCTCGAAGAGCGTGGCTGTTCTCAGCTTTGCTCCTAGCAACAGTGTTTGCGTCGGCCATCTTATCAGGCAACAGTGGCGTTACTTGCGGGCAATAATTTAACGCATTCGACTGGTAATTCATGCATCATTCATATCATATGTGTGCAGCATGAGCCGTCGGGGGCATCACGTGTCCTTTGCACATGACGAGTGCATGCGACATAATATGTTGGGTTCAGGTATGTTGAAAGGCCTTAGATGGTTGGAATGACAAGTTTAATACGCAATGCACAGATGCATAATGGAAACGCAGATGGTGCGTTGACGACACGTGCTAATATGCAAAACACTGATTTACTGGCTCAGCAAGTCATTGCTGTATGTGTTGCCATCCAGCTTTTAAGTACCGTCATTTTGGTAGCCTCTTGTAAGGTCAAAAAGAGCTAGAAATTTTGCATATTTATGCTAACAACAACTTGAAGCTTTGAAACAAGCCTTACGTCAAGCCTGAATCCATGTTAAGATGTATTTTTGTACTGACTTGGCATAATCTAAATGAGTGCTTTAAATCCTGTCCAATCGAAATGACATGTCACTCCGGACCACAAAATGTCATATTCACTCTCAGTTGCAGCTGGAAATGTCCTTTCGGAGCGTAACGCAGCTCAGCTCACGCACTAAGAGAGCTGACGGAGACAAAGTGGTCATTTAGCCTATCAGCCCACCGGTAACTGCTCTCCATTAGCTGTTAAGCCATCCCCTCGCCAATAATTTGAGTGATGCAAGGAGTTGCCTAATATCTTCCACGTAGGACAGGAAAAGGAGGCGCTTGCCCGCACTGAGTGGCCTTCCATCCTGCAGCTTCGGTTGGTCTTTACTTGGTTCTCTTCACTGATCCTCTTCCAGTCCATTCGCAACTGGGTGACAGCCGAAGGCGTCTCCGTCGGTCAGGCGGAGTGCCAGTCAGCAAACTCGCGTCCGCAGTGCTGTTCATCTGAACAGAACAGTTCATCCTGAACTTCCTGCAATCGTAGTAGTCACATTAGTCAAGCGTTTCCACAGCGATCGCAAAAGGGTGTTTTTGGAGGTGTTTTTGTTCGTCATCATATCCAATCTGCTCTCACGTTCGAGGATGTGGTCCCATGGAACCCAATCATATTGTACCTCAAACGTGAAATACCGAATGGACGCATCATTATGCAACAGCACGTGCCTAGAGAAGCAAGCTATGCTATTTTGAAAACCCGGACGATGAACCATGGGTTTAGCTTCGGCCTGTTCTATTTTCGCGCATTTCAAACTTGGCTACAAGTTAGGCCCCTGACTTACAAAAGTCCTCAGTTGCAAATTGTGTTCAGGGCTTGTAATCATATCAAAGGAATTCTTTTCCAGCGACAATTATTTTTAGGCATGTTTCGTACCACATGGAGCAACCGGATCCGCTTACCATTTATGTCAAAGACACAAATAAGGGCCCTTGCTTTCGGAGCATGCAACGGTGTATCGTTAAATGTCATGTTCATTGCCATTGTCATACCAATGGTACAGCCATCGCAGGTAGTTATCCTTAACAATTTTCTGTAGAGCTGTTATCTTGTGTTCGCGCTTGAGTGAGGGAGGGGTGTGTTAAAATGATGCACCGGGACGCTTCCACACCTCTACAGTTTTGGTGAGTGTTGAAATGCATTCGACAACGTAGAGACAATTAAAAGTTGAGGTAACTGGTCAAAATAAGTCTGGTCAAAATAATGAAATAAATAAGAGCAGATACAGATATCAATAGCAGGCGGCGTATGTAGTATTCAATCCGCGCACGCTTAATAGTTTAATGGCTATATCCCGCTCTTGTGGCATTTATGCTTCAAAAATATGAAGGCCAAGGGTCGCAGTAACTAGTCAGAAGTATCTGAGTAAGAGTTAATTCAGGCGGGCTGCGGATGGTGGGTGTAGCATTAATGTTCCTTGGGGGGGGGGGGGGGGGGGGGGGGTGCAGCTGCGTCCTCAAGATTGGACCTACAGTATTGCGCCAAAATAAACCCTAAAATGGCATTGACGTCCTGATTTTTTTGAAATATTTGCCTCTGCTACTAATGTCAAACCCCGGTTAGTGATCCCGAGAAGAAACCCCGAGATACGAATCGAGATCGCATGGATGAAGGATCTTTAGGGATTCTTACTCAGTAGGCAGACTTAGCAACAGTGCACGTGGTGCCAGTTTGTAATTTAATCTAAAAGCTTCAATTTTTCACATGTAATGTTTCGAAATCCACGCTTTCACGCAAAGCCTTTCGCTTTGACCTCGGTGGGCAAGGCATGGATGTCTTCCGTGCGATCTCCAGTTTTGAGATTCGACTGAAAGCATTAGCACCGGTTTTCTGTCTGTGTGATCACAGTAGGTATGTCGTCAGCAGCCGGACGTTGTTTGGTTCCACGTCGCCCGCGCTCCATTTAGTGTGGCGGCTGCGACGGCTGGCGAGACAAAAGTGGCCTTGCGCTGGCTGTGCCGAGACCGCCGCCCGCTCCAGAATCGGTTTCCGACCGCCACGCTGCCGCTGGCGCGCCGCCCGCCGTTGACCGCAATACCGGCGCAGATGCTGCCGGTGACGTCACAGCTGACGTAATATGGCCGCGGCTGTGTAAGACGGTTGGATGAGTCTGCACATACGCGCCCGCTGGTAAAGCCCCTGGACCAATCTTTGCTGACTACTGCCAAAACGGGGGTTTGGGGGTGTGCATTCTTCTGTACGAGAATGCAGTGTAGAACGGGTTGACTTGTCGATGTTTCAAACCAGTGGACGCAAATTGTAGGAAAATGGGCGTAGTTTCAAAAATTGCGCTGGGAGCCGAAAAGTGAAAAGCACACACCCTACCCCCGTCCCCCTCCAACCCACCTCTCACAAATATCCACCAAACGCGTTTCTCCCCGGTTTGGCCCACTTTCTTTTCAAAGTTCGGGGTGAGGGCTAGGGCTCAAGTTGAAGGGGGGGAGGGGGGTTCTGGAGCCTCCCAAATGAATAAGAAACTGCACCCCAAATACACAAACTATGTACGAAGGCAGATCAGGATCCGTTAATGTTTTATTGAGCGTTACCCAAACTGAACCATACTGAATGCTATGCCTATCACTGCCCATCACTGGAGAACTGAGAACCGCATTTTCCCATCCACGTACAGTGAACCCCTTTGAGGGTCCCTTTAATCAGAACGCACTCTTTTCAGAATTCGCAAGGTGTTGTCGTTTATGAGACGAGAGAAAAAGTAGGATATCTCTACAAATAAATGATGCAATAAAACCATACGATGAGTGAATGAACTCGGCGGACTGGATGAGGTATTCTCAAAAGATGGGCTTGATTTTTGACCGCATTTGAAGACCGGCATGGAGTCATTGGAAAAAATCACGAAATTTGTCACCCGTTTTTTTTCTCGAAACGAAGCATGGTTATGCATTTACACCGTTTACCCTGCTATAACACAATTTGCTCTTCTTGAAACAAATTGAATGAACGCTGTATGGAAAGTATCTTGCCATGCCGGAGCGGTGTCTGAATGGTTTGGACCTATAGAAAGCACGCTATTGGAACAATTTGCCTCAAAATTGCAAGAGTTTGACTGATCACACATCTTACTGAAAATTTGATATGTCCATTTGAGGTGTTTGACTGGATAAAATGAGAAAAAATGGGTTATCGGGTCCGTAAGTTGGGAACACTTTCATTGCCCCTGTGCGAGCAAGCTCCTACTAACAGTTATAGAAGGCTGAATGCAAAATTGAGGCTTCTGTACGACGTATTTGTTCCACATGGCACGAACACAAACCATGACAGATGTGAGCTCCTGCGCCTGACGGCCTTACGTGACGGCGCGAGTCGAAGCCATGAAGTCATGCGGTTTTTTCGTCCATATAAAATGAGAGAGAGAGAGAGAGAGAGAGAGAGAGAGAGAGAGAGAGAGAGAGAGAGAGAGAGAGAGAGAGAGAGAGAAGAGAGAGGAGAGAGAGAGAGAGAGAGAAGAGAGAGAGAGAGAGAGAAGAGAGGAGAGAGAGAGAGGAGAGAGAGAGAGAGAGATATATATATATATATATATATATATATATATATATATATATATATATATATATAGGTTGCACACTTAACAGGTTTTTTTAGGGGAGCACACACGTCTCGTAATCAAATTCCGCATGAATTAATATGCGTGTGAGTAAATGTGTGCAGCTAAAAACCTCAAGCAGGTTCAGATAGGCAACGCTATTGAGAACATGCAACATTCTTGTATGTCATGAAACACATTCCGCATGTTTTCAGTGCGCCCAAATAGGGTCTTCAGTGCACCATTGTACGCAAAACATGAGAGACATCCCCATTTTCCCTCCAAGAAAAATAAAAAACGCGATGTCCTTCACGCCTCTGCATTGCGTGCACCAATGTATGATATACTGGGCTGCATAAGGAGCTGCTGTCAATGTTACCGATCTCTCTGGAATGAGCCCCAGAGGATAAAATTCGGGACGACTTCTGTGGTCTGTGTTAAGATCGACTTACATCGCTGCCCGGAGGTGAAAGCAGAGCTGTCGTCAGCTTTAATGGTCATGGGCCATAGTCGCAATCGAATTCGCCGCGAACGAATCAAGCATCCTTCTTAGAATTGAGGCAATACGCGTTAAATACCAAATGCTGTTCTTCGGGCCAAAGCAGAAAAAATCGTGTTCAGACCTCTGCGACTGTCGTTTTTCGGATGAAATCCAATACGCGTTTGATTTTGAACGCGTGCATTGCGCCGAGACAGCCACAGGGTTTTCCTCACGGTGTTAATGTGGGAGCTGACAATAGGATGCAGAGAGACTGAACGGAGGCTCACGAGCGATCTAATTTGAGCCGTGTCCCTGCACTGTCTCAAGGCTTGCGGCAAACCAACGCTAGCAGTCAATCTTGACTGAATTGCCAATACGGCGGACGAACAGTTTGGCGTCCCCGTGGTGCAACGCCGGCAGCCCGCAGGCTCGCTGACGTCACAATTCTGCCCCAGCAAGTACATCGACAGGCTCCGAGGCATCACTTATACAGGCCTGGATTATTGCCACATGAGCAGAAACGAGGCCATCCTTGCGAACTTTGACAGTGCATCATCCGTGCGGGTTCAACCAATATCGGGCAGATAGTGCGTACCAGAAGTTTCTGTTTATCGCTGCCGAGGGCGTTTGTCCGTGCGCTAACATGGTCCACCGGATAACTGGAGGCGAGTGCCACGTCCACACCACGGTACATTGGAGCCCGATCTTGTCCCGTCTGTAAAATGATTTGCACACATCTCACCAAGCAGCAAGGAACACTCACACGCACATCAGTGATAGGTTTTTCGGTACATTCTGACTGTTGTAAGGGACTTAAGGCTGTAGTCCTGTTTAATGGCGTCTGCGAGATGGCATCCAATTGGCTCAGTAATGCAACAATTTTTCAATGTCGAGACTTCTCCACTTTATTATATCAACAACAACTGATGGTTGGTGCCCATAACCAGAAAATTGGAGTTCTGAACCTGTTGAAAAGGAGCGTTGGAACCAACGCGAAGATCGTCGACCTTTTCCCACAGGTTTCACATAGCCTAGCTTGGCCTAACAGTAACGTTGACGCTGACCTAACGCTTACGGGTGATGCGGTCGGTTGCCTTTGGTGGTAGTATAAACAGCCAAGCGACTAACTTGTGCAAATAACGCCTTCTCCTCATTATCATGGGCGTTGTTTGGGGCTTTCTTTGTGCACGGGGTGAACATTTTTTTGCCCAGTCGCGGCTGCTACCGGTCGCTGGACTCTGCGGTCAAATCGGCCAAAGCAGTATCTTAAGTGCAGGTGGATTCCAAAAAGTCTGCAATACTGAATGTTAATCCGAATTTGTCTTGTTCCTTAAGCAACGGCGAAAACCCTTGTGCTGCGCAATCTATTCAGCCGATGTGTTACATGGTGTTACAAACATCAATGTGTTACAACATCTGTAGCTACATCGTGTGTGAGTAAACATGGTCAAAGGGCTTTCATATGATTTACAGCAAAATACAGCATGGATAGGTCTCGGGCGATTAAATATTGTGAGCCTTTTGACTAACCTAACTGAAATGCAGCAAAACATTATTTCTTAGTCCAGGATTAAACCTACAGATTTCAAGGGCTGAGAGTGTTTAATCTACAGGGTTGAACTAATTCCATTTTAGACTATTCCATTTTCATCTAATTTGTTCAAGTTAACCCCTTACATTCAGATTGCCACTTCACACTTAAATGTTCAAGCAATTATCATTCAAATCCGGCGCTGAGCTTTGCTGATCGTGATTGGTATTGACCGACATTGCACCCCGCCTTCCCTTCAAAATCATCTGCCGACATCGCCGACGGGCTCAGCAATTACAACGCTCCCACTGACCTCCGACCAACTAGCTCCAGCGGCGCGCCGGCCGAGCCAGCTGCTCTGACCGCCGGCCGGGTCTCAGTCCGCCTGGTCCGGGGGCGACAGGGACGCTCCGTCGCCCTGCGTGTGGGGGACCGGCGAGCCTGGCAACGGACCGGTGAAAGCGCCCGGGCCCGGCCCACACCACCGGGACAGCGTCGAGCGCAGCCGAGAAGGGCGGCGCGCTATAAAGTCGCCGGTTGGCCGCTGGACGAGCACAGTGTCTGCACAGCACTTCACCAACGCAGCTGACTGGCTTTGGCTCTCGATTCGTTGCCGCAGTAGGTGTCTCTCCGCGATGTCTGCCCTATCGCATGCCCGGTTGACATCTGCTGCCACACTGATGTTGGCATGGATACAGATGTGTCTGTTGATGCGTCTGGGTGCATGTGTACGTGCCGTTGGTGCCTGCGTTCGGTTTAGTTGTACACACTGTTGGTGTAATTAAGCTGCCCTTCCCAACGCCCAGTCCCAGGACATCACACAGTCCAGCCAGAAACCCAGGCTGTGCCAAAGCACGAGCTGCTGTGCGAACGGGTGATGTCCAAGTTCACGATGTCCTCGGAGCTTGGCAGACCAGACTAGAGCGCCCGGATATGGCCTCTTCCGCACATCAGCTACGAGCTGCGGCTCCAGACCGCGGACTCCGGTACGAATCCGAACCCTGAGGTTTCGGATTCAGCTGTTGGCACCCGAGGTGGAGATCGCTGCAAAAAATTGCTTATTCGTGCACCAGTGACCCATGTGCCAGTCGAATGATAATTCGGGATTTGAGAGCGATGCTCAACGTCGCGGAAGCTCAGGCCAGTTCGTCATGCTGGGCAAGCAAACCGGAAGCACCCGCGAGCCCTGAGGAGGTGCCGGTCCGGGGTGCTGGTGTTCTCACACAGCCGGAGGCGGTGGCGTGCCTTGTCATCGGTCGGGTACACGGTCTTTTGCAGACGGTGAAACTCTCGGCCTCTGCCAGATGACCAGTGGCAGATTACTCTGCGTAACGCCCGAAATGAGTGCAGCCCCCTGCACGAATATATATTTCACAGGCATCTAGACAGAAGGTCAAGCGCCAGTGCATTGGTGTTGGTCTTTCATTGCTCTGCGCTGATATGGCCGACCCCCGTTTGTGGCCGATCTTTCAAGCCAGTTTCGGAGAACACTAGTCAACCAAAACTATGAGCCTTTAATCCACAGTCGGCCACATGTTTGTTTTGTTTATGTTGCATGCTATGTTGGGATGTATGCTTATGTGTGTACGCACGTTGTTTTTGTTTTCCCAGCTATGAAGTACGCGTTGCTCCTAAGCGTCCTGGTTGCCTGTGCCGTGGCACAAAAAGACTACAACAGAGGCTACTTCCAGTACGCCAACGTCAAGGGTGCAAAAGAGTACGAGCACGGGTACAACAGAGGCAACCCGCAGCACTTCCGTACTCATCACCAAAGGAACAAGGACCACACCTTCCAAGCCAAGGTAACCCCCTTTCTAGGCCTCTGCGTTTCTTAGTGAGGGCTTGTTATCTGCTATATCCTCCGTCACTGTCCGGCCAGAGCGGCAGTGAGAGGCACTGAACGCCATCGTCGGTTGTATTGTATGTAGTGAGGGCTTGTTATCTGCTATATCCTCCGTCACTGTCCGGCCAGAGCGGCAGTGAGAGGCACTGAACGCCATCGTCGGTTGTATCACCGGGCTATGTTGTATTGCGCCTCAATGTCGAACACCGCGGCGTGACGTGCGTTGCTTGTCCTCTTGCTGCAGCACCTGCTGCTGCCGCTTTTGATGTCGATGTTGAGGTTCATCGCTTTATCGCCATCTGTGTACTGATTTTGTCCTCGTGTTGTGCAGCGAGATCACTGGGCAACATGTGCAGCAAGTCTTAATACCATGGCCTCTGCTCCTGCAGATGACCTGGGGCGACTACGTGGGCGGCCATGGCGAACACTACTTCGAGTACAACCACGGACCTAAGTCAGCGGCTTACGAGAAGCCGGCCCCATATGCGCCCCGGCCTTACCTGCCGTACAAGCCTGCCTACAACTGAATCGTACGCGACTGTCGGAACACCACGTGTCTTTCATACCCGCCGTCCAGTCGCCTGATGGTTGTCATCTTTGAGTGACGTAGCCTGTATGGTGTAACTCCCGTGGCGAGGCCCGGGAGCTAGCCATGGACGTGGATCTGGCCGTTTGTTTGCTTTATTTTGTGCGCGGTTAGGTACATGTTTGTTCTGTTGAACGTCTTAATCCGGCGTGCTCGGTGTTACACATCACATCTAGTCTTCCAGCGCATGTTTGACGTTGGTGTTTTATCGGCTGGAAGCATGTGTGCTGCTTTGTAATAAATAGTGCAGGTACCGACAGATGGTTACACTTTTGCTGATTATTGATGCAAGTAAAACATCAAAAGTGCGATAAGCGCCTGGAAAACAATCTTCACCGCACCGACTTCCGCAGTGATGAACTCAAGTGTTTTGCTCTCCATTGCTGCTATTAATAGAGTTCACAATGGCAACAAAACTGAGATGCCATATCTCTGCTCAACTAATGCATTAAGTTATATACAATGCCGTTCCAGGAGCGAAATGCAAGGCTTAAACCAACTGCGCCAATGTCGCAATGTGACATCTGTTGAGAGGTCGGCCAAAACGGGTATACATAGGTGGCGCTATAAGTCAACGTTATCGGACCGGGGTTTACAAATCTCGGGGTGACTTCAAAAATGGCAACGTAGCTCAGCCCCTATGCGGAGCTCAGCCGACAAATGTTCACCTGGACTACTCACCGCTACCCATCGCTTATGTTGAAGGCTTAATACTTAATATACATAGCTTAACACACAAAGTCACCGCTAGTGCTTACTCGCACCTGCAACGCGCAGCTCCCCACCGTTTGCCTTGTGAAACGTGGAGGCACACATTTCCTAAATCTATTGAAAACCAAATGTCACAATAAACAGAAAATCCCCTCGCAATCATGAAGTGGGGAGGTCTTGGACAGCTGTTACACGCGGGTGCTTGTTGGAGCATCCTCAAACATTTTCATCTCCAGCCGATTTTGACAAATTTAATTCTGACTAAGCCGTTAAGCAATCTCGCTAGGCACTGCTCGTACGCGGGCATCGACCCCCCATTCATGTAACTCGGGCCATGAAACAGGCTATCCAGTGTTGAATTTCTGATTGGCGCTCCTGGATTAGGGAATAAAGACTTCCACGGCCCGGATTGTAAATGCTAGAAATCGGAGTTTTGGGCTTCATGGAGAATTCTCAAATTTCATTTCAGACACTGCAGTTATAGACAAAGGCCATAGCTGTGATGTGCAACAACGTGAAAATCTCAACTCAAAGTAACGTAGGATGTGACTTTAAAAGTAGTATACAAATGATCGCAAAATGGTAAGGAGTGATTTTTTATGAATGAATTAAACCCTGTAAGAGCTATTTCTCTAACACGTATATTGCCCCAGCGCGTCGTGAGATAGTGCATGGGATCTGTTTTGTACCATTTATGGTCGTAATGGAGTCGATGACCAAACGCGTTCTCGTATTTCTCCTTACACGCGACGTCTTAGGTTTGAACCGAACCGATATGCTCACTAGCCTTAAGCCCGCTGCGTCGGACACTCATGTCCACATGAGCCTCCCGAAACAAAAATATTGATGATGATTGTGACCCACTCCACCTCATTTATCTTTGTTTTGAACGGCTTACCGTATATATAGTTATGTTGCAATGATCTCTGCTAGATTTGGGTTCAGGTTTCAATTTAGGGTGTTCCAGTTTTGTCGATGGCAGAAAAGACACTTTTTACCCCTAACTCACACGACCAAATTATCTGCAATAACTTTGGTCACACCACCGAATCATCTGCGAGAACTCTGGTCACATCACCGAATTATCTGCGAGAACTCCGCGTCACACGACCGAATGGTCTGCAATAGCTCTTTATGCGTCGGCCGTGCAGTTCTCTCATTTAAAGTCCGTTACCATGAGAGTATACCAGGACGTCCGAGCACGTGCCGGCAACAGCCACAGCCAACAGCGGCGATCAGAAAGGAAGAGTTTACGAGAGTCATTTTGTGAAAAGTTCTCGCTTCTGAGAGACATGTTTTCATTAGGTGGGCGCTGGAGCAGGGGCGCTTGGAATAGCGCAGCACCAAGCGCTGCAAATGCTGCACAGTTCGGGTAATGTGCTTATCGGAACGCTTCTGCAGGGATTCCACGATTCAGCGCCTTGCAAGGTTGTCTTTGTCTCTGTCACAAGGGGACAGAGACAAAAGACTAGGTTTGCTGGTCACACACTAATAACGTTTTTGAAGAAGTTTGTTTCCCCTTTATTATTGTCTTTAGGTGGTGATCTTGTGCTGCCACGAGATCTCTGTAGTAAAATGTAATTCCGACAAAGAGTCTTTGTCGGAACTACATTTGTGTTTATTTTATCTGCATGCATGATTTTCATTTTCTAGGTTTTTTGTTCAGTCTGAACGTCTTATACCGATAACCTTCTGAGACTGTCGTTTCGCCTAATTCAACACATCATTTTGCCTGCACCTGCCCGGAGAGCCTCCGCGTACCATCCAGTGCTGCCACATAATCTCGAGATACGGCCGTGGAAATCCCCTCACCTCCCGTCAACTGACATTTGCCAGCTCAATCAGTCATCTCTGGAATTTAAACCCCGGTGCCTAATTTTAACCCCGGTGCCACTTGCTAAACTCAGTCGTCCGAATCGCCGGGACACGGCTGCGGGAACCAGCATAAACATAAGTGTACGAGGTACGACACACCCGAACGATACATAATACCCGATCGTAAACTTGAAACGGCAGGGAAACGGACGGTCGGGTGACAAGGAGTTAGTGCAGTTAGTTCCAGCTAGTGAATACAAAAGCTCAATAGGCAATGCTGATCACTTAATTGAGCATCAAACATGAAACAATTATCCGAAAGATGCCATGCTAGGCGTAGTCAGCAGACGCTTGAAACGCCCGATGTGTTTGTTACGGGCTTATGACTAAAATGTATTCAAGTCTGTTTAGAAAAATGGCATCTAAATGTTGGTTAAGAAAATGCCGTTAAACCCCCAAAGCCATTAAGAATAACGACCGAAACACTCAGTCAGATGGCGGTGTAGTAATTTTTACGAAGGCTGCTCGAACCATCGGCACTACGTGAGACCCCCAACTTTGTCTAAAGCGAAGGGTTAAGCTAAAACTTGGTGATCGATCCACGCAATTTGTTCAAGACAGGTCTGTACCTTCGCCTTACATATATAAATGGATTAAGCCCGGATCTTTCTCGGCTCCACAGGACGTCCTGCTGTTTTTGCTCCTTGAACCATGCCTATAGCGTGTAAGTTGTTATTCATGCGTGCCCAAATCTCTGTGCGGTCCACATCGCTGTCTCTGTGGGCAAATATAACAGATACCATGTGCGTAATAGTTAACATTATATGCACACAGAACACACAACACACCAACCCACACATGATAGAGAGAGAGCAGAGAGGGAGAGACGAGAGAGAGAGAGAGAGAGAGAGAGAGAGAGAGAGAGAGATAGAGAGATAGAGAGAGAGAGAGAGCGAGAGAGAGAGAGAGAGAGAGAAGTCAGAGAGATAGAGAGAGATATATCGACAGGCGCATCATATATATATATATATATATATATACTATATATATATATATATATATATATATATAGTAAGGCGCATCATATATATATATATATATATATATATATATATCGACAGGCGCATCATATATATCGAGATATATATATATATATCATATATATAGATATGTATTATATATATATATATATTAATAATATATATATATTATATATATATATATAATATATATATATATATATATGTATATATATTAATATATGATGGCGCTGTCGATATGAACGTATTCAGTCATACTCCAATTTTGAGCTTCAGCATTGCTGTTTCCCAACTGTTAACGTTTATATCCACATCAAAGTTCAAATGTTTTTGACTGCTCTGCTGTCGCTGAGGCACCTCGCGCACGACTATCAGGACCCGGCGACGCACATTCGCGGCCAGCTCCGTGCGGCGTCCTCGAAACTACAGCGATCGTTAGGCCCTCTCCAGACCTTGGGTGTTCTTCACAGATCTTAGGTGCTGCGTAAGTGTCAAGAAGCATCCGGAGGATCTTGGATAAACAGACAGCAGAAGCGTCTGGTTGGGCCATGACATCCGTGGGCGATTCAAGAATACCGATACGCAGAACCTCTGCATCAGATGGCAGGTATACAGAGGCAGACAGCAAGTGACCTCCTGGGCTTATCAGCCATGTTGCACCACACCAAGTTCAAACACAATCCGAGGCGTTACGTATCTGATTCTGGCAAACATCGCTCGAGAAGAGGGTCAGCACACGTCGCTATCAGCACTGACGCTACTTCAGCAGATAGTGGCTGGCAATCGGACCTGATAGCGCGTCGCCCGCTCAGGCCTACCGCACGTCAAGACCTTGTTGGAGATGACAACCTCAATCGAAGCTTGTTTGTTGCGCGCTGGTCAGCGGTTGTTTCGTGCCCGCTGCTGACAGTCGTGTTGCGGTTACCTTTGGCAGCTGACCACGGTCTGCAGCACACGCGTCACCAGGCTGTCATCATCAGCACACGCATCATCATCTGCACAACACACTGTGACAGTGACGATAGCTGACAGGGATCCACCCAGGCGCTTCCATAGCTGACCTGAAGTGGTGAGGCACACTTCGTTGAACACCTGGGAGATCTGGTCTTTTAGCAATTTGGCTCAATACTTCTTTGTTTGTGACCAGCTTTTTGTGTCGGGTTGAAGTCCAGAGAGAAAAAAATGTATGAAACTTTGCACTCCAGTTAAATCCGAATTTCATCAGAGCACGCATTCAGTTCTCATGTCAGTCACAGAGCTTTCAACAGCTTCATCAAGCACAATCTAACTCACGCACCTGTCATCTACGCGCTCCTGCCAAATCTGCTCTTATCTAACTACTTTCAGCCATCTATGGAATGAACATTGTCCAGATGTGATTAAATTTCCCCACAGGACCACGTCAATGCAATATGCACATCATATGAGATTTTCCGGCCCAATGGAGAAGCTGTTTTGTACGCACGCGTAGATACCGCACCGCACCTCCCGACAGGGATCATCGCACGACCTGATTGAAACCAAATGTCGTGAATAACGCTGCAATACGTGCAGCCGATGGTTCAGGCGTTAAAGGTTTCATCATGATCACCCCACACTTTGGCATTCCCTACATATCTTACACGTGCATATATGCCACCACTGTAAGGCATGTTTTGCTTTTCACAGTCCACCCGATCTCGTGGACTTCCCCGTAGACTACCCGCCCTATTTACCTATTATGCGTATTGGCTGAAGTATTATGAATAAGGACAGTTTGCCGTGTTCTGTCGCGCGCAGTCATGCGCGAGTAAAAAGTTAAACTCCGCTTTACAAGTGCTCCGTGCTTGTTTTCGGTCATGGTCTGACATGTTACAGTGAAGTACAAACATGTGTTATGCGCGATGACGGCACACCAATAAAAAGGCTCTGGGAGCAGGCGTGACTAAGCGATCTCATATGCGGTCAAATCGGACCGTCCTTCGGCGGCGATAGAGACGTGGTCGATTACGGCAGTGTTCGCCGACCGATAGAAGAGGCCGTCTCTCGCACGGCGTGCTGCGCTTCAGACCACACGTGGGGTAGGCGCCACAGCAGACATGGACACCATTTGGATAGTGGTGTTATGCTGCTTTGCAGGTGAGAAGCACCGCATTGCCCATGAGCGTGACGCGCGTGGCTTCGCGGACCACGGCTGTAGATGCTTGGCGTTCGACGGGTAATCCGAACTTCCATGTCGTTTTGAAATACGCATCAGTGTACCGTGGGGCTGCCCGAATGTCTTCGAGTACGGAGGTCACAAGCCGGTATGGTCCAGGCTGGATTTGTGAGATCAAGTCATGTGAGACATACAGGCCGCCTGCCGAAGTCGGCCGTGAGGCTTTGGTAGGCCACTCCCTGCTTCTGACAGCGGGTGTTGCATTGAAATGATTATATCACCAGCTATATCGTGTACAACTCTTTGCCGCCTCTATTTTATTTACCTTGCAATAGGTTGATTTAATGGATACATATGTGAAAGGCTACCTACATGAATCGACGTTAGTTTAAGTTCCGTAATCAACGTACGTGTTTTGCTACGATAGCTCGTAGTCGATTGTTAGCCATGTGTTCTATGTCAAATGCACGAATATTGCCCACACGGATAGATGAGGTGACAAACACGGATCAAGATAAGCGTGTTGGGAGAAATATTAACAATTTCCATCAGGCTTTTTATTGATAATAAAGTGGCTGTGACATTCCAGTAAATATCGTAGTAAGAACACGTATGATCAATTGCATGCCAATAATCATACTCTCAACTTAAAAAGGAAGCCAAAATATGTGACGAGCTCTCGGCATCCCACATCCACGGGTTGTAACTTTTTCCTGTTTCTTGAAACATATTTTCAAATGCATGCAGACTTGCCCTTGCTTCAGTGTTACTTGTCACTACAATAAAACAAAATAAAGGAATGGGATGTGTGATAGGAATGAATGGGAAATAAAAGGTTGAATAACAGGAAACATTTCTTCGAAAATATAGCATGGAGGCTGGGGAAAAATATTACACAGAGGTGAGTTATGGACAAATGCAAGAGCCGGGCGCTCAAAGACAAGGTGGACTATGTCCTCAAAGCTGAGATTGGTATAAATATCTACCAAAAAATGGAGAAAAATCCCACTCCAGAGCTAGAAACAAAGACAAAGAAACTCATGAGGCCATCCGGAAAGGCAAGATTGATGGGGGATCCCTCACACCGTCTGCTCCCACAGCACGCTTGAGAAGCTGAACTTTACTGACTACTTATGGCCCTCAGAGCGGGCAGTCCATTGAGACCCATTGTGTCAGCTTGTGGGAGCCCGCTCAATAAGCCTCCTTGGTTTTTGCGATGAATCCTGACGCAAATTCTTTCCTTCATTTCAGCACAACTGCCCAATACGGTGTCCTATCTAGCAAAAGTCAAGAAAACATGTCCCACCAAGCTCCCCGAGGACAACATTCTGTTCTCCCTGGATGCATGCTACCCGTATGAAGGCGTTCCTTTTCAGGAAGCTATTGACACGGTATTAAGCTTACTCGAGGTGGATTTAATGAGATTAACTTATTTGGAACTTAAGCCAACGATATCCACACTCCCTTAACCCCGGCATGTTTAACAGTTATGTACGTTTTAGTTCGGGCTAAGAGACAAATTTCCAGTATTGCCATGGTTAAAAGGGTAGCCTCATTTGTAGCTAAAACACTCATGCATGCGTTTGAGATGACATTTGTGTTAACACGCACTCTGACGGCCGGTTGGATACTTTTGCTCGGGTGGTGTTCAATTCGACCCCCTGAGATCTCAGAAACTAAGAGAGATAGAAATACCAAATTCACAAGGCGTGCTGACCTATACAAGAGCTCATTTTAGTCAAAGTTTGATATTCCTAGGTAATGACCTTCAGGTTTAATAAGGTCAAACAAGTTTAAACTCCTGGTTGGTCTCCAAAGTGTCCCAGAACATAAATACCTGTTCTAAGGAAAGGTCACATACTCATTTAGGGTCGGTGACCTTGTTTGGCCCTTTGAAGGTCATGGTGACCAAAATCACACAAGACTGCCTTGAGTTTTGCATTTGAATAAGCGATTAAGCTTACGTTAGGCTGTTTGTTAATAAGAAATATTAACCTGGTTTATTTCAGGTCAGTGACCTATTCTGACTTTTAAGAAGTCCGTAGAAGAGGTATAGTCTGTTTCTGTTACCAATCAACCCGAAATGAGCATTAGAAACTACCTCATAAGCGAGCCCTGGAGTAATAAAAAATGTTGGTTTCGACCTTGGTCTGACCCTCATACCTGGCCCTAGGTCAATGGAATTTGTTCATCCCTTTGTTATGTTGCCTAAGAAAATATCTTGCAGTTGTGTGGCCTTGTCTAACACCCGGCTGCTGCATTAGATTGAACGATTTCCTAGAGATTGGTTTTGCTAAATTCATGGCCTGACTTGGACTTACTGTTAGTCAGCGACCTCACAAGTTACCTAGAAGTTGTTGACACCAAACGATTCGCTGTTCAATTTTCGAGAACCATACAAAATTTGGCGCGGCATCGCCGCATCGTTCGGAAACCATTTCGGAAAACCTTCGGGGGGGGGGATAAATTTGACCCCCACTTGAGCACGTGGTACAGGCTTTTGTTTGCACCGATGGTAGCTCCAATTATACTCCACTTCAATTCAGTCCATCCCACGAGCACGAAAAGAGCTGTCCTTCATCCACAGATGGCACGTGCAGTTCGGTTATTGTCAGGCATGTCGGCAATTGGCCGTTGCTTCAGGCGCATGGCGGATCTATTCAATAAAAAAAGCTATCCAGAGCACTTAATCGCCGCCATCACTTCTGCATATCCCCAAAACACCTAGAGACACAAATTCAACCAACTGGTGTACATGCGCTTACCATATGCCAATGAAGCGGTAGTTCGGCGGTTAAACGGAGTAACCAGGGGTGGGGGTAGGAGGCTAAAGCATCCATTAGGGTGACTCGGGTCAGTGCGCACATCACGAAACATAACCTGGTGCAGTCAGCCTTAACAAAACTGCTCTGTTCATCACGCCGTTAGAGCTGCCAAACAGGTGCCCGTGGTTTATCTGAAAAACGCATTTCAAAACACGTAGAGTAGATAATCACATGCAGGCTTTGCGAAGCGACAGGGCGAGTCTAGTTTTATGTAGTTAGGGCAGGATACCAGTGGGGCATCGATTCAACGAACAGCTTGAAGGTGCCCACTTACGTATCCTTGGCACACTTTTGTGAGCACGTCTTGCATTGGAATGTTCACACCCTAAATCCCAACTTAAACATTGCCCTTTAGATTAAGCTGCTTTCAACAAACCGTGATTGCGCCGGGACCAAAGTTAATGAATCAACCCAGGTCAGAAGACTGATGCCAACCCTGAACACAAGGATTAGTTCCTGGCCTTTGGTTCTCGTTCGTTATGTAAAACCTGCATGCGGGTTTGTCACCATGGCAATATTTTCCTGTAGTGTCCGCTAGCTGTAATTAAATTTCGAACATTCCTCGTTCTGTTTGTGCGATTGAAGTGCTCTGGATAGCCGTTTTTGTTGGATAAATCCGTCATGCGTCTGAAGCCAAGGTCAAGGGCTGACTTGTCTGACTCCAGTTGAACTACACGTGTCATCCGTGAGTGAGGGACAGCTTCAGCTTCGTGACCTCTTCAGTTGAGAGGTCACGTCCCTTCTTATCAAGGTCAAGTGTTACAACACCATATATCATAAATGAAACCGACTGATATATTTGATTAACTGAAAGATAAATGAACCCGTTGCAGGGATAAGGTTTGCTTTATTACCACACTTCTGAGCATGGTAAAACTATCTTAGAATGTTTACCTACATTCTAAGGATGAATGAAAAGTTTATACATGCCCCGGAGGTTCGCAGAACAGACCGTCTTTCACCATGTCCACCTGTGCCTGGGGGCATCCGCCTGTAAATAGTAGTTTCTGGGTCGAACGTCTGCTCCCATCTTCCTCCAATTACGTTTCTCAGGAATAAGAGAACATGTCCCATTCCCCGCAAAATTCTAGACATCATTTTGAGATGGCAGGATTGGATGGTGATCTCCGCGAACTTCATTGGCGCGGACTTTGTGTAATATCGGTGATTGTACGATAGAGGAGCGGCAAATCTAGAAGGTGTGTGACTAACGAAGTGGAAAGCTTGTGCTCTCGATTGATCCGCGGCACTGAGTGTGTCTCAGCCGCGCCCGTACAGGTCACGCTCCCCCACTCTAACACTGACCGCAAGTTGGCGTGATGGGCAGCCAGCAATGCCTCTCGGCCAGATGTTGACCGGACAACTGTGGCCTTAAAGGGAATGTCCCGCATTTGAAGATATTGAAGGATATGATATGATTAAATGAGCTTGCTCATAAATGTTGCTATTGGTTTAAGTGAGAAAACTGCTCTAGATAACACAGTTTCTCTATTAAATAAACATGCTCCCCAATACATCATTGTTCGTTTGCGTCATCGGAACATGCACAAGATTGATTGCGAGTCAGTTGACGACCGTTATATCTGGAAATCGCGCTCAAAAACGCTTGGTATGAACGCCTTGACAACTTTATTTGTCTCGGCCTTGATCACCGCATGACCAGTGGAATGACAAAATTTGAATGACGTTATGATGGCAGCATAGATACCTGGGTGGACATATCTTTTTAGATATCTCTAAGAAGAAAAATTCTACACATCTTCGCAAGTGTGTAGCACAGAAACTAGAGGATGTTATCTCTCAAGAAGGGCAGGGCTGTAAACTGCAACGAATGATGTTCGAGATGGCGGTTTCAGTTCAAAACCCCATGCAAGTTTGGAACACTCTCTTTACACAACTAAATTAGGAAAGCGAAGGACCCGTGAGGCCAGCTGAATATGCTGGAGACATGAGGAGCAAAAGTGAACTTTGTGGTAAGCGGTACACCAATATCTTGATTCACGCTGACCTCATTGCCCTGTTACACCAAAGTAACGCTTGGGTTGGAGTGGCACACGCATGAAGACCGTAGTAAATGGGTCACATTTTATGTGATTCAGCTTTGCCGCCGCCTGCCCGACCGCGCCTCCAGGCGGTCCTCACCTCGCTGTAGCAGCAGCTCCTCAGGTGCGAGTACAGCCTCGCAGAAATATGCTGATGTGATGGGCATGTATGTCCCTAAATATGCTGTCGTGCGCCTTTGATTCCAAAAAGAAATATGCTACGCTTGGATAGACCTGTTGAGTTGGCAAGCACCGGTGCGGCCGGCGGCGGTTTTTACACCAGCGGCTGGCGCCAGTGGCGCAGTTCACCCGCCAGCCTGTCGGGATATCTCGCTCCCATCTAACAGGCAGTGATCGTTTCAGTCCCGATCGCTCTCTTGCTGTATGCAGTCGTCGACATCGTCAGAATGCCCAAGTCACGGTTCCACACAATCAGAAGTCTCATCTTCGCCTACGCGATGCGAAACATCTTCGTGATACTTGGCCCTGTACTCTGGCGGCGACTCAGGCGAGATGCCCAGCAGTTCATCAAGGTAATTAACAGTTCATAACTTGCTTCGGATTTTGAATCGGTTCTTTTTGTGCGTCATACACTTGTACAGTCAACACGTTAAGTACGTTGATGTGAAATGGACACTGCTAACACGCACTGTCCTTCAACAGCAGCAGACCCGGGCGCTACACTCTTTTCTCCAGCAGTGGCAGATCCGGGGGTCGTACTCCCCTCCTCCTGCAGCGGCGGACTTGGGCGCCGCACTCTCCTCCGGTCGCTACACCCTCCTGCTTCAGCAGCAGCAGGCTCGAGCGACCCGGGGTCCAAGCTTTCTCCCCCAGCAGCTGCAGACCCGGGCGCCGCACACCAGCGGTGGCAGACCCAGGCGCCACACACCAGCGGTGGCAGACCCAGGTGCCGCACACCAGCGGTGGCAGACCCAGGCGCCACACACCAGCGGTGGCAGACCCAGGTGTCACACACCAGCGGTGGCAGACCCAGGCGCCTCACACCAGCGGTGGCAGACCCAGGCGCCGCATGTCCCCTCCAGAAGCCGCAGAATTACCGCGCTGGTTGGTAGCAAGCGATCACTTCTTAGACTCCGCAGGAGAATCACGTTTTCAAAAGGAGATTATCACGAACCGATCCGGTCTAACTGTTTAGCCAGACCTGACACTCGTTGCAAATGACTGCTGGATGTTGGCGACATATAATTCCCAGCGACAGCCTCACAATGACACCACCGTGGGGTAGTTGCTAGCAAAAGGGGCTTTCCTATGATCCACGACACTGGTAACAACCGGTAACAACCGGTAACAACCGGTAACAACGGTAACAACCGGTAACAACCGGTAACAACGGGAACAACCGCCCCTGCAGATGGACTCGCAAAAGGTCTGAAGCAAATTCTTACGGCTTGTCTACCCTTAAAGATACCTCTATCTTCTAAGAAGAACACAGCGTACGCAGACGCGAAATCTTTGTGACATTGCAACAATAGAGACAATCCTCCCGCTTCGGGACCCACCGGGACTGGTGCTTCCACCCTGTAGCACCACCGGGACTGGTGCTTCCGCCCTGTAGCACCACCGGGACTGGTGCTTCCGCCCTGTAACACCACCGGGACTGGTGCTTCCGCCCTGTAGCACCACCGGGACTGGTGCTTCCGCCCTGTAGCATCACCGGGACTGGTGCTTCCGCCCTGTAACACCACCGGGACTGGTGCTTCCGCCCTGTAACACCACCGGGACTGGTGCTTCCGCCCTGTAACACCACCGGGACTGGTGCTTCCGCCCTGTAGCATCACCGGGACTGGTGCTTCCGCCCTGTAGCATCACCGGGACTGCGACCCATGGTGGGTCGAGGGACACGACACCTGGAGCATCACGCCGTCAGCGAGAACTTCAAAACCGCAACATTTGTGTGGCAGAGCTGTTAGCATGTTGTACTTTGTAATAGCCGAGTTAATTGGGAGACAGTTCAAGTAAGTGCTTCACCTCATCATCTGCATCATCACTTCAAACAAAATTCATGGGCTATGAAGCCAGTGACTGTAAAATAGCCACTTGACTTTGACGTCTCTTTATCACACAAGACTGAGCTGAAATGAGAAACTGCGGCTGTGGAGCCAGGCGTAAAATTTGTTTTCAACCACAGCATTAGGGTAGCAGTGAGATAAAAAGCGTTTTCTTTTAAAAAGGGGGAGTAACCCACGTCGCCACACATCCTTTCATGGGGCAGCAGCACCTGCAGAGGCCGTATTAGCGCCTAAAGACCATGACGTAAACAGGGCTCGAACCCGGGCCTCCACGTGGGAGCCGAAAGCGCTGACCACTCGGTGGT
>NW_023596746.1:2687509-2706490 GCF_011947565.3 Pollicipes pollicipes
AAGGGGAGGAACATGCCCATCACCTTTTAGGTCCCGGGATGCTCGAAGGGCCCCTTGGAACTGACAGTCGCGGAGGGTTCGACGATGACGGGAGATTTCGAAGGGACTGAAGCAGGGGCGTAGTTTCGCAAAATGAGTTCAGGGGTGGGTGGACTGAGCTTAAAAAGCTGCCGCACCTTATCCCCGAAATGTGCCGACAAGGTGGTTTCTCCACGGATTTGGCCTACTTTCATCTCAAAGTTCGGCACTGGAAATCAAGTTGGGGTACTGCCCCCGCCCCTTCCTAGGACTAAATAGGAAACCAAACTTGCAGTGGCACCGGCTTCTGTCCGTGCAGGGGAGTAGAAGCGCCCCCTCGGGTCTCAGCTCCGGTACCGGTTGGACACACAAGCTGTTCATTTAAGAGCCTAACAAACCTGCCGGTACGCACTCCCGCTCCCTGTCCCGCCCGCTCCTCTCCCATTACCTGCATTCCCGTAACCAGCCCTCTGACCACTTCTCATTCTCGTTTTATCAGGATCGCCGCACCCCTCGCCCACATCTCGGGTTGATCGGATCGTGGTGGCTGAGGGGCGCGTCGTGCGGGTCAGTCACGATGCGTCCCAACACCTCGCTTCGACCAGGATATCCGAGGGGGCGGGAGGAGGGCTGTAGAGCTTCATACGGGTTTAGAGGCTTGTCACTAGCGCTGCGGCTGGATGCTCCGTGCGGGTCTCCGCTTGGAGTGTTTGGCCGCATGCAACGACTAAGGGCTCAAGGGGCGACGGCGCTGAACCACAGTGAGGACGGAGGAAAACCTCACGTTACACCTGGCCGTGCGGGAGGCGTTGTTTGCCCCGTATATCATCGGGTAGCCCTGGCGGTGGCTACCTCCCGCGGGAGTGTTGAACCATCCCCCAGTTGGGCTACGTGGGGGCTGGGCAGCACCGATGCCAAAACTAAAAAGAACTTGCATGGCTTTTCGCACCAAAAAAAAAAAAAACAACACTCAGACCCCGAAAGGGGGAAGGACCAAGACCATCCCGGAAGCAGCGGAGGGTCTTCCCTCACTTACCGGATCGATTTTTCAGAGCCATGAGAAAAAGCTTTTGTCTCTCTCACCGTTCCAGCGGAAGAACGGCTATGACCGCTTCGGCAAAATTGATCGGTGCGATGAACTGCGAGATGGAAGGATCGAAGTCGAGTTTGCCAGTGGAGTGGAGTGTTTCTAACGCGGTGTTTCCAGTGTCAACGCTTCAGCCACATCAGACCGTGCTGCCGAAACAGACCCGCTTGTGCGAGATGCGTCTCACTTGAGCACACAACGGACGTCTGCGACCCAGAGGGACCCCGCTGTGTAAACTGCAGTAAAAAACAAACCCCGCAAACGACCGTTGATCGCATTTGCCCAGCTTACCTGACAGAAAATGAAGTTATCTCGGTTAAAGCCCCACGAAACACTTCATTTCGCGAGGCTCGGTCGCCCTGCGACAACAGCCATCCACAAACCTCGTACGCGGCGAAGGCCATGATCTCCGCTGCACGCTCGAAGGCGACGGAGCAACTGGCTGCTGCCTGGCTCGTCGCACTTCCGAAGTCCTTCAGCCTCTCAGTGGTATTGGCGAATCAGGTGCCAGACTCCCAGCCGGTGGCCCTCGTGTCGAAACCTCGCCGTCGAAACAGCGAGTTGGGATCGCACCACTGGCCTCTTCGCCCCAGGTGGGTTCACCAGTGTCGGCTAGAGACGGAGGGTGGACGGCGGTCTGGCGGGATGCCCCCCCCCCTCCACGCCCTCCCCGGACGCGGTAATCTACTCTCGCCCTCACAGCTGTCGGTGTGCCACAAGTAAAGCACCCTTGGAAATGCTTGTGCTCGAACATTGCAGACCCTTTAGCGCCACGAGGTGGACAGACGTGCCCGTGATGTCTACCGGGCGATTCTGGCGAAGCAGGAGAGGAAAAGACGGTCATACAATAGCGTACATTTCAAAGACCCGTTTGAACAACGCCTTTGCCTCGCAATCAAAACGGGTTCAAAAATTTGTACTGACATGACCAACACGCGTCTGCCTGACGATACGTATCCTTTCACATTTTTTATCTTTAAAAAGTGGTTTCCACAAACAAGCAAACAAAAAACGACGTGGTTTCCACTACGCGCGCTCACAATTAAACTAGGAGGAAAAATACCGATGCCTGTCGTTGCAGTCTTCCTCGAACCGACCAGCGTTGGCTGCCGCAGCTAACACCACACAGCGGGCAGCTGTCTGGTGTTAGCTGCGCTATAAATGCCAGTTTTTTCCAGCAATGCGCCAGTATGTTTTCTGAAGTATTTCGAGTTTAATTTGTACCGTTCAAGAGCTTTCTGGGATATATATATATATATATATATATATATATATATATATATATATATATCTGTGTGTGTGGTGTGTGCGTGCGTGCGTGCGTGCGTGCGTGCGTGCGTGCGTGCGTGCGTGCGTGCGTGTGTGTGTGTGTGTGTGTGTGTGTGTGTGTGTGTGTATATATATAATCTAGACAGGGTATAAGTGCATTCTCTGTAAACGGGTCCGCTGTGAACGCAACACGGGCAACCATTTCACCACCACGCCGAGTCAGCGTGCTGTAAATGCTAGTCTGTTCCGATTATCAACCTGAAAATTGTCTGGATAATATGCACGGCCTAGACTACCTTCTACAAGTACATAAAGACTTATAATGCATCGGAAAGTGCCTATAAAAGTAAAGCATAGAAATAAATAGCACCCTAGTCACAAGGTAGCCAAATGCATCAAATTATCTTTGCGGGAAGAGGCTTTTCAAAAGCAGAGGCTCTTCGTCAACCAAGTGCCTTCACTCTACCACGAATGGCTGCACCGCTGCGCGTGCCCGGCGGAACGACGCTCTCACGCAGTTCATTCTTAACCGGCGTGCGAGCACAATAGACTTATTTCTAAAAGTTCCTGGGATCGCCGCTTTCGGCACACAGAAGCGGTCGCAGGTGTCACACTGCACATGGCAGACATCACCGTGAGTTTTGCACACCGACTGCCCTTGATTTCAACATCCAAGGCCAATTATGAAGGGCCGTGGCGCGTCTATGGCATGTAGCCGTACAGCGTAAGCAGCGAATGCGAGCGAAGGGGGGGGGGATGGGTGCACATGCAACATGGCATGACTCACCACTGAACACAGCAGTGGCATCATCCGACTGGGCGAGCCGGCTGAGCCGAGCCGCTTCCGTTCATGTCGCGTGCAGATCACATGATTCCGTCCTTGATCGGAACGCAGCCCGCCCGCCTGGGATGGCGGCTCAGGCGGAGAGCCCGCCCGCCTGATCAGATGCGGACACGACAGCGCCTGATCGGCTGCGGACACGACAGCGAGCCCGCCCGGGGCGGCGACTCAGGCGGAGAGCCCACCCGCCTGATCAGCTGCGGACAAGACAGCGAGCTCGCCCGGGGTGGCGGTTCAGGCGGAGAGCCCACCCGCCTGATCAGCTGCGGACACGACAGCGAGCGCGCCTGGGGCGGCGGCCCAGGCGGAGAGCCCGCCTGACCAGCTGCAGACACGACAACATGCCCCCACTGTGCCGACTCATAGCATCCTCCTCTCAGACCCCGACCGTACAGAGGTAGCCCCAGCCCCGTCCTGAGTTCGTAGGGGCGCACACACTCGTGAAAGTGTAGTACTTAGTGTAACAATACATGCTGTGTCGTGTTGTGAGCTCTGACCTGCGAGCGAGGTGAACCAAATGCCTTCACCTTCATACATATATTTACCTTCATGATGATACCTCCACCACCACTTCATACTGCTGGCTTGTGGTAAAGGTGACTCATGTCACCACATCATAGGCCAAACCCTTGTCTACAACCTCCTGGTATTTACCCGGAGCCACCAGATGAGTGTCCTGCACGGATGTATTGCTCCAGACGACCACTGCAGCGCGTACACGTTCGCCGATAAAATGCATACAATCACTACACCATGCCACGCATGGTCTATTTCATAAACGCATGCCGCTGCTATCCGGCGCCGGGCCAGTTCACAGAACCGTGCTCAACCATGTCAACAGCAAGGGGTATGAGGGGCTGGCACGGGCGGGTACCGGAGACATACATAACACGGCAGGAAGCTGACGCAGCGACTCTTAACAAGCACTTCGCGTGCACCCCACGCCAGCTCACCATTCCCCAGCCACACGGCAGCCTGGGACCTCACACTCCTCGCAAACCTTCCTTACAAAAAGACCGGCCTCCGACGCCTTCACGAGCTCAGCCGACAGGACAACCAGCCGCCCCGCTGACAACGCGAAGCGGCGAAGTGGCGGCTACCCGCGGCGCGGCCGCCGGCGCCGGCTGCGCTGGCGCCCAGCCGCAGTCAGCAGCGGCCCGCTCTGCGGCCGGGGCCGGTGACCGAGCCTAACGGCCTGCTCCACTCGGCCACCACCTCCACCCCACCGACCTGCGGTGCGGGGCGACTGAAAGCACTACAGATCGGCCCGGAGGCGCCGCCCGCGCGCGGTTCGCCGCCGGCGGCGCGCCCCGGCCTCTCCCGCCCAGACTAGGAGTGTACTGCCGCGCCGCATTCCAGCGAGCCACCCTGTGTTCGTGCCACCCCAGACGTCCGGTGACCGCGCCACCTATCGGCAGCACGTACAACCACTAGTTACCGTGAGCCCCGGCGCAGCAGCGCACGCTGCCTACGGGCGCGTCCGCTGATCTCCGGCGACCACTGGACAGTTTGTCGGCCAGAGCGCCGCTCACCGCACTTGGCCGAGCACTGGAAGGTTCGTCTACAGCCGCCACAGACTCAGCCGTCAAAACACTAGTCGTTGTAGACCCACCAGTCGCGCTCGTAGCCTTCGTGCACGTGCTCTAGCAGGGCCCTCCGCCGGCCGTCGCAGTATCTGGCCGAACAAGAGCAACGCTGTTGGGCGTGCTTCACAGAACAGACTTGACAGTCACACGACATACACCGTGTAATGTTCCCCAGGACCCCACAATGGGACGAAACAACCCCACGTCCTACAAACTCAACTTGCCAGTTAAATATATGACGGCCACTGGTATCAGCGATATGGCCTCGCGCACGTCACAACTTCGCGAGTTCGAGTTTGAGTTTGTTCATAACTCCAATGACATGGGCGAGCATAATACATGAACACGATATGGCCTCGCGCACGCCACAACTTCGCGAGTTCGAGTTAGAGTTTGTTCATAACTCCAATGACATGGGCGAGCATAATACATGAACACGATATGGACGCGCGCACGCCACAACTTCGCGGGTTCGAGTTTGAGTTTGTCCCTAACTCCAATGACATGGGCGAGCATAAGACATGAACACGTGCAGTTCAATGACATCAGCAGCGCAAACGACGGCGCTTGGCCCCACCTGTCCTTGTCCTGAACTTTCTGTTTGATGTCCACCAGGTTCTCCTGAGTGATGTCGCGCTCCAGATACTCAGACAGCACTTCAGTACACCGCTCCAGGTCCTTCTGGTTCTCCTGCAGTACGCCACCACAAAATAAGCCTCCAGCTTTTTAGGTCGTGCCCCATGAAAGGTGGTACAAAGGCGGCGGCATGGGCCACCAACGCCTACGTCTTACGAGAAGACAACAGGCAACCCGACACGCACTTCGATGATAGGAATGTTTGTAACGAGCTTATCAATAGTTGTCCATTCAGTAGGCAACTGGTGGTTAGATGCCACCGACACGCTTACCTCAAATATGGTTGACTGGTTGTTCTTTCGCAGGTAGTACGCGAAGACGTACGTGTACATAAGCGTCACACGACAGGAACACAGAATGTCCACAGCCTTCTTCAAAAATTGCACCTATGGCGACACAGAACACAAAACCATTGTGTTAATCAGCAGGAAACATGATATCCGAAATTATCGTTCGAAATAAAGTGATAATATTAGCCTACTTAGTACGTTTGGTTCTTATGAGTCCGCAGTTACAGTTGTTTTGAGCATGACCAAGAAACATGAAGTTCACCTGTGCACATACCAGTTTTTTAGTACTTGTTGAGCACATATTACACAAGTCAAGCGGCTAGGTGTGTCAGTGGTATAGTTTCCCATGCGGCTGCTGCCATCCCTGCAAGGGCGTGACTTTAACATGACACACCACATACGTGAAATTATTATTAATTATTATTAATCATATGTGCATCTAGTTTTAGATAAGCTTGGAGTTGTGTTTGACTGTCATGCTTGGTTCATGTCTGAAACTGCTTTAGGATGCCCCCGCTTCGAGGTGTGGTACCACTCCTGCCCAGTTGGTATACAGCCACACACACACAGCAGGTACTCTCCCGACAGTGTGACGCCTGTACCCCAGCTGCCTCCAGTCTGCAGCTGACCTCGATCCAACTCATGTTGTGCTGCTGCATCTCCTCCATCTTCTCCTTGACTGAGGCGTACAGCTTGTTCTCGAACTTGAGGGACTGCATGTGGTTCATGTAGCGGTTGCAGTAGAAGAGGTAGCGATTGAGTACGGCGCGCGATTTCTCCTGGGCGTCGCGGGCCGCCTTGGCCTCGTCCTCGTCGTATCGATTACAGCTGTACCTGTGCGTAGCGTAGAGAATTACACCGGAAACGGGGGTAGTGCCGGTGGCAGCTCTACCCATTTCAGGGGTGGGGTCTACGACTAACCAGCAGCGTACAACAAAACGCTACGCCTCCATAAGCCCACACCTTACACAAAGTCGGGCGCCGATCAGCCCTAACATCTGCAAAACCCGGGTACAAAACACGATACGATTACAAAACAGCAAAAGCATACATGAACAATGCATTTTCAGGCATCAAAGCATTGTAGCATTACTAGGAATGTACACGCGTTATGGGTAGCACCAAACACAGTATTGTGGCGAGTAGTGTGGTATTACTAGAAGCGTATACATCTCATGGGTACCAATAAACGTATTACATAATATCGCACGACAGTCCCGCTAAATGTGCCTAAATGTATGGTAGCATATCCGAGACATTCAAGATTCCTGACAGAGCAAACGGCGAAAGCGGCACCAAACATCCTTTTTTCAGTTGCACCGATGAACGTAAACTCAGGCGGGGCACCAAGTTCCGGCGCGCGGGCTCAAGATGGCCGAGATACTGGTCAGAACTGGACCGTTCTAACTAGGGACGCGAGCAGCCCAACAAGACGGGAGGCCCACCCCAGCAGAGGTCGTCACTGACCAGGAGGAGCCGTGCGGCTCCCAAGAGCCCAGGCACACCCAGCAGAAGTCGGCGCGACAGCTCTGGTTCTTGCACACCATGTGGTTGCACCCGCCGTCCTTCTCGATTGTCACACTGCACTTTGGACACTCCTGCAAGGCACACGCGCCATGGCGTCACACGATCCGCATGACGAGGCCGGTCCGCTTTGGACCGACCGGCTCGGCCGACGAGGACCAGCAATACTCTTCAGTGCAAGCTGGGCCCGACTCGCTCCCAGGGCAGCCTCCACAGGACTTCGGACAATGGCTATCAATCCAGCAGACACAGTATGGCCAATTCAACAAAAGCATCTGTTTTCAAAAGGCACAAAGCGGCAGCGGCAGTTTACTGCATGATCCCTGTTTACAATCCCCTCTAACTCACAGTCAAACCCCACAATCACATCAGATCTCGACCCAACCAGCGGAAGTCCACTGTCCAACCCACAGTCCGCGAGCGGCAGCAACACCCATCCAGCCCCAACACGCACCTTGGTGTTGGCGGAGATCCAGTTGAATGTCTCCGAGTCGTCGTCGCACTTCTTGAGCCAGCGCTTGATGAGCGAGCACCGCACCGGATCGTGCCAGGCCTCGCCGCACGCGAAGCAGAAGCGGTGACCGCACTTGCACGTGACGGGTCGCATGTCCGGGTAGGAGACCTTGAGCGCGTAGCCGCAGTCCGGCGTCGGGCACCAGCACAGACACCGGTTACACTGGCGGCGGACGACGGGCTCGTGACACACGACCGGCCCCGGACGGCCAAGCACTCTGCTGGCTGCTGGCCCGAGCGCCGACACTGGCGCAGCCACCAGCTGCAGGGCACTGTGGTGTAGTGTAGCAGGCGAGGCACAGAACACCGTACGCAAGGACATGAGGATGAAGAACAATTTTTTGCAGGCAACACGGCTGTCCGCGGTCTGCACAGTCGACACAAACACCAAATAATGACCCATCAAACATACTTTCTTTCGAGCTATAGGCTGACGTAACACCTCCCGCATGTGAACCAACTTCAGCATTCTCGAAACCCAATCCAATTCGCTGATAGTCGCAGCTGTCTAAACATCCAACACAGAAAAGATGCTGCCGCCGCCACAGGCATGCCTCCGGTCGCCAGCTCGCACCTCAACGAAGCTGTTGGTGATGAGGTGCTGGTAGCGCTGCAGCACGCGCGGCTCGCTGACCAGCCGCATGACCGTCTCGTCGTCCACCAGGATGTCGCAGCCGTGCGCCGCGCACGAGATCGTCTGGCCCATACCCTCATCCATCACCTTGGTGGTCAGGTACTCAGCCCAGCAGCCAGCGCAGAACCGGTGGCCGCACGGCAGGCTCGACATGACCTGCGGGCGCGGGGCAACCGTCACACGGGTCACGCGAGAGCAGCGTCCCTGACGTCCCTGCGTTCCTGACGCGGCAGCGGTCCGAAAGAGGCGTTGGCACGCGGCAGCGGTCCGAGGGAGGCTGTGGCACGCGGCAGCGGTCCGAGAGAGGCCGTGGCACGCGGCAGCGGTTCGACAGAGGCGTTGGCACGCGGCAGCGGTCCGAGAGAGGCGTTGGCACGCGGCAGCGGTCCGAGTAAGGCCGTGGCACGCGGCAGCGGTCCGAGAGAGGCGTTGGCACGTGGCAGCGGCCCGACAGAGGCGTTGGCACGCGGCAGCGGTCCAAGGGAGGCTGTGGCACGCGGCAGCGGTCCGAGAGAGGCCGTGGCACGCGGCAGCGGTCCGAGTAAGGCCGTGGCACGCGGCAGCGGTCCGAGAGAGGCGTTGGCACGAGGCAGCGGTCCGACAGGCGTTGGCACGCGGCAGCGGTCCGAGGGAGGCTGTGGCACGCGGCAGCGGTCCGAGAGAGGCCGTGGCACGCGGCAGCGGTCCGACAGAGGCGTTGGCACGCGGCAGCGGTCCAAGAGAGGCGTTGGCACGCGGCAGCGGTCCGAGTAAGGCCGTGGCACGCGGCAGCGGTCCGACAGAGGCGTTGGCACGCGGCAGCGGTCCAAGAGAGGCATTGGCACGCGGCAGCGGTCCGAGGAAGGCCGTGGCACGCGGCAGCGGTCCGAGAGAGGTGTTGGCACGCGGCAGCGGTCCAAGAGAGGCATTGGCACGCGGCAGCGGTCCGAGGAAGGCCGTGGCACGCGGCAGCGGTCCGAGAGAGGTGTTGGCACGCGGCAGCGGTCCAAGAGAGGCGTTGGCACGCGGCAGCGGTCCGAGGAAGGCCGTGGCACGCGGCAGCGGTCCGAGAGAGGTGTTGGCACGTGGCAGCGGCCCCAGGGAGGCGGGTGGGATACCTATCGCCCTGACGGTCTGCTGCCCTACTGTTCAGTGTCTTAAGGATACGCCATGCACAGGTCCACTCGGCAGTTCATTTGACACCCAGATAAGAACATAGCTGGCAAACCGACACTCAATATGTTAAGTGGCAATCTTGTTCAACTGTGTTCCTTTCAGATAAGCTACCTTTCGCTTCCGCTCGCTATTGATTGCTTTGTAAACGAGCCGCACCGACGCAATGGCACAACCATATACAAGTTGAAATAACAGACATTTCCGACTAGAGTCTGTGCTAAGCAGTTTACCGGGAGCCCGTATGTAACAGTGCAATCCTGGAGTCTCAATAGCAGTCCTGCCATTCACCCCAATGGTGCCCTCCGTCCCCCCCCCCCCCCCCCCTCTCCGGCCCTCCAGCTCAAGTGAAGGAGCACCGTCGCCGGCGGGAGGCCATCCCCGTCGTAGCCGGGGCTCTGCTCACCGCCGACGGCTGCACCGTCAGGCAGATCTCGCACTCCTCGGTGGTCACGGCGCCCCGCCGGCTGTTGACCTGGCGAGGTGGGACGCCCGGGTCAGTGTCACCGCACGTCACACACGGCAGCGCACCGGCAGGGTGGTGCTCCGCTCCCAGGATCCCGGCCCCCCACCACATCATTCGACGCTGGTGGGAAGACGTCCGAGGGAGGCGGAGGGGCGCGGCGTCTGGAGGGGCCATGTCTCGACGTGGCCGGCCTCCACCGGCTCACCCACCCCGACGAATGCATGTGGTGGGAGTACAAGGTGCTGGCAGAAAGTCTGGAATGCCCGGACAACGGGCACTACTGGCGCCATGAGGATAACCTCGTGAAAAAGCATTGGGCATATGTACCCAAAATATTTCATATTTCAGCGGGATCTGGATGTCATAGGGCTTCAGGCACCCAGTTTTCGAAGAACAACAGAAAAAAACATATGACCTATCACCATAACATGGACTGGAAATGCTTTATCAATCATGTCACCGAGCCTTGCTCTGGGGCGAGCCCCCTGATCCACCTCGCAATCCTTCGCGTTTCTGTGCAGGAGAGCCGCAGGCCACCTGTCATCGCTGGGCGGGCGGTGGGTGCTCGTGATGCGCGGCGCCTACCTTGGGCGCGTGCGAGCTCTTCCTAATGAGCGGGCTGACGACATGCGCCTCCTGGAATAGCCGCTCCTGGTCCGTGTCATACAGCCGCTCCAGTAGCTTCTCCTTGTCCCAGTTAAAGTGGTTCAGCAGAATTCGTATCGTCGTTCGCGGCAGCTGGAACAGCGGTGAAACCACATATTAGAACACTGGTTAGAACACTGGACGGACGTACAGCAGTGACGGGATCGGGGTCAGTTCATGTCACGTGTCATTTCCTATTGAAGGCTCCAGATCCTGCCATCTGGCACATATACATTTAAGTCCAATGGATAAAGCCACACCATTTTGCCACCCAGCACGGAAGGATGTTTAGTTTTCTATCGTACTCCGATACCCTGAAGTTTGACCTGCCTGCACCCCGAGGGCAGCTGCCAATTTCGTGTCTTACATCAAAATAAGGCAAGCATATTCAGAAACACCCGTGGAAGTGCTGACCTGAGCCACGTCCTTCACTTCATTGATCTCTTCCACCATGAACTCGACGATCTCCTGGATGGAGAGGACCTGGAACGGGTAGTCGTCCATGATGGCGTCGTCGGCCCTGGAAGCGGATGGGCCCGCGCGCTGCTCGTCAAAGTCCAACTCGTCGCCGCTCGACTCGTTCCCCGAGTCGGCCTCGTACAGCATGTTGTCCTCGCCTGAGTCCTCGTCATACTGGATCTCGCCATCTGAATCCATGTCGACCTGGGGAAGGGTTATACAGGTTTTAAAATACTTGCAATAAGCATATATACTTCTCAAGGTCCAAGCTTTTAGAGCCAGTAAATATGGGTACACAAATCAAGTGAAATCAACAGGTTTATCCCTCCAGCAAGCAAGAGTTGAGGACCATTTCCTGTTCCAAGGTGCAAGGTTTACAGAACATCATAGCATTTATGGATCAACATGGCGAACTCAGCCAGAATGATTTTAACAAAATTACAAAAGTAACTCTAAGCAGGGAGAGAAAAACATAAGTTGGTTAGTTGGTCTTGCCACCCATCTAAGGTCTTACACTAATGAATGTTGATCCACTTAAGCCATGACTCAGTTCTGAATTCCAAAGCATTATTCAGAAATTCAAAATGATATCAAGATCAAATGGAAGATGAGTCCAGATTTTACAGCACAATGACAGAACAACAGTTGCAATGCACTGGAAATCAGAGAAAACAAAGTAGGTGAGGATAAACAAGACAAATGCCATGCATAGCACATATTAAACCATCCAGTAAAGATAAATTTCCCACCTCTAGCTGACTACTAACATCTAGCAATTCAACATGATTCCTGATCCTGGTATGTGGTCAGACAGCATAAAACCATCCAACTGTTGTTAATTGATTAACAACTGAACAGTGTGGAATTCCAGCCTCTGAGGTCTGATTATGACACAGTTCTTGCATCTGCATCTGATCTGATCATCTGACACAATGCAGGCAAAATTTAAAGCATCTTTATTAGAACATACTACTCCCATTGCTATGCAGAACATACTAGTCAAATAATGAACATTCATGTACAAGGCAATGTGACTGTGTCACTTGACAGATGTAATTGTGTGATATGATTACTTTTTTTGCTAGTTATTAATTCATCTAGAGGCCTGATTCATGTTATGATTCAAAAGTTTGAATGGTAGAGCACCATTCATATGTGCAGCCTTTTGTGCACAGGGTAGTTCACTGTTTGGTTCACTCCCAAATCATCATCAGCTACCCAAATATTTACTGAAGACCTGCTGCTACCCTCCCCAAACATACCCAAATCTGAAACAGAGTGCTTCACATTTTTATAGGATTTGGAACTCAAATAGCCATCTTAAAGATAAGTTGGCACAGTCCACAGCACTGCCCTTCTAAAGACTCAACCCCCCCCCCCTCCCCCTCTAAATTCTGAGCCACACATCTACCAAGATGCACTGACTATTTCAAGCAGACTATTTCAGTGTCACCCAAGCATCCAGCACAGTCTGGTAACATCATCATATCCTGTCATTCCGTCGGCCATGCTGTGATCAGGGCCCAAAAACATATAATTGGTGAGTTGTTCATGTCTCTGGCACTCATTACCACAATTTCTAGAAATAAACACCATTGATGGTCTCTCAATCAATGTTGGACAAGGTGCAGTGATGTAATTAAATACATGTTGATGAGCAATTTACTAAACAGAAACATTGTATTTTCTAGAGCAGTATTTCCACTTAAAAGCATACCGATTGTTATAAGTGGGCATATTTCATCATATCTAATGCTTGCTTCAATGTCTCCAAGCTTGAAACATTTCCTTTACAGGACATAATTTTGTAAATTGCATGTTCCATAGCTTCATGGTGAGAACTCAGCTGTATATGTTTCTTCCATAGCATCATTTCTAAAATGCATCAAGGTTCCAACTGTGCATGACTAAACAACCTAAGACCATAACAACCTAACAACCATCAACCTAAGCAACCTTAGCAGCATTAACCTCAACCTTAACAACCTGAACCTTAACAACCTACCAACAATTCAACCTTAAGGTTCTTCTTGGCAAGATGCTCAACTGTCTTGATGGTGCAGGCAGCCTTAGCAAATGAGAGTAGGACAGAAATAACCCTGTTACTTCACATGCCTAAAAACTGCATACATTATGTCTGTCTCACATAAAAGATCTGATAAGGTACAGGATTAGAGTAGGTCCAATGAGCCATGTTATAATCCCCAAAGGAATGTGTAGATAAACCTGTACACAGTTCGGCTGTTATAATTTCTCAAAAATTGCACACTGCTTGCAAATGCCAATTGCTGCATTGTAAGCAGTGCTAAAAACCAACATAGCTTCTTTCCTCACTTCAAGAAGTTTCTATAAGCTCCATGTGGTCAAAAGCTTTGTATTGTTCTCAGCATGTCTTGAACCTCAGTTTACACATGATGAACCATGAATGATTTTTAGCACAAAATGGAACATGTTGACAAACATGAATTTTTTATATTTGTAGAGGAATTGTTTGGATGCTATCATATTTTTTAGGACCTACATGTGACTAGATAGTTGCACAAGCCAAAACTCATATCATTCATTGCTAGATGTGTCTGGGGAACAGCCCACAGCTTGAACATTTCACAACCCAGTGTATCCACCTATCCTGGTGGCAATGGGGGTTTCCCTACCCACATACAACTAGATCACTAGGTAGCTGAATACTTTATCCTGAATATCTCACATGGTCATATCTTGTTGACATCACCCAACCAGTCTGTCAAAAATTCATCCAATGCATCTCATTTGTCTCTGTGATATAGCTGTTCCAAACATGGAGCATGCCAGCACTCAACTCAAGCCAGGCAAAATTGCATGAAATGTCTTACTTTTTTAGCTTGGAAGCATTTTTGGGAACATCTCTGCCTGAAATTTGTTTAGCAACAACACTATTCCTTACAAAATAGGTGTTTGCCTGACATTATTTCAGCAACAACATAACTCCTTACGAAACATGCCATCCATGCACTGCAATCGACGGGTGCTGTGAAGCGAAACCACGGTTCTCAGAATTAATGAGTTCACATACCGAAATTGTTGGCTGAGTGTCACTGCTATCCTGAATAAGTTTGGTGTGACATGTACTTTTGGCATATCAAATCAATCAGACTTCCTTGTATGACCGCAAAAATATTTTTCATAGACAGGTGTTAGCTGGATATGTAAAGAAGAAACTTGTGTACTCATACTTCAGATTTATCGACCCAAATAATCTTACCCAAAGCGCTGTTGATTGAAATTCTTGATGCTACCACAAATATTTCACAGGACCACCGATTTCACAACGTTGCACGTAGCGAAGATGCCTTTCAAGCGGTCTTTTGATGCAATAAAAAAACAAAATTAACTCATAAGTCTCTGCAGGCTTGCAGAAGGGCTAATCGTACATTGCACCAGTGAGCAATGAGTAAGCTTAATAACTGGCCCTAAGTATTCAATGAGTAAGCTAATACGAATACGGCTCACCTGCGACGAGTTATACCTAGTTTGATGACGTCACTGCTATCATCCTCTGATGTAAAATGCCAGCAACCATCGAAAGCATCAAACTTGTTTAGATACACGAACTTCAAATCATGATGAAAGTAGGACAAACATATTTTTTCATGCACATTTTTGATCTATGATTACTATTTTTGCACCCTATTTCGAATCCCTTGATCAGAAACGAGTTCACATGCTTCATGTGAGGGAATAGGTATGTCCCAAATTTGAAGATTTGAAACAAGCATCGGTGCTGTCGAAGCAAGCATCAAGGAACACAGACTCTCTGGGTCTGTGCTCTTTGAACACCAAGCAGCTCAAAGACACTGCATCTGGCCAGTTGCATGCAACCGCCAGAGACTCCGACCAACGTTATAGAAGACAGTGGTTCGCGGTGTGCCGGGTGATACCGGCCCACCTGACCAGCCGGCGCGCTGACCGGCACCTCCGCGCTCCCTTCGGGGGCGCGAGCTGCCGGTCAGTGGAACACCCGTAATTACCGGGGAGCTCCAAACGCGAGCAATAATCCACCAACCGGGGAAACGTAAAAAGAGGGCTCACTCCATGCCCTTAGCGCACAAACTTTCGGCACGGAACGTACCAACTACCTCAACTGACATGACAGTGAATTGGTCAATGTTGACGTGAGCTTACTTCGCCCACGCGCAGTCTATGTGGATGAGATTCATGCCAGCAGTCCCTCTCATTGGTACGTGGCATGGTAAAACCGAATCAGGGAGCACACGGTACGAAAATTATTGCGCACATAGTTAACATGACAGCATATGGCCCGCCAATCTGGATCCCAGATGGGGCCCAGGCATCAGCCCGCTTGCATCCCATGCTGGCATGTGGTCAGCTGGCCCACCTGCTGCCCGTTTGGATCTGAGTATATGCCGCTCACCATTGTTTAAACTAGCTTGTACACAATCAGAGAACATCCAACCATGAAGAGCAAAGTCCGAAAACTAATACACTGATGCAAGACATGTCAGCATGTGGGCAGCCCACCTGCGTTCGACATAAAGCCCGAAGACAAGCCCACCAGCAGCCCATGTTGACATGGTCCCGACTTGCCCACATGCATCCCATGTGAACCCCAGCTCGGGCTGCACTCCTTTGTTGTGTACTCATTTGTACATGATAAGGAAAAATCCAACGCGGGAGTACAAAGTAGCAGACCTAATGCACCTGTACCAAAGATGGTAGTGTATTGGCAGCCCATCTAGGTCCCAGACGGAGCCCATATACCAGCCCACCCGCAGCCTACACGGGCGTGAGCATGGATGTGGCACATGTGAAATAATTATACACGCTATGGTAAAATCTTAAAACAACAAATAAAATTGATATACACATAATTGTGTACATGACAACTTTATTGCGCATGTAACATATGGACAGCCCCTTTGGGCCCCAGATTAGGCCTAGATACCAGACCACCGGCAGCCCATGTTGACATAAGCCCAGCTTGCCCACATATGGCCCTCATAGATCCCACCAATGCAAGCATTCCCTCCTGGTAAGTTACTTTTTCTTGACATGATAAATTCCGACGGAACAGTACAAGGCACGAGCATTTCTGGTGCATTCAAAAATATGAAACGATGCGGATGTCCCGTGTGCGACCCAACTGGAGCCCAGTGAAAAGTCCACCTGTAGCACAAGCCCACATTAACCCAGTTGCCCCACGTTTAGCCCATGTGAGTCCCATTTGGGAATGCCGACTGGGATCGTATGCGATGACATAAGCTTAATCTTAACTAATGAGATGCCTTTGCGTTGAAAAAGCTGCTTTAGACACCACAGTTTTTCCGCTCAGTAAATGTGCTCCTCAATGCGCCATTGTTTGATTACGTCATCTTATCTTCCAAGACACTGATTGACAGCCAATGCTGACAGCCGTTATATTTTGATCGTGCTTATGAACACCAGATTCATATGAACGAATCAACAATTATATTTTCCTGGTCTTGACTGCGTCATGACCAGTTGAATGGCATAATTTGAATGGCGTTATCATCGCTTCATGGTTTCCTGGGTGGCCTAGAAATAGTATTGCCGAAGAGGTCTGCACATCTTCGCGGGCGTGTAGCTCAGAAACTCGAGTTGTTTGCGCCTTAAGGAGGGCTGGACCTGTGAACTGCACTGAATGGTCTCCAAGATGGCGCCATCTTGGAGAGCTTCTAGAGATAGCCCGAGCTACCTTTCTTACGTTCGTTTCGGAGCTATCTCTTTTTATCTTTTCTTCTTACGTTCCCCGGTCCAGTCTAGGCTCGCCGTGCTCCATCCGGTGTCGTCCGTTCCCGTCTGTCCCTTTTTGTCCCGTCTCGTTCGGCTTCTATCAGGGTCATGCCCGGACTCCGTGCGATACCGTTTGGCCCCGTCCTGTTTGGGTCGGCCACTTCCGTGTCTGTTTGGTACCATACGTTTCCGTCCGTTCCGTCCGGTGCCGTCAGTCCCACTCGGGCCCGTCCGATCGCGTTCGATCCCGTTCGGCAGTGACTTTGGTTTTGAGGCGTCGCCATGCAATCAGCTGAAAGTGTTTGTGATCTTTACGATTGCAGGGTAATCTGCTAGTTTTTCATGATATGATACCAGTGTCTGAGACTTTCGTGTTTCTTGGTGTTTTTAGCTCCAATACATTTTGTTCTCAACAAATGTACACTGGAAAGAATGTAAAAAATTGTTCTCTTTGAGCGACGTCAGATGAAAGTAAGCTGTTCCTGAAACTTGGCCAGCATCGCGGACCACACTCATGACTAAACGGGGGATACTGGTTGCGGGTTACAGTCGAATCTTTTTACCATATCACACACGATCTTCCCTTGCAATGCACTCGGTACCCTGGTCCGTTGCTGCTCACCAGCACACGTTTGACCCACCCAACGTACAACAACAACACCCATGTGCTCAGACACCGGGCCCGAGCCCGCACTAAAAAAACAACAACAGCGTCTTGACGGGCCAGGGAGAAGCGCGGAGAACATCTCTTATACGTCAGGATTCAACGTTTCTGGACGGCACGTTAGAACCATTGTAAAACAATAAAAAATTGATACGAAAGTATACGATGTCACACTAACATGTGCCTCTAAATATAGCACGAATCAATCATATCTTGACGAACAAATTATTTTCAAATATTTTAAAATAGTGTAATCCCTTAGCTTGCATTTGAAACTATCAAAAACCTTTCCACCGACAATGCTTTGCGGAGGGAAGAGTGTCGGCTTAGGTCTGTAATGAGAACCGACCAATCAGTTGGCGAAACGTAGCTGCCAGGCCGGGTAAATCATCCCAATGACAAGTTCTGTGCTCCTCATCACTTCACTGGTAGACATGTGAAGATTGGACTTCTTTTACTTCTCGCGACATCACAGGGATTCACAACTACACTAGGATGGCGACATCGAAAACCAGGCAGGCATTCGTAATAGCACGTGTCCTGCATCTTACTGATAACGTCACTGGGACAAATGAATCAGTCATCAGTTGAAAACTCCCAGTGGGACACGTTTTTCGGCTGTGTTTTCCCGCAGCTCACATTGTTCCATGAGACTGTTACGGTGCACGTGCATCTACCTACGTACTCGTGGTTAACATTCCTTTTTAAATTATGGAGTATTTTACTTTTCAGCAGTATTTGACTTCCAATGCAACGGCAGCAGGGATGAGGTTAGTCAATTGACAACAACATTGCGAAGATCATTACCGTGATGTGTGATGGGGCATACAGAGGCGTATAGCCCCGTGTTAGATCCAGAGCAACATGAGAACACCATTTCTACTGATGACCTACAACACTCCAACCTGTATCACACCAACGCACAGTGAAGCAAGCGTGCAAGTTCTGCGAGATTTGCCTGTCTGTCGCCAAAAATAGCACTTAACCTAGATGTATACATATACATGCATATATACACATACACACACATGCATTTATATATGTATATATATATATATATATATATATATATATATATATATATATATATGTGGTTATATATATGCATATGCATATATATATATATATATATATATATATATATATCTCTCTCTCTCTCTCTCTCTCCTCTCTCCTCTCCCTCTCCCTCCTCTCCTCTCCCTCTCCCTCTCCCTCTCCCTCTCCTCTCCCTCTCCCTCTCCCTCTCCCTCTCCCTCTGCCCATCTCCCTCTCCTTCCCTCTCCCTCTCCGCTCCCTCTCCCTCTCCCTCTCCTCTCCCTCTCCCTCTCCCCTCTCCCTCTCCCTCTCCCTCTCCCTCTCCCTCTCCCTCTCCCCTCTCCCTCTCCCTCTCCCTCTCCCTCTCCTCTCCCTCTCCCTCTCCCTCTCCCTCTCCCCTCTCTCCTCTCC
>NW_023596746.1:2707437-2739937 GCF_011947565.3 Pollicipes pollicipes
ATATATATATATATATATATATATATATATATATATATATATATATATGCATAATATCTAAGAAAAATATGCACTAAATAACAAACGCGCCGTACCCGGTGATTTTGATTGGGGGGCCTCATACTATCATGGGCCCTTGTCAACCCTGCGTCCCCCCTTGGCAAGGTTATGGCTGCGTCCCTGTCTCAGGGGAGTCAAATTGACCCCACTCGCCCCACTCGAGCGCATTCAACCGGGCACTCGGCCCGTTTTATCCTACGTACTCAAGCGTCCTGAAGTTGAGATCTAAGGTAACTTGCTCGTCGTAGTGTAAGTCACACCTAACGTCCGACTGTCCGCTCAGACCATTTTGAATTGTAATGCATGCAAGAAAGCAGCGATCAAAGTCATCTCCTATCTTCTATAAATATAACGGAAAAAAGTCACGTGCTAGGCACTCAAACATTCAGCCCAAATTCACTGAGCTCCTCTTCCCTAAACGGCTAAGCAGCGTGACCACACGAATATAGACGAAGAAAGCAAATCATGTGTACAACAGCAAGAGCTTTTGAAAAGTATGACGCATTCAGCAGAAGCATGACGCTTGCCACTGCATGGTTCAAAGCTCGGAGCAATGCAGGGGCGTCCAACGCACTGATAGAGAGGCATGCAACGCGCGTCATTGAGATTCGAGCAGACTTGATATGGCTGAAGGCGATGCCATAATGATGCCAACGGTGCGGGTTCCTCGCGCCGCAGAGCAATGAATGTTAAAAATCTTACAAATGTTTATTGAGAACCAGTTCATATTGTTCAGATACGATTCAACGTTACTTCATGGGCGGCAAATCGCAAGCCGTGACGTCACCACTGTCACCGCTGTTACGTCATCACCGGTGACGCTTCCGGCGCCGATGGTGTCGCCTCGTCGCGCAGCAAGCGGCAACCGCTTGTGATGCTTGAAATGAGCACGGTATCGGTTTGGCGCCTCATGGCAAGTAACAATGCGCCTTAAATATGTTCTTATGCATGCTCAGACTAACGATGAGGCCAGAACTATGTGTGCAAGCTGATCCAATGATGAAAAGTGCATGCCATGCAGCAGCGACATGACGGATTTAGTTTCAGACCTTTGCAACGTTATGGTTTTTGGGGGCCATCCTTCAATTACGTCACGCATTTTTGGACAATTTTCCAACTCCACTCCTGCTGGTGACGCCTTGGTTACGGTGGGAAAACCCCCCTTTATCCTAGTTAACCTATTTAAGCGTAACGCCCTCCAAAGACCGCGTTCAGTTAGTTTATATATATATATATATATATATATATATATATATATATATATATGTGTGTGTGTGTGTGTGTGTGTGTGTGTGTGTGTGTGTGTGTGTGTGTGTGTGTGTGTGTGTGTGTGTGTGTGTGTGTGTGTGTGTGTGTGTGTGTGTGTGTGTGTGTGTGTGTGTGTGTGTGTGTGTGTGTGTGTGTGTGTGTGTGTGTGTGTGTGTGTGTGTGTGTGTGTGTGTGTGTGTGTGTGTGTGTGTGTGTGTGTGTGTGTGTGTGTGTGTGTGTGTGTGTGTGTGTGTGTGTGTGTGTGTGTGTGTGTGTGTGTGTGTGTGCACATAATGGTCTCGTCTAATTTCATTCTGAGATAATACAGCTAATAGGTAAATAGGGCGGGTAGTCTACGGGGAAGTCCACGAGATCAGGTGGACTGTGAAAAGCAACACATGCCTTACAGTGGTGGCATGTATGCACGTGTAAGATATGTAGGGAATGCCAAAGTGTGGGTGATCATGATGAAACCTTTAACGCCCGAACCATCGGCTGCACGTATTGCAGCGTTATTCACGACATTTCGTTTGAATCAGGTCGTGCGATGATCCCTGTCGGGAGGTGCGGTGCGGTATCTACGCGTGCGTACAAAACAGCTTCTCCATTGGGCCGGAAAATCTCATATGATGTGCATATTGCATTGACGTGGTCCTGTGGGGAAATTTAATCACATCTGGACAATGTTCATTCCATAGATGACTGAAAGTAGTTAGGTAAGAGCAGATGTGGAAGGAGCGCGTAGATGACAGGTGCGTGAGTTAGATGTGCTTGATGAACCTGTTGAAAGCTCTGTGACTGACATGAGAACTGAATGCGTGCTCTGATGAAATTCGGATTTAACTGGAGTGCAAAGTTTCATACATTTTTTTCTCTCTGGACTTCAACCCGACACAAGAAGCTGGTCACAAACAAAGAAGTATTGAGCCAAATTGCTAAAAGACCAGATCTCCCAGGTGTTCAACGAAGTGTGCCTCACCATTTCAGGTCAGCTATGGAAGCGCCTGGGTGGATCCCTGTCAGCTATCATCACTGTCACAGTGTGTTGTGCAGATGGTGATGCGTGTGCTGATGATGACAGCCTGGTGACGCGTGTGCTGCAGACCGTGGTCAGCTGCCAAAGGTAACCGCAACACAACTGTCAGCAGCGGGCACGAAACAACCGCTGACCAGCGCGCAACAAACAAGCTTTGATTGAGGCTGTCATCTCCAACAAGGTCTTGACGTGCGGTAGGCCTGAGCGGGCGACGCGCTATCAGGTCCGATTGCCAGCCACTATCTGCTGAAGTAGCGTCAGTGCTGATAGCGACGTGTGCTGACCCTCTTCTCGGACGATGTTTGCCAGAACCAGATACGTAACGCCTCGGATTGTGTTTGAACTTGGTGTGGTGCAACATGGCTGATAAGCCCAGGAGGTCACTTGCTCTCTGCCTCTGTATACCTGCCATCTGATGCACAGGTTCTGCGTATCGGTATTCTTGAATCGCCCACGGATATCATGGCCCAACCAGACGCTTCTGCTGTCTGTTATCCAAGATCCTCCGGATGCTTCTTGACACTTACACAGCACCTTAGATCTGTGAAGAACACACAAAGTCTGGAGAGGGCCTAACGATCGCTGTAGTTTCGAGGACGCCGCACGGAGCTGGCCGCGAATGTGCGTCGCCGGTCCTGATAGTCGTGCGCGCGCCGCCTCAGCGACAGCAGAGCAGTCAAAAACATTTGAACTTTGATGTGGATAAAAGTTAACAGTTGGGAACAGCATGCTGAAAGCTCAAAATGGAGTATGACTGAATACGTCATATCGACAGGTGTATGATATATATATATATATATATATATATATATATATATATATATCATGTGTGTGTGTGTCTATGTGTGCATATAATTGCTAACTATACGCCAGGTATCTGTTATATTTGCCCACAGAGACAGCGATTGTGGACCGCACAGAGATTTGGGCACGCATGAATAACAACTTACACCGCTATAGGCATGGGTCAAGAAGCAAAAACAGCGGGATGTCCTGCGGAGCCGAGAAAGATCCGAGGTTAATCCATTTATATATGTAAGGCGAAGGTACAGACCTTTCTTGAACAAGTTGCGTGGATCGATCACCAAGTTTTAGCTTAACCCTTCGCTTTAGACAAAGTTAGGGGTCTCACGTAGTGCCGATGGTTCGAGTAGCCTTCGTAAAATTACTACACCGCCATCTGACTGAGTGTTTCGGTCGTTATTCTTAATGGCTTTGGGGTTAACGGCATTTTCTTAACCAACATTTAAATGCCATTTTCTAAACAGACTTGAATACATTTTAGTCATAAGCCCGTAACAAACACATCGGGCGTTTCAAGCGTCTGCTGACTACGCCTAGCATGGCATCTTTCGGACAATTGTTTCATGTTTGATGCTCAATTAAGTGATCAGCATTGCCTATTGAGCTTTTGTATTCATAGCTGGAACTAACTGCACTAACTCCTTGTCACCCGACCGTCCGTTTCCCTGCCGTTTCAAGTTTACGATCGGGTATTATGTATCGTTCGGGTGTGTCGTACCTCGTACACTTATGTTTATGCTGGTTCCCGCAGCCGTGTCCCGGCGATTCGGACGACTGAGTTTAGCAAGTGGCACCGGGGTTAAAATTAGGCACCGGGGTTTAAATTCCAGAGATGACTGATTGAGCTGGCAAATGTCAGTTGACGGGAGGTGAGGGGATTTCCACGGCCGTATCTCGAGATTATGTGGCAGCACTGTATGGTACGCGGAGGCTCTCCGGGCAGGTGCAGGCAAAATGATGTGTTGAAATTAGGCGAAACGACAGTCTCAGAAGGTTATCGGTATAAGACGTTCAGACTGAACAAAAACCTAGAAATGAAAATCATGCATGCAGATAAAATAAACACAAATGTAGTTCGACAAAGACTCTTTGTCGGAATTACATTTTACTACAGAGATCTCGTGGCAGCACAAGATCACCACCTAAAGACAATAATAAGGGGAAACAAACTTCTCAAAAACGTTATTAGTGTGTGACCAGCAAACCTAGTCTTTTGTCTCTGTCCCCTTGTGACAGAGACAAAGACAACCTTTGCAAGGCGCTGAATCGTGGAATCCCTGCAGAAGCGTTCCGATAAGCACATTACCCGAACTGTGCCAGCATTTGAGCGCTTGGTGCTGCGCTATTCCAAGCGCCCCTGCTCCAGCGCCCACCTAATGAAAACATGTCTCTCAGAAGCGAGAACTTTTCACAAAATGACTCTCGTAAACTCTTCCTTTCTGATCGCCGCTGTTGGCTGTGGCTGTTGCTGGCACGTGCTCGGACGTCCTGGTATACTCTCATGGTAACGGACTTTAAATGAGAGAACTGCACGGCCGACGCATCAAGAGCTATTGCAGACCATTCGGTCATGTGACGCGGAGTTCTCGCAGATAATTCGGTGATGTGACCAGAGTTCTCGCAGATGATTCGGTGGTGTGACCAAAGTTATTTCAGATAATTTGGTCGTGTGAGTTAGGGGTAAAAAGTGTCTTTTCTGCCATCGACAAAACTGGAACACCCTAAATTGAAACCTGAACCCAAATCTAGCAGAGATCATTGCAACATAACTATATATACGGTAAGCCGTTCAAAACAAAGATAAATGAGGTGGAATGGGTCACAATCATCATCAATATTTTTGTTTCGGGAGGCTCATGTGGACATGAGTGTCCGACGCAGCGGGCTTAAGGCTAGAGAGCATATCGGTTCGGTTCAAACCTAAGACGTCGCGTGTAAGGAGAAATACGAGAACGCGTTTGGTCATCGACTCCATTACGACCATAAATGGTACAAAACAGATCCCATGCACTATCTCACGACGCGCTGGGGCAATATACGTGTTAGAGAAATAGCTCTTACAGGGTTTAATTCATTCATAAAAAATCACTCCTTACCATTTTGCGATCATTTGTATACTACCTTTAAAGTCACATCCTACATTACTTTGAGTTGAGATTTTCACGTTGTTGCACATCACAGCTATGGCCTTTGTCTATAACTGCAGTGTCTGAAATGAAATTTGAGAATTCTCCATAAAGCCCAAAACTCCGATTTCTAGCATTTACAATCCGGGCCGTGGAAGTCTTTATTCCCTAATCCAGGAGCGCCAATCAGAAATTCAACACTGGATAGCCTGTTTCATGGCCCGAGTTACATGAGTGGGGGGTCGATGCCCGCGTACGAGCAGTGCCTAGCGAGATTGCTTAACGGCTTAGTCAGAATTAAATTTGTCAAAATCGGCTGGAGATGAAAATGTTTGAGGATGCTCCAACAAACACCCGCGTGTAACAGCTGTCCAGGACCTCCCCACATCATGATAGCGAGGGGATTTTCTGTTCATAGTGACATTTGGTTTTCAATAGATTTAGGAAATGTGTGCCTCCACGTTTCACAAGGCAAACGGTGGGGAGCTGCGCGTTGCAGGTGCGAGTAAGCACTAGCGGTGACTTTGTGTGTTAAGCTATGTATATTAAGTATTAAGCCTTCAACATAAGCGATGGGTAGCGGTGAGTAGTCCAGGTGAACATTTGTCGGCTGAGCTCCGCATAGGGGCTGAGCTACGTTGCCATTTTTGAAGTCACCCCGAGATTTGTAAACCCCGGTCCGATAACGTTGACTTATAGCGCCACCTATGTATACCCGTTTTGGCCGACCTCTCAACAGATGTCACATTGCAACATTGGCGCAGTTGGTTTAAGCCTGCATTTCGCTCCTGGAACGGCATTGTATATAACTTAATGCATTAGTTGAGCAGAGATATGGCATCTCAGTTTTGTTGCCATTGTGAACTCTATTAATAGCAGCAATGGAGAGCAAAACACTTGAGTTCATCACTGCGGAAGTCGGTGCGGTGAAGATTGTTTTCCAGGCGCTTATCGCACTTTTGATGTTTTACTTGCATCAATAATCAGCAAAAGTGTAACCATCTGTCGGTACCTGCACTATTTATTACAAAGCAGCACACATGCTTCCAGCCGATAAAACACCAACGTCAAACATGCGCTGGAAGACTAGATGTGATGTGTAACACCGAGCACGCCGGATTAAGACGTTCAACAGAACAAACATGTACCTAACCGCGCACAAAATAAAGCAACAAACGGCCAGATCCACGTCCATGGCTAGCTCCCGGGCCTCGCCACGGGAGTTACACCATACAGGCTACGTCACTCAAAGATGACAACCATCAGGCGACTGGACGGCGGGTATGAAAGACACGTGGTGTTCCGACAGTCGCGTACGATTCAGTTGTAGGCAGGCTTGTACGGCAGGTAAGGTCGGGGCGCATATGGGGCCGGCTTCTCGTAAGCCGCTGACTTAGGTCCGTGGTTGTACTCGAAGTAGTGTTCGCCGTGGCCGCCCACGTAGTCGCCCCAGGTCATCTGCAGGAGCAGAGGCCATGGTATTAAGACTTGCTGCACATGTTGCCCAGTGATCTCGCTGCACAACACGAGGACAAAATCAGTACACAGATGGCGATAAAGCGATGAACCTCAACATCGACATCAAAAGCGGCAGCAGCAGGTGCTGCAGCAAGAGGACAAGCAACGCACGTCACGCCGCGGTGTTCGACATTGAGGCGCAATACAACATAGCCCGGTGATACAACCGACGATGGCGTTCAGTGCCTCTCACTGCCGCTCTGGCCGGACAGTGACGGAGGATATAGCAGATAACAAGCCCTCACTACATACAATACAACCGACGATGGCGTTCAGTGCCTCTCACTGCCGCTCTGGCCGGACAGTGACGGAGGATATAGCAGATAACAAGCCCTCACTAAGAAACGCAGAGGCCTAGAAAGGGGGTTACCTTGGCTTGGAAGGTGTGGTCCTTGTTCCTTTGGTGATGAGTACGGAAGTGCTGCGGGTTGCCTCTGTTGTACCCGTGCTCGTACTCTTTTGCACCCTTGACGTTGGCGTACTGGAAGTAGCCTCTGTTGTAGTCTTTTTGTGCCACGGCACAGGCAACCAGGACGCTTAGGAGCAACGCGTACTTCATAGCTGGGAAAACAAAAACAACGTGCGTACACACATAAGCATACATCACAACATAGCATGCAACATAAACAAAACAAACATGTGGCCGACTGTGGATTAAAGGCTCATAGTTTTGGTTGACTAGTGTCTCCGAAACTGGCTTGAAAGATCGGCCACAAACGGGGTCGGCCATATCAGCGCAGAGTAATGAAAGACCAACACCAATGCACTGGCGCTTGACCTTCTGTCTAGATGCCTGTGAAATATATATTCGTGCAGGGGGCTGCACTCATTTCGGGCGTTACGCAGAGTAATCTGCCACTGGTCATCTGGCAGAGGCCGAGAGTTTCACCGTCTGCAAAAGACCGTGTACCCGACCGATGACAAGGGCACGCCACCGCCTCCGGCTGTGTGAGAACACCAGCACCCCGGACCGGCACCTCCTCAGGGCTCGCGGGTGCTTCCGGTTTGCTTGCCCAGCATGACGAACTGGCCTGAGCTTCCGCGACGTTGAGCATCGCTCTCAAATCCCGAATTTATCATTCGACTGGCACATGGGTCACTGGTGCACGAATAAGCAATTTTTTGCAGCGATCTCCACCTCGGGTGCCAACAGCTGAATCCGAAACCTCAGGGTTCGGATTCGTACCGGAGTCCGCGGTCTGGAGCCGCAGCTCGTAGCTGATGTGCGGAAGAGGCCATATCCGGGCGCTCTAGTCTGGTCTGCCAAGCTCCGAGGACATCGTGAACTTGGACATCACCCGTTCGCACAGCAGCTCGTGCTTTGGCACAGCCTGGGTTTCTGGCTGGACTGTGTGATGTCCTGGGACTGGGCGTTGGGAAGGGCAGCTTAATTACACCAACAGTGTGTACAACTAAACCGAACGCAGGCACCAACGGCACGTACACATGCACCCAGACGCATCAACAGACACATCTGTATCCATGCCAACATCAGTGTGGCAGCAGATGTCAACCGGGCATGCGATAGGGCAGACATTCGCGGAGAGACACCTACTGCGGCAACGAATCGAGAGCCAAAGCCAGTCAGCTGCGTTGGTGAAGTGCTGTGCAGACACTGTGCTCGTCCAGCGGCCAACCGGCGACTTTATAGCGCGCCGCCCTTCTCGGCCGCGCTCGACGCTGTCCCGGTGGTGTGGGCCGGGCCCGGGCGCTTTCACCGGTCCGTTGCCAGGCTCGCCGGTCCCCACACGCAGGGCGACGGAGCGTCCCTGTCGCCCCCGGACCAGGCGGACTGAGACCCGGCCGGCGGTCAGAGCAGCTGGCTCGGCCGGCGCGCCGCTGGAGCTAGTTGGTCGGAGGTCAGTGGGAGCGTTGTAATTGCTGAGCCCGTCGGCGATGTCGGCAGATGATTTTGAAGGGAAGGCGGGGTGCAATGTTGGTCAATACCAATCACGATCAGCAAAGCTCAGCGCCGGATTTGAATGATAATTACTTGAACATTTAAGTGTGAAGTGGCAACCTGAATGTAAGGGATTAACTTGAATAAACTAGATGAAAATGGAATAGTCTAAAATGGAATTAGTTCAACCCTGTGGATTAAACACTCTCAGCCCTTGAAATCTGTAGGTTTAATCCTGGATTAAGAAATAATGTTTTGCTGCATTTCGGTTAGGCTAGTCAAAAGGCTCACAATATTTACTCCCCCGAGACCTATCCATGCTGTATTTTGCTGTAAATCATATGAAAGCCCTTTGACCATGTTTACTCACACACGATGTAACTACAGATGTTGTAACACATTGATGTTTGTAACACCATGTAACACATCGGCTGAATAGATTGCGCAGCACAAGGGTTTTCGCCGTTGCTTAAGGAACAAGACAAATTCGGATTAACATTCAGTATTGCAGACTTTTTGGAATCCGCCTGCACTTAAGATACTGCTTTGGCCGATTTGACCGCAGAGTCCAGCGACCGGTAGCAGCCGCGACTGGGCAAAAAATGTTCACCCCGTGCACAAAGAAAGCCCCAAACAACGCCCATGATAATGAGGAGAAGGCGTTATTTGCACAAAGTAGTCGCTTGGCTGTTTATACTAACCACAAAGGCACCGACGCCATCACGTAAGCGTTAGGTCAGCGTATGTTAGGCCAAGCTAGGCTATGTGAAACCTGTGGGAAAAGGTCGACGATCTCGCGTTGGTTCAACGTTCAACAGGTTCAGACTCCAAATTTTGGTTATGGGCACAAACATCAGTTGTTGTTGATAAAGTGGAGAAGTCGACATTGAAAAATTGTTGCATACTGAGCCAATTGGATGCATCTTCGCAGACGCATAACAGGCTAAAGCCTAAAGTCCTTCAACAGTAGAAATGTACCGAAAACCTATCACTGATGTGCGTTGTGAGTGTTCCTTGCTGCTTGGTGAGATGTCGCAAATCATTTTACAGACGGGACAGATCGGGCTCCAATGTACCGTGGTGTGGACGTGGCACTCGCCTCCAGTTATCCGGTGGACCATGTTAGCGCACGGACAAACGCCCTCGGCAGCGATAAACAGAAACTTCTGGTACGCACTATCTGCCCGATATGTGTTGAACCAGCACGGATGATTCACTGTCAAAGTTCGCAGGATGGCCTCGTTTCTGCTCATGTGGCAATAATCCAGGCCTGTATAAGTGATGCCTCGGAGCCTGTCGATGTACTTGCTGGGCAGAATTATGACGTCACGAGCCTGTGGGCTGCCGGCGTTGCACCACGCGACGCCAAACTGTTCGTCCGCCGTATTGGCAATTCAGTCAAGATTGACTGCTAGCGTCTGGTTTGCCGCTAGCGTGAGACAGTGCAGGGACACGGCTCAAATTAGATCACTCGTGAGCCTCCGTTCAACGTCTCTGCATCCTATGTCGGCTCCCAAATTAAACTGTGAGGAAAACCTGTGGCTGTCTCGGCACAATGCACGCGTTCAAAATCAAACGCGTATTGGATTTCATCCGAAAAAGACGACAGTCGCAGAGGTCTGAACACGATTTTTTCTGCTTTGGCCCGAAGAACAGCATTTGGTATTTAACGCGCTATTATGCCTCAATTCTAAGAAGGAGGCTTGATTCGTTCGCGGCGAATTCGATTGCGACTTTGGCCCATGGCCACTAAAGCTGACTGCAGCTCTGTTTTCACCTCCGGGCAGCGATGTAAGTCGACCTTATCACAGACCACAGAGGTCGTCCCAAATTTTATCCTCTGGGGCTCATTCCAGTGGGATCGGTAACATTGACAGCAGCCCCTTATGCAGCCCGTTATATCATACAATGGTGCACGCAATGCAGAGGCGTACAGGACATGGCGTTTTTTATTTTTATTGGAGAGAAAATGGGGATGTCTCTCATGCTTTGCGTACATTGGTGCACTGAAGACCCTATTTGGGCGCACCGAAAGCCTGCGGAATGTATTTCATGACGTACAAAAAAGGTTCCATGTTCTCAATAGCGTTGCATATCTGAACCTGCTTGAGGTTTTTAGCTGTCCACATTTACTCACACGCATATTAATTCATGCGAAATTTGATTACGAGACGTGTGTGCTCCACTCAAAAAAAACCTGCTAAGTGTGCAACCTATATATATATATATATATATATATATATATATATATATATATATATATATATATATATATCTCTCTCTCTCTCTCTCTCTCTCTCTCTCTCTCTCCTCTCTCTCTCTCTCTCTCTCTCTCTCTCTCTCTCTCTCTCTCTCTCTCTCTCTCTCTCTCTCTCTCTCTCTCTCTCTCTCTCTCTCTCTCTCTCCATTTCATATGGACGAAAAGACCGCATGACTTCATGACTTCGACTCACGCTGTCACGTAAGGCCGTCAGGCGCAGGAGCTCACATCTGTCATGGTTTGTGTTCGTGCGACGTGGAACAATTACGTCGTACAGAAGCCTCAATTTTGCATTCAGCCTTCCATAACTGTTATTAGGAGCTTGCTCGCACAGGGCCAATGGAAGTGTTCCCAACTTACGGACCGATAACCATTTTTTCTCATTTTATCCAGTCAACACCTTAAATGACAATATCAAATTTTCAGGAAGATGTGTGATCAGTCAACTCTTGCAATTTTGAGGCAAATTGTTCCAATAGCGTGCTTTCTATAGGTCCAAACCATTCAGACCCGCTCCGGCATGGCAAGATACTTTCCATACAGCGTTCATCAATTTGTTTCAAGAAGAGCAAATTGTGTTATAGCAGGGTAAACGTGTAATGCATAACCATACTTCGTTTCGAGAAAAAAAAACGGTGACAAATTTCGTGATTTTTTCCAATGACTCCATGGCGGTCTTCCAAATGCGGTCAAAAATCAGCCCATCGTTTTGAGAATACCTCATCCAGTCAGCCGAGTTCATTCATTCATCGTATGGTTTTTATTGCATCATTTATTTGTAGAGATATCCTACTTTTTCTCTCGTCTCATAAACCGACAACACCTTGCGAATTTCTGAAAAGAGTGCGTTCTGATAAAGGTGACCCTCAAAGGGGTTCAACTGTACGTGGATGGGAAAATGCGGTTCTCAGTTCTCCAGTGATGGGCCAGTGATAGGCATAGCAGTCAGTATGGTTCAGTTTGGGTAACGCTCAATAAAACATTAACGGATCCTGATCTGCCTTCGTACATAGTTTGTGTATTTGGGGTGCAGTTTCATATTCATTTGGGAGGCTCCAGACCCCCCTCCCCCCCCCTTCAACTTGAGCCCTAGCCCTCACCCCGAACTTTGAAAAGAAAGTGGGCCGAAACGGGGGAGAAACGCGTTTGGTGGATATTTGGGGAGTGGGTTGGAGGGGGACGGGGGTAGGTTGTGTGCTTTTCACTTTTCGGCTCCCAGCGCAATTTTTGAAACTACGCCCATTTTCCTACAATTTGCGTCCACTGGTTTGAAACATCGACGAGTCAACCCGTTCTACACTGCATTATCGTACAGAAGAATGCACACCCAAACCCCCGTTTTGGCAGTAGTCAGCAAAGGTGGTCCAGGGCTTTACCAGGCGGGCGCGTATGTGCAGACTCATCCAACCGTCTTACACAGCCGCGGCCATATTACGTCAGCTGTGACGTCACCGGCAGCATCTGCGCCGGTATTGCGTCAACGGCGGGCGGCGCGCAGCGGCAGCGTGGCGGTCGGAAACCGATTCTGGAGCGGGCGGCGGTCTCGGCGCAGCCAGCGCAGCCACTTTGTCTCGCCAGCCGTCGCAGCCGCCACACTAATGGAGCGCGGGCGACGTGGAACAAACAACGTCCGGCTGCTGACGACATACCTACTGTGATCACACAGACAAGAAACCGGTGCTAATGCTTCAGTCGAATCTCACAACTGGAGATCGCACGGAAGACATCCATGCCTTGTCCACCGAGGTCAAAGCGAAAGGCTTTATGTGAAAGCGTGGATTTCGAAACGTTGCACGTGAAAAATTGAAGTGTTTAGATCAAATTACAAACTGGCACCACGTTGACTGTTGCCATGTCTGCCTACTGAGTAAGAAACTCTAAAGATCCTTCGTCCATGCGATCTCGATTCGTATCTCGGGGTCTCTTCTCGGGATCACAAACCGGGGTTTAACATGAGCAGCAGAGGCGAATCTTTAAAAAAAATCAGGATGTCAATCCCATTTTAGGGTTTATTTTGGCGCAATACTGTAGGTCCAATCTTGAGGACGCAGCTGCACCCCCCCCCCCCCCCCCCCCCCCCCTCCCCCAAGCAGCATTAATGCTACACCCATCATCCGCGGCCCGCCTGAATTAACTCTTACCGAGATACTTCTAAATGACAAGCTACTGCGAGCCTTTGTCTTCATATTTTTGAAGCATAAATGCCACAAGAGCGGGATATAGCCATTAAACTATTAAGCGTGCGCGGATTGAATACTACATACGCCGCCTGCTATTGATATCTGTATCTGCTCTTATTTATTTCATTATTTTTGACCAGACTTATTTTGACCAGTCTACCTCAACTTTTTAATTGTCTCACGTCGTCGAATGCATTTCAACACACATAAAAACTGTATAGGTGTGTAAGTGTCCCCGGTGCACCATTTTAACACGCCCCTCCTTCACTCAAGCGCAAACTCACGGTAATAGTTCTACAGAAAATTATATACGATGACCATCTGCGATGGCTGATGGTATGAAAATGGCAATGAACATGACGTTTAACGATACACCGTTGAATGCTCTGAAAGCCAGGGCCCGTATTTGTGTCCTTGACCTGAATGATAAGCAGATCCGGTTGCTCCATGTGGCACGAAGCATGCCGAAAACTAATTGGCGCGGGACAAAAATTTCTTTGATGTGATTATAAGCCCTTAAAACAGTTTGCACCTGAGGACTTTTGTAAGTCAGGGGCCTAACTTGTAGCCAAGTTTGAAATGCGCGAAAATAGAACAGGCCGAAGCTAAACCCATGGTTCATCGTCCGGGTTTTCAAAAAAAGCGTAACCTGCTACTCTAGCCATGTGCTGTTGCATAATCATGCGCCCATTCGGTATTTCACGTTTGTGGTACGACATGATTGGGTTCCATGGGACCACATCTGCGAACGTGAAGGGCAGATTGGGATATGATGACGAAACAAAAACACCTCCAAAAACACCCTTTGCGATCGCTGTGGAAACGCTTGACTAAATGCGACTACTGACGATTGCAGGAAGTTCAGATGAACTGTTCTGTTCAGATGAACAGCACTGCGGACGCGAGTTTGCTGACTGCACTCCGCCTGACCGACGGAGACGCCTTCGGCTGTCACCTAGTTGCGAATGGACTGGAAGAGGATCAAGTGAAGAGAACCAAGTAAAGACCAAACGAAGCGCAGTGAAAGCCACTCAGTGCCGGGCAAGCGCCTCCTTTCCTGTCCTACGTGGAAAGATATTAGGCAACTCCTTGCATCACCAAATTATGGAGAGGGGATGGCTTCGCTAATGGAGAGCAGTTACCGGTGGGCTGATAGGCTAAATGACCACTTTGTCTCCGTCAGCTCTCTTAGTGCGTGAGCTGAGCTGCGTTACGCTCCGAAAGGACATTTCCAGCTGCAACTGAGAGTGAATATGACATTTTGTGGTCCGGAGTGACATGTCATTTCGATTGGACAGGATTTAAAGCACTCATTTAGATTATGCCAAGTCAGTACAAAAATATGTCTTAAGATGGATTTAGGCTTGACGTAAGGCTTTTTTCCAAGCTTCAAGTTGTTGTTTGCATAAATATGCAAAATTTCTAGCTCTTTTTGACCTTACAAGAGGCTACCAAAATGACGGTACTTAAAAGCTGGATGGCAACACATGCAGCAATGACTTGCTGAGCCAGTAAGTCAGTGTTTTGCATATTAGCACGTGTCGTCAACGCACCATCTGCGTTTCCATTATGCATCTGTGCATTGCGTATTAAACTTGTCATTCCAACCATCTAAGGCCTTTCAACATACCTGAACCCAACATATTATGTCGCATGCACTCGTCATGTGCAAAGGACACGTGATGCCCCCGACGGCTCATACTGCACACATATGATATGAATGATGCATGAATTACCAGTCGAATGCGTTAAATTATTGCCCGCAAGTAACGCCACTGTTGCCTGATAAGATGGCCGACGCAAACACTGTTGCTAGGAGCAAAGCTGAGAACAGCCACGCTCTTCGAGGTCATCTCAGAGGACTGCGGTGGCGCTAGCAAGGTTAGCATACATTATCGTTAACAAATCTACCGCTGTTTCTCGCTGATTTATCCTCATTCATCTTGCTGTCTGGATATGAGCTTGATAGGCAGTTTTGAAGCTGTTCTTCCGCTGGGGCCTTCAGCATAACGTGCTGTTAAGGCCAAAGTGCTCTGATTAGCAACGGGCAACGGGCTGATAAGCGAGGCAACTAAATAATGACGAGACCTGAAACGCATGTGAGGGGAGCAGCGATACAATCTTGTCTGCTCCATACGTGATGGCACGGGCAACTGTGAGATGACAATGTCATGAGGGTGACTTTTTATACTGTCATTGGCTTGTTCACTTTCAGGAGCATTTTACCAATATTTGATATACTGAGAAAGGCGTGGTAACAGAAATGCACGAGGCATGGTGAGATATTTACCAGGCCTGAGCTGTGTGCACATTAATCGGGATCCAGCAGCTGGCGTTGATGGCGCAACCGTATCTATATAAACCGTGGCAAAAATGTCATTTTAGTACGAACTTCGACTGGGTGCATAGAGCACAGCCCATAGCTCAAACAAACTCGACCACACGATATTATAGTCATCTGAGCGTATGCTTTTTAGTGTTATGTAACCAGTTGTTGTGTATTCTGAAAAGGTTGTCCACACGTAAAGTGGAGGAAATAGCTGAACCTAAGGCGAGTTATCTATTTTCATGTAATTTTAGCTCTGAATTACGTAACAATTGTTATTTTTGTACGTAAGCCTTATTTATTTGCTAAGTCAGAACAAAGGACTTGCGCAAGGAAACGAGAAACTGTAGCGAAAAAAGTTTAACAAGGTTGAGATTGTTGTTGTTTTTATCTCATATATACATATATATATATATATATAGTGTTATACTATATATAGTTATACCATATAGTCTTATACGATATATATCTGAGCCCTGCTCTCGTCCGCCGTCGGCGGCCACTGCCCAGGCCCGGCTGTCTCCCGCATGACTGACCGCGAACTGATCGTGTGGCTGCTCTGATGCATATTTCTGGATCAGCATTGCTACTTATTGGTGTGTAAAACATGTTGGATACGTGCAACAGCATCCTTTTTCCGAATTATCTTCCCTTAAACCGAAACCACCACAGAAAAAAGTCTTCGGGAAGCTGCCTGCCTTAGGTATGAACTGGTCTAACGAACATGTAATTGCACGTAATTTAACGAAGACGACTTTATCTGCTTTTGTGTGTAGGCAGGGGCGTAGCGAGGGCCTTGCTAAGGGGAGCACAGGGACGTCAAATATCCATCGTATGGTAACTCCAAAAATCCCCGGATATGGTTTACTTGTCAACCTGGGATACGGTTTCCTTGGTTTCATTACCATTTTTGCCTTGAAACCAGAACAGAAACCAGAAGCTACCGTGAGATCAATTCTGTTTGCATTGTAAAGTCAATACGCTGCAGAAATCAGGTGTTGAACTACCGATGGAATAAATCACAGGTGCCCTTAATTGGCTGCAGGGTTTAATGAGTTTAGTGGCCTGTTTATCAACCGATAAAGTTCAGAAGCTTTGTCAGACTGTTTAATTTGGGTTCTAAAGACATTAAGGACATCGCAAAGGTTGACTGTAGATCGATATGCTTGATCGGAATTTGATGATGAGAATTCGGTTTTGGATCGAGTGGTCAATAATGTGTTAACATGGCCAGGCCATGTTTGTCTGGAAATGTTCAACACTCGGTCAGAATCGATTAGTGGTACAATTTATGAAACCTGATTTTTTAAGATGTGCGCCCACCTTGAAAAACCTTGATGCCAGGCGTTGCAGTCTCCGTAGGCCACGCGGCGTCGGCCTAGTAGCCACTGCTGAGCCGTGGTCCATGGGAGGTCAAAAATGATGGCGCTTCTGAAAGACGTACCTTTGAATGCTTCAGGACATCAAATTTTACATTTAGAAAACAGTCTGAACGCATATTTCACGTGTGCAATTTTTAGACCAATGAAGAGAGCGGATTAGCCCTTAAAGCACCGCGAAGTGGTGCTGGAAATCTGGTGGGGGAACTGGAAGAGTAAGGTAAAATCTCTATTTTTTGTGTTTCTATAACTATTAATCTGTCCAGAAGACAGATTAACACGGCTCCCGCCGTCTGGTGGCGCTTGCAGTGGCTGACGCCATTCGGATTTGTGGAACCTGCGACCCAGGGCACCGCTGTCCTTGCTGTCGAGTTTGCGGGCGGCCACGTCCAAATTTTTTAATGTCATTTTTTCACAAATCCATTCTGAAAAAATGAACGTTCTCAGGCAAACATGGGGTAACCTTGTTCGTTTTGAAATTCAGTCCGACCCATCCTTTCCAACAATAATGAAAACCCCACTCTACTCAGCAATAATGGGACCCCTTATTTCCTTGCGGGCGAGGGGCCCATCGAGTACAACACCAGGGGCACCTTACCGGTTCCGGTCAAGGGCCGAAGGGCCATTCCGTCCAATCGTGAAGTGTCTTCTGGCTGTCATTTTGGCGACAAGAGGCGGGATCTGTTGGTTGATCCGGAGGTCATTAGAAGGATATATCATATCATATTGTTCCCCTCTCTGACACAGAAGGTCTTCTGGCCCGCGCAGTTAGCCCTGGATCAGCATAGGAGTCCTCATTGACACAGCAAGATTCCTGATCCCCACAGGTGTTCAAATAATTGTCACATAGACTACAGTCCCATGTTTTCTGTGTTCTTCAGAGATATTGAGGACTCCCTAAACGTAGGTTGTAAATGAAGTCGGTTCCTAAACTTGTATTAACATGGCTAAATCATGTTCGTCCTAAAATGTTCGAGATTCGTTCAGAATTGATTGCCGATAAAAATTATACAATATGGTTCAGAACATGCGCGCTTGCCAGTCACAGCAACAACAGCCTCGACGCCCGACGTTGCGGTCTCCGTAGGTCGCGCGGCGTCGTCCCATGATTGTGACACTAAGCGATAGCCAATAAGCAAACAAAAAAGATGACGCATCTTGAGGAAGATGGCTGGTGAACTAGGCAACTCGGCATGTATGTTAAATGTGGTGCAAAAGAAAGCTAAACACAACCTTAATCTGAAAAAGTTGACACCGCTGCCCCCAAGTTGAAAGTGGAGGGGGGCATTGTCCCCCCTCCCCCCCCTGTTTCTACATCCACGCTTGAGCCCCTCAAGGCGCTTCTGAGCCCTCCATGCATATGAGCAAAAAAGGGAATACTGGGCCAATGAGATGCAGCAAGTGTCTGAACATCAAAGCTATTTTGGAACCCATATTTGCCGCGTTGATAGGTTGATTCTGACATTAGGGGCGCAAATCAGACGTCGAAATCCCAAGGAAGTCGAGATTTGGGGCAAAGTTAGGTCAGATTTATCGACTAAGCCTCAAGCACCCGCCCCCAACCGGTTTTAGCAAGTGACGCGTTGCACTTTCCAGATTGGCAGATTGTAGATTGAAAATTGCATACACACAATTGCCGCACTGTTTTATCCCGTTAAGTTCCCAAAATGACATCCATTGCATCATTTGAATCACATTATATCTAGTTTGGCATCAATGTTCCCTTTCTTCCCGGATCGGTGACGACCAGGCTTTCCATCCACGCAGGTTTTACGACGCTGTAACTGCGCCCGGTTTGCAACATCAATGACGTTGCCAAGTTGTGTGAGCTCTACAGTGACAGCAGTTTGACAACAGCGGATGACTTTGCCTTGGATGCGCCAGTTAAAGGAGCATACTTGATGAATTTCACCACTAGTGAAACGTTGATTGCATAAATGGTGACAATATAGGATTTTTTGTAAATTGCCCTGGTCTTAAAACAAAACTTTTATTTTAATGTAAGATATATTTTTAAGTTCAAATATATTTTGGAAATTAGATCTAGTGATGGAAATCCCCTTTCATTCGGGCTCACCTTCCCAACCGATCGTTCTCCGTTGTGTCACGCGGGGCAGGGACGTTCCGGAATTGGGTGGTGGAAGCGGGGTTCCGTAAGACCCGGACTAGAAGTCATATTGGTGGTTGCTTTTGAGCCCGACACTTATGCAAGATACAACTAGCTTTTCCTGATACCCATCATCAGACTTTGGTAGGTCAGGTTGCTGATTGCAGTTGACCATCTTCGTGTTAATGCCTAGACGAAAGCTGCGCGTGGGTGTGGGACTGGCTGGCCTGCTTGCATTGAACGCCAAACAAAAGAATGTGCGCAATTGCCTGATTATGTATGCTATGATTTGCTTGATAAGCGAGAGCATCACTGCCACCGCTGTGTTAATGTGTTGTCACATGTGGTGGCTGATCTAGTGGTAAATGACTTGGGGCTGGTCATTGCCACAAACCATTGGTCCTTTTTGGAACCTGATTCAATGCTTGTTACCTAGGCAGATTATAGATGCTAGAAACAAATTGGCATTTTTGTTGAGCTATGATCAAACACATGTTTCACCTGAATGAACTGCATCTTCTACAACATGACCAGATCTTGGTTCTTGCTGTATCTCAGGTTTGATTTCAAACTTGTTCTTAAGCTCTTCCTGCTTCTAGAGCCAGGCTTATGTTTTTAGATAAGGACATATCTGGGTTACTAGTGTGTTTTACAGCAAATGCAGGTGCAATGTGTTTGAAGTAGGAATGCAACCTGGTTGGAACTTAAGCAGTGTGCATGTACAGATAAGCCAAATGTATCTGGTTCAGATGACCATAGTCATTTTTGCAGACCACTGTCAAAGAAGGGACTAATTTTGTGAGTAATAATTGTTTCCACCTAGTTTTATTTAAATTTTCCTGTGGCCAATCTAAGATATCAATCAACATGTTTTACTAAAGTTTACGGTTATTTTAGATGGCTCGCTTTTTGTGGCTGGCATATATAACAAATATGAAATATTTGCTGTATGCTCAGGGTTACAGAGATGCATTTTTGTTTCAGGTGTAGTGGAAGCTAGCCTGTATCCTCATTGCAGAGCATTTTTGTTAAGCCTCCAAGGGTGGCACTGAAGGGAAGGAAACAACAGTTAACACAAAGAGCAGCAAATAGAACCTACAGCATTATTAATGACATGGTTCCAAGATTCATGCATGATTCCTGTAAAAATACACACTGCATTTATTCTTGTTACTTTGTGAATGTTTTTAAACAGTTTTGTGACTGGATCTGTGAGGTAATGCCTTCCGCAACATCGTGAACATGCCAGCACTCAAGGCAAGGATAAAAGTCGGCAAATTTCATCCATTTTGCCAACACTTTACTCAATGACTTTGTGAAACCCTGCCATTAATTTCTGGTCTCATGCAGTCTTATCAGACACAAAAATCAGTTTTGCTTTTGCAAAAGAATGTTTTGTGGTAGATGTGCATTAATCTTCATTCTCACATTATAAGCACATAGATTTGGCTTGGCTTTGTGTTTTCTAAATCAGAAGGCACTGGATTCAGTTTAGGCTTGGTATGTATGAAGCTTAAAGCCATTGGTTTTGGAATTTACTTCAAAACCCAAAGTCTGGACCTGCCCCATGCCTAAAAGACAAACCTAAATTAGATGGAATGACATGGGTACAAGGGGAATGGTAGGGGAATGGGAAATGTTAATGTCAAGTTAGTTAGGTAGAAAAGGAAAAAAAGGAAGGAGAGGAAGTTATCACACTAGTACTTGGTCATTTTAGCTGAGAGATAACTGGATAGTAAGATGAAAGGATCTATGCATCATGTTGTAGAAAAGCTCAATAAGTTGCCATTTTTGTATTGATTCTGATTTTGCCAGCTGGACCTTCCAGCTACTTAGCCAGCCAAAGGTGGCAGAACTGATCTGTCTAGCCTGCCTTTTGGAGGTTGGGAACAGAGCTGCTGTGGGTGACTTTGTTTTGTTGATTTGGTGTGTCAAGTCCACTCCACTTCTTACCACATACAAACTATTTTTCTGTTAAGTCTTCAAGTCTATTGGTGCAATGCCTAAAGTGTTGAGATTGTTTGAATGAAGTAGGTGTTTGAGAATAGAGCATCCTTTTGTGTTTTATAGAAAAGGCTTCAGGTATTTCTGATAGCCATCTTTCCAAGATTTGCTAATTTCACATGGTAAGAAGATGTGACCAATGTAACCTGGAAATTAATCAAGATCTTCACAAATCTGCCTTGGTCATAGGATTTTGGGATAAAGTGCAGTTTGGTTGGTTTCATTTGGCTTAAAGTTGATTCAGCTAGTGAAGTGATGTAGTGGTTATGGTCAAATGCCATGTTTCTTTGAGCCATTGGGCAAACCAGAATTGAGGCTCAGCAGGATGTAGTTGTGCATAAACAAAAAGACCCGCCCCACAATATGTCATGTAATATGTCATGTAAAGTTTGATGACACCTCTCCAACTGAACAGGAAGCCATGCCCCCATAACTGGGAGAGATGAAAGTGCAAAACAAGAATATGGTTGAGTGTGGAACTGTAGTGTGCAAATGCAAAAATACCCATTAACAACATGACAATACTATAGCCATCAGCCATCAGGGCTAGTCAGCTAGCTGCAACCAAGCTCATTGTTGATATGAAATGGTATGTATCTTCACCTCTGTTTAAAAAAAAACTGCTGATCAGTTTAGAGGTGCTTCCCTTGAGAAATATGTGCACACATCAAACATGTAATTGCTTGTACACCTGCATGGAAGTTGTCCATTGGTGTACCATGTCAGGCGCAGCCGCGAAGGACTCGGCTGCGTGCGCGCGCCGCACCGTCGGGGCCAGTCCGCGGTGCAGCCGTAACGGTGTCGGCGCTCCTCTGTCGGCAGCCGGATGCCGCCCGCGCCCATCGCGTCCTGCTCGGCCGAGCCGCGACCGCGCACCGACAGCGACACGCAGACGGAGCCGGCGCCGGCCGGCCGCAAGGCCAACGGCGCGCCGCCCTCGCCGCCGGCCATGGCCGACCGGGAAACGGCTGAGCCCGAGGGCGAGGCGCCGGCGCCGGCCTGCGGCGGCCACGCGCTCGCCGCCGGCTGCCTGCTGTCGCGCGTGCCGCTGCTGGGCGCGCTGGTGCACCACCGCTGTACAGACAAGGCGACGCAGACGCACCGCGATCCGGTGCAGGCCGAGGCCGAGAAGCTGGCGCTCGACACCGTCTACTATGCCATCGGCAAGCACCGGCAGCCGACGACCGACCGCGTCTGCCAGACGCTGCGCCGCTGCGTCGATGAGATCTTGGTGAAGCACCGTCTCCTGTTCAGCGGCATGGTAGGCCGGCTGCAGATCCGCGAGGAGACCGGCTACCAGACGTTCGTGGGCGTGGCCGACGAGCTGTTCGAACGCGGCCACGTCACCTGGGCTCGCATCGTCACATTCTACGCGTTTGGCGCGCGCCTGGCGCTCTATTGCCAGGAGAAGCAGATGGAGGACTTTGTGGCCGAGATCGCGCGCTTCATGAGCCTGTACGCTTCTGAGCACCTGACTGGCTTCGTGCGACAGGAGGGCGGCTGGGTAAGTAGTGTCAGCAGAGGAGTCACTGGAAGACTCCAGTAGTCCAGTATTAGCTGGTTTGCTTGAATTTGCTGATTTCTGACCTGGTGCTTTTGTAATTGTAGACTACCTTATAACATTATTTGTATTTGCTAGCATGCAGACGCTGATTTCTACCATATTCGGGTGGGGTTGTGTTGTTTTGTCGTGGTATCTATGCGCTACAGTCAGTCGTGCGCGCGTTTGGACTCATGTTTTTATTTATTACGATAACTTTGTTGTGTATGAGAGATATGTGTTCCACGGAAAGGCAGTACGTGTTGCCTAAGTTCTGAGAGCCTGGAAGTACGATGTCACTGTGGCGTACCATAACGTTGCGTCGAATTATAGCATGATGAGACATCGCATGGCCGTAGGCAGGTGAACACTCTTCAGAGTAGTTCTCCACCTCACGACACAAGTATGCAATTGGGACTGGATGTCATCGGATTTGATAGCGGACATCGAGAATATGTTACGGCTTCGCAAAACAAATTATATGTTGTCTTGGAGGCCAATAACCATATCATGTTCGGTTGTAATCGGTTTAGTATCTCATCTATTGGAAATTGAAGTGCCTAGTTTGGAAGCACGATTTTCAGTTCATGTGTGGTCGTTTTATTGATGCCTCATTCCTAAGAGCAGCACTATTAGGCGAGCTAAGCTTATTGCCCTCCAAAACTAAAACGATGGACACAATGTTCGTTATCGCGTATAACTATAGACTCTGAACAATGAAAACCTGTCGTGAACACATAGCCTGGACTCTGATAGAGTTACGTGCAGCAAGCTTTTTTCTTTGCTCCTGGCTTTCTTTGCTATGTACGCGCAATACACAACGCTACCTATCAGCCAGAGCTCAGAGCAGTACAATGGTTGCATCGAAACAGCATTGTGGTAGTTAAAAACGAGACCCCAGCTGGCTGCGGGCAGCCACCCTGTTAACATCGGTTACTGAACTTTGCACTCGTCAGGTCCTGTTCCGGTGCTGTCCGCCGTGCATGACGCTGTGCGGGAAGTACGGACCGTAACGAACACGGGCCGTTGAATCATTCAGCCCACGGGCCAAGCGCACTTGTATTTCAACTGTTTGGCTGGCATGTGCGCAGATGCAAGCGATGTTCACGTGCTCGCTTTTGCAGACTACTCTCAGTGCGGTGAGTCAGCAGGCGCAATAATTTGCAGGTGCCGCGCCAGCGATGGGGCCATGAAACTTTTTGAACCGTGTTTAGACATTCCTCGTCGCACGTACTCGCCTGTGTTCATCGTGCTGTGGTCGCAGCGTACCCTGTCCCAGCGGTTCTGGTCGGTGGTGTGACTCTCCTGTCTCTGCTGTCAGGTGGTGCTGTGTGAACATTTCCGCTACCCGGAGGACATGGAAAGCAAAGTGTGGAGCGCGCTCGTCAAGCTGGGCGTCGGGCTGGGCATCGCCGCTACGGCGTCGCTCATTTCGTCACGCTGAAGCACCAGCAGCGCACATCCCCACACACAACAATGCTGGAGGACCAAGCGGGCGGCCGGCGTGCCCGGCGCCCGAGGCGGGCCGCACTGGCACGGTGGTTTTATCTGTGCGACTTCATTGTACAAAGCGCGGGCGAGAAGGTGGCTCGTGGCGCGCGTGGGCGACATGCTCGGCGGCAGAGGGTGGTCCGAGGTCACGCTGTGACCTCGGGCCTGTCGGCCGCGGTGGCGGCCGGGGCGCGGCTCGGCGGCGCGGCCGGCTGTAGCGCGTAGTGCGGTAGTCTAGTCAGGAGGCCGGCGAGGCGGGCTCCCCTCCGCCCGCCGCGGCTGTCTTCCATGGAGCCCGGCTGCCGCTAGCACTACGCCCCGCCACCGTCGCGCTGGCAATCTCGTAACGCGACCTCGTCAGTGTCCAGCCTTTTCGCATTCTGCCATAGCGTTGCTGTGTGTACCGCGCCCAAGCGCCCCTTGCGTCAGTGGTGCCGCGCATAGCACAGACTGTGCGCCCCTCCGCTGGAAATAGACCCAGAGCCTATTCAAGCCGGCGCTGTGTGCCACTCAGGCGTGGACCAGATGGCCGTCTCGACTTGTGCAGGGTGCGTGCGCGCCCATTATTTATTGAGCCTGGTGGTCGCGCCTGGCTGCATTCGCTTCGCTCACAGTAGTCGAACTGACACACGGCGATCCGATTGGTTCAGTTTATTTTTGTATTAATTGCCCTTAATAGTCGAAATACACTCAATCAATGGTGTTGTCTATGTTGTTTGGAGGCGAGTGAACGCGACAGGCGAAGGGCCGGTCGGGTTATGTATATGAAAACCGTCAGCAGATCGGCTGCCACCACACATGTAGTGCGGGGAGGTCGGCCGTCATCTCATGCAAAATGTCGGGGGATCGGCGACCGCCACATGTGAAGTTCGGGAGACCAGCCAGCGACACATAAATTGGGGAGATGTGCTGCCGCTACATGTAAATTGTTGGCGGATGGACTGCAACCGCGCGTAACTCACGAACTACTGGGAGTTCCGCCGCTATGAAACGGGCCCGAGGGCTTACCGGCTGTCGTAGCTCATGGGCTGCCCGCAACCTGAAGTACCAACTGTGTTGTTCCGAGGCTGATTATCTTGATATTGCGACTGCAGGATGAGGTCACGATTGATTACTGGGAACCAGTCATGTCTTTTGTGATGGTGAAGTACGCGTGAACAGGTGTCACTGACATGTTATTTCTCGTTCTCACTTGCATTCCTCGACTCGTGCGACGGCCTTCATGGAGACTGGCTGGTTTTTCCATCCCAACGGCATGTTTCTGGCAGGGACGTCACCCATGGTGCAGGGGCCATGGCCACCCTGGGCGGCGTACTTCCCGTTTTCCGCAGTGTCAGCGACAACCCCACTGTTTAACTCTGGCGTTCCGAATAAGTGATTTTGCCCCGACGAGCAACAGCTCAACCTCTTGCTCGTGAGCATTGGCTAACCCTCCCTGGCGCCAAACTCTGACGACGCTTCTGTCTTCCGACAGCACGCCAGCAGTACCGGTTTGCATTCCTGGGCTCAGCAGGTATTCACGGCCACCTTTGCCACAGGCATCCGATCACCCCAGCTTGCCTTCATCTGCACACGGACGCCCTACCCTCATACCGGGGTGGCGCCACGCGGGGAGCACGCCACCACCGCGCCGTCCAGCCCAAACACGGCCCCATGGCGGCGTGGCGCCGGTCGGCGTGGAATGTGCCACCACAGCCAGGAATGTAGCGTGACGTCATTTCACGCGAATGGCTTGGCATGTCGGGCCATGCTTGCTCATGGCGGCGGCAGCACGAGCTCTGCAGCGAGGTGGAGGCCCACGTAGGGTTAGTTGCATGGCCGGCCAGCGATCCCTGCAACAGCGCGGCACGAGGGACGATGCAGCGACCCGGTACAGCTTCTGATGCGAAACGCTCATCACCTGAGACCTATGCTATTCGATCGGGAGAAAACAATCTTGGGCCGCAAAGGTCGAATTTCAAAACCGACTACAGCGGCACCCTGATCTACTCTGTCAAAGCGCTGTTTTTAGATATGGTCCATACAACAGCTTAACCAAAACTGGGTGCAGATGGAGGCTATCAATGCTTGCGCTTGGCGTCGTTAGTGGTGTACAGCCAGGACGAATCCAGGGGAGAGCAAAATGGGCAAATCCCCTTCTTAAAAAAGATCTGTGGGGATGGTTTTTGCCCTTCCAAGGTCGTTGGCGAATGTCCCAATTTCATTTGTTAATTGTGTACATTACTGCAGTTTTTGCCAGTATCTTTTCAAATCGCTTGTTATATTTTCCTCAGCATTTGTCAGTGATGCGTAACGCACATTCGTCCTGGTCTCGTCGCATCCTGTTCATATCAATGAGTCGTACACATGAGACTTCGGCAGCTGTTGGTTATCCACCAGCCAAAACCCCTTGATGCTACATTGCCAAAACAATTATTCGTTTAAACCAAAACCGCGTCAATGCATACCATGTTTCCCTTCCAACATCGCCGTGTGAACGAAATATGTACCTATGATCTTCAAAGTTGCAACAGTGATATCAACAGCAGCCAACCTGTTCGCTGCAGCATTACTGTAGCTGCACTGGAGCAGGCGCACTGTCTTAACTACCGCACCGCCCAGTGACATGGAAACTGGCACTGAGCGGCAGCGGACCTGCGATTCCGTGGAACATTCGTTCGCGATGATTAAGAGGCATCACTTGCCATAAAGCGTACACTTCGGAGAGAAAAGTCTGATGAAAAGCCCAGAAAGAGGGTTGAATGGATGGCCCCAAAACACATAGCTGTCTTGCAATTGGTATTTTCGGTAACCGACAGCTACCAATGTATTTTATGCGCGACTCTATGACCACCAGCATGTAAGCAGCCCCCGATATACGTCGTACTAGAATTTAAGCGAAATCAAAAGGTCCACACTGGTGGGTGACTGACACCGGTGGCATTGAGAGAAAACGGATACTGCATGATTACGGTCCGAAATGGTGGCTTTTACAACGCATCCTGAAAAATGTGTCTTTATGTTCAGGCAGTCTTATATGTACTTGAATTTGCGATAGCCGATAACTGCCAATACAACTGCTTTTTTGCATGCAACTCTACCGTAATGCCAGCATGTGAACAGGTCCTAGGTGTGCATCATACAGTTTCAAGGATGTCAAGCAGTCGGCACTATATTGGTTAATCGAATATGCATATATCCGAATACCATGCCAACTATACGATGTCGGGAACCCATCCATAAGATGATGACTTAACATGCGAGCATTTGGGCAGGTGCGGTGCGCTTTTGCACATTATCTCTCTTTTCAAGAACATGACCTTAATCAGCAACCCGTGAAAATTTCGAAGCCACCTGCTTTCCTGGAGGAGGCAAGCACAAACGTCGCCTTTATTTCGCTTGACCACGCGCCAAATTTAGACCTCGTCTTCCATATTAAAATATGTCCTCAGTTACCGCCGTCTTCATGGGGAATAAGGACTAGCCTGTGCCTTGACTGTCTGCCGGCTTCACCTACCACCATGACCTAGACGGCGGAGGCGCTAGGCGGCCGAGGCTCCGCGCCGTCGCAACAATGTAATTGAAATCCAGGCACTCCAAAGCTTGTTCCAGGCAGCGAACTCTGCCCCGGTTGCCACGCTGGTCGCCAGTTCTGCCGCGCTGTTTGTTGTCGGCGTTTACCGACCAAGACCCCAGAGTCGTATCGACTGGCTCTCTGGCAGACTCGGAGCTGCGAAAACATGTTTTTCTCGCGCGCTGCCGTATCGGCCGGCTACCACTTCGGGTAGATGAACCCACATCTCTAGAAACTCACTGCCTGGGTCGTCTTGATCTATGAGCAGCCCCGTGGCACCCTTGTCTCATCCAAGAGCAAACGCAGCCTAGCGCAATCTTGAGCATGTCGTAACAGCACCGAACGTGTCCTGGACATTTCGTGACAGCACCGAACGTGTCCTGGACATTTCGTGACAGCGCCGAGCGCAATGTTTCGCGCCGAGCCGATCCAACGTGTCATCATGTGAGCCGTGAAAACTATGACGGCTGTAATTCCTACACACCAGTAATCCATTAACACTTAAACTCCAGCGGCGTTGTGGAAACGTGGCCGGGCGAGGGGTGTAAACCTTTATTGTATTGCAGAATGAGTCTCCAGCCTCTAGTTCTTAGAAGAAAATTGATTACATTCTGGGGAAATCCGTTTTCATGCGCATTTTGAGGCAGGTCTGACCATTTTCACTGTTAATACTTCCCCTCCCCCCCCCCCCCCCACCGCACCCACCAAGCCCTGCCTCCCCAAGGTATTTTGTGAAACGGTGACCCTGGCCCCGATCACGTTTACGCGCTTGGTGCACGCCGCGGGGTGATCACGCCAGCTGATGACAGATGACTCACTCTCCACAGGACATGTGCGCTCTCGTTGGCGTCCCGCTCAAGCTGAGCCTTTCTGGTTTCAGGCGACAGGCACGTGAAGTGACGACATTTGGACGGGGGGCCTAGCACTAGTCGCCCCCCCCCCCCCCCTCCTTCTCTGTTCGCCTCACTGTTTGGTCATACTGGATTATTCGGGGGCCCTGCACATTGGCTCTTGGTGTTTTAATTTAGGACCCTGCGATCCTGCCGGGGCCATCTGATAATCTCATCAGGTACACTACATCTTTCGGGGGCCCTCTGCACTGGGTTTTGGGTACTTCCTACTTGAATGTAGAGCCTTACGTTCTTGTCGTGGCCCCTTCCGATAAGCTGCTCCGGCACATTCAGTTGTTGGGCGATCTCTATGTCGGGTCTTGGGTGCTTTCTATTTGAATGGAGGGCCCTGCGCTCTTGACGGGGGCCCCATCTGTGAACATGATCTGGCGCGCTCAATTATTCGGGGGCCCTCTACATCGTGTCGTAGGTATTTCATATTTAGACGGAAGACACTACGCTTTTGTCGGCGGCCCCATCTGTTAACCTGCTCGGGCACACTCGATTGTTCGGACGCCCTCCACGCTGTATCTTGAGGACTTCCTATTTGAATGGATCCCTTGAATTTAAGGCCCTCAACTCCTGTCGGAGCCGTCTGATAACCTGCTCGGGTACAATCCACCTTTCGGGGGCCCTCTGCACAGGGTTTTGGGTACTTCCCATTTAAATAAAGGGCCTTAAGCTCTTATTTACATCAGGTCTTGAGTGCTTCATATTTGAATGGAGGGTCCTATGATCTTGTTAGGAGCCCTATCTGTTAACCTGCTTGGACACACTCGATCATTCGGGGCCCCTCTACATTGCGTCTTGGGGACTTCCTTTTTGCATGGAGGCCCTACGCTATTGACGAGGGCCCTATTTAATAGCCTGCTCGGGAAGTGGCCCCACGCTCCTGTCAGGGGCCTCCATCTGTTACCTGCTCGGGCATCCTCGATTATTCCGAGGCTCTCCACGCTGTGTTTTGGTTACTTCTTATTTGAGTAGATGGCCCTACGTTCTTGGCGAGCCCCATCTATTAAGCTGGTCGGGCTGGTAGCGGGCACACACGGGGAGGGGAAGGCACGGAGTTATGCCCTCCTGAGCCAAGCCGAGGAGACCTACAGGCTCTTAAGGGATCCACAATGGGCCAAATGGATGCAGTTTTCTATCTAACAAAACATTACGCATAACACAATCGGACGTCTTTGGGCCTAAGGACGACCAAGAACGGTGCTGGGAAAAGTAAGGAGTTCCTAAGCAGACAAAGCTAATTCTTTGCTGATTGAGGAGGTGCTGCTTAAAGTTGTCCAGAGACATAACGCTGTTGCCCAGACCATATATGTCTACTTGCCGGGTCAATTTGATTGCTAAAGACCTTTCCACGCTGCCCTTGATCTCTTAGCATTTTCTCTCAGGGTCCATTGCTGCTGTTGAGACGCTGCCTGCTTCCATGCCTGAGCACTCTTGATCGATCAGGTTTTCCCCCACGAATTTTTCTCGTTCTCCCGAAAGGCTCCGTACGTTCTTGGCCATTTTGCGTTTTTTATGTCATCTGATACATCTACTCATGCTGATTTCAATGATTTAAACAATCAGTTGAAATTTTCACAAACTTTTACCTCATTCTTTTAGCTAAAGGTGCGTGAAATTCCAACTATTGGTTTAAATATCTGAATGCAATATGAGAAGACGCATCAGATGACGCAAAAAACCGCAAAATGACTAGAAATGATCATATGGGGTTTTATCTTTGGATGGCAGAGGGGCCCTCCGATTTGATTTAGGGCTCTTTCTCTTTGACCTCATATTCGGAGGACTATTTACTCCTGTCAAGGCTCTTGCTGTTAACCTGCCCGGGCGATCACAGCGGTATTTCTTCATGATATTGTGTAATTCCCCTTTGCGCAGAGTCCTGTGTTCTGGCCGGTGCCTTATATGTCAGCCTACCGGGGCACCACCGGTCGCTTAGGGGCACGCCACGTTGGTCCTGAGTTCTTTTTACTGACTCTAAGGACCGTATACTTGTCGACAAGACCCTGTTTGCTCGTCTCCTGCGGTACCCATGATCACTCAGGTTTCGTCTCTATTGGCATTGGCGCCTTAGCATTCGAGCGGCAGTCGAATGTGCGCCAATGGATTTTTACGCGCAACTGTCGAACGTAATTTTACGTGCTGCCGACGTCGTATGTGTCATCTCCCTTGATTTACTATTATTATTTATGTATATCAATATTATTATTATTATAGCTATTAAAAGTGTCTTATCATACTTGTGCATCACGCTCTTAACACATTTTGAGTATTAGGATATTGTACACTCTTTTGCAACAAGCAAAAAATTCTGCATTAGTCATCAGCTATCAGCTGATTTCATCGTTCAGCCGGCTAGGCATAAATAAGCTACAAATGAAGTTCGGTCTTGGTTTTGATGGTATTTAGCAGCCAGCTTGAGCTTTTTTGCCTGTTTTTCGAAAACAGTAAGTCCGAAGGGGCGCAAGACAGCACAGAGCAAAAGAAGGTCTTATATATATATATATATATATATATATATATTCTCTTTTTATGGGGATCGCCGTACCCCCTCGCCCATATATATATATATATATATATATATATATATATATATATATATATATATATAACATTGCAGTTCAGGCAGTACTGCGCCAAGCTGACATTTTTTTCACCAGATATATGGAGCTGTCTTTGGTGCTTGCTAGTAGAGTCGAACGATGCGTTTTATGTATTTCGAGCGACATTTGTACGACATTTTGCAAGTCGAAGTCACAACTAGGGCAATTACATCCCGAGAACAAGGCGTCGTCCATTGCAACCAGTTCCCATCCCACCAAGTGTGGCGCTGTAAGGAATTGCACCCAGTTTGCACCAAGCGCAGCGCGGTCACGCGTTCAAAGTTCTCACGTGACCACTCGTGACGTCATAGAGCTGTGGCGTCAGCTCAGCTACTCATCTCTTAGTCATACACAAGCAGATGCCGTTGCAGGATATCATGCCAAGGTCACGATGACATCGATTGTGAAGCCGCCGTCAGTTCCCTTGAGAGCGCACGGGCCGGCGGAAGTGGCGCGGCTGGAGATTCGCGGCGGTGATTCGGCCGGGCTGGTGGGTGACGCTGTCGGTAGGCGGTGCCAGCCTGCACGCACGTGCCGGCTGGGCTGTCCGCCGCCGGCCGGCTGCCGGCGATCTGGCTGCCGGGACTGGGTGGGGCGGCACTGCTCTCTGTCCGGCTGCCAGTGGGCAGTGCCCCGCGTCTCGGACCGGAGGTGGCGGGTGTCAACCCCGCCTCATTAGCCTCCATTTATCAGCATCGTGGGGGGGGGGGGGGGGATGGCCTGCCAGCAGGAAGACCGGCTTAGCTCGCTTTCAGAGCGGAAAAGGCTACTCTGCACTGTTATCAGGCAACAGTGCCATGAGTGGATGAATGCCCGGAAATGCCCGCGTGCCCAAGGGCGCAGGAAGGGGAGGAACATGCCCATCACCTTTTAGGTCCCGGGATGCTCGAAGGGCCCCTTGGAACTGACAGGTCGCGGAGGGTTCGACGATGACGGGAGATTTCGAAGGGACTGAAGCAGGGGCGTAGTTTCGCAAAATGAGTTCAGGGGTGGGTGGACTGAGCTTAAAAAGCTGCCGCACCTTATCCCCGAAATGTGCCGACAAGGTGGTTTCTCCACGGATTTGGCCTACTTTCATCTCAAAGTTCGGCACTGGAAATCAAGTTGGGGTACTGCCCCCGCCCCTTCCTAGGACTAAATAGGAAACCAAACTTGCAGTGGCACAGGCTTCTGTCCGTGCAGGGGAGTAGAAGCGCCCCCTCGGGTCTCAGCTCCGGTAGCGGTTGGACACGCAAGCTGTTCATTTAAGAGCCTAACAAACCTGCCGGTACGCACTCCCGCTCCCTGTCCCGCCCGCTCCTCTCCCATTACCTGCATTCCCGTAACCAGCCCTCTGACCACTTCTCATTCTCGTTTTATCAGGATCGCCGCACCCCTCGCCCACATCTCGGGTTGATCGGATCGTGGTGGCTGAGGGGCGCGTCGTGCGGGTCAGTCACGACGCGTCCCAACACCTCGCTTCGACC
>NW_023596746.1:2742437-2837458 GCF_011947565.3 Pollicipes pollicipes
GGGGGATGGGTGCACATGCAACATGGCATGACTCACCACTGAACACAGCAGTGGCATCATCCGACTGGGCGAGCCGGCTGAGCCGAGCCGCTTCCGTTCATGTCGCGTGCAGATCACATGATTCCGTCCTTGATCGGAACGCAGCCCGCCCGCCTGGGATGGCGGCTCAGGCGGAGAGCCCGCCCGCCTGATCAGATGCGGACACGACAGCGCCTGATCGGCTGCGGACACGACAGCGAGCCCGCCGGGGCGGCGACTCAGGCGGAGAGCCCACCCGCCTGATCAGCTGCGGACAAGACAGCGAGCTCGCCCGGGGTGGCGGTTCAGGCGGAGAGCCCACCCGCCTGATCAGCTGCGGACACGACAGCGAGCGCGCCTGGGGCGGCGGCCCAGGCGGAGAGCCCGCCCGCCTGACCAGCTGCAGACACGACAACATGCCCCCACTGTGCCGACTCATAGCATCCTCCTCTCAGACCCCGACTGTACAGAGGTAGCCCCAGCCCCGTCCTGAGTTCGTAGGGGCGCACACACTCGTGAGAGTGTAGTACTTAGTGTAACAATACATGCTGTGTCGTGTTGTGAGCTCTGACCTGCGAGCGAGGTGAACCAAATGCCTTCACCTTCATCCATATATTTACCTTCATGATGATACCTCCACCACCACTTCATACTGCTGGCTTGTGGTAAAGGTGACTCATGTCACCACATCATAGGCCAAACCCTTGTCTATAACCTCCTGGTATTTACCCGGAGCCACCAGATGAGTGTCCTGCACGGATGTATTGCTCCAGACGACCACTGCAGCGCGTACACGTTCGCCGATAAAATGCATACAATCACTACACCATGCCACGCATGGTCTATTTCATAAACGCATGCCGCTGCTATCCGGCGCCGGGCCAGTTCACAGAACCGTGCTCAACCATGTCAACAGCAAGGGGTATGAGGGGCTGGCACGGGCGGGTACCGGAGACACACATAACACGGCAGGAAGCTGACGCAGCGACTCTTAACAAGCACTTCGCGTGCACCCCACGCCAGCTCACCATTCCCCAGCCACACGGCAGCCTGGGAACTCACACTCCTCGCAAACCTTCCTTACAAAAAGACCGGCCTCCGACGCCTTCACGAGCTCAGCCGACAGGAGAACCAGCCGCCCCGCTGACAACGCGAAGCGGCGAAGTGGCGGCTACCCGCGGCGCGGCCGCCGGCGCCGGCTGCGCTGGCGTCCAGCCGCAGCCAGCAGCGGCCCGCTCTGCGGCCGGGGCCGGTGACCGAGCCTAACTGGCCTGCTCCACTCGGCCACCACCTCCACCCCACCGACCTGCGGTGCGGGGCGACTGAAAGCACTACAGATCGGCCCGGAGGCGCCGCCCGCGCGCGGTTCGCCGCCGGCGGCGCGCCCCGGCCTCTCTCGCCCAGACTAGGAGTGTACTGCCGCGCCGCATTCCAGCGAGCCACCCTGTGTTCGTGCCACCTCAGACGTCCGGTGACCGCGCCACCTATCGGCAGCTCGTACAACCACTAGTTACCGTGAGCCCCGGCGCAGCAGCGCACGCTGCCTACGGGCGCGTCCGTTGATCTCCGGCGACCACTGAACAGTTTGTCGGCCAGAGCGCCGCTCACCGCACTTGGCCGAGCACTGGAAGATCCGTCTACAGCCGCCACAGACTCAGCCGTCAAAACACTAGTCGTTGTAGACCCACCAGTCGCGCTCGTAGCCTTCGTGCACGTGCTCTAGCAGGGCCCTCCGCCGGCCGTCGCAGTATCTGGCCGAACAAGAGCAACGCCGTTGGGCGTGCTTCACAGAACAGACTTGACAGTCACACGACATACACCGTGTAATGTTCCCCAGGACCCCACAATGGGACGAAACAACCCCACGTCCTACAAACTCAACTTGCCAGTTAAATATATGACGGCCACTGGTATCAGCGATATGGCCTCGCGCACGTCACAACTTCGCGAGTTCGAGTTTGAGTTTGTTCATAACTCCAATGACATGGGCGAGCATAATACATGAACACGATATGGCCTCGCGCACGCCACAACTTAACTTCGCGAGTTCGAGTTAGAGTTTGTTCATAACTCCAATGACATGGGCGAGCATAATACATGAACACGATATGGACGCGCGCACGCCACAACTTCGCGGGTTCGAGTTTGAGTTTGTCCCTAACTCCAATGACATGGGCGAGCATAAGACATGAACACGTGCAGTTCAATGACATCAGCAGCGCAAACGACGGCGCTTGGCCCCACCTGTCCTTGTCCTGAACTTTCTGTTTGATGTCCACCAGGTTCTCCTGAGTGATGTCGCGCTCCAGATACTCAGACAGCACCTCAGTACACCGCTCCAGGTCCTTCTGGTTCTCCTGCAGTACGCCACCACAAAATAAGCCTCCAGCTTTTTAGGTCGTGCCCCATGAAAGGTGGTACAAAGGCGGCGGCATGGGCCACCAACGCCTACGTCTTACGAGAAGACAACAGGCAACCCGACACGCACTTCGATGATAGGAATGTTTGCAACGAGCTTATCAATAATTGTCCATTCAGTAGGCAACTGGTGGTTAGATGCCACCGACACGCTTACCTCAAATATGGTTGACTGGTTGTTCTTTCGCAGGTAGTACGCGAAGACGTACGTGTACATAAGCGTCACACGACAGGAACACAGAATGTCCACAGCCTTCTTCAAAAATTGCACCTATGGCGACACAGAACACAAAACCATTGTGTTAGTCAGCAGGAAACATGATATCCGAAATTATCGTTCGAAATAAAGTGATATTAGCCTACTTAGTACGTTTGGTTCTTATGGGTCCGCAGTTACAGTTGTTTTGAGCATGACCAAGAAACATGAAGTTCAGCTGTGCACACACCAGTTTTTTAGTACTTGTTGGGCACATATTACACAAGTCAAGCGGCTAGGTGTGTCAGTGGTATAGTTTCCCAAGTGGCTGCTGCCATCCCTGCAAGGGCGTGACTTTAACATGACACACCACATACGTGAAATTATTATTAATTATTATTAATCATATGTGCATCTAGCTTTAGATAAGCTTGGAGTTGTGTTTGACTGTCATGCCTGGTTCATGTCTGAAACTGCTTTAGGATGCCCTCGCTTCGAGGTGTGGTACCACTCCTGCCCAGTTGGTATACAGCCACACACACACAGCAGGTACTCTCCCGACAGTGTGACGCCTATACCCCAGCTGCCTCCAGTCTGCAGCTGACCTCGATCCAACTCATGTTGTGCTGCTGCATCTCCTCCATCTTCTCCTTGACTGAGGCGTACAGCTTGTTCTCGAACTTGAGGGACTGCATGTGGTTCATGTAGCGGTTGCAGTAGAAGAGGTAGCGATTGAGTACGGCGCGCGATTTCTCCTGGGCGTCGCGGGCCGCCTTGGCCTCGTCCTCGTCGTACCGATTACAGCTGTACCTGTGTGTAGCGTAGAGAATTACACCGGAAACGGAGGTAGTGCCGGTGGCAGCTCTACCTATTGCAGGGGTGGGGTCTACGACTGACCAGCAGCGTACAACAAAACGCTACGCCTCCATAAGCCCACACATTACACGAAGCCGGGCGCCGATCAGCCCTAACATCTGCAAAACCCGGGTACAAAACACGATACAAGTATAAAACAGCAAAGGCATATATGAACAACGCATTTCCAAGCATCACACTATAGAAGCATTGCTAGGAGTGTATACATATTATGGGTAGCAACAAACACAGTATTGTGGCAAGTATTGTGATATTACTAGAAACGCATACACCTCATGGGTACCAGTAAACGTATTACATAACATCGCACGACAGTCCCGCTAAATGGGCCTAAATGTATGGTAGCATATATGAGACATTCGAGATTCCTGACAAAGCAAACGGCGAAAGCGGCACCAAACATCCTTTTTCCAGTCGTACCGATGAACACAAACTCAGGCGAGGCACCAGGTTACGGCGCGCGGGCTCGAGATGGCCGAGATGTTGGTCATAACTGGACCGTTCTAACTAGGGACGCGAGCAGCCCAACAAGACAGGAGGCCCACCCCAGCAGAGGTCGTCACTGACCAGGAGGAGCCGTGCGGCTCCCAAGAGCCCAGGCACACCCAGCAGAAGTCGGCGCGACAGCTCTGGTTCTTGCACACCATGTGGTTGCACCCGCCGTCCTTCTCGATTGTCACACTGCACTTTGGACACTCCTGCAAGGCACACACGCCATGGCGTCACACGATCCGCATGACGAGGTCGGCCCGCTTTGGACCGACCGGCTCGGCCGACGAGGACCAGCAACACTCTTCAATGCAAGCCAGGCCCGACTCGCTTCCAGGGCAGCCTCCACAGGACTTCGGACAATGGCTATAAATCCAGCAGACGCAGTATGGCCAATTTAACAAAAGCATCTGCTTTCAAAAGGCACAAAGCGGCGGCACAGTACTGCTCGACCCCTGCTTACAAACGGTACAATCCCCTCTAACTCACAGTCAAACCCCAGAATCAAATCAGCTCTCGACCCAACCAGCGTCCGCGAGCGGAAGCAACGCCCATCCAGCCCCAACACGCACCTTGGTGTTGGCGGAGATCCAGTTGAATGTCTCCGAGTCGTCGTCGCACTTCTTGAGCCAGCGCTTGATGAGCGAGCACCGCACCGGATCGTGCCAGGCCTCGCCGCACGCGAAGCAGAAGCGGTGACCGCACTTGCACGTGACGGGTCGCATGTCCGGGTAGGAGACCTTGAGCGCGTAGCCGCAGTCCGGCGTCGGGCACCAGCACAGACACCGGTTACACTGGCGGCGGACGACGGGCGCGTGACACACGACCGGCCCCGGACGGCCAAGCACTCTGCTGGCTGCTGGCCCGAGCGCCGACACTGGCGCAGCCACCAGCTGCAGGGCACTGTGGTGTAGTGTAGCAGGCGAGGCACAGAACACCGTACGCAAGGACATGAGGATGAAGAACAATTTTTTGCAGGCAACACGGCTGTCCGCGGTCTGCACAGTCGACACAAACACCAAATAATGACCCATCAAACATACTTTCTTTCGAGCTATAGGCTGACGTAACACCTCCCGCAATGTGAACCAACTTCAGCATTCTCGAAACCCAATCCAATTCGCTGATAGTCGCAGCTGTCTAAACATCCAACACAGAAAAGATGCTGCCGCCGCCACAGGCATGCCTCCGGTCGCCAGCTCGCACCTCAACGAAGCTGTTGGTGATGAGGTGCTGGTAGCGCTGCAGCACGCGCGGCTCGCTGACCAGCCGCATGACCGTCTCGTCGTCCACCAGGATGTCGCAGCCGTGCGCCGCGCACGAGATCGTCTGGCCCATACCCTCATCCATCACCTTGGTGGTCAGGTACTCAGCCCAGCAGCCAGCGCAGAACCGGTGGCCGCACGGCAGGCTCGACATGACCTGCGGGCGCGGGGCACCGTCACACGGGTCACGCGAGAGCAGCGTCCCTGACGTCCCTGCGTTCCTGACGCGGCAGCGGTCCGAAAGAGGCGTTGGCACGCGGCAGCGGTCCGAGGGAGGCTGTGGCACGCGGCAGCGGTCCGAGAGAGGCCGTGGCACGCGGCAGCGGTTCGACAGAGGCGTTGGCACGCGGCAGCGGTCCGAGAGAGGCGTTGGCACGCGGCAGCGGTCCGAGTAAGGCCGTGGCACGCGGCAGCGGTCCGAGAGAGGCGTTGGCACGTGGCAGCGGCCCGACAGAGGCGTTGGCACGCGGCAGCGGTCCAAGGGAGGCTGTGGCACGCGGCAGCGGTCCGAGAGAGGCCGTGGCACGCGGCAGCGGTCCGAGTAAGGCCGTGGCACGCGGCAGCGGTCCGAGAGAGGCGTTGGCACGTGGCAGCGGTCCGACAGGCGTTGGCACGCGGCAGCGGTCCGAGGGAGGCTGTGGCACGCGGCAGCGGTCCGAGAGAGGCCGTGGCACGCGGCAGCGGTCCGACAGAGGCGTTGGCGCGCGGCAGCGGTCCAAGAGAGGCGTTGGCACGCGGCAGCGGTCCGAGTAAGGCCGTGGCACGCGGCAGCGGTCCGACAGAGGCGTTGGCACGCGGCAGCGGTCCAAGAGAGGCGTTGGCACGCGGCAGCGGTCCGAGGAAGGCCGTGGCACGCGGCAGCGGTCCGAGAGAGGTGTTGGCACGTGGCAGCGGCCCCAGGGAGGCGGGTGGGATACCTATCGCCCTGACGGTCTGCTGCCCTACTGTTCAGTGTCTTAAGGATGCGTCATGCACAGGTCCACTCGGCAGTTCATTTGACACCCAGATAAGAACATAGCTGGCAAACCGACACTCAATATGTTAAGTGGCAATCTTGTTCAACTGTGTTCCTTTCAGATAAGCTACCTTTCGCTTCCGCTCGCTATTGATTGCTTTGTAAACGAGCCGCACCGACGCAATGGCACAACCATATACAAGTTGAAATAACAGATATTTCCGACTAGAGTCTGTGCTAAGCAGTTTACCGGGAGCCCGTATGTTACAGCGCAATCCTGGAGTCTCAATAGCAGTCCTGCCATTCACCCCAATGGTGCCCTCCGCCCCCGTCCCCCCCCCCCCCCCCCCCGCCCCTCTCCGGCCCTCCAGCTCAAGTGAAGGAGCACCGTCGCCGGCGGGAGGCCATCCCCGTCGTAGCCGGGGCTCTGCTTACCGCCGACGGCTGCACCGTCAGGCAGATCTCGCACTCCTCGGTGGTCACGGCGCCCCGCCGGCTGTTGACCTGGCGAGGTGGGACGCCCGGGTCAGTGTCACCGCACGTCACACACGGCAGCGCACCGGCAGGGTGGTGCTCCGCTCCCAGGATCCCGGCCCCCCACCACATCATTCGACGCTGGTGGGAAGACGTCCGAGGGAGGCGGAGGGGGGCGGCGTCTGGAGGGGCCATGTCTCGACGTGGCCGGCCTCCACCGGCTCACCCACCCGACGAATGCATGTGGTGGGAGTACAAGGTGCTGGCAGAAAGTCTGGAATGCCCGGACAACGGGCACTACTGGCGGCCATGAGGATAACCTCGTGAAAAAGCATTGGGCATATGTACCCAAAATATTTCATATTTCAGCGGGATCTGGATGTCATAGGGCTTCAGGCACCCAGTTTTCGAAGAACAACAGAAAAAAAACATATGACCTATCACCATAACATGGACTGGAAATGCTTTATCAATCATGTCACCGAGCCTTGCTCTGGGGCGAGCCCCCTGATCCACCTCGCAATCCTTCGCGTTTCTGTGCAGGAGAGCCGCAGGCCACCTGTCATCGCTGGGCGGGCGGTGGGTGCTCGTGATGCGCGGCGCCTACCTTGGGCGCGTGCGAGCTCTTCCTAATGAGCGGGCTGACGACATGCGCCTCCTGGAATAGCCGCTCCTGGTCCGTGTCATACAGCCGCTCCAGTAGCTTCTCCTTGTCCCAGTTAAAGTGGTTCAGCAGAATTCGTATCGTCGTTCGCGGCAGCTGGAACAGCGGTGAAACCACATATTAGAACACTGGTTAGAACACTGGACGGACGTACAGCAGTGACGGGATCGGGGTCAGTTCATGTCACGTGTCATTTCCTATTGAAGGCTCCAGATCCTGCCATCTGGCACATATACATTTAAGTCCAATGGATAAAGCCACACCATTTTGCCACCCAGCACGGAAGGATGTTTAGTTTTCTATCGTACTCCGATACCCTGAAGTTTGACCTGCCTGCACCCCGAGGGCAGCTGCCAATTTCGTGTCTTACATCAAAATAAGGCAAGCATATTCAGAAACACCCGTGGAAGTGCTGACCTGAGCCACGTCCTTCACTTCATTGATCTCTTCCACCATGAACTCGACGATCTCCTGGATGGAGAGGACCTGGAACGGGTAGTCGTCCATGATGGCGTCGTCGGCCCTGGAAGCGGATGGGCCCGCGCGCTGCTCGTCAAAGTCCAACTCGTCGCCGCTCGACTCGTTCCCCGAGTCGGCCTCGTACAGCATGTTGTCCTCGCCTGAGTCCTCGTCATACTGGATCTCGCCATCTGAATCCATGTCGACCTGGGGAAGGGTTATACAGGTTTTAAAATACTTGCAATAAGCATATATACTTCTCAAGGTCCAAGCTTTCAGAGCCAGTAAATATGGGTACACAAATCAAGTGAAATCAACAGGTTTATCCCTCCAGCAAGCAAGAGTTGAGGGCCATTTTCTGTTCCAAGGTGCAAGGTTTACAGAACATCATAGCATTTATGGATCAACATGGCGAACTCAACCAGATTGATTTTAACAAAATTACAAAAGTAACTCTAAGCAGGGAGAGAAAAACATAAGTTGGTAAGTTGGTCTTGCCACCCATCTAAGGTCTTACACTAATGAATGTTGATCCACTTAAGCCATGACTCAGTTCTGAATTCCAAAGCATTATTCAGAAATTCAAAATGATATCAAGATCAAATGGAAGATGAGTCCAGATTTTACAGCACAATGACAGAACAACAGTTGCAATGCACTGGAAATCAGAGAAAACAAAGTAGGTGAGGATAAACAAGACAAATGCCATGCATAGCACATATTAAACCATCCAGTAAGGATAAATTTCCCACCTCTAGCTGACTACTACCATCTAGCAATTCAACATGATACCTGATCCTGGTATGTGGTCAGACAGCATAAAATCATCCAACTGTTGTTAATTGATTAACAACTGAACAGTGTGGCATTCCAGCCTCGAGGTCTGATTATGACACAGTTCTTGCATCTGCATCTGATCTGATCATCTGACACAATGCAGGCAAAATTTAAAGCATCTTTATTAGAACATACTACTCCCATTGCTATGCAGAACATACTAGTCAAATAATGAACATTCATGTACAAGGCAATGTGACTGTGTCACTTGACAGATGTAATTGTGTGATATGATTACTTTTTTGCTAGTTATTAATTCATCTAGAGGCCTGATTCATGTTATGATTCAAAATTTTGAATGGTAGAGCACCATTCATATGTGCAGCCTTTTGTGCACAGGGCAGTTCACTATTTGGTTCACTCCCAAATCATCATCAGCTACCCAAATATTTACTGAAGACCTGCTGCTACCCTCCCCAAACATACCCAAATCTGAAACAGAGTGCTTCACATTTTTATAGGATTTGGAACCAAATAGCCATCTTAAGATAAGTTGGCACAGTCCACAGCACTCGCCCTTCTAAAGACTCAACCACCCCACCCCCCTCCCCCCTCTAAATTCTGAGCCACACATCTAGCCAAGATGCACTTGACTATTTCAAGCAGGACTATTTCAGTGTCACCCAAGCATCCAGCACAGTGGTAACATCATCGCCTCATCCATCATTGCCGTGATCAAGGCCCAAAAACATATAATTGGTGAGTTGTTCATGTCTCTGGCACTCATGACCACAATTTCTAGAAATTCAATTCTGTTATCTAAATTACATGATGTTTTATGAGCAATTTACTAACAGAAACATTGTATTTTCTAGAGCAGTATTTCCACTTAAAAGCATACCATTGTTATAAGTGGGCATATTTCATCATATCTAATGCTTGCTTCAATGTCTCAAGCTTGAAACATTTCCTTACAGGACATATTTTGTAAATTGCATGTTCCATAGCTTCATGGTGAGAACTCAGCCGTATATGTTTCTTCCATAGCATCATTTCTAAAATGCATCAAGGTTCCAACTGTGCATGACTAAACAACCTAAGACCAGAACAACCTAACACCATCAACCTAAGCAACCTTAGCAGCATTAACCTCAACCTTAACAACCTCAACCTTAACAACTACCAACAATTCAACTCTTAGGTTCTTCTTGGCAAGATGCTCAACTGTCTTGATGGTGCAGGCAGCCTTAGCAAATGAGAGTAGGACAGAAATAACCCTGTTACTTCACATTGCCTAAAACTGCATACATTATGTCTGTCTCACATAAAAGATCGATAAAGATACAGGATTAGAGTAGGTCTCCAATGAGCCATGTTATAATCCCCAAAGGAATGTGTAGATAAACCTGTACACAGTTCGGCTGTTATAATTTCTCAAAAATTGCACACTGCTTGCAAATGCCAATTGCTGCATTGCAGGCAGTGCTAAAAAACCAACATAGCTTCTTTCCTCACTTCAAGAAGGTTTCTATAAGCTCCATGTGGTCAAAAGCTTTGTATTGTTCTCAGTATGTCTTGAACCCTCAGTTTACACATGATGAACCATGAATGATTTTTAGCACAAAATGGAACATGTTGACAAACATGAATTTTTTTATATTTGTACAGGAATTGTTTTGATGCTATCATATTTTTTAGGACCTACATGTGACTAGATAGTTGCACAAGCCAAAACTCATATCATTCATTGCTAGATGTGTCTGGGGAACAGCCCACAGGCTTGATCATTTCACAACCCAGTGTATCCACCTGGTGGCAATGGGGGTTTCCCTACCCACATACAACTAGATCACTAGGTAGCTGAATACTTCATCCTGAATATCTCACATGGTCATATCTTGTTGACATCACCCAACCAGTCTGTCAAAAATTCATCCAATGCATCTCATTTGTCTCTGTGATGCTGTTCCAAACATGGAGCATGCCAGCACTCAACTCAAGCCAGGCAAAATTGCATGAAATGTCTTACTTTTTTAGCTTGGAAGCATTTTTGGGAACATCTCTGCCTGAAATTTGTTTAGCAACAACACTATTCCTTACAAAATAGGTGTTTGCCTGACATTATTTCAGCAACAACATAACTCCTTACAAAACATGCCATCCATGCAATGCAATCGACGGATGTTGTGAAGCGAAACCACAGTTCTCAGAATTAATGAGTTCACACACTGAAATTGTTGGCTGGGTGCCACTGCTATGCTGAACAAGTTTGGTGTGACATGTACTTTTGGCATATCAAATCAATCACACTTCCTTGCATGACCACAAAAAATATTTTTCGTAGACAGGTGTTAGCTGGGTATGTAGAAAAGAAACTTAGGCACTCATACTTCAGATTTACCGACCCAAATAATCTTACCCAAAGCGCTGTCGTCTTGATGCTACCACGAATATTTCACAGGACCGCCGATTTCACAACGTTGCACGTAGCGAAGATGCCTTTCAAGCGGTCTTTTGATGCAATAAAAAACAAATTAACTCATAAGTCTCCGCAGGCTTGCAGAAGGGCTAATCGTACATTGCACCAGTGAGCAATGAGTAAGCTTAATAACTAGCCCTAAGTATTCAATGAGTAAGCTAATACGAATACGGCTCACCTGCGAGCGAGTTATACCTAGTTTGATGACGTCACTGCTATCATCCTCTGATGTAAAATGCCAGCAACCATCGAAAGCATCAAACTTGTTTAGATACACGAACTTCAAATCATGATGAAGTAGGACAAACATATTTTTTCATGCACATATTTTTGATCTATGATTACTATTTTTGCACCCTATTTCGAATCCCTTGATCAGAAACGAGTTCACATGCTCATGTGAGGGAATAGGTATGTCCCAAATTTGAAGATTTGAAACAAGCATCGGTGCTGTCGAAGCAAGCATCAAGGAACACAGACTCTCTGGGTCTGTGCTCTTTGAACACCAAGCAACTCAAAGAAACTGCATCTGGCCAGTTGCATGCAACCGCCAGAGACTCCGACCAACGTTATAGAAGACAGTGGTTCGCGGTGTGCTGGGTGATGCCGGCCCACCTGACCAGCCGGCCGCACTGACCGGCACCTCCGCGCCCCCTTCGGGGGCGCGAGCTGCCGGTCAGTGGAACACCCTAATTACCGGGGAGCTCCAAACGCGAGCAATAATCCACCAACCGGGGAAACAGTAAAAAGAGGGCTCACTCCATGCCCTTAGCGCACAAACTTTCGGCACGGGAACATACCAACTACCCTCAACTGACATGACAGTGAATTGGTCAATGTTGACGTGAGCTTACTTCGCCCACGTGCAGTCCATGTGGATGAGATTCATGCCAGGCAGTCCCTCTCATTGGTACGTGGCATGGTAAAACCGAATCAGGGAGCACACGGTACGAAAATTATTGCGCACATAGTTAACATGACAAGGCATATGGCCCGCCAATCTGGATCCCAGATGGGGCCCCAGGCATCAGCCCGCTTGCATCCCATGCTGGCATGTGGTCAGCTGGCCCACGCTGCTGCCCGTTTGGATCTGAGTATATGCCGCTCACCATTGTTTAAACTAGCTTGTACACAATCAGAGAACATCCAACCATGAAGAGCAAGTCCGAAAACTAATACACTGATGTAAAACATGTCAGCATTGTGGGCAGGCCCACCTGCGTTCGACATAAAGCCCGAAGACAAGCCCACCAGCAGCCCATGTTGACATGGTCCCGACTTGCCCACATGCATCCCATGTGGCAAGTCGGGGCCCAGCTCGTGCTGCGCTCCTTTGTTGTGTACTCATTTGTACATGATAAGGAAAAATCCAACGCGGAAGCACAAAGTAGCAGACCTAATGCACCTGTACCAAAGATGGTAGTGTATTGGCAGCCCATCTAGGTCCCAGACGGAGCCCATATACCAGCCCACCCGCAGCCTACACGGGCGTGAGCATGGAGGTGGCACATGTAAAATAATTATACACGCTATGGTAAAATCTTAAAACAACAAATAAAATTGATATACACATAATTGTGTACATGACAACTTTATTGCGCATGTAACATATGGGCAGCCCATTTGGGCCTCAGATTAGGCCTAGATACCAGCCCACCGGCAACCCATGTTGACATAAGCCCAGCTTGCCCACGTATGGCCCACATAGATCCCACCAATGCAAGCATTCCCTCCTGGTAAGTTACTTCTTCTTGACATGATAAATTCCGACGGAACAGTACAAGGCACGAGCATTTCTGGTGCATTCAAAAATATGAAACGATGCGGATGTCCCGTGTGCGACCCAACTGGAGCCCAGTCAAAAGTCCACCTGTAGCACAAGCCCACATTAACCCAGTTGCCCCACGTTTAGCCCATGTGAGTCCCATTTGGGAATGCCGGCTGGGATCGCATGCGATGACATAAGCTTAATCTTAACTAATGAGACGCTTTTGCGTTGAAAAAGCTGCTTTAGACACCACAATTTTTCCGCTCAGTAAATGTGCTCCTCAATGCGCCATTGTTTGATTACGTCATCTTATCTTCCAAAACACTGATTGACAGCCAATGCTGACAGCCGTTATATTTTGATAGTGCTTATGAACACCAGATTCATATGAACGAATCGACAATTATATTTTCCTGGTCTTGACTGCGTCATGACCAGTTGAATGGCAGAATTTGAATGGCGTTATCATCGCTTCATGGTTTCCTGGGTGGCCTAGAAATAGTATTGCCGAAGAGGTCCGCACATCTTCGCGGGCGTGTAGCTCAGAAACTCGAGTTGTTTGCGCCTTAAGGACCTGTGACCTATGAACTGCACTGAATGGTCTCCAAGATGGCGCCATCTTGGAGAGCTTCTAGAGATAGCTCGAGTTACCTTTCTTACGTTCGTTTCGGAGCTATCTCTTTTTATCTTTTCTTCTTACGTTCCCCGGTCCAGTCTAGGCTCGCCGTGCTCCATCCGGTGTCGTCCGTTCCCGTCTGTCCCTTTTTGTCCCGTCTCGTTCGGCTTCTATCAGGGTCATGCCCGGACTCCGTGCGATACCGTTTGGCCCCGTTCTGTTTGGGTCGGCCACTTCCGTGACTGTTTGGTACCATACGTTTCCGTCCGTTCCGTCCGGTGCCGTCAGTCCCACTCGGGCCCGTCCGATCGTGTTCGATCCCGTTCGGCAGTGACTTTGGTTTTGAGGCGTCGCCATACAATCAGCTGAAAGTGTTTGTGATCTTTACGATTGCAGGGTAATCTGCTAGTTGTTCATGATATGGTACCAGTGTCTGAGACTTTCGTGTTTCTTGATGTTTTTAGCTCCAATGCATTTTGTTCTCAACAAATATACACTGGAAAGAATGCTAAAATTGTTCTCTTTGAGCGACGTCAGATGAAAGCAAGCTGTTCCTGAAACTTGGACAGCATCGCGGACCACACTCACGACTAAACGGGGGATACTGGCTGCGGGTTACAGACGAATCTTTTTACCATATCACACACGATCTTCCCTTGCAATGCACTCGGTACCCTGGTCCGTTGCTGCTCACCAGCACACGTTTGACCCACCCAACGTACAACAACAACACCCACGTGCTCAGACACCGGGCCCGAGCCCGCACTCAAAAAACAACAACAGCGTCTTGACGGGCCAGGGAGAACGCGGAGAACATCTCTTATACGTCAGGATTCAACGTTTTTCTGGACTGCACGTGGAACCATTGTAAGCCATAAAAATTCTACGAAAGTATACGATGTCACAACATGTGCCTGTAAATATGGCGCGAATCAATCATATCTTGATGAATAAATATTTTCAAATTTTTAAATACTTATCTTCACTTGCATTTGAACTATCAAAAACCTTTCCACGACAATGTTTTGCGGAGGGAAGAGCGTCGGCTTAGGTCTGTTGAGAACCGACCAATCAGTTGACGAAACGTCGCTGCCAGGCCGGATGCCAGGTGCTCCTCATCACTTCACTGGTAGACATGTAACATTGGACTTCTTTTACTTCTCACATCACAGGGATTCACAACTTACTTATGATGGCGACATTGAAAACCAAGCAGGTATTCGTAATAGCACGTGTTCTGCATCTTACCGATGACCTCACTGGGTGCGAACTGAATCAGTCATCAGTTGCAAACTTCAGTGGGACACGTTTTTTCGGCTGTGCCCGCTGCTCACGACGTTCCGGGAGGACTTGTTACGGTGTACGTGCATCTTCCTACGTACTCGTGATTAAACATTCATTTCGTGATGCCACTTGACAAAATGGAGTAAAAAAAATGAGCTGCACTTTACCGGTTGTTTCATGACGTTCGTAACACGAGTAATGGTCTTCGTTTCGTATTCACTAGGGAACCTGGTAATGGCGGAAAAACTACCTTTCCCCAGCAAGCTTCCTCGAGAAAACTACCGCAAGAAGGTCCAAGTGATCCATGAACAAACCGCATTCAGGCATGTCCACACTGAGTTGCCAATGTGGCCGGAAAAAAGGCCCTAAAACTGACTCAACGTTTTCGGCTACCGACATATCTGTCTCTAACAGACATTCCAAAATAGTGTCCATCGGTGCAACCATTGGCGGACACCCTTTTGACACGATTTGGATGGCAATGGTTTCTCCTAGCCTTGAAACCGCGGGTTCTGTGAGTGTTATGGCACCCTCACCATTAGACACTTTCTGAAAATACTATGTAGAGCATTAGCGCCCATGGCAATGGATGGGAAGAATCGACTATAATATGAGTATGAACACCCTTGCTTTCTGAGACGTTCCTCCGTCTATGTTCGGGTGCCAATGCCAAACCTTGTATTACATTTGCAGCCCAACTCTTTCAATTTACCTTCCGGCCGTCTGGTATGAACTCTCCAAGTTCAATGCGCGATGCCGCTTTGCTGCGTTTGGAAACGACTGCAGGGTGTTTTAATCATTGCTGAACACAATGCCTTTTAGGTGAGTCCACTTTGAGTCAATCATATGGCCGTTGATGGGCCATAATCGTACTTTTTACCTTTCGACCGTCAGTCTTATCCACCCATTTCAGGCGTGCCAATATAGTTTCAATAGATGCAACCACTAGAAAAACCACATCGTTGGGATGTGTGCTTCATTTCAATGTATCATATGTGACTGTTGGACTTGATATTTCAGGTATACATACCTTTCATGGTAAATACATTTAGCCGCATACACACCGTGTTTCACGCTCGAAGGGTCGTGTGGGTATTGCGTAGGCCTTAACGCACGCTCTGGCTATGTGCCCAATAGGCCGCGGTGCTGCCCGTGAAAAGCTAACCGGGGCTAGAATATTTCAGATGCCACTTAAACAGCTTTAGAATTATGTCCACTAGTCGTTTGCACCGATGGAAACTGTACTGACACGTTTGAAATGGGTAGATAGAGCTGGCGGCTGAACCGTAAAGAGTTTGCTCATGGCTATCGCCGGCCCTATTGGTAACTCGGAGTGGCCTTAGCTCAATGACGTTGCGTCCAGGAATCATTTAGAGCACCTTTCAGTAGTTTATAAAGGTAGAAAAGCTATGCCATGCAGTGAAATTCGAGATTTTCCAGGAGACGGCCGCAAGGTAAATGGAAGTGCTTGACTGGAAAGGTAATATGTGGCCTGACGCTGCCTGCCGAGACCTAGGCAGAGGAACGGCTCAAAAAGAGGTTGCGCCCATATTCATTTTGTATTTATTTTTTTCTTACGTTACCATAGTGTAAATCCCAACAATTTTGAAAGTGGGGGGGGGGGCGGTGCTATGAAACCGTGAAACGCAGAGATCCCACGATCCTACGCTTGCAGCCCAAAAGGCATTACGTGACTGATTTCCCTGTCCCAAATGTGATGGCTTCTCTTATGTCATGCGTGACTATTACACCAGAGTTTTCAAACAAACACACGTTTCATGGCATTCACCTACAGCTGCATGCGAACCTTGTGTCATGCTCACAGGCGGGTAGGTGTTGCGCCGGCTTGACCTACGCTGTGGGTTTGTGCCTAATAACCAGTCCACGGTAGTAATATGCCGAGCGATGCTTATTGCATTTGTTTCCTAAGCATTTTTAAGATGATTTCAACATCATTTAACATCGTTCAAAATTACATAAGTTATTCAGTGCGTTAGCGAGGAACATTACTCACATAGACTAGACAGTAGAAGAAGCCTTATTCGTCGGAGAAAAACCAGGCCAATGGAGATATAGTTCGGTTGATGTTTCGGCAACATGCTTTTTCGAAACAATAGCAGAGGCAACCTTCAAATAGCAATAGCAATGGCAATTAAAAAACAAGAGCAGTAGCAAACTTCTGCTATTGTTTCGATAGAGGAATGTTGCCGAAATACCAACTGAACTATATCTCCCTTGTCCTGGTTTTCTGTGAGGAATAAGATAAATACTATTGTATTATCAACATCATTCAACATTACGGATTTATTGCTTCTTATATTTGTATACGTTTGCGGTTCCTCACTGAATAATGAGTAGCGCAAGAATAATAACTGTAGTGATATACATTATATCTATCTATCTATCTATCTATCTATCTATCTATCTATCTATCTATCTATCTATACCTATTATATATATATATATATATATATATATATATATATATATATATATATATATATATATCACTTTAACTTCAGATCCACGTAATACTTAACCGCCTGCAAGTCAACAACAAACACTTGAGAGCGTTTATATATGTGTACCATAAAGCGAGTGTTTCCCTAAAAAATCATATGATTGTTGCACATGATGTAGCAGAGAAAGCAACAGACTTGGGACGTGGGCATCAATAAAAATGCATTTTGTCTCAAAGGCGAGGGAACGGCGGTTACATGGGTGTTGTGTCCCCCCCCCCCCCCAATTCCGAGAATGTTTAGCACGAATCGTCAGAGTACAAAATAAGTTTGAGCAAACCTCGCCTTTCTGATACGTTTCTCCGCCCACGTGTCCGCTGCTAGCGAGAAGTCGAGAAATCACTTTCCATCCAGACGTTTTTGTAACCTTACCAAACCTTACGCCCGCCTGGAAATAAAATTCAAATTTCACTGCATGACTAAACTTTTGCTGCGCTTAAAAACCTTTGGAAATGGGTCCGAATGATTGAAGAACAGCTGAGTCCACTCTGAGATATCAGGGCCGGTGATAGGCATAGACGAACTATTTGCGATTCGACCGCCAGCCGGCATTATCTCCCCCATTTCAAGCGGGTCAGTATAGTTTCCTCCGGTTGCAATCATTCGAGGGCACCATTTTAAAACTGTTCCGAGGTAAATGAAATATATATATATATATATATATATATATATATATATATATATATATTTTCTGATACGTTTCTCCGCCCACGTGTCCGCTGCTAGCGAGAAGTCGGGAAATCACTTTCCAGACAGGTGTGCCATTGAAGCACTGAGCAAAAAACCTTTCCAGACAGGTGTGCCATTTACATATGTATATAAATGCATTTCGCTACGCAATGAACATATGGCTACGTCATCCATCAGACCTAGCGTCAAAGGAGTCGTCTAGTGCCGACCGAAAAAGGTCATCGCAGCTCAAGTGAATTACATTCCGGATAGAAGCGTCCCCGTTAGCGAACGGTGCCAGCATTGCGCTCTTGTGAACTTCTCGGAAGTGCCTCTTCTTGCGGTGTCATGCACTTGATGTTATTGCTGCATTAGGTATCAACAATGATGCCCTCGTGACAAACTAATTGTTATGTTGTTGATAATTGCAGTCATGGCAGGCGATATATTCGCTTCCCTCCATATTTACTTGTTCCTTGCTTGACTTTACCTAGATCCCGCCTTCACAGACCAACCCATGCGCCAAGTCGTGATCTGTCCTCGATCCGGTCCGGTGATAGGCCTTGACGCTTTTGAAACTTCTCCCGCCCGACCAATTAGAACGCCTTCATACACGTGCCATAGTGCACGCGCTTGAAGACAGGGGAGTTGGCGCGAACGTTCGGCTGATCGGCCAAGGCCATCGATCGCCGTAACAGCATAGCCCAGATTGCGGTGAGCCCGGCATCGAATAAGACCGAGGGATGTTTAACAATGATACAGGAATGTATAATGTGGATAAGATAGCAAAACTTTTACATAAGCACAGTTCGCTCTTCCGTTTTACGAAGCCTTTAGTAATGGAGGTGTGCTCGGGGCAAGGGTAGCAGAGAGCAGTTTTGTGGTGCTTATTGCAATTCTCTTGAAACAGGATGCGTGATAGTAGGCGTTAGTCGTCTAGCAGCCGACCGTATGTAGCAACACCCCGTCAGATGCCAGAGCATTATGATACTGTCGACATTAAACATGATGGTGCCACGAGAGAGGGAGCGAATGGTGCGTGTCCGTTAATTTTGAGGAAGCGTGCGCAGAGAGACTTGTGGGGAGAGGGCAGAGACACCATAGGCCAGTGCACGCCATCTCGTGCCAAAGAGGGCACCAGTTGTATACGATGTAGAAATAACACTGGAATATGTAAAGGGGGTTTCCAGCCATAGATCCAAATGGTACGCAATCAGATCAACACGGAAAAACTAGCATACAGGGGCCCACGCGTGGAGGCAAATGACGAATGACGAAAAATGACTAGTTACGCATTGAGGCGGTGAAGCGTGCCTTGTTAAGCGGCCTCGAATACATTTCTTAACCCTGATTTGATTTGCGGCAGGTAGTTACGAGTTCAGATGGCCCCTTATGTGTCCAACAGCCTACGCATAACCGAGCATCGGAATGACGAGGATGGCTGTACGGCTGAGGTCTGACGAATCGCCAAGTATATGGTATTGCTCGTTGTGTACTGTTAATGCGCTTTTATGGTGTTGATAGCCAATGTTGATCCTTGAACTGCCATTATGGAGTATTTTACTTTTCAGCATCATTTGACTTCCAATGCAACGGCAGCAGAGATGAGGTCAGTCAATTGACAACAACATTGCAAAGATCATTAGCGTGACGTGTGATGGGGCATACGGGGGCGTATAGCCCGTGTTAGATCCAGAGCAACATGAGAACACCATTTCCACTGATCACCTACAACACTCCAACCCGTATCACACCAACACACAGTGAAGCGAGCGTGCAAGTTCTGCGAGATTTGCCTGTCTGTCGCCAAAATAGCATTTTACCTAGATGTATACATTTACGTGCATATATACACATACACACACACACACACATGTATTTATATATATATATATATATATATATATATATATATATGTGGTTCTCTCTCCTCTCTCCTCTCTCTCTCTCTCTCTCTCTCTCTCTCTCTCTCCCTCTCTCCCTCTCTCCCTCTCTCCCTCTCTCCCTCTCTCCCTCCCTCTCTCTCTCTCTCTCTCTCTCTCTCTCTCTCTCTTCTCTCTCTCTCTCTCTCTCTCTCTCTCTCTCTCTCTCTCTCTCTCTCTCTCTCTCTCTCCCTCTCTCTCTCTCTCCCTTGCTACATGCTACTGCTATACTAATTGGTAACTTGACATCCACGTACATTCATGATTTAATGGGTGGGCCGTTAACATTTGTAAACATGAGAAATCATTAATCATAGAGTGGCATGATGCTGAAATGTTGGATGATGTTGAAATCATTTCAAAAATGTCTAGAAAACAAAAGCAATATGCACCGCTCGGCAGATTACTACCACGGACAAACACTGGTTATTAGGCACAAACCCACAGCGTAAGTTCAGACTGACGCAATACCTACCTGCCTGTGAGCATGACACAAGGTTCGCATGCAGCTATATGTGAATGCCATGAAACGTGTGTTTGAAAAATATAGTGTAATAGTCACGCATGACATGAAATCAATCACATTGTGCCTTTTGGGCTGCAAGCGTAGAAACGTGGGATCTTTACGTTTCATGCCCCCGCCCTCTTCCAAGATTGTTGAGATTTACACTATGGCAACAAATGAAAAAAATGAATGCAAAATGAGTATGGGCGACACCTCTTTCTGGGCCGTCCCTCTGCCTAGGTCTCGGCAGGCAGCGCCAGGCCACATATTGCCTTTCCAGTCAAGTACTTCCATATACCTTGCGGCCGTCTCCTGTAAAATCTCGAATTTCATCGCATGACATAGTTTTTCTGCATTTATAAACTACTGCAAGGTGTTCCAAATGATTCCTGGACACGTCATTAAGCTAAGTCCACTCCGAGTTACCAATAGGGTTGGCGATAGCCATGAGCGAACTCTACGTTTCGGCCGCCAGCACTATCAACCCATTTCAAACGTGTCAGTATGGTGTCCATCGGTGCAACGACTAGTGGACATAATTCTAAAGCTGTTTAAATGGCATCTGAAATATTCTAGCCCCGGTTAGCTTTTCACGGGCAGTGCCACGGCCTCCAGGGCACATGACCAGAGCGTGCGTTAAGGCCTACGCAATACCCACACGACCCTTCAAGCGTGAAACACGGTGCGTATGCGGCGAAATGCCTTTACCATGAAAGGCATGTTTACCTGAAATATCAAGTCCAACGGTCACCTATGACACTTTGAAACGAAGCACACATCCCAACGCGCACACAAAAGAAGCAGAGTTAACAATAGGTATGTAGTTAACAACAGGTAATAGATATGTGCGGACTCGAGAATTCGGCTCTCAGTATTATCTGCCGATTTCAAGCGTGTCAGTTTAGTTTCGATCAGTGAAATCACTAGCCGACATATTCCAAAACTGTCTAAATGACAATCCATACATTCTTGTTGGCGGTTTACTGCCGGGGACCAGCGCTGTTAACTGGGCAAATAGGATCAGCGTGCCGCGTGCCCCGTTGTCAGACGTAACACCTAACAGCCTGCCAGCCGAAGCTCGCTTGTTCTCGCTATACAATGTACCATAGCACGTGCATTCATCTGAACGTTCATGCGTCATGATCAGGACCCTGAAAGCATCGTAGCTTCGAGAGATTATCCCTCGGAGCCCACCATGACGTATTGGGCATAAAGCCACAGCGTGCGTTAAGGCCAACGCAATACCTAACCGCCTGCAATCCTGATACAAGGCTTGTATGCGGTTATGTGTATATACCATAAGACGCGCTGGTCACACATTACAAAACAGAGAAAACGCTACGTCAGCACAGGAAAATGAATCAGGGAGTCCACTTCCGGCTGGTAGCGCCGGTGGCCAAATCACCACTTCGAACCAATACTCACTTCCATTACAACCGCCTGCCATGAAATGTTTAATTGGGCTCCCTGACCTAACTTTGCTACATTTAGAAAGTACTGGAGGCCAATATGATTCATGAATAAACTCGCATTGATATCAGTCCAATCGATATTACCAATAGTGGCCGTTCATAGACATAAGCGGACTCTACGTTTCGGCCGCTACCATTCTGCCCATTTAAAACGTGCCAATATAGTTAAAATGGACGATAGCACCTCCAACACCATTTTAAAACTATGCCTACAATTTCACTATCATCATGGAGACATTGACCCGTCCTTCCTGAACAAAATGTTATTCGGGTGTGCCCACTCGTAGTTACTAAAAGGGCCGATGATAGGAGTAAAGCGAAATCTTTACGTTTTGGCTGCCAGTATCATTTGTCCATTTCAGACGTGTCAATATAGCTTCTATCGGTGCAACGACTAGTGGACATCATTCTAAAGCTGTTTAAACGGCATCTGAGATGTTCTAGCCCAGGTGGGTTTTTCACGAGCAGCACCACGGCCTATTGGGTACATAGCCAGGTCGTGCGTTAAGGTCTACACAATACCCGCACGCCTTCGAGCATGAAACACGGGGTGCATGCGGCTATAAGTATATACCATTGCAGGAAAACGTAGCGGCGTACCCTCCCGGACTCGTCCAAAAACCGACTGGCACCTGCGAGCGTCGGGTCTCTGCCGCCGCCTCAGCGGCCGACCCTTGACCTCCGGCGAATCGGGAGACCCGCAGTCACGTGACGCCCCCCGGCACCCAGTCAGATGCAGAGCTCGGAAAACAGCGAGGGCGAGGGCGCACCCCCCGCACAATCACACCGCAACCATGAAAGGTATGTTTACCTGAAAAATCAAGTCCAACGGTCATATATGACGCGCGGAAAAGCGGTACACATCCCAACACGCACACAGTAGAACGAGTTACCAACAGGGCCGGCGCTGGGCTTAAAGCACAGCTCTTAACGTTTTGGCCCACAGCATGGTCAGTCTATATCAAACACTGCAGTTTAGTTTTTATCGGTGCGATCATAACCGGAAACCACTTTTGTTTAATACGGCAATTGAAACATTCCATCCTCAGCATGTCGTGCCCGGGGAGCACCACAGCCTACTTGGCACATCGCAACAACGGCGTTAAAGCCAACACAACATGTAGCCGCATGCGAGACTGAAACAGGCTGTGAATGCGGCTATGTGCAGATGCCATGAAACTTGTGCTGATGTGAAATTCGAGCATCGTGGTCAGGGCAATAATAACATTCTAGCCTCGGCCGATTATTATCGGGGAGCGCCAGGGCTTATAGGACACAAAAAGACAGCGTGTATTTGGGCCGGCGCAGCACCTACCCGCACACGAGCCCGCAACAATGTGTGTGTGCGGCTTTATGCATATACCATGAAACGGTATTTCACTGTACGTCGCGGCGAGTCCCTGGCCGACGCAGTAGGCCGCTAGTCAACTTAAGGGACCCAGTCAATGCAAATCGCAGGCCGCAGCCTGTCCCTATTTTTAAAATGGATACCAGAGGCCAGGCCACGTTAGTGACATTGTGTTCAGGAATTATTTGGAACACCTTGCAGTAGTTTCCAAATGCAGCAAGACGTCACATTTGCCCCCGTGCCAACCAATCTACAAACGGTACGAAAGACTACTTGGATACGCAGGAAACATATTTCATTGGATTATTGTCACCTTGGCCACTTACATTTTTATGGTTCTTGATGCGCAGTAATATTGTGATCACGCGTAGCAATCGCACCGGGGTCGCGGTTGCTGGGTGTTTGCGTGTCTGGGAAACCAGAGGTCCCGGGTTCGATTCCCCGTGGTGCCCGCCCTTCCTGCCAGGGTGAGAGGCAGGCGACGTCATATAGATATAGCCTCAGCAGCTGAGTGCGTCGTAAAGCCCGAATGACGGACGCACACTGGGTGTTTGCAGCGCTCGGGTAGTCGGTATCGTAGTCATTTAAGTTCCAAGATAGGAGTTTATGTGACCTGTTTTACGATTATTTACGATACGTTCTGCCTTAAAAACGATGATTAATGTATAGTGCTCTTCTTAACATCAGGTAGCAATGCATTCCATGACCTTAAAATCGACGAGTGATGTACAATGCTCTTTTTTAACATGAGGTAGCAATGTATACCCTGATCGATGCTCGTACTGATATTGTGGCATGCATTACATTTCAGTCATGAACTTGTCATAATGTGCTAGGGGAATGGTGCAAAAGGTGTGCAACATTTTAAGCATCAGCCTCCATCAGCCTTCATTGGGACTGACACCTTTGCAATAGGATTGTCAATATCAACAGCTTTCTATCAGCACCATAGCTTAGAAAATGCATTATGTGTGAGCATAGACTTAGGGAGGAAGCACATACTGAGAATGGTAATTATTTTAAAAAAGATGTAATAATTGCAAGCAGCCAGTCTCTAATGGTCTTTGGCATGCACTGAGACCAGGTAGGGTATGGTGTGTACTTTCATCTGCTACCAAAGAATGTCTTAGTGCCAGCTGTTAATGCAGTGCAAATTTAGTGATTTTCATGTTTTTGTTCTATCTCCAAGAGCCAGAACTAAATTTCAGATACTGTATAGTGTATGGTATATAAGGCCGAATTAACACGCTATTCAAAAATGGCTTGTGCTGCATGCATCTATTGCTACCAATAGTACGCAGGCTGTGTACTTGATTCATCTGATGCACTGGTTTACAAAGTGCAAGACCCACACCTGTGATGCCCAACCAGCATCTGTGAAGCCCAACAAGCTCTGCTTAGCTGTGCTATGATCCCAGATTTGTCTGTCAAAAAGATTTTTAAAATGTTTGATATGCACCCAACCAAACCACATCTGTTATGTCGGTCACTGACCATCTTAACATTCTTGGTGTTCTGGACCACAATATATTTGCATTTCTTACACAGTGCCAGGTAAGCTTAAGTTACTATTTTTTTAATCTCCTCAGGAAATTTTGATAAATTCTTCCTAGGGGCTTATGGAGAATTTCTAAATGGGTTGGGCAAGGCTAAAATTTTCACAAAGCTGGTTTTAGCTTCCCATAGGTGTGCCTTGATTATTTTGTTAACAAACATCACTTCCTGTTCATATCTGTTCTTATTTCATGTGTCTGCCATTAAGTTTGAAATGTCAAAATTTATTCTTATGCACAAATTCTTACCAAATTTCATGTCAGAGAATACACTGTGGTGGATGCTTGCTGACTACCAGAGAAAGCATCACAATAGAGGTGTGGTTGATGGATAGTCAGGGAAACATTGTTGCAAGGTAAAATCCCAGGGGCTTCTTGCCCCTGACAACCGCTCTGTGATTGGCTGAATATATATATTAATGGTCTTGGGAATAGTACCCACAAAAATGGTTTTGAGATGAATTGTGCTGCAAGGTTTTGAATGCACTGGTTGACTTGTCTTACTGTTAATGGTGCTCTCTTGCACTTCAGTAATTCTGTGAGCGCTTACCTCCAGCAGGGACATCAGTGCCTAAGCATGCCATATTTGTCATGTTAATTTTGCACATTTTTCAAGGAAGGCCTACATATGGATGTCAAAGACCCCAGTTGGCTTTGGGGTGCAGTTAATGCTTAGTTTATGATTAGGTTTAGATTGGCAGGCTTCAATTAGACACAGTCCATGTAATGCCAGGTGCCAGGGTGCAGGACTTACAGCCAGCCCCCACCAAAGTTTGTCATTAGCTCTACTGTCTATGGTATAGTTGCTGCTAGCCCACAGGGTTTTTATATAAGGGGTGCAGTTTTGCAGAACTAAATCATCATATCATAGCAAAATGTACCCACTAAAACTCACTTTACACCCTGGTTTGATCACAAGACTCTGTGGCTCTGCATAGTGATGAGCCAGATCTTATGCTACACATGAATATGGAGGTCAGTGCTTTGATAGAGTGTGACTGATGCATGTCAAGGGGTGGGCATTGTGGCAGTATGCACAGGTGTGACTATAATTCATGCTAAGGTCTTCTTGAATGTTTTAAAACTTTAGAGCCAGATCCTGTCAGCTTTCCTTCATGGCAAGTAGCATGTTTGTCTTTGTTTTGCATTTCTAGCCTAATCAGTGGCCAAACGGATGTTGTCTTTTTTGGCTGTATGCTTAATGCAGCATAACTGGGCAAAGGTGTTTGTCCAGTGTAACCTGTGCGTAGTTGTTAAGTTTTGCGCCCATCGTGGTGCCGGGGACTCACTGCCGCTCGCGGTCGGCTTTTTGCGCACAAGCGGGAAGGAGCGCGGGCGCCGTCTCGCGCGTGGGGCTGGCTCGGTTGCATACGACACCGCATCGTGGTTGGTTCGGAGCCCTGCCGCCAGGCGGCCGTCACTTGGGCTGTCGGCTTCGCCGGCGCTGGAGGCGTGACCAGCCGCTAGGTGGCGGAAACAGCTGTACCAGGCATTCCAGGTGCCTCAGCCGAGTGCCGCGCATGCGTGAAGAAGCGAGCGTCCCATCCCAGGGCGAGCACGATGTGGGACGTGATGAACAGTTTCTCGAGGCACTCCGCACCGTGGTCTCCCCCTGGAGCTGGTTCTCGGGGACTGGCTTAAGAGGGTGGGACTCTGTGGACTTCACGGGTGAGGGATTTCCTTCATGTGTTCTTAACTGTCTGCACTCTGTGTTTTGATTGGTATGAAGTGAACATTCATAGTGGTTTGATGCTAAGGATAAATTCCAGGACGAGCATCAGTGTTTGGAGTAGGAAGCAACCGGTTCATTTCGAGTAATGCTTGGTCGAGCAATGTGTGTAACAAACAGGTGCAGTGAGCTCATCTCTCCCTTCCTGCTGCGCTTGGCTGGGGTTTCTCCTCGGTGAACACTAAACGAACTCTTCCGGGCTCACACACCCATAGCGTGTGGCAGGCGGAGCAAGTGTGTATCAACCTGCACCACGAAGCATTGATGTGACCAGTTGGTGCAATGTGATATTTCGCGGTAACGGCTGACGCGGCGCGCTAGCCAACGACGCGAGAATTTAACAAAACCTTGGAGAGGGGTTTTAAAAATGTTCAAAGCTGTGTAACAACTCATTGATCGCCCCTTGCCATTTGCCTATTGAACGAGTCAGCCCCCATTTTTGATGGATCAACCTGGTTCCTGGACAAAAGGCCCGTGGAAATGCCAAATGGAAAATTTAAATCAGTCACAATATTTGATCCACTCATCGCAACTAGTTTAGTGGAATAAATATTGTGAAAGATAAAGCATGCATCAGAAAAGTCGAACGACCAAATTTGACACCTGCTGCACACGGATTCTGTGGCTCCAAGGAGCAAAGCTACCTCGTATTTATCGGCCCCATCTTACCCGGGCCTGCTGGCGCCCGCCCAGCAAAATCTCGGGCGCCAGCCAGCCTTCGCACCTTCTCCATTGAGCCATGCGCAGCGCGCCCTGAGGCCATTTGGTGACCAGTCTGCTGTGAGGGCGCGGCTGGCCTATATCAATCTCTCTTAATACCTGTAGTCACTGCTTGGCTGGGACGGTCGGCTTTTCGACAGTTCCGGTGACCAGGTACATGGCACATTCCTGACCAGGCACATGGCTGGTTCCTAATACTGACTTCTGGTTCTCATTTCCCCTCCTGAAAACGTCGCCTGGGGTCGTGGTTCCGGCTGGTTTCTTTCACAGCTCTCCGCTCTGGCTTCTGGATCCCTTGTTGGTTGTTTTTGTCGCGAAATGACCGTTGCTGTCGACTCGCCCCTAAAAACTCAAGTGCAAAATAATCATTGGTTGTATTGCCAACGCCACGCCATACTTCATGATCGTCATCGGTTCATTCATGAATTAAGGTAGGCGTTTTTGGTGCCCTCAAAAACACCAAGACTTAGTTACTGGCTCCGATTGGTTTTCGATGAACACCATTCCCTGGTTCTTGGTTCTCGCTAGTTCTCTCACGAATACTAGGCCCTGGTCTGTCGATCCTACTGGTCTGTTCATTAAAAAGTTCACCGAAAAGACAAGACCCTAGTTCGTGTCTCCCATCGGTTCCTCACAAACACAGGACTCTGGTTTCGTTCCTAATGATACCTTCAGGAAAAAACATCCCAGCCGCCTTTGGTTGGTTCAGTCGTAAACACCAGCTCGGGTTGTCGTTTGTCAGTTATCTACCATTTAAGGTTTGTCGTCTGAAATATGAGATATGTTGCATGTTCACGTAATCGTTACAAGTGGGACGTGCATAATATAGGAACACTGTGTGTGTATCCGGTTTTCCGGTATCCGGTGGTTTATGACGTAATTCCAGGTTGGATCCTGGTTCTCACGTGTTTCGGTGTCTCAACTGGTTGTTCCTGTTGGATAAGCAGCGCAATTCTGGTCTTGGTCTGGGTTCAACCTTGATATTTTTTCCATACTGTTCGCCGGATCTTAATTTTTGCTGCATCTCTTGATATACTTACAGGATTGATCTTCGCTCTCGCCGGATCTGTGTATACATTCCGAGCCAGATTTTGGCTGTTGCTGGACCCCTTGTCTTGGCCACGTTCGGCTGGCAGATTCTCCAGGAAAATTATTCGGAATTTGGAAAATTTTCCGGAATGGCGCTCGGCAATACCAATGCCGAAAATTACCCAGATGAAATTCCGCACCGAGAGAGGATACCGGAAAATTTTCAGAACATGGTCATTTAACAACATAGCCATGATGGTCACGGATAATTTGTTTTTGCTGTGCATAGTCATTACCTTTGGCTGTGCATGGTGCACAGGAGGTTTTTCAGTTTTATATCTGTCAAATTCTATTCTTGTTGACTCTTTGTCCTTTGACTTTTATCCCTGTCTACTTGTTGGACCTCCTTCATTTGATTTTTTCCATTCAAAACTCTCCATTTGACTTATTACTCAGACACCGATTGTCGCTACCCGAGGGACTGTTTTGAATTAAAAGCCTAAGAAGTTGTAGCTTACTCTCCTAAGATGCTTTCAGATGTGATATTTTCTTTGTGACGGTTTTTCTTTGCATCATAATCTTTTTACATTCACAGCCTCCACAATGGTGCTTAAACTTTCATTGTGACGTTATGTTTTCCTTGTGATTTAGTGTTGGTACCAACGGGAAAAGTGATAGGTCAGCTGTCGGACATTAGTTAAGCTTCAAGACTGCTTGTGTGGAGCATAATTTAGTTTATGGTGAAAGCTAACTAAGCAAATGTTTTAGTCTTGAACCCTTCAGTTACTTCAAAATACCTGTGTTTCAGATACTGCCTCCCAGGGTGAAACATGTCATGCATGACAAGAATGAGTTTTCTGCTGAGGCGTCATGCCGCAAGGAACTTTTCAGGCCAAAGTGGTGTCAGCAGGAAGCATCAAAAGCCCGGTGATCAGAGACGAAGGGGCACTAAAGGTGTGCGCCATGTTTTGTCATTGATTCACAGAACAATCATATATATATATATATATATATATATATATATATATATGTGTGTGTGTGTGGTGTGTGTGTGTGTGTGTGTGTGTGTGGTGTGTGTGGTGTGTGCGTGCGTGCGTGCGTGTGGTGTGCGTGTGCGTGTGCGTGTGTGTGTGCTGATAGTGCTTGGCGTTCTGCAGACATGAATGGACAGCTGCCACTTAAAAGTCAACGACACATGGGTGAAGCAGATCAGTTTATCCCAGACGACGAAGAGGTCAGCTTTTTTCTTCCAGACAAGATGGCAGGTGCAGTTCAGAGGTTGGTTATACTGTTGCAAGGAAGTTAGTGGTATGCCGATTTCTGCGAACCCGTGTTGCTGGAGATTTTCGTACCGGTAGTTCAATTGGTTACATTGCCTTCGATGATTTGCCCACCCGTGACGGCGTGAGTTCGAGTTACTTTAAGCGCTCTTTGTGTGTCCCGTCTTGGGATGGCCGGGGCTCGGTGCTGAATGCACAGCGATGTCGGCCGAAAATGAAGGGGCATTGATCGTTGTAAGCAAACAGTCGTTGAAGTTTGGATGTTGCAGACTGTGGATTGGTATTAGCGGCGCTGTCTTCTATTGCGTTGCTTTGCCTATGTTCGGGATCTTCGTTTTTGAATGATGTGACGGTTTATAGTCACAGATGAGCAAGGGTGCATCCAGGACGCCGCCTTGGGAGGTGGCGATGCTAGCTTGGGCGAAGCACACTGAGGTATCTTGGTCTTCGAAAATCCACGGGATCGAGCTTTTTAACCTCGATGATGATGGGAGCTTTAAGGCTCTCCGAAGTCAATGGTCATTTTCTGCCCTTCCCTTTTACCTGTAGAAGGGTTCTAAAACGGGTTTACGTTCGTAAAAGCAACCTAGATTTTCTGTTAAGCTCGAAAATTTACATCAGTCATCACATTTAGCGTTTTTCGTTGTCACCCTTGTGGACATCTGCGGAAGGGGTGGGGGTGGGCTACCGTGGCCCATGTAGCTGAAGAAAGGTTACCGCCACTTTGCGAAAGAAAGGCGTCAGTTCACGCGCATATCAATGGGGATGGCCAGTGCATCTTACCTGAAAGCTTGAAAAAGCCGGGGAGCATTTTGGTCAACCATTGCGCCCATTTCCATACCGGGTGTGCCGGAACTGTACCGAGAGAAGGGGAAAACCGCCGTAATCTGCATGAGAGAACTCATTGTCAAAAAAAAATCGATCGTAATCTAGCCAAATGTAATGCCAGAGCATGACCAGCATACTTGTCTATGATTAAACAGGCGAATACACCGAACAACACGGTGTTCGTGTACGCACGTTATTGCATATAGTTGACATTAATGTTTGTTGTGTTCTTTTACGATATCACAATGATTACCTGAAGAATTTACGCTGCACATGCGTAATAGTATTATTTGTGGCACGATAGCTTGGTTTAGTGGTGCGCCATGGTTGGTACCTGGGATCTTATGTTGGATAAAAAATGCATATGGTTAATTTGTAATTTATTTGATTTCAGGACTTATGTCAGACGGGTCACTCCAGCCTATCTGTCAGTGACTAGGCATGACTAGGTACTTGTTTGCATGCTGATGAAACAGTCTGTCTGACAATGCTATTGGTCATGCCTGGATCTTTTTTGGGTTTTCCGGGCTCTTATTTATCTTTGGGGAGTTAATTCTCTTGCCTGCCTTTTTTGCATCGCTTGCGGACTGTATAAAATGCTGTTTAAAGACTTGTTGATGATAACATAATTTAAAAGTAGATATTACAATGTTGGGTGCTTTTATGCAATGCATTTTGAGCTAACTGTAGGCGATTTTCGGTATGAATGACTGGAACGTGCAGTCTGCGACTTTCCCTTACCTGGATATTCTTAACATGACCAGTTAGTTATTTGTCAAAGCGGCCTTTCACATTTAACCCTTGCCCTTACAGGGAGGGCCCCCCCCCCCCACGAACACCACACCAAATCGATGCGACCCCTACACCGATCAGTTTTTTAGTATACCCCTCCATCATGTCGTGCAATCGCGCCCAAATTGTCAGGGCATCCTTTGCGCGCGTTTCGACACCAAAAAACGCGGTGTCCCTAGCATTTCTGGTTCCGGAGCAGCGGCGTTTTTTTTCTTCTAAGGAATGCTGCATCTTGGTCTGCGGGCGACTGTCGGCAGCCAACGATGCCGTGGAACACTCGCGGCGGACCGACTTTGTTACATTAACGGAGCCATACGTCATAACTATATGCTCAAAACACAAAACTACATACCATTGCACTCAGAATTGGACAAAGAGCACATCTCTTGAGGCTTGGTGTGGCGACAAGGTATGGTCTTGTGCGTATGAGCGTGAAAAGGTAAAAGGTGCGATTTTTGGGAAGACGTTGCCTCCGACTTGGCATAATTGACTTAGCAATATGAAACTTTGTATTAATCGCGAGATCTCGTTGAGACCAATCAACTGATGTTTTCCGCTAAGATCTATGTTTTTTTAGTTTGAGAACGGCAGAGGGCAGCGTTGCCCCCCCCCCCCGTCCCCGTATTAGTTTGCGTTATGAAAAAAGGCGAATCAGGGCGGGGGTTAAGCGCCTGTGGGGACGGAAAGCCCCGCCTGCTGATCCGCTCTGCGTAACGGTGATAACAACCATAACGGTTATCATAAAACAACTTGGAGAACATTTCATAAATCTTTAAAACTAAACAAACAACATTTAATAGTTGTCGGATGCTGTTAACCTGACATCTCTTGGAGCCCGGCGCCATTAGAAGCCGTGGACTTTGCGTAGCTGGCAATATGGTTCAACGTGGTTTCCTGTTTATGTTTAATTTTAGATGTATTTGCATTATTTCATTCGCGCGCGCACACACACAAACGCCCGCACGCCCGCATATATATATATATATATATATATATATATATATATATATATATAGCAAAATCATCCGGGTGAACTTGGGTTATTAAGGGGGACCAACCTTCACTCGTATGCATGAACGTGCGTTAAGGCCGTAAAGAGCAGGCGTAGTTTGGGTAGTGCAAGACCGTTGAAAGTATAAAAAGGCCGAGAAGTGGAAGCGTTCCATTGCTATGTACGATTGTGTTGTTCATGAATGGAATTGATGCAGCTTCACGTTTTTGGCTAAGTTAATCGTATGATTACTGTGGGAACTGGTAAGCGCTTTTTCTGTGAACAGTGATTGCAGACTCTTTGGTCTGAAATATACAGCGGAGTAAACGTAAACGCGTCTGCGTTTTGTAAACGGTTAACAATCACAAAAAAATGCGAAGGAAATACAATATTTCCATGAAAACGCCAATGGCATAGAAGCAGGACTGAAGAATCCGGCGCAAAATGCTCAGAAATATATTGGGTTTTTGGCAGCCCTACCCCCCGTTTACTTTCTGTCATGGTTGCGGACTTTGTTCATATTCGTCTCAAATCTGGGTAGATGTGCCGTTGTGATGGAATATTTGAGTTTAGTCAAACCGCTAAATTTGAAAATTCGCTATTGCCGAAACTCAATAGCATCACGCCGAATTCCTCAGCCGTTCTACCACACTTGTCCAAATGGATACGGCCGCGTTGAATAAGGCTGGCCAAATTGAAAAGTGCATTTGGAAAAGACGAGGTGTAGTTTTAAGGCTTCTTGGTCATTGCTCGAATTTGATGAGATGCGTGGGGCTTATATGTGTGCAAATTATCCAACGGTGATTTGATAATGATTGTCTTATGCCATATTTGAGCACGTATACATCACTGTAAAGGTTGTTGGCGCTGTCGCGCCGTGACGCAAACGGAATCCTGTGACGGTTTCGTGAGGGCGAAAGTCGACTCGGACCGCATGATCTCGTGCACAGCTCCTGAACCATGTCCACCGACTCCGGCAGAGAGTACCGGCGGGTGCGAGCACACATGAACTGGAACGAGGCGCGCCGCGCCGTGGAGCGCGGCCCACAGGAGCCAAACCTGCTGACCGCCGCACAGAAGCTGGAGCTGCGGCGGCTGGCGGCCGACGACCCAGCGCACTGGAGGCCGCAGAGGCTGGCTGCCGCTTTCAATCTGTCGTCCAGCGCGGTCATAGTGCGTGGATCGGGCCTGTCGCGCATGCACAGACTACTGAGGCGTTAGCAAACTGTGCCAGGGGTAGGCCGGGAATATGTGTAAGGAGTTGACCTGGAGTTCCGACGATATTTTGCCTACTTGAGAACGGCAATGGAGTTCCCGCACTCCGCTGTTGATTGCCGGGATGCATCACTCACTTTTTCAAACTATGAAGTAATTTGCTTTGAAAGTGTGGGCTGTCGGTTTAAATCGGTATCATGACACCGATGTAGAGGCGTTGTGAATCACTCTTGGGTATGACGTGTGTGGCCTGTTCGATCCACAGAAGCTGCTGAAGAGCCACTGGCAGCCGACCACGCCGGAAGAAGTCGAGAAACATGACCGAAGGGTGGCGGCCCGACGGAGGGCACTCGGCCTGCCTGTGTACTCTGCCGACCGGCCGGCGGCCACGCCCGCCACACCGAACCCGGTCGCTCGACGCCGCGGCCCCATGACCGCACTGCTCAGCCAGTTCTCCAGGCCGTCCGTCCCAGACGTGCACTCGGCAGACCGAGAGCGCCAGAACGTCGTCAGCGCCGTGTACCAGCGCAAGGAGGTGCTGCAGTTTCCCGTATCGGATACTGTGGGCGAGGACGACAGCGAGATGAGACGGCTGGACGCGCAGATAGACCTGCCAAAGACCCACATGACGCTGGACGAGCTGAAGCGGATGGAGAAGAGCATGGAGCGCAAGAGCAAGCTGAGGATCACCTCCAGGAGACCTGGGTCAGCGGTGAAGTGCTGACGTCGGTGAAGCGACTCGGCAGCTGCACGCCTCAACTCAGCTTCACAGGCATCCTGAAAAAAACGCCTATGAAAAACTGACGAAGAAGGAGAGCACCATGTGCTCGTGTCGTTGTGTGTTACTCATCTGCACTGACCTTCGTTGAAGTCCCATTATGGATGTGTGCGTGGCAGCCAACTGCAGCTGGCCAATTCCGGCGCCACAGCCGCGGTTGTCTGTGCTCAGTGGGCCTCTAGCTGCACCGAGTTCATGAGAGGTGCTATCCGCACCGGCGTCCGAGAGGCGGCAAACTCGCGGTCCAGTGCAGCACGCACTAGATGCGGGGACGCGAGTTTGCACAATCGGGCGTGTCCTTATCGAGTTTCTGATATGCCGCATGGCACGTGCAAAACTATCCGCCTCCACGACCAAAGGCAAAAATAAACGGTCAAGGTTAATGTTGTCATTGGGACATTACGACGCACTCAGCTGTTGAGGCTACATGGCGTCGCCTGCTTCTCACCCTGGCAGGAAGGGCGGGCACCGCGGGATGCGAAACCCGTACCTCTGGTTTCCCAGACGCGCCGTTGTTAACGCAGACGCGTTACGATCCACGCATCGCGGATGTCGTGAACAGATGCCACGCATCGCTTCGCGGCATCCGTCAACGCAGACGCGTTAACCACCACACTACCGGCACCCCCACGGTCATGGCTCAAGTACGTCGACTGCGAATGGTCATGGAGCGATGGAATGGTCAAAATTGAACTATAGTCGAAACAAGCGTGTGCACATCTCATTAGAAACAATGATATATATTTTGGGTCGTATCCAACACCATGGCTTATCGCATTCTGGACGATCATCTTCATGTAGTATGCCCTTCACAGTCCTTTGCTACATCATCTGCATATGTTTGGATGCCATCCGCACAGAAACACACACAAAAAAAAACGCAGTGATGGGTGTGAAACTGCGGGATGTCTCGGCGTAATATCATCGCGGCGTGGCATCGGTGGTATCGCGGTGGGGTATTTGCGGTACCTCAGCGTGGTATCTGTGGTATCTCGGCGGGCTCGGTCTGTGGCTGGTGTACCGCATCGGCAATCACTGCGCGGTGTTACGCGGGCGCTTCCCTGATGTTTGTTGGGGCGTTTCTGCGCACTCCTGTACCGGAGAGACCCATTGGTCGGTCTACGAGTTGGACGATTCTCAGCGTGCGGCCCGACACGTGGGGACAGACTCCGACGCGTCCGGCATCAACGCAATGTGAGCCATACAGTTTGCAAAAAGCGGGTGACCTGCTGATGGGCGGAAGGGTGGGGCCGGTCAGGCACCACGCGTGGCTTTCCGCACGTGGCTGTGATCCCGTAACCGCAATTTCACACGTTTAATAGTGCGCGAACAGGCGTTGGTGCACAAGCGGCGTTTAACCTGCCTTGAGTTCCCCGGTATGCGCGCCGAAATCGGGTTGCATACCGTACCCAAATCGGGTTGCGTACCGTACCGAAATCGCATGGAACCCCATCCCGCGCGACCGCTGAATTTCACTGGCGAGGGGTCGACGCTGGAAGGCTTCGTCCCTGCCTAAGCCTCTCGCTCTTCGTTTATTCGGGCCTTGCCACATACACCCCAGCGTGTCCATGCGCTGGCGCCCATGTGATTCCACATGTCGCAGTCACGCATGTGGCATGAGACTTCCTCCAGTTACCCCTCATACCCCTTTTCCAGCGCCTCGAAAATATGAATGGTAAAACTTGGCGAGGACTTGAGGGGCGGAGCCAGTTTCATCCATCTCGAATTACAGAGTAGATTCATGTGTGTGTGTGCCCTATTTTAAACTTATCACATTGATTTACCGTCGGTGCGTCGCCGGCGCGGTCACTAGGTCTGGCGTTGTGCACCTAGGTCAAGGAGTGCCTCGCACCCCCGTCTGGATTCCATTGTGACGACTCCCCAATCTGATGGCACTCCCGCGCTCCTCACCTGCGATGGCCACCCACCGCTCCTTCGGCCACGCCCACTGTTCGCAGCTATCCCCACAGCTGCACCGTCCGCGTCTCACGCGCTGATCAGCGGGATAGCGCCCGCGGCGCCTGTGCGCCGTCGTCTGCCGGGTGTTGGAGTGAGCTTCAAGTAACACAGCCCATACGGTGCGTGCCTCAGGTGCAGGGATGTCAATTTCACGGATCTTTCGGGGAGCGGGCTGAGCAAATAGAGTCGACCTTACCTACCCCCAAATCCCGATTCTTCCGCGGATTTCAGCCCCTTTAATTTGCGTCCTCGATGTTAGAACTTAGATTGAAAAATATGGTTCGACGGTTCTAAGATTGTGTTGTGGAAACCCAAGTTTTGATTTTTCACTGACCTTTAGAGATCAGACTAAGCACTTGAAAAAAGAGCATTGCATAATTGTGAAAAGGTGCGTTGGGTTTGACCTGGGGAGACCGCTTTTACGACGAATACGACGCTAGTTTGACGGACGTGGTCGGCTGCAGGTGGCGGCTCGAGCCCGTTCCCGGCAAGTGGAAGTAGCGATCCGCCCGCCCTTCAGTGTCGCCGTTTTCGGGCTTGCAGAGATATCACCGCTCGTTGCCCGAACGGGGAGCGAGGGGAGACACCTGCGCCGGCCTCCTCTTTCGCGACTGACGGATCCAACTAGCACGCTACCGGTGAGAGAGTTCTGCGTCGACAGGGCGTCGTGTGCGGAGCGGAGCTAACTGATTCTGGGTGCACGCGAACTCTGTCGCACGAGTCAGTATGCCGTCGGTGGTGGCTTTCCCTGACCACTGGACAGTGGCGGTCAGCGCCCTGGTGGCCAGGGAAGGCCTCTCAGTTGTGGCTTGATCATGGGAATGGAAGCCGTGCAGGCTCTAGGTAAATGACCGTCCGCTCGCTCTCTGATTTGTAGTTTGCCTGCGAGGAGGTGAGTGCGGCGTGTGTTGCCGCTGCCGAGGAGCTGCAGCACAAGGACGAACTGAGGTTCGAGAAAGAGGACTCCTGCGTGGCATTTGACCCGACCCAGCGGTGCTGGATAGAGTCATGGAAGTGGGCCCGGGGCAGCCCGCCGAGTGAGCTGTTCAGCGTGGCAGACGAGTACCAGGTGCCGGCGGAATCCCACGCAGAGTACAAAACGGAGCTTGACAGCTGGATCAGGGACAGCTGGCCGCGTGGGTGCGAGGAGATTCAGCTGGGGTCACCCGAGGGATCGATAACGTTGATGGCGGTAGTGCAGAAGGTGAAAATGCGACTGGTCTTGGATTTTCGATCCTTGAACCGCTATGTCACAGCCTTCACGAGAGCTGACGTGACGCTGCTGGGCTTTAAAAAAATGCATTTTCGCAAATCCACATGGAGGAGGCTCTCTGGCCTTACCAGATCGTCTGGTTCAGGCGACAAAGGTTCGCAATGGACAATGGATGAAGTTATTTGCGGTATTTGGTTCCACTATTTACTGTCTGTGTTGGTGGTGTTTCGCAACTTATTTTTTTGAGGGAGTTGACGACTGATGTGTAATGCTGACTGATTTCATGTCTGCTCCAGGTAGGCGCGCATATAGATCTCCAGCTCGTGGCACGCTTACCTCTATTGTTAGTTTTTTACTTTTAGAAACTTGATCCGAACACTTTCAATGGATGTATTTCTGGGACCAGCGCTCACGCTAAGCAGTGCTTGTGTGAGCCCTGACCCCTACCATCCGATCGCGCAATTCCAGGCAACGGCAGAATTTAGTGGCGAAACCTTAACGTGCCGCAACGCTCGGCACGGTCCGTCCTGCCCTCTGACGTCAACTGACCTTTACCGCGATCGCTGCCGCCGGCCGCAGGCCGTACCTGTCAAGGACAAATAGCAAGTGCCTAAAGCGACTTGAACCCACCCCGCCACGGGCGAGTGAATCAGGAGGCAGGTGCTCAAACCAACTGAGCCATCGGGACGGACTATGATTTGATTTGGCTGTTTTCCCTCCCCCCAATTGCAAATTATTTCACACGCTCCTGCAAACGGGAATTATTCTGAATTCTGCATGCCTTTACTCTCAAAAAGAGGGGATGGGGGCTTTCTCATGAGCTGAATCCGGATACTTCTCCCTGGTGAGACACGTTCAAATAACCCAGCCTGCAAATGATTTGTTTCTTCAGTTAGGCACGTTTTAAACGGGGGCGTAATTTCCAAAAATAAGTTGGCTGGCTGGGCGATGAAAATGCAACGAAGGGTACCGCGATAATACGCCAACAAATTAGTTTCTCTCCGAATTTGGCTCACTTGTTCACAAGTTTGCAGGCTGCAGCCCAAGATACGGCGGGGGATGAAACCCATGTAACTGAATAGGGAACCGCACTTCTGGTTGCAAGTGAATAGGAAGTAAAAAAGCCAACGTTGACTGCAAATGTATTCAACTATCTGCCAAACGTCATGCAAAACACTACGCACGTGCCGCGTTTAAAGCCGCTGTTGATTCACCATCTGAACAGTGGAGCCGAGTGTATGCCACTGAGCTAGTTTGCGATATATAAGCTGAATGATTTGGGAGAATCGTAGCTTGCATTCGCCATCCACTTTATCAACCTTGACACGCCTTCTTCCGTTTACACTTCAGAACCTTCCAAGTATAAAATTTTGGCGTCCAGCAACACTAGTCTGGAGTTTTTCGACACGGGTGCAGTTCGCGCCGCAGGGGGCGATGGTGGCATAGTGGTTAATGGTTTGGCTGCTCATCTCTGGACTTGAATAGCCCTAGCAGCCGGTGAGACGTAAAGCCCCAATCAGTATTACAGCCCGTCCGCCAAACAAACCGCCGCCCGACAAATTTGCCGACGATGCTTCCGCTCAAGCATTGTATATGTGCGGGAATAATCATATGCATTCGGTTGGACGCGGAGCTCGGACACACAGGCCAGCCCAGAGGCTGCCCAGCTCGACGGTCCGGCCGGCAGCCACGCCCGCGGCGGGCCGGCGGACGGGGCAGCCCGGATGCCAAATGAAGAACGTAGCAACGCGCGCGTCGTCCCTCGCCCGAAAACGGGACCCCGCCACACACGCGCGACATGTCCGTGGTGCAGCCCGTCCGCGGTCGAAACACTGCCAGCTCAGTCGGGCACGCCGCCATCTTCGCGTCAGAGCTCGAGGCCACTGACTCGTTTTCGCGTCAGAGCCCGAGGCCTCTGACTCGTTTTCGCTCGGTTCGTCGCGATACACATCCCGACGGACCGGACATCCGGACGTGTCGGACATCCCGGGATCTCGCTGGTGCTGGACCGTAGCTCTCCCCCTTCCCTCCTCTTCCTTCTTGACGGGTGCCTCAATGGAAGTGTCAGTCAGGGACCAGCACTGGACGGAGTCCCTCCACCCGTTTTCCCTATGGCTCAAATGCGTCGAACTGGGATCCCCGTGTCATTTATTAAAACCGTTACTCTCAGGACCTTCTTGGGTCGGTGAGCGGCTCCGCGTTGATTCAGGGTCAACCATCCCGATCAGAGGGCCTTCGGTGCCAGAGAGGGGACCAATGTATCACGTGTATCAATAGTAACCGATTAAAAATCTGGAAGGGGACGGAAATATTGAACGGGAGGGGGGGGGAGAAGGGCGAGGGGTCCAGGAACCCCCGGGAGGAACTCTTTGCGACCGCGGAGTCCAAAAATGACCGCATTGAATGAGAAGAGCAAACAACATTGCCAAATGAAGTTCAGACAGCAACGTCTAGCGGTCCAGGAAGCCCCCTCTGGTAAACTCGTGGACACCCTCTTGCTGCTCAGTTGGGACTTCCGGTTAGCCAGAGGTACACTGGTATTTAAGGGCCCTCACAACTACTTAGACCTCCGTTGACTTCAAACCATGGACACTAAGAAAAATGGGAAACTACTCGAATACTCTGGTCGTTCAGGGGTCGCATTCACCGCTCAGGTACCTCCAGCAGCGCACACAGGATATGTGGAGGGGCACGTGCCCCCCCCCCCCTCTCGCCTTAGGGCTCTTCGGACAGACGATCAAAGACCCGACTCGTGGCTCCGAATGGTCTGAAGGGCTCGGTGGAGATCGTGTTAGGAATTCCGGTCCTACGGGCCGGGCCCGCATAATCGGTATCATTTGCGCATAACCATAATATAATATAACATAACCATAAATAATTTGCGCATAATAAAACTGATGTAGGTAGGTAAAACATTCATGTAAGAACAGGCACCAGGTAATTTCAAGTGTACAAACCAAGGCCAATAGAGAAGGCCATGCAGGCGTGACGTCACCATGGGACTTGAACTTGGTGATCCGCAGTATGGTTTTTGTTTGATACCACGAAAAGGTTGGCAGATATTAGTCCGGTGATGAAAATGGAAATTTCGCCATTGAGCTGGATGGCAGCCCTGCTCTATATCTTTATCTTTGTGTTATGTGAATCTAAATTGTAATTTCTCATTTCAAAGCTTCTAAAGACAACTGAATACTAAGATCCGATTCCAAAAATAAATCCCACTAAACCACGTTTCTAGTTCCAACATCCGCGCCATATTCATCGAGGCCAACGCGCCTGAATATCCATATGCAATGCTTTTTTGTAAAAGGAATATTTGATTTAAATAAATAAATGCCATCTGTACTGTTAATATTAAATCAGTTAATGAGAAATGGTTGCGCATATATATTTATACTGCAGCATCAATATGAAGTGAAATGTGAAAATAAGGCTATGTGAGGAGCAAAGGTGCCAACAATTTCGGTGTTGCTGTGCTATTATATTCCTAGCTGTTGGTTTGAATGCGGATCTATAATGTTGGATGGGTTAGATAAAAAAAATAAACCGAGAATAATACCCCCAGCGTCTAAAAATAGTTCTGTTTCGGAGATAGGCTATTTCGGAGCTGAGATATGGGCTTCGACTTTTTGGCTCGCAGAAACGACAAAACATGCAGAAATCGGCCCATTTCACAGGAAAGCTCCGCTATCTTGAACTGAAATGACACGTGCTATATTTAAGCCCCCGGGGCTCACTACCCACTACCCCCAAAAGGGCAGGCCATCCCCCTAAGGCTACATGATGTGCCTTCCAACTTCTCAATGCGTGTCCCAGGGTGCTGAGAGCCCGTCTGGCCCGCCGTTTCTCATTTCCATCCTACGTTGTTGTTGTTGCATGTTGTGCTCCTTTACACAGGCTGTCTAAGCACTTCCAGTTAAATTCTTCGGGATAAATCACTGGTGAATGGGTCACCCCATCTGTCTGTTGGGAGAAAGCTGGAAGCGCATTTCGGCAATAGGTTTGTGGCTCTGGTGCAAACCAACGCCATTTCCCAGCTGAAATTTTTTCATTGAATATGCTAGGTCGAACAATTTGGCTTATGGAAATATCCATGTTCAAACTAGCCCGCAAAGAACAGCGTCTTCACTCTGCCATAGCGCTGGTGCCATATGACTTAGTCCGATGATAACGTCACGGCATCGTTACCCAGAATGCAGTAATGCTGGGGTTTGTTTATAAACGTACTACGATATCTACTTTGTTCAAAATTGTCAGTCCAGAAAATGTCCAATGAAGGATGGAACGTTGAGAAATGTAAATAATACCAGGCCGTGCCATATGACAATCTAAGCCTTCTTTGTATCGTGAGTTGTGGTGATATCGTCAACGACCAGCGAGAAGAAGCGAAGGCTGTCATCAGATTTATCCAGAAAGCATCCGAAAAGGTCATCACTGCCAAGGCTGCTGTGATGTTTAACAAAACGTGTATAAAGAACAATCTGCTTTGCGCATGTTTATTAATATATATATATATATATATATATATATATATATATATATATATATATATATACATAAGTGCCTTTGCTAATCAATGGGCATGCGGTTACGGAATGCATCAGATTTTGCACCCAGTAAAGGTCCGGAGTCGACGAAGACAAACAGCCATCGTAGGTTAAGTTGATCGGATTTGTTATCGAAAATGAGCTTCAGTGCGTGTCCCCATTCACTAACGCTAGTTTCATGGCAGGGCAATACGAATGCACCTTCAAAAATAATTATGCCTCAAAAACACTGCCGCGCCAAATGCTCACCTGCATCCTATATGTTTTCGTGATTGACGGCGGCAAAATATTTAGATGGGTGCTTCGGTTAAGCTGACTGCATATCGTGCAATTTTCTGTTTCTTGTAAATATTTTTAGCCCCCGGAATATCTGGCCCAACTATGACCGGAATGATATAACGGGAGAGCTTTGACACCCACAGATCGGAGTGCAAGTGAGGATTGTAATGATCACATCAGATTACAGATCATGTAATGCTACGCCCAGGAAATATGTGGTTGATAGTAATATCCCTTCTGCATGTGCTTTGTACGAATGTTTAAGCACCCACGCTCGCTGCATGTCTTAGCCATCGCCATGATTCGCCGTTTTGCATAACTCGGACTGATAGGGAGAGGAGGTTGATGTAACCCTCCCCTGGCGTTTTGAAGCTTATAAAGCTATAGCTTACTGAGAACACCAGTATATTATTCTGACCACGATCTCACGATTGGTACTATTTTTTACGTTGTTGACAGGCCAGAGGTCGAATTTCCAGAAAACCGCACTTTGTAGCTTTACTTTTTGCTTAGGAGACCATGCCCTGCGGTGACACGAAACTTAAACTGGCGTGTGTCTTGTTCAATTCCGAGTACATTTTACAGTGCAATTCTCTTGCCACCCGCCGCCCGAATCAGCCATAGATCGCCATGGAGTGCTCATCACAAATTTCCGTCGCTCCGAAGCCAGATTTTTGATGAAACGATATTTCTCATTTTGTTAATAACTAAAGCCATAGCGGGGAAAACAAGAAAGAACAATGCATGTTTGCTTCCATATTAACCTGCTCCTAGCTTCACCTCACGCAGACCCCGTCCAAAATGACTGAGTCCCTCGCAAGAAGTTGTGATCTGTCCATGGGGTGGGACCGAAGGTTCCGATGCGCGCGAAACTTTCCCTGTCCAAACAGCTAAAGCATCTTCATATTCAATATGTTCAGCTCCTTTCGTCGTTTCGTCAAGTCTTCGATAATGGATGTAGAAGCGCACAGTGTGATTACGGCAAGCTCAATATGTGGGGCATGCTACAAATGCTCTTAAGACGGGAGATGCAATAGTGTAGGCGTTAGGCGACAAACAGCCGATTGCATACACCAACACCGAGACAAATGTCAGAGCATCATGTTATCGTCGGTATTTAGCAGATGCGTGACCAGTAGGTAGCAGGGTGGCGACAGGTGCTGCCATTTAATTTGATGTTTCCGCCACTTCAGGCGGAGGCAGGTTTCCTCTGATGCATGTCTCGGTAAGATAACAGCATACCGTACACTTGTGTCTCTTTTCATGTTTTCTAGTCTCCGCAATGTCTCGCCTAGTTGTGAACGAAGTATTTAACGAGATATGTGTGTAACCAGAATTACAGTGGGAATGTATGAATTCATATCATGTAATGCTTAGAAATACGGGGTCGATGGTGATATCCTTTCTGCATGTGCAATGCCGTACGTATTGTAAGTACCTGCTCTCGCTGTCTTTGGCATAATCTTATTGCTGCATTGGATATCGGCAATGATGTTTCATAAAAAAGATGATCCTTATTTTGTCGACAGTTGCAACCATGTGAGGCAAGAATGTTTGCTTACTTCCATATTAACTGACTCATTGTTTCATCTCACACTGAGCCCACCTTCGAAAACCAACTCCCACGCGACAAATCGTGATCTGTCTGGGGTCAGGCGCTGGACGACTACGGCGCTTGAGAGGCTCAAAAAGGGAAACGTCCCCGTCCGACCAATAATGTCTTAAGAAAATTTGTATCCACTTGTGGAACTTCACGCGCTTGACGACAGGCAGCTTGGCGCCAATGAAAAAGGCGCAAACGATCAGCTGATCGGCCAACGCAACCGATGGCTGTAATCGCGTAAGTCAGACTGCAGTGAACCAAAATTCACATGAGGCTAAGGGAAATATAACCATGATACAGGTATATATATATATATATATATATATATATATATATATATATATATATATATATATGTGTGTGTGTGTGTGTGTGTGTGTGTGTGTGTGTGTGTGTACGTAATATGGATGTGATTACAAAAGTTTTCAATATGCACAGTTCGTTTCATTGCTTTGTTAAGTCCTTGGTAATGGAGGCAGGTACACCGTGTGCTCGGAGCAAGGGCAGCAGAGAGCACTTTGAACGGTGCTTATTGCAAATGCTCTTGAAACGGGATAAGCGATGGAGTATGCAATAGGCGTCTAGCAGCGGGCCGTATGTAGCAACACAGCGTGCGTACCTGTTCGCGTGCGTACTTGAACCGCTGGTGGGTACCTGTTGACTTGAAGGAAACATGCGCTTAGTGCCTGCGTGGGGAGAGTTTAGAGGCAACATGGCCCAGGATACACATGTCTCGTGCGAAGGAGGCGTCAGCTATATAGCATGTACAAAAAACACTTTCGGAACGTAGAATTGGGTTTTGCAGTCACAAACACAATACGGTATATACTCAGATCCACACCAAAGTACATAGATAGGGCTTACGCGTGGAGCCGGATGGCAAATTAGGAAAAAATAACGGGTTACATTTTGAGACAATGGGGCGATGAACTGTATTTTGCCAGCCGACCTTGACCAATGGCGGATCCAGAGTGGTAGGGGTGGGGGATGGGGTTATACCCCCGTCCCTTGGGGCGAGGGGCAACGAAATGTCATGGTGAAGGGGCAGCGAAATCCTCATTTCGGATCCATATAACATTTGTTTTTAAAAGGCCCCAAAAATTTCAGGGGCACCATAAATTACCTCAAATATTTATTTTCGATAGGCGCCGACATCCAGTTACACCATTACCGGCCCAAAACCTTCATTCACCAAGGGCACCAAATTTCAGGGTTACAACATTGTTGTGCCTCCCACCCTGACAAAATCTTGGAATGGCCCCTTGGGGTAGGGGGCACCAAAATAATCAGCTTGGGGTACCATAACTTTTATTTTGTGGCACCATAGGCTTTATTTTAAGGAGACTCTTTATTTAAGCGGGCGATTCAAATTTCCCAAGACCTTAGTCACAAACAGGGTTTAAAATCCGTGGATATCACAATATCTATGCCCTTCACCCTTACAAAATTCTGGATCTGCCTGTTCCACGAGGTCGCACCAAAAACTTCATTACCGGGCATCTTAGCTTTTATTTTCCAGAGGCACATCAAGTTAATACAAACCGTCAGCCCGCTTTGATCTACAGTCTACATCCGCGGGGTCCGTAATATCTCTTTAGAACCCAGATATAAATTACGACGAAGATACGAAGCTTCTGAGTTCTATCGGTCGAGAAAAACCTCACTCAACCATTGTCAAACAGACAGCACCGGTGATTTAATCCATGCAATCGTTAAACGCCTGATTTCTTCAGCTTATTGACTATACAAGTCAATCAGAATTTATCTGGCGGTAGCTTCCGGTTTCTTTTCAGGTTATGGAAGGAAGATAGTGATAAAATATCACTGATAAGTATGCCCTCATTAATAAACGAGTCATCTTTGGCGGTTTCTGTACCCCGTTTGCCAAGGCTCTGGCTGCGCGACTGTTGGTGATGAGGCCCATAACCCGAATGCCGAGCCTGCCTTTAGATTGATGGCATACATGCACTGCAATAATTTGCACTGCGGATCAATTCTAAAGTGTAAAAGGATTATGAAAGCCTGTTTAAGTCTATACTCACCTGTCGGGGGCTCATTCTGGCATACTTAGGACTCATTATGACCAAACAAAGGCGCTTTGTGCCTACAGAGGACCCATTCTGACCTGAAGAAAGTCAATTCGGGCCAGCAGAAACCCATTCCGAACTGTTGACGGCCTACTTTTCAATGGGGTGGGGGGGGGGCACAGTCTGGCATGTAGAGGGCTCATTCTGACCCTTACGGGCTTTTTGACCTCGAGAGGGGCTTTATTTGGCCAGAAGACGGTTCACTTTGCCCTGTAGAGGGCTCGTTATGAGTTGCAGAGGGTCTATTATTTACGGTCGAGGGCCATTTTGGTCTGTAGAGAGCCCATTATTGACTGAGAAAGGCCAATTTTGGGCTCTAGATGGCCCATTCTGACATGCAGAGAACACATGATTGACTATAGAGGGTCCATGCTGCACCTGTAGAGGGCTCATTTAGGCCTGCAGGCGACCCGTTCTGGCACGTGAAGAGCCCATTCTGGCCTAACAAGAGCTCACTAGCCTGGCTCGTAGAAGTCCAGTGTGACTTGTAGTAGGCCCATTCTAACCCGTAAAAGGCCCACCATTGGCTGTGAAGGGCCATTCCAGCTTCTGGAGGTCCGCTTTCTAACTTAAGGAGGCCCACTTGGAATTTTGGAGCTGGCTCCTCAACTTGAACATGGTCCCCGCTTGTCTGGTGCACATGTACCATCAGTTACAACACACACACACTTCTTTTCTAGACATTACATGTCGCAAAGGGCATTTAATACAGCCATACTTAAAAACACCTCTCTCAGACAAAAATAAGTGGAAATGAAGTCCGTTTTGACCTGAACTGCATTAGGCATATTCAAACACGAGATAGGGCGCGCCAATGTCTGGAAGGTGTTGCAAACGTCTGCGGGTTGTCACAACCTCCCCCAAAAACCTTTCTCACAAAATAATGAGTTGAAAATTAAGCGATTTCGACCTGAACTCAATATGGCACACTGAAACATGAAATTGGATGGATGGGCTTTGTGAAAAACCGAATCCAACATAGGTGACTCAATTTGTACCAGATGGGCGTCATAAGTTTCATACACCGGAAAATGAGAATAAGTAGTCTTAAAAAGATAAAAACACCAAACATTATCTTCTTGTGATAATGAGGAAAGCAATTCTGGATGCCGTGAAGCTGACGATTTATTCAGCGATTTGGTACTGGTCGATTTTAAACTTGAAAATATCAAAATATTCATAAATTGAACAGCTAGCGTCCATCAAAAAGTTCTGACCTCTCAAGGTCATCCTTCAAGGCCAGATGTGGGCTCAAAGGATGGGGAACTCCACATCACTCATAGATTACCGTCTGATTTATAGTAGCCAGAACCAGAATATTTACTACAAAAAGAAAAAGCGTCCGCCAAAGTGTCCTGACTTCTCAACGTTGCCCTTCAAGGTTAAACGAGGTGCTTAAGGACGGGAAACTCCATGTCACCCAAAATTTACCTGCCGATTTTAAACTTTCAAGCATCAAAATCTTCACCACATAAAAAACTACCGTCCGTCAAACAGTTTTAAACTCTCAGTCATCCTTCTAGGTCAAACATGGGCTCAGAGGACAAAGACTAGTTTGATGAATGCTAGTTCTTTCTGTGGTGAATGTTCTGATGTTTGCAAGTTTAAAATCGGCCGATAATTTTTGGGTGAAATTGAGTTCCCATCATTTGAGCCCGCATTTGACCTTGAAGGGCCGCCTTGAGAGGTCAGGAGTTTTTGACAGACGCTAGTTCTTGTGTTTGTAAATATTTTGATGCTTGCAGTTTTTGAATCGGTATGCAAGTTTTTGGTGATATCGAGTTTCCTGTCCTCTGACCCAGCTTTTGATCTTAAGGGTCACATGATATTGGAAAATAAAGGTCATTTTTGATGTTCTGATGTCATTATTCACCTTGAAACATTTTTTTTATGGAGAAATCGGAACTCGTCGCTTAAAAAAACGCAGGATAAATCGCTAACTTCACGGACATAAAAAGCTGCCCGTCCTACTTCTACCTCAAAGACAACGTCAAAAACATTCAGAAACAAAAACAAAACGGTTAGAAAGCTACGTAGACAACTATCCCATCGTTTGCAAAGGCAACACATGTGCCAAGTTGTGACATGCGCAACACCTATGATCGTTTCACCCATCACCAACTTGAATTCGCCACCAAAACCAAGATCCCAAGACGACAGCTCGTCATGTAACTCGAGGCCTCACCAAAGCTAGGAATATTTCTGGAACCTCAAAATCCCATCAAATACCCGTAGAACTCTCCAGGCAAAAGGTCTCTAGCGACTAGGAAACAAACATACGCCTACTGCCGACGATCTGGATATAGCTGCATCAACGGTACTGGGGCCCCAATAAAACTGCATTGGTGCACCGTACTGCCATGGAGTACTGACTACCGCCCATTTTTAACTCCTTTTGTTTTATCCTCCTCATGACTCTTCCTTCCACACCTGACCCTCTCATCCTCTCTCTCTCTTGCTTTATCCTGAATTATCTCGACACTCCGCTTGTCTGGGGCAGGCTGTAGGCACTAGCCATGAGTGGGCCAAGAGGCCCGTGGAGGGTGACCCCAACCGGGCGCCCAGCTCACACCCCGCAGAGGGGTCCCTATGCGGGCTAAGGTTCGGCGCTTGGCCCATATGCTGATGAAGCTCTCCCCATCGTTATCCATCCTCCTTCATCCCATAGCCCTGAAATAATCGGTTTTGGTCGAAAGGGCTCTGATCCAAATTACGAGATTATCTTGCCACCCGTCTAAGTTGCGAAATACGCCAGCTGCGGCAAGTCCATGCATGTAAGGTGAAAGGATTGCCGCCAAAGTTTTCTGCTCATCGTGGATGCAGATCCGTCTGCTTTCTTGGCGTGCTTGCGACGTTTGTGGGGCCCTGGCAATCGCCATGTACGAAATGCCCCAGGAGCGGGGTTCTGGTACGAGGGCTTAGGGTCGTGTGTGGTGCACGGAAAACCGCAGTTGTGGTTGCAGGAGAGACGGCAGGAGGCTACGAATACCAGTCTGGTATCACCAGTGCCGAGTTACTATTCGCAGAAGATCTTGCAGGCCATTGGCTGTGTTCAAGAGCCGGACATCCGTCTGTAGCTGGATCAAGCAGGTGAGGAACATGAAAGATTGGCACTAGACCGTTTTTTCAGGATACCGTCCGTCACCTATCTGCCATCAACCTTCAGGAGCAGAGCTTCCTCTAGCGCTTTGAATGAGTTCACAGAACCCAGGAATCTCCAGCTCCTTCCCCCTTCCAGTCCTGATATCAAGGAATACATGTTGCATCAAAATGTCTGGTGTAGCGGTGACATCTCAACAACATGCTAGCACATGTATGCTGAAAACGTGAGTGCTGAGCTTGGTGCATGTTGCCACCAGTTGCAGGGTAGAGAGTCAATGTTGCAGCTCATGACAACATGTATGTAAGTTCAGGCAGGAATAGTTTAAAGACATTGTTTCATGCCAAAATGATAGAAAGTAGGGTAATTTGGCCCGGGCTGAGTATGGAACATGCAAGCATAATGATCAGTGCACTGATGTTGCCTTAGCTTTTGTGTGGTGGATAAATATCTTTGCAGACTGGATTTCATTCTGGTTAAAGTTATGTCATGAGGGCTGTTTTTTCAGCTCAAAACATTAAGAATGAGATGAAATATCTTATGTTGTAAATAAAAAAGATTTTGCATGTGTATAAACCAAGCAGGATAAGTCAGGTCCCCAGTCCAGGCCAACTCCAGCCATCAGACTAGTTTCCATAGTACAAATGTATGAGAAGTAGGGAGTGCTATTTGGATATATTTATGACATCATTTGTGATTTAGGAAACCCCATGCACCTCCTTAAATTGTTGTCACACTGTGCATTGTTGCTGCATATGCCGATATCAGGAGTTAATGCACAGAATGAAAACAGGTGACATGGGAGAGCATCCAATCATCAGGGAGAGCACGGACTGACTTGGTGTGTTCCATGGGCCACAAAATGAATGTTGACAAGGATGTATGAAGCATAGTGATTGCCCAACACCCGAGGATGAGCACTGCCCCAGTAAGATGCCTCCCTAAACTATGGCATGTTACAGTTGAGTCGTGGAGGTGTAAAAATGAGGGTTATGGGGCAGCATAGGAGGCTAGTAGTGTGTTCTGAATTGTTATGTTACATCTGTTTTATGCCTTTGATTTCAGGCATAATTTTGAAGTACTTTAAAGAGCTGCATCAAAATGGGTTTGAATGGCTGGAATTGGATTAGTAATGTATGCTGACAGTGAGCTGTTGCATCATCATCATCATTTTGTTTCTGAATCACACATGTAAATGTATGCACCCTGCAGGCTGGTGCACTGGCATAAGATCAGCAAGTGGTGCAGCCAAAGATGTTTTGTGGCCATGCTCCCCTTTCCTTGGAAGGAGTGGGCCCCAGATGTCCAAGGCTCCTGTGCATTTGGCAGTTCACATGTGCACATAATCAATGTCATGATATATCAGATTGCAGCCCTGAGCTTAACAATTCTATAAGAAAAAAATAACTTAGAGACCTTAGCAACAAAAATGGTCAATGTAGCTACTAGGACATGACACAGAAGTCAGCTGACTTTTTACATCTGATCCTACTCTATTGCTTATGCTCATGTTAAATAACAAACATTATTGCAATTGGATACACTTTTGTGTTCCTGCCCCATGATCTTCCCTTCTATTGTGAATTCGGATATGGTGAACAGGTTCCTGCCTGGATCAGCTGAGCTAAACCGCTAGCAAAATTTGGCAATTTGTAGGTGAAATGATGAAAGGGATAAAAGGAGGTGTGACCTCTTCACCCTCTCTGACCTCTTCAACAAAATGAATGTGATGCAGTGGTGCAGCGAGCCAATAACTGGGTTGGTCCTTGATCCTGGGATGTACCCCTTGCATTGAACCTACAGTAGTCAACAACAACTGGGTTCTGTTCATTGTCATGCCTTTCGTGAAATATCCTCAAGCATGACAGGCACATGTGGCCAAAGGAGGCAGGCAAGATGACATGTAGTCAATCCCGTCAACCGTCCTTTAACGCGTGATGTCAGCGCGACGAAGGAAGTTCAATGCACAAAAATTATTGCGCACGTGCGATACAGAAAACTCCTTGCGCTCTCTTTCATTCCGTGGACACTGGAATGTATCCCAAATAAAGCACGTAAGCCGCCTTTTACACCGTCAAGCTACGCTTCGTGTCAAGCAAGAGCCAGTCTGCGGTTCCAGTGATCATGGTGACTTCAGCAACAATTATGTGGTACGCCGAGTGTGCCTCACCTCACACGAGAACCAAAACGAAACGTTTTTTTTTTACAAAGTGGCCGGATTATGCTTGTATTGCCGCATTATCCCTTTCCCTGTACGTCAGCATTCAATAGATGCGTCGCCTCATTTGAAATTGACATTATCAGTATTTTTCTATTGATGTTACATCAGTGTTCATCCTTTTAGTTTGGGAGCTGTGGGAGTTGGGTTTGTTATAAGCGCATTGCATGAATGACGCACAGCCCGAGTTCATAATAATGTGTATTTTAAGGACTTATCATATCGATACGTTACAAGAATTGCATTATTGTGTGCGGTACAAATTTATTTAAAATGTCTGTCTTTTGAACACATAACAAATCAGCACATGACAATTCCGTTGAGCCACTCAAGATCTCGCTTGCGGGCCTCGGTCAATGGTAACCACCGCGAGAACCATATCCATTTCCGCCACCTCCAAATCCGCCTCGAGAGCCGCCACCGTACCCACCAATCGACCCACCTCCGTATCCCCCACGTGATCCTCCGCCAGATCCACCTCCGTACCCACCAATTGATCCACCTCCATGTCCCCGACCAATGCCACCTCCGTATCCGCCGCGCTGTCCTCCACGTCCGCCTGAATATTGCCCGCCATGCCCGCCAGTGAATCCACCTCTGTGTCCACCAATGGATCCACCTCCGTAGCCGCCTCCGTTTCCACCAATGGATCCGCCTCCGTAACCGCCTCCGTTTCCACCAATGAATCCACCTCCGTAGCCGCCTCCGCGCCCGCCGATGGATCCACCACGTAGCTGCTTCCCTGTCCACCGCCGCCATGTCCGCCTCCTATTCCTCCAATGAATCTTCCGCTGGAGCCCCCTCCATAACCACCTCCTGAGCCACCATGTCCTACGAAGCTGCCTCCATGCCCACCGATGGACCCTCCTCGGAATCCGCCGTGGCCTCCGCTGGAGCGGCCTCCGTATCCGCCGCTGGATGTGGTGACGAAAGATCCACCGCTGTGGCCGCCGCCTCCTCTGTGGCCACCGGAGAATCCCTTACCACCCCCTCCGCCTCCGTGGTCAGCAGAGGTGAGGGCCACCAAGGCCGCGGCGCACATCACAACGCGCTGGAACAGGGAGATGCAGTGAGCCACTCGACATCAGTAATACGATGCTCATCTGTCTGAAGTGCTCGGACATTACGAATGAATATGGTGGCCGCGATCGCCACAGGTGACGAGCCACGTGTGACTGTGAGGGCTCTGACTAAGCTATGGCTGTGCCGTCTGTGTCGTCGGGCGGGTAGGAAGTCCTTCAACAGGGAGCGTAAAACCACATCTCTTTTTGGCATAAGTAGAGCGCATGGACCGGTCTTAACTATGGCAAGGAGTTCTTGATTAATAAAACATCGGAAAGCTGCGACGTGCTTGCTGTTGCATTTTTTGATACACAAGCTTTGACGGATGGTGGATTCCAGCCTGATTTTCACGAAAAGGACACGTACTTTGTAAGGATTTACACTGCAACGGTATCGTGGCCAGTCATCGTTCACTTCCAATCGAAGTCGCAGATCCATAAGTTGGGGTTTGGTCACTTACCAGAGACATCATGTCGGCATGCACCGCTCTTGTTGACTGACACGCCACCAAGCAGCGACCGCTTCTTTTATAGGACCCGAACTACCTCAGTGGACGCCATCGTCGGGTCCAGGGTCATGGAACATACGCCCGGGTGGGTCTGAAGCGCTGCGTCCAGTTTTTACGCGGAGGCCTGCTGGGTTGCAATGCATTCTGGCATGGGCTGTGTGGACATCTGTGGTGCTTAGTGATCGTGACGAATTCTAATCATGAGCGGCGGGACAAGCTGGTTGTACGCCTATTGAAGCTGGTCCGCTAAACGTGCATTGCGTTTGTGTGACGTAGATGAGTCTCGACGTTTGTGTCGGGTTACGCCTGCCATTTTAATGAAGCGGTACTGCCTGACGTGAATTTTTGTGGTGGATCTTGGATAGTTCATGAACTGCCGAAAAGGTTGTCCCCGTGATTTCAGTGCTGCCTGAGCATAGGGTTGCCTTTTTGCAAGATTAGAGTTAGTTGTGTCTGATCGGTTTCGGTCGGTGACTAGCGGACGCAGAATGGGTGGCTGGCCGAAAAACAAATGCTGTATTCAGCTGATAGCTAGGACTAGTGCAGAGTACCAAAATTAGTTTTGTTTTTGAGTGTGGAGTGGAAAGTGAAATTCCAGCTTCTTAAGTATCATCAAATCAATATATAGTTTTTCAAACTCCCAACAGTAATGCTGTTTTTTGGTATTGTGGTACATTTTTAAGGACCTGGTAGACTTTGTAGAATTTTACAAGGGCTTGGCAGACTGTGCGCTAGTTAGACGTTGTAGATGACGAAAAGCATCCTGCTGCATTGAAGTCATGAAATGTGTCTCGCATCAGTAAAACTTGGTGAAATGACCACCAGAAATGATAACAATTTTGACTCCCATGAAAATTTGGAAAAAGTTGAAAAAAGAAAACACTACAATTGAATGAGCAAATTGCATCGACCTAGTAAGGTCAGGTATGAAGGTCAGACCAAGGTCAAACCAACCTGTTTTATTACTCTAGGGCTTGCTGTGTAGGGTAGTTTCTGGTGCTCATTTCGAATTTATTGATAGCAGGAACCGCATTCCACATCTTCCATGGACTTCTTAGAGGTCAGAATAGGTCATTGACCTAAAATGACCCAGGTCAACATTTGGTTTTTCGGAGCATACTGCCTAGCGTAAACTTTGTCGCTTATTTAAATGCAAGACTTAGAGCAGTCTTGTATGATTTTGGTCGCCATGACCTTCAAAAGGTCAAACAAGGTCACTGACCTTAAATGAAAATGAGACCTTGTGCTTAGAAACAGTTATCTATGTTCTGGGAGCACTTTGGAGACACACCTGAAATTCTACCTTGTTTGACCCTATTTAACCCGAAGATCATGGCCTAGGAACCTCAAACTTTAAGCCAAGTGATTTCATGTACAGGTCAACATACCCTGTGAATTTGGTGTCTCTAGCTCTCATAATTCTCTGGATATCGGGGGGGGGGGGGGGTCAATTACCCCTCTCACACGAGCGAAGGGTATCCAGCCGGCCACCCGGGCGCGTGTTAAATGTCGCCTGCTGAATGCCTCACTAACCGGTATTTTTGTGTCATAGCGCGATTGAGGAATATGCATTTTTTTCCGTGCTAGCTACCATCCGACATAACGCCGCCGCGTTACTCATGACTTTCTTGGGATTGTGCAGCAATGAGTTTAGTAGCCAACACTAAGGTGCTTATTGAAATGATAGACACATCTTGATTGACGTAGGTTTCGCGTGTGTTTTTTTGCGGTTATCTGAATGGTAACCATGGTTCAATGGCAATAATGGTTATGCTTAGGCTTTGTTCAAACTGATTTATTTCTGATGAGATTTGGTTGCCTCGGCATCGTGGAACATTTGCTATGAATGTGATGGAAGGCATAGTATGGCATGAAGTATAAAAGCTGGAATATACCAATATATCATTGCCCGTACCAAACCGCTAGAGTTTCTCATTTTTTCGGGATGAAAGCAATGCCTTTAACTCCATTTCAGTCCTATGCCACGTATATGGTATACGACTAGTGTTTGTGGAGATATTTGCAACGGCTTATCATTGGAGTGGCAATTGAAAGTCGTCGTGAAAGAGACTGATGTATTGCTGGTTTTTGATGTACAATGGTGCCTCTCGTTGTTGACTCATGCACGTAGACATGAAAAGACACCATTGCGTGAATTTATGTTTGTTTATCCTTTGGTTTGTTTTTTTTTCTTTAGGTTTGTTGATCCTGCATTTTTGTCACCGGCCGCACGCTCAGTGTCGAAAGATTACAGTAATTGGGAAAATGGATTCCTATACAATGCAATGGACATATTCTCAGTGTTGGGAATTCAAAAAAGTTTCCTGGTAGCGGAGTACACATTTTCTATAATGGAGTACACAATTATCCGAGTGCCATGGGCCATTACAATTTTATTTAGATTATCTTTGAGAGATAACAGTACAGTAGGTGGTACTAAACAAAAGCGCCATTTTTCAGATGCAGCAATGCATGTGAAAGCACTTTAAATGAAAGGAAACACCTGTATTAAACATGACGCACTGAAACAACACGGTCTCAGGCTCTGTACTATGAATCACAGGTGCATATATATGGGTTTGCAATTAATGACAGGCTGTGCGTGGTAACCACCCTCCAAAACGGCGGGTGGTTACGCACCGGCTCAAACACCCTCAAAAATGGAGGGTGGCTACGCACCGGGCTTACACAACCTCCAACATGGAGGGTGGCTACGATATGCACAGCCAGAGAAAAGTGGTACGCAAAAAATGCCAATGAACGTACCACAGACGGCCACCTACGTATGCTCCACCACGATCACGCTATCCACGCTCCACCACGGTCACGCTACTTACGCTGCACAAGGTAACTGGCTTTAAAACGGCTAAACATCCATGCCCTCCACCTCCCGGACAACACACGGGACCCGCACGTCCCAGCCGAATAATAGAGACAGGCAGCACTCTCAGCCGATATACCGAACCAGCGCAAGTACAATGCCCGACAGACCCGCCCAGGCCGGCCAAAAGGGATCGGAGTCAGTCACTCCGCTGACTCCGGTGGATAATACAATGTATTATGAATTTTGATGTTTTGTCTCAATAAAACCCTTCTCCTTAGTTTGCCGGGCGAAAGTTACGAGTGCATGTTACCCTGGCGTCCTGGCGTTTTTTGCCGGAGTGAGATGGCTGTCTCCGAACAGTTTTTTTTGGCCATTTATGACATCGTTTTCGATTTTAACATATATTTTGTAAGGCCTGAATTGCCAGCTTTAATTTCCACACCCTTAATCGACGAAGTTAACTTGATTTAAATCCCCAGCTGCCGTTACATTTTGTACTCCGGATACCCGGAAGAGGCCAAAAATCCAACCACAGGGCGGCTCTGGATGAGTACTTATAAGTCCTTCGTCATAATCGTGATGCCCGTCTCTACACAGTTTCCCTCCAAATATCTACAATTCTGTTCAAGGCATGAGCGCGAGCAGAAGATTTATGCTCTTGTCAAAGCAGCCAAGAGGAGGCGAATCATTAAAACCAATTGGATACTTTTGTTATGTTCAACCTTCATCCTGAGCTGGGAGGCGGGGCGCAAGCCGCTGAATAGTTGAGATGTTTCCGACGCTGAATTGCGAGTAATTCTCTTGTTTGCATTGCCATGACACAATGGTGGCGCGTGTGTAAGCGGCTGTCTGTGATAGGTGCTTGCTTGCGTGATTTAAAATGACCGTCCATTGCATCCTTGGCATTGATGTGGTTCGTCGTCCATGGTAGCTTAATTTATGTTCAAGCTTGAGTTGGTCGATGTAAGGCGTTGGAAGTGACAGCTTTGCTAATCTACAGGCCGGTGTGATTCTGCTACTCGTTTCTCATTTTCCACTATTGTTCAAAGGCAATTCAATTCAACATTCACACTTTATTTTTCACATTTCGATACATGATTTATCGTATACCTAGATGGCAACACAAGCTGCTTGATATTGGGCATCTTAGTTTGGTAGTTGCAGGATTTGTGTTCTTGCAGATATCAATACATGGCTCATGATAGAAGCAGCAAGTCCCAATTTGTTGCACCCTCTGGTTTAGTTTTGTCCTAAAACAGAGATACGGTGAGGTTTTCTTCTCAAAAAAATGTTTGTCTTGCATTATGATAGAGTACTAAATATTTCATTTTACCTACTCACAATCCTGGAGTACAAAATCTCCTGGTATACGTAATACCAGGAAACGTCAAGTTTTCCAACACTGCGCACGCTCCTGAGGGGACCTCTGCCGTCCGTGGCTATGTTGTTTTCATGACATCGTTGCTTGTCGGTGGGGCCAAGCAACACTCGCTCTCTGGCGAGGACATCACGCGCCGTGAAGTGTAGACGCTAGCACCCCTTCGTCTACATCACACTGACTTTGGACGTCAGTGGAGCCGTTTGTACACATCATGACTAGATGTCAACGGTTGCTTCATGTCTAAAAGCGACTGATATGTTTCGGTCGTGTCTTTCCACGCCATTGCAAACACATCATTACCCGGCTTCCATACATCGCTGGTAGTTTTCACAGTAGGTGTTTGAGCGTCGTATTGCGGTTCTTCATCAATACCATGCGCGGACGCACTGCTTATAATGTTGGCGTCGAGGTGAAATAGCGTCTGCTGAATGCCCCAGTAATCTGTATCTTTGTTTCAAAGCACCATTGAGGAATATGCTTTTTTGCGTTGACGACCATCGGACATAGCGCCGCCGCGCTACTCATGACTTTCTTGGTATTAGTGAGATTAATAGCCAACATTGCGGTGGCTATTGCAGTGATAGACATATGTTGATTGAGGTGGGCTCGCGTGTGTATTTTGCTTTGTTTGGCGATTATCTGGACGGTATTCATGGTCCAAGAGCACTGGTGGTTATCCTTTGGCTCGTTCCGTCTGATTCGTCTGTGCTGATATATTTGTTTTCGTTGCATGTTGGAACGGTTCGCCATAAATGTTTTGGAAGGCATGACATGACATGACACGTAAATTCTGAAATGTAGCAATATTATATTGGGCGGCAGTAATCCGGTAGAGGTGATTATTTTTTCAGTTGAAAGGTATGCTTTTAACTAGAGTTGTGTAGTATGTCCAATATACGGTATACGACTACAAGCGCTTATGGAGGTATTTTGCAAACGTTTTATCAATGGAGTGGCCGTTGAAGAACTGAAAGAGACTGATGTATTGCTGGATTTTAACGTACAGTGGTGTCTCTTTTGTAGTTGGCTCATGCACATAGTCGTGAAAAGGCACCATTAGATAGTTTGAGGTTGTGTTAGCGACATTATGCATTGTGTCCTAAAACGGAGTAACGCGTGTAAATACGGCATTCTTGAACGCCCAGCGAGTTTAAACAATTTGCTGTTTTCAAGGTTGATGGTTTTCATCGGCATTTTGGTGGTACCCGAGGTAGATTTGGTGCCGATGATGTACAATTGGTTTTTGGCTCAGTGTTAACACGCTTAGCAAGTGGGGCTGCAGTTATGCTGAGCCCATGACGTGAGTTGTCACTTTTCTTTTTAAGGGAAAGTGTTGTGTCTGTCCTGTTTTGGCAAAGAGGAGTGTGGAAGGATCGGTTTGCTGATCCTGCATTGTTGTCATGGGCCGGAGACGGCTCTGCCGTCGGTAGCTATATAATTCCCATGGCATCGTTGCTTGTCGGTGAGGCCAAGTACCAGTCGCGCTGTGGCGCAGACATCACGCGCCGTGAGGGGTGGACGCTAGCATCCCTTCATGCACATCACAGTGACTTTGGGCGTTAGAGGGCCCGTTTTTGTTACAAAATGGCTAGATGCCGAACGGTTGCTTGATGTTTAAAAGCGAATGGTATGTTTCGACTGTGTATTTTCACGCCATTGCAAACAAATCATTACACCGGTTACCAATACATCGCTGGTAGTTTTCGCAGTAGGTGTTTGGGCATCATCATCACGTGCCACTATAAATGATCAATAGGTACCAATGTGAGGCGCACAAACACCTGCAAGTTATTGCCGTTTTTCATAAATGCAATATGTACACTACATGTGGAGACGTCCAGCATGGCATATTGCGTTATGTTTAGCCGTGATAACCGCCATATCCAGCGCTGGAGCGGCTGCCATATCCTCCACGGGATCCGCCGCCGTATCCACGGCTGGAGCCACCTCCGTATCCACCGCTGGAACCGCCCCCGTAGCCTCCACCGGTAGCACCTCGGTAGCCACCGCTGGAACCACCTCCGTAGCCTCCACGGGATGCGCCCCCATATGCACCGCTGGAACCACCTCCGTAGCCTCCACGGGATCCGCCTCCATATCCGCCGCTCGAGCCACCTCCGTAGCCTCCACGGGAAGCACTTCCGTAGCCACCGCTGGAGCTTCCTGCATATCCGCCGCTGGAACCGCCTCCGTAGCCTCCACGGTAGCCGCCTCCATGGCTACTGCTGGAGACGAAGCTTACAGATCGACCGCCGTGGCCGCTGGAGAATCCCTTACCAACCCCTCTGCTTCCGTGGTCAGCAGAGGTGAGGGCCACCAGGGCCGCGGCGCTCATCACAACACGCTGGAACAGGGAGTCGGCAATTGGTGACACGTGGCAAGGTGACACATGACACCCGAAAATGAATGTAAACAGGCGATCGGCATCTCTACCGTGGGTTTTGGCGGCAGCTGTATGAATGACTTTGTCGGCACACGTCCCGACTGACCAACAGTGACAGCCCTGAGAGGGTGTTTCTAGCCTTAAACTAGCCTTAGCGGCTCTAGGCACGTTCCACTGACCAGTATCGCCATGGTTGCTGTCAGTGTTGCTGTCTCAGCCGACTGTGTTGGGTTGCGAGTTGTGGCTGCTTTTATACTGGTGCGCCCGCGGATTTTCCGCACACTCTCGGCGTTCCAGGGTCAAGTGTGCTGCACAGACTGCGGCCGACTGCTCTAACAGTAACATTTCTTAATCTTGGGGAGGGGTACCATGAACATTGATTTTGCGCCAACGGCGTTAAAGTTGTACCGAATTCCTCGAACCACGTCGTGCAATTGAACGAAACGGTTGCTGCTTGGCTTCGAGGAGTTCGCTGTGCCCCTGAAATGATTTGTTGTTTTTTGACGAGAAGTCGTGCGAGGCATTTTACAATGTTTTTGCACGTGCACGCGCAAATGCATATGCACGCGCAATTGCGGTGCGCGGACGCACTGCTTGTAGTGCTGTTGGTGAGGTGAAATTGCGTTTACTAAATACCGCAATGATCGGTATCTTTGTATCATGGCACCATGATGAGTATGTATTTTTTTCTGCATTGGATGACCATCAGACATTGCGCCGCCGCGTTCTCATGACTTTCTTGGTATCGTACAATAACGAGATTAATGACTAACATTGCGGCGGTTATTGAAGTGATAGACATATGTTGATTGAGGTGGGTATCGCGGTGTGCATTTTTTGTGGCGGGGTATCTGGACGGTAATGATGATCCAAGGGCACTGGTGGTTATTGTTATGCTTCGTTCCATCTGATTCGTTTGTGCTGAGATAATTTTTTGTTACATTATCGAGCGTTCGCCATAAATGTCATGGAAGGCATGACCAGTAGGGGTGACGTGATCCAGTAGGTGTGATTAATATTGTTTTTTTGGTTGAAAGCTATGGTCTAACTGGATTTCAGTTTTATACCACGCATACGGTATACCACTACAGCGTTTATGGAGGTATTTTGCAACTTTTGATCAATGGGGTGGCCATTGAAGAACTGAAAGAGACTGATGTATTGCTGGTTTTTAACGTACACTGGTGTCCCTTTTGCAGTTGACTCATGCACCTAGTCGTGAAAAGGTACCATTGGATAGTTTGAGGTTGTTTTAGCGACGTTATGCATTGTCTCTTAAAAGGGATAACGCATGTAAGTACGGCATTCTTGAACGCCCAGGGCCTTTGAGCAGTTTGCTGTTTTTAAAGTTGATGTTTTCATGGGCATTTTTATGGTGCCCGGGGAAGATTTGCTGTCGATTACGCAAAATTGGTTTTGACTCAGTGTACACGCTTAGTAAGTTGGGCTGCAGTTACGCTGAGCCCATGACGTGAGGTGTCACTTTTCTTTTTGAGGGAAAGAGTTGTTTCTGTCCTGTTTATCAACGAGGAGGATGGAAGGATCGGTTTGCTGATCCTGCATTGTTGTCACGGGCCGGAGACGGCTCTACCATCGGTGGCTATGTTGTTTCCATGGCATCGTTGCTTGTCGGCGAGGCCAAGTACCAGTCGCGCTGTGGCGCAGACATGACGCGCCGTGAAGGGTGGATGCTAGCATCCCTTCATGCACATCACAGTGACTTTGGGCGTCAGAGGACCCGTTTTGGTACAGAATGGCAGATGGCAACGGTTTGCTTGATGTTTAAAAGCGACTGATACGTTTCGACTGTGTATTTTCACGCCATTGCAAAGAAGTCATTACACCGGCTGGCAATACATCGCTGGAAGTTTTCGTACTAGGTGTTTGGGCATCGGTATCATGTGCCACTATAGATGATCAGTTGTGGCGTTCTGATGTGCACAAAGACCTGCATGTCATTGCCGTTCTTCATAAATACAATATGTACACTATATGTGGAGACGTCTACCGTGGCATATTGCGATATGTTTAGCCATGATAACCGCCATATCCGGCGCTGGAGCGCAACGCCATGTCCTCCGCGGTATCCGCTGCCGTATCCACGGCTGGAGCCACCTCCTACCCGCCGCTAGACCCGCCTCCGTAGCCTCGACGGGAACCGGCTCCATAGCCGCCGCTGGATCCACCACCGTAGCCTCCGCGGGTGCCACCTCCATATCCACCGCTGGAACCACCTCCGTAGCCGCCACGGGAGCCAACCGCCATATCCACCGCTGGAACCACCTCCGTAGCCTCCACGGGATCCGCCTCCATATCCGCCGCTCGAAGCCACCTCCGTAGCCTCCACGGGAAGCACCTCCGTAGCCACCGCTGGAGGTTCCTCCATATCCGCCGCTGGAACCGCCTCCGTAGCCTCCACGGTAGCCGCCTCCATGGGCTACCTGCTGGAGACGAAGCTTACAGATCGACCGCCGTGGCCGCTGGAGAATCCCTTACCACCCCCTCTGCCTCCATGGTCAGCAGAGGTGAAGGCCACCAGGGCCGCGGCGCACACCACAACACGCTGGAACAGGGAGTCGGCAATTAGTAACACGAGGCAAGGTGACCCATGACACCCGAAAGTGAATGTAAACAGGTGATTGGCATCTCCACCGTGGGTTTTCACGACAGCTGTATGAATGACTTTGTCGGCGCGCGTCCCGACTCACGCAAGCCTATGATACTCTACCAGAAGGCGTGTTTTCACTAAGTTCTCCATGGTTGTGCTAAAGGTGTTTTTCTACCTTGTCCCTTAGACCATTATGATTGCAGCCCTAAAGGAGTTTTTTTCTCGTTAAAATACCCTTATCGGCTGTAGGCACGTTCCACTGACCAGTATCGCCATGGTTGCTGTCAGTGTTGCCGTCTCAGCCGACTGTGTTGGGTTGCGAGTTGTGGCTGCTTTTATACTGGTGCGCCCGCGGATTTTCCACACACACTCGGCGTTCCAGGGTCAAGTGTGCTGCACAGGCTGCGGCGGGCGGCCATAACAGTAACATTTCTTAACGCTAGGGGAGGTGCACCATGGCCATTGATTTGCGCCAATGGCGTTAAAGTTGTACCGAATTTTTCGAACCAAGTTGTGCAACTGCACGAAACGGTTGCTGCTTGGGTCCTAGGAGTTCGTTGTGCCCCTAAAATTATTTGTTGTTCTTTGACAAGGAGTCTTGCGAGGCATTTTGCAGTGTTTTTGTAGCATGTGCACGCGCAAATGCCTTGCGCGGACGCACTGGTTGTATTGCTATTGGCGTCGAGGTGAAATGGCGTCTAATTAATGCCCCAATAATCGGTGTGTTTGTATCATGGCGCGATTGAGGAACATTCATTTTTCTGCATTGACGGCCATCGGACATTGTGCAGCTGAGTTACTCTCGACTTTTGGTATCGTACAGTAATGATATTTATGGCTAACATTGTGGTGGTTTTTGAAGTGATAGAAACTTGTTGATTGAGGTGGGTTTCGCGTGTGCATTTTTTTGTTGTTGCTGTTATCTGGATGGTTGTCATGGTCCAAGGGCACTGGAGGTTATTGTTTTGCTTCGTTCCGTCTGATTCGTTTGTGCTGAGAGAATTTTGTCATTGTATTGTGGAACGCTCGCCATGAATGTCATGGAAGGCATGACATGACATTAATCTAACATTATGAAATGTAGCATTATGACGTTGGCGGCAGTTATCCAGTAGAGATGATTATTTTTTGTTGTTGAAAGCTACGACCTTAACTGTATTTGAGTTTTGTACCACGTATACAGTATACGACTACAGCGTTTATGGAGGTATTTTGCAACCTTTTTTAAATGGGGTGGCCATTGAAGAACTGAAGAAGACTGATGTATCGTTGGTTTTTAACGTACAGTGGTGTCTCTTTTGTAGTTGGCTCATGCACGTAGTCGTGAAAAGGCACAATCGGATAGTTTTATGTTGTTAGCGACATTGTCATTGTTTGACATTGTTATGCCTTGTCTCCTAAAAGGGGTAACGCATGTAAGTACGGCATTCTTGAACGCTCAGCGACCTTGAGCAATTGCTGTTTTCAAGGTTGTTGATATTCATCGGCATTTGATGGTACCAGGGGTAGATTTGGTGTCGAATTCGCACAAACGGTTTTTGGCTCAGTGTACACGTTTAGCAAGGTGGGCTGCAGTTACAATGAGCCCATGACGTGAGATGTCACTTTTGTTTTTGTGGGAAAGGGTTGCTTCTGTCCCGTTTTGTCAAAGAGGAGGGCGGAAGGATCGGTTTGTTGGTCCTGGATAGTTATGACGGGCCGGAGACGGCTTTGCCGTCGGTGGCTATGTAATTTCCATGGCATCGTTGTTGTCGGTGAGGCCAAGTACCAGTCGCGCTGTGACGCAGACATCACGCGCCGTGAGGTGTGGACGCTAGCGTGCATTCGTGCACACCACGGGGACTTTGGGCGTTAGAAGACCCGTTTGGTTACAAAATGGCTAGAGGCCAACGGTTGCTTGATGTTTAAAAGCGACTGATGTGTTTCGACTGTGTATTTTCACGCCATTGCAAACAAATCTTTACACCGGCTACCAATGCATCGCTGGTAGTTTTTCGCAGTAGGTGTTTGGGGCGTCATAATCATGTGCCACTATAGATGATGAATAGTGCCAAGGTGAGGTGCCCAAAGACCTGCAAGTTATTGCCGTTTTCATAAATGCAATATGTACACTACCATGGAAGATTTCTACCATGGCATAATGCGTTATGTTTAGCCATGATAACTGCCATATCCAGCGCTGGAGCGGCCGCCATATGCTCCACGGGATCCGCCGACTATCCACGGCTGGGAGCCACCGTATCCACCGGTGGAGCCACTTCCGTACCCGCCGCTATACCCGCCTCCGTAGCCTCGACGGGAACCGGCTCCATAGCCGCCGCTGGAGCCACCACCGTAGCCTCCGCTGGAGGCACCTCCATATCCACCGCTGGAACCGCCTCCGTAGCCGCCACGGGAGCTACCGCCATATCCACCGCTGGAACGACCTCCGTAGCCTCCACGGGATCCGCCCCCATATCCGCCGCTCGAGCCACCTCCGTAGCCTCCACGGGAAGCACCTCCGTAGCCACCGCTGGAGCCTCCTCCATATCCGCCGCTGGAACCGTCTCCGTAGCCTCCACGGTAGCTGCCTCCATGGCTAGTGCTGGAGACGAAGCTTACAGATCGACCGCCGTGGCCGCCGGCGAATCCCTTACCACCTCCTCTGCCTCCGTGGTCAGCAGAGGTGAAGGCCACCAGGGCCGCGGCGCACATCACAACACGCTGGAACAGGGAGTCAGCAATTAGTGACACGAGGCAAGGTGACACATGACGCCCGAAAATGAATGTAAACAGGCGATCGCCATCTCTACCGCGGGTTTTGGCGGCAGCTGTATGAATGACTTTGTCGCCACACGTCCCGACTGACCGACAGTGACAGGCCCGAGAGAGTGTTTCTTTCGTTAAACTAGCCTTATCGGCTCTAGGCACGTTCCACTGACCAGTATCGCCATGGTTGCTGTCAGTTTTGCTGTCTCAGCCGACTGTGTTGGGTTGCGAGTTGTGGCTGCTTTTATACTGGTGCGCCTGTGAATTTTCCGCACACTCTCGGCGCTCCAGGGTCAAGTGTGCGACGCGGATCGCTGCTGACGGCTGTAGCAGTAATATCTCTTAATGTTGGGGGAGGTGCACTATGACCATTTGTTTTGCGCCAACGGCGTTAAAATTGTACCAAATGTCTCGAACCAAGTCGTGCAAATGAAGGAAACGGCTGCTGCTCACGTCCTAGGAGTTCGCTGCGCCCCTGAGATTGCTTTTTTTGACCGGTCGTGGTGCGAGACATTTTCGAATGTTTTTTTGTAGCATATGCACGCGCAAATGCCTTGCGCGGACGCACTGGTTGTATTGCTGTTGGCGTCGAGGTGAAATGGCGTCTAATGAATGCCCCAATAATCGGTGTCTTTGTATCATGGCACCAGTGAGGAATGTGTATTTTTTCTGCATTGACGACCATCGGACATAGCGCCGTCGCGTTGCTCATGACTTTTGGTATCGTACAGTAATGAGATTAATAGCCAAAATTGCGGTGGTTATTGAAGTGATAGACATATGTTGATTGACGTGGTTTTGGCGTGTGTATTTTTTACGGTTGTCTGAACGGTAATCATGGTCCAAGGGCAATGGTCGATATTTTTGGCTCCGCTCCGTCTGATTCGTTTGTGCGAGAGATTTTTTTCGTTACAGTGTGGAACGTACGCCATGAATGTCATGGAAGGCCTGACATGACATGAAGCATAAGTTCTGAAACGTAGCAATATGATACTGGCGGCAGTAATCTGGTGGAGGTGATGATTTATTTTGGTTGAAAGCTATGACCTTAACTGTATTTGAGTTTTATACCACGTATACGGTATACGACTACAGCGTTTATGGAGATATGTTGCAACGTTTTATGAATGGGGTGGCCATTGAAGGACTGAAAGAGACTGATGTATTGCTGGATTTTAACATACAGTGGTGTCTCTTTTGTGTTTGACTCATGCACGTAGTCGTGGAAAGGCACCATTGGATAGTGGTATGTTATGTTAGCGACGCTATACATTATCTCCTAAAAAGACGTAGCGCGTGTAAGTACGACATTCTTGAACACCCAGCGACTTTGAGCAATTTGCTGTCTTCAAGGTTGATGATTTCATCGGCATTTTGATGGTACCCGGGGTGGATTTGGTGTCGATTATGCACAAAGGTTTTTGGCTGTGTATACGCTTAGCAAGTTGGGCTGTAGTTATGCTGAGCCCATGACGTGAGTTATCACTTTTCTTTTTGGGGAAAATGTTGTTTCTGTCCTTTTTTGTCAAGGAGGAGGGTGGAAGGATCAGTTTGTTGATCCTGGATTGTTGTCACGGGCCGGAGACGGCTGTGCCGTCGGTGGCTATGTTGTTTCCATGGCATCGTTGCTTGTCGGCGAGGCCAAGTGTCAGTCGCGCTGTGGCGCAGACATCACGCGCCGTGAGGGGTGGACGCTAGCATCCCTTCATGCACATCACGATGACTTGGGGCGTCAGAGGACCCGTTTGGTACAGAATGGCTAGATGCCAACGGTTGCTTGATGTTTAAAAGCGACTGATACGTTTCGACTGTGTATTTTCACGCCATTGCAAACAAGTCATTACAACCGGCTTGCAATACATCGCGTGTAGTTTTCGCAGTACGTGTTTGGGCGTCAGAATCATGTGCCACTATAGATGACCAATAGTGCCAATCTGGGTGCCCAAAGACCTGCAAGTTATTGCTGTTCTTCATAATTACAATATGTACAGTACCTGTGGATATTTCTACCATGGCATATTGCGTTATGTTTAGCCATGATAACCGCCATATCCAGCGCTGGAGCGGCCGCCATATTCTTCCCCGGATCCGCCGCCGTATGCACTGGTGGAGCCACCTCCGTACCCGCCGTTAGACCCGCCTCCGTAGCCTCGACGGGAACCGGCTCCATAGCCGCCGCTGGAGCCACCACCGTAGCTTCCGCGGGAGCCACCTGCATATCCACCGCTGACCTCCGTAGCCTCCACGGGTAGCACTTCCGTAGCCACCGCTGAAACCACCTCCGTAGCCTCCACCGGATCCGCCCCCATATCCGCCGCTCGAGCCACCTCCGTAGCCTCCACGGGAAGCACCTCCGTAGCCACCGCTGGAGCTTCCTCCATATCCGCCGCTGGAACCGCCTCCGTATCCTCCACGATAGCCGCCTCCATGGCTACTGCTGGAAACGAATCTGACAGATCGACCGCCGTGGCCGCTGGAGAATCCCTTACCACCCCGTCTGCCTCCGTGGTCAGCAGAGGTGAAGGCCACCAGGGCCGCGGCGCACATCACAACGCGCTGGAACAGGGAGTCAGCAATTAGTAACACGAGGCAAGGTGACCCATGACACCCGAAAGTGAATGTTAACAGGCGATCGGCATCTTTGCCGTTGGTTTTCGTGGCAGCTGTATAAATGACTTGGTCGGCACACGACCCGACTGACCGACAATGACTGGCCTGAGAGATTGTTTCTTTCGTTAAGCTAGCCTCATCGGCTCTAGGCACGTTCCACTGACCAGTATCGCCATGGTTGCTGTCAGTGTTGCCGTCTCAGCCGACTGTGTTGGGTTGCGAGTTGTGGCTGCTTTTATACTGGTGCGCCCTCGGATTTTCCACACACTCTCGACATTCCAGGGTCAAGTGTGCTGTGCAAACAGTGGGCCACGGCCATAACAGTAACATTTCTTAATGCTAGGGGAGGTGCACCATGGCCATTGACTTTGCGCCAATGGCGTTAAGGTTGTACCGAATTTTTCGAACCAAGTTGTGCAACTGAACGAAACGGCTGCTGCTTGGGTCCTAGGAGTTCGTTGTGCCCCTCAAATTATTTGTTGTTCTTTGACGAGAAGTCTTGCGAGGCATTTTACAGTGTTTTTGTAGCATATGCACGCGCAAATGCCTTGCGCGGACGCACTGGTTGTATTGCTGTTGTCGTCGAGGTGAAATGGCGTCTAATGAATGCCCCAATAATCGGTGTCTTTGTATCATGGCGCGATTGAGGAATATTCATTTTTCTGCATTGACGACCATCGGACATTGTGCAGCTGAGTTACTCTCGACTTTTGGTATCGTACAGTAATGATATTGATAGCCAACGTGGTGGTTATTGAAGTGGTGGAAACATGTTGATTGAGGTGGGTTTCGCGTGTGCATTTTTTTGTTGTTGCTGTTATCTGGATGGTTGTCATGGTCCAAGGGCACTGGAGGTTATTGTTTTGCTTCGTTCCGTCTGATTCGTTTGTGCTGAGAGAATTTTGTCATTGTATTGTGGAACGCTCGCCATGAATGTCATGGAAGGCATGACATGACATTAAGTTAACGTTATGAAATGTAGCATTATGACGTTGGCGGCAGTTATCCAGTAGAGATGATTATTTTTGTTGTTGAAAGCTACGAACCTAACCGTATTTGAGTTTTGTACCACGTATACAGTATACGACTACAGCGTTTATGGAGGTATTTTGCAACCTTTTTTGAAATGGGGTGGCCATTGAAGAACTGAAGAAGACTGATGTATCGCTGGTTTTTAACGTACAGTGGTGTCTCTTTTGTAGTTGGCTCATGCACATAGTCGTGAAAAGGCACCATTAGATAGTTTTATGTTTGTTAGCGACATTGTCATTGTTTGACATTGTTATGCATTGTCTCCTAAAAGGGGTAACGCATGTAAGTACGGCATTCTTGAACGCTCAACGACCTTGAGCAATTTGCTGTTTTCAAGGTTGATGATATTCATCAGCATTTTGATGGTACCAGGGGTAGATTTGTTGTCGATTTCGCACAAACGGTTTTTGGCTCAGTATACACGCTTAGCAAGGTGGGCTGCAGTTACAATGAGCCCATGACGTGAGATGTCACTCTTCTTTTTGTGGGAAAGGGTTGTTTCTGTCCCGTTTTGTCAAAGAGGAGGGCGGAAGGATCGGTTTGTTGATCCTGGATAGTTATGACGGGCCGGAGACGGTTCTGCCGTCGGTGGCTATGTAATTTCTATGGCATCATTGCTTGTCGGTGAGGCCAAGTACCAGTCGGCAGACATCACGCGCCGTGAGGTGTGGACGCTAGCATGCATTCGTGCACACCACGGGGACTTTGGGCGTTAGAGGACCCGTTTTTTGTTACAAAATGGCTAGAGGCCAACGGTTGCTTGATGTTTAAAGGCGACTGATAGGTTTCGGTTGTGTATTTTCACGCCATTGTAAACAAGTCATTACACCGGCTTGCAATACGTCGCTGGTAGTTTTCGCAGAAGGCGTTTGGGCGTCATAATCATGTGCCACTATAGATGATCAATAGTGTCAATGTGAGGTGCCCAAAGACCTGCATGTTATTGCCGTTCTTCATAAATACAATATGTACACTCCCTGGGAAGATTTCTACCATGGCATAGTGTGTTATGTTTAGCCATGATATCCGCCATATCCAGCGCTGGAGCGGCGGCCATATCCTCCACTGGATCCGCCGCCGTATCCACGGCTGGAGCCACCTCCGTATCCACCGTTGGAGCCACCGCCGTACCCGCCGGCAGACCCGCCTCCGTAGCCTCGACGGGAACCGGCTCCATAGCCGCCGCTAGAGCCACCACCGTAGCCTCCGCGGGAGCGACCTCCATATCCGCCGCTAGAACCACCTCCGTAGCCTCCACGGAATGCGCTCCCATATCCACCGCTGAAACCACCTCCGTAGCCTCCACGGGATCCGCCCCCATATCCGCCGCTCGAGCCACCTCCGTAGCCTCCACGGGAAGCACCTCCGTAGCCACCGCTGGAGCTTCCTCCATATCCGCCGCTGGAACCGTCTCCGTAGCCTCCACGGTAGCCGCCTCCATGGCTAGTGCTGGAGACGAAGCTTACAGATTGACCGCCGTGGCCGCCGGAGAATCCCTTACCACCCCCTCTGCCTCCGTGGTCAGCAGAGGTGAAGGCCACCAGCGCCGCGGCGCACATCACAACACGCTGGAACAGGGGGTCGGCAATTAGTGACACGTCGCAAGGTGACACATGCCACCCGAAAATGAATGTAAACAGGTGATCGGCATCTCTTCCGTGGGTTTTTGCGGCAGCTGTATGAATGATTTTGTCGGCACGCGTCCCGACTAACGCAAGCCTATGATGCTGCACCAGAAGACGTGTTTTCACTTAGTTCTCCATGGTTGTGCTAAAGGTGTTGTTCTACCTTGTCCTGTAGACCAGTATGATTGCAACCCTAAGAGAGTTTTCCTTTCGTTAAGCTAGCCTTATCGTCTCTAGGCACGTTCCACTGACCAGTATCGCCATGGTTGCTGTCAGTTTTGCTGTCTCAGCCGACTGTGTTGGGTTGCGAGTTGTGGCTGCTTTTATACTGGTGCGCCCGCGGATTTTCCGCACACTCTCGGCGTTCCAGGGTCAAGTGTGCTGCACGGACCGCGGCCGAGGGCTATAACAGTAACATTTCTTAATCTGAAGGGAGGTGCACCATGGCCATTGATTTGGCGCCAACGGCGTTATAATTGTACCGAATTTGTCGGACGAAGTCGTTCGGCTGAACGAAACGGCTGCTGCTTGGGTCCTAGAAGTTCCATGTACCCCTGAAATGACTTGATGGTTTTTTTGACGAGAAGTCGTGGGGATCCATTTTACATTGTTTTTGTGGCATATGGGCGCGCAAATGCCTTGCACGGACGCGGTGCTTGTATGGCTGTTAGCGTCGAGGTGAAATGGCGTCTAATGAACGCCCCAATAATTGGTATCTATGCATCATGGCACCATTGAGGAATATGTATTTTTTTGCATTGACTACCATCGGACATTGCGCCGCCGCGTTACTCATGACTTTTTGGTATCGTATAGTAATAAGATTAGTAGCCAAGATAGTGGCGGTTTTTGAGGTGGTAGACAGATGTTGATTGACGTGGGTTTCGCATGTACATTTTTTGTGTTGCGGTTATCTGGACGGTAATCAGTGTCCAAGGGAACGGTGGATATTCTTTGGCTTCGTTCCGTCTGATTCGTTTGTGCTGATAGCATTTTTCGTTGCATTGTGGAAGGTTCGCCATGAATGTCGTGGAAGGCATGAGATGACATGAAACGTGGATTGTGAAATGTGGCTATATGATGTTGGCGGCAGTAATCCGGTAGAGGTGATTATTTTTTTTGTGGAAGGCTATGATCTTAACGGGATTTGAGTCGCATGCCACGTATATGGTATACGACTACAGCGCTTATGGAGGTATTTTGCAACGGTTATGAATGGGGTGGCCATTAAATGACTGAAAGAGATTGATGTATTGCTGGGTTTTAACGTACAGTGGTGTCTTGTTTGTGGTTGACTCATGTACGTAGTCGTTAAAAGAGGCCGTTGCATAGGTTCATGTTGTGTCAGCGACGTTACACATTGTCTGTTAAAAGGAGTAACGCATGTAAGCACGGCATGTTTCACGCCCAGCGACGTTGAGCACTTTGCTGTTTTCATGGTTGATGGTATTCATCGGCATTTTGATGGTGCCCGGGATAGATTTGATGTCAATTACCCACAAATGGTTTTTGGCCCAATGTACACGCTTAGCAAGTTGGGCTGCAGGTACGCTGAGCCCATGACGTGAGTTGTCACTTTTCTTTTTGGGGAAAGTTTTGTTTCTGTCCTGTTTTGTCAAAGAGGAGGGTGAAAGGATCGGTTTGTTGATGGTGCATTGTTGTCATGGGTCGGAAACGGCTCTGCGGTCGGTAGCTCTGTAATGTCATGTTCATGTTCACATATTTCGTAACTTTCTACAAGATTCAGTGGCTTTTTCAAAGTTTCACGTTATCATTGATAAAAACGGGCATGAAAGAGACAGTGTAAAACTAAGTAGAAATAGCCTAACACATCACACATCGGTCAAAGGATCGCCTCGGTGAATCACACTATTGCATTCACATTGTGGCATCACACACAATCGAACTCACACACGCACCCGCTCATGTGCTAGCATTCGCCTCACTCAGTAGAAACTCCATAAGTTGGCGCTTGAAGCGGCCTAGACTCTGAACATTGCGGAAGTCGGGCGGCAGGCAGTTAAACAAATCCCATGCTCTGTAGCTAAATCGGCGAGTGCCAGAGTTGCTCAGCGCTCGGGGGCGCCCCAACTGGTTAGCCTATCGCGTTTCATGAGTGTGCTCAGCACGTGTGAACATCGCGGCTATATCTGGTGGCTGACCCGTGAGTACGACTTTTTTGAGCAGGCACAACATATGGTATCTGACCAGATGATCAGCACTAAGCCATCGTAGATCCCTGACAACGTCCGATGCATGGTCACACATTCTCCTTCCGCTCACAATCCGCGCGCAGAAGTTCACGGCTTTTTGCACACGATGGAACTGGGTGGCTCCGTGAGTACCATACAGTGCTGTACAGTATCTAATGGATTAAAGAACTAGAGCTCCGACAATGCGAACGAGGGTGTCTCTTGGGAGTACATGCTTGGCATGGGACAGGGCCACCAGAGCGCCCGTCGACCTAGCAACAAGCTGATCAATGTGCGGTTCAAATGCGAGGTTTCTGTCCATCACCACACCAAGTCTTTTGACAGTACTGCTTTCAGTGATGACAGCTGACCCGAACTTGACATGCTTAGGAGGCATATGACACAGCATAGCCTTCGTCACGAAAACGATTAACTGTGTTTTTGTTGTATTGACTTTGATAGAGTGGTTGTTAAACCAGCCCAATACGAATGACAAGGTACTCTCCTTGGTTGCGACAAGCTGTTGCATTGTACTTTTCTTTCCAGTAACTAAAATCTGTGTGTCATCGGCATGTTGTATCACTGTGGCACCTTCTGAATATAACGCTATATTGTTCGAGAAAATGGAATATAGGAGCGGCCCGAGGGCGGTACCCTGAAATACCACCATCCCATTCGGAAGACTACGAGAGCGCGCAGTATGCCCTGAAAGATATCTGACCTGAACCTGTTGGGTACGCCCGCAAATTTAGCTTTCAAACCACTTCGTGTCGATATTGTACATCTTAAGCTTTGATCAGAGAAGCTGGTGGCCCACAACGTCAAAACAATTTGACAGATCTATCAAAGCAAGCAGAGCGATCTCCCCAGCATCCATCGCGGCGAGTATTTTATCAGCCACTACAGGAAGTGCGGTCTCTGTTGAAAAATTCGTACGATATCCGTGTTGTGTATGCGAAAATAAATCATGCTCGTGAAAATATGAACTAAGTTGATGGCGAACAATACGCTCGACTATCTTTGCTATCGCTGGCCCTACAGAGATTGGCCCAGATTTGGTAGGATCGTTCAAATCACTGGTTTTCGGGAGCGCTGTGACAAGAGCGTGTTTCCAGGCTCTGGGCACCGTTCCGTCAATGGGTCTGCTATTGAGACGTCAAGAAGTGCACAGCCGGCACCGCGAAAAGACTCCTGTAAGGGCTGCGTACTAAGGTCATCTAGCCCACAGGACGTCGTCGGGTTCATCGCAGACATAGCTGCAAGCAGCTCATCGCATGACATGGGATGCACCTTAAATGGGCAGGTCATATCTCGGGGGAGCGTGACTGGAAAGCCGTGCCTCGGTTCGGCACGCTGGCGGCAGTCGTAGGCCCTACCTTCACAAAGTGGCCATTCAGAGTATCAGGATGAATGCTAGGTGTGGCCTACGTATCCTGTTTGCTGCCAGTGATCAATTTAACGCACCGCCACATGCCGGAGTGACCTGCCTCAGGAATCCGCTTCCTGATATGATCGCGACAGTCCCGTCTAATAGCTGCCCGTGTCTGCTTATTGAGTGCCTGGTACCTAGCACGCGAACAGCACGCTAAAGCGACGCGGCGACGAACCACCAACACACGCGTATCAGCTGAGACAGGCGGGGCGGATTGATTCCACAGTTTAATGCGCCGGGCAGGCGCGACGGCATTCGAATGGGGTGTAAACACTTGTAGAAAATAGTTCCAATTCTCAGACGTTGTCGCACTTCCATAGACGAGAGACCAGTTGGCGTTCACAAGCAAATCATTGAAATAATCAAAATCAACTCGATTCAAGCAGCGGGATGTGATAACATTGGTTTGGCGTTTCTCTCTAGATACTTTCAGTAATATTTGCGTGAAGTCATCCGCCCTATAGTGACAGGCGGTGACACCACAGCGTGGCATCGTTGCTTGTCGGTGAGGCCAACCAGTTGCGCTGTGGCGCAGACATCACGCGCCGTGAGGTGTGGACGCTAGCATCCCTTCGTGCACACCGCGGGGACTTTAGCCTTCAGAAGACCCGTGTTTTGGTGCAGAATGACAAGAGGCCAACGGTTGCTTGATGTTCAAAAGCGACTGATATGTTTCGGCTGTGTATTTTCACGCCATTGCACAGAAGTCATTACACCGGCTTCCAGTACATCGCTTGTAGTTTTCACAGTAGGTGTTTGGGCGTCGTAATCATATACCAGTATAGATGATCAATAGTGGCATTCTGAGGTGCGCGAAGACCTGCAAGTTATTGCCGTTCTTCATAAATACAATATGTACACTACCTGTGGAGACGTCTACCATGACATATTGCGCTGTTTAGCCACGATAACCGCCATATCCAGCGCTGGAGCGACCGCCATATCCTCCACGAGATCCGCCGCCGTATCCACGGCTGGAGCCACCTCCGTATCCACCGGTGGAGCCACCTCGGTACCCGCCGCTAGACCCGCCTCCGTAGCCTCGACGGGAACCGGCTCCATAGCCGCCGCTGTAGCCACCACCGTAGCCTCCGCTGGAGCCACCTCCATTTCCACCGCTGGAACCGCCTCCGTAGCTGCCACGGGAGCCACCGCCATATCCACCACTGGAACCACTTCCGTAGCCTCCATGGGATGCGCCCCCATATCCAACGCTGGAACCACCTCCGTAGACTCCACGGGTAGCACTTCCGTAGCCACCGCTGGAACCACCTCCGTAGCCTCCACGGGATCCGCCCCCATATCCGCCGCTCGAGCCACCTCCGTAGCCTTCACGGGAAGCACCTCCGTAGCCACCGCTGGAGCTTCCTCCATATCCGCCACTGGAACCGCCTCCGTAGCCTCCACGGTAGCCGCCTCCATGGCTACTGCTGGAAACGAAGCTGACAGATCGACCGCCGTGGCCGCCGGCGAATCCCTTACCACCCCCTCCGCCTCCGTGGTCAGCAGAGGTGAAGGCCACCAGGGCCGCGGCGCACATCACAACACGCTGGAACAGGGAGTCGGCAATTAGTGACACGTCGCGAGGTGACACATGACACCCAAAAGTGGATGTAAACAGATGATCAGCATCTCCACAGTGGGTTTTCGCGGCAGCTGTATGAATGACTTTGTCGGCGCACGTCCCGACTATCGCAAGCCTATAATGCTGCACCAGAACGCGTGTTTTCATTTAGCTGTCCGTGGTTGTACTAAAGGTATTTTTCTACCTTGTCCCATAGACCATTATGATTGCAGCCCTAAGAGAGTTTTTATTTCGTTAAACTAGCCTTATCGCCTCTAGGCACTTTCCACTGACCAGTATCGCCATGGTTGCTGTCAGTGTTGCCGTCTCAGCCGACTGTGTTGGGTTGCGAGTTGTGGCTGCTTTTATACTGGTGCGCCCGCGGATTTTCCGCACACTCTCGGTGTGCCAGGGTCAGGTGTGCTGCACAGACCGCTGCCGATGGCCATAACAGTAGCATTTCTTAATCTTGGGGATGGGCACCATGACCATTGATTTTGCGCCAACGGCGTTATGATTGTACCGAATTTCTCTTGCTAAGTCGTTCAACTGAACGAACCGGCTGCTGCTTGGGTCCTGGAGGTTCTCTGTGCCCCTGAATTCTTGTTTTTTTTTTGACGAGAAGTCGTGGGGAGGCATTTTACAATGTTTTGGTAACATGTGCACGCGCAAATGCCTTGCGCAAACGCACTGCTTGTATTGCTGTTGGCGTCGAGGTGAAATGGCGTCTAATGAATGCCTCAATAATTGGTATCTTTGTATCATGGCACCATTGAGAAATATTGATTGTTTTTTGCATTGACGACCATGGGACATTGCGCCGCCACGTCACTCATGACTTTCTTGATATCGTACCATAGTGAGATTAATGGCCAACATTGCGGTGGTTATTGAAGTGATAGACATATGTTGATTGAGGTGTGTTTCGCGTGTGCATTTTTTATTGCGGTTATCTAGACGGTAAGGATGGTCCAAGGGCACTGGTGCTTATTGTTTTGCTTCGTTCCGTCTGATTCGTTTGTACTGAGAACATTTTTTCGTTGCATTGTTGAACGTTCGCCATGAATGTCACGAAAGGCATGACATGACATGAAGCATAAATTGTGAAATGTAGCAATATGATATTGGCGGTGGTGATCCGGTAGAGGTGATGATTTTTTTGTTGAAAGCTATGATCTTAACTGGATTTGAGTGGTATGCCACGTCATTGTCCTAGAATTGCCGACTTTGGGTGTAAAGCAACACCCTATGATGAGGAATTTTTCACTCCTTTTCGCCATCTCTGATGTAAATTTTGCACTCCTGCCTGACATTGTCTAATCGCACATGCCAAGCCCCTGTTTCTTTTTCTGAGGTTTTGAGATGCCATCCGAAACCGAGCTCCCTTGAAGTCACCAAGCATAAACGAGGCCCCACAGAACCTGGAAACCTGGACACCACCTGGCTATGTCCTGTCTCACCTACATCTGAATCATGTATATGTATGCAGAGCAAGGGCGCCAGGTACCTCCAAGCCCAAGAACCCCCAGCGACTCCAGCTGCTTGCACGCATTAAGTTTGGTTTATTCACAAAATGCATCAAAATCTGCAGTTGTGTGCCAAATGCAAGGTTTTTACGCATACCCTTTTTTGGTCTCACCACCACACCACGAAAGCAGAGCCTGGTGCAAACACGAGGAAGGTCTGGTAGAGAATTTGCTCCACGTGTTTCTTTTTTCCCGAGGAAACCTGACCACTAAATTGTATCACTCCGGAAATGTAGGAGTGAAAAGTTCAAGTTATGTCCTCTAAATTAAATTTACAAGATGAATATCACTATTTGACCACTTGTATTAACAGATGTTAAGTCAAATCAGCTGATTGCAAAATTTTGCGAGAAAAGTACTGGTCTTTATTTCTTTTTAACTCCTTTTACTTTTCTTGGTATCAGACGAGTGTGATACCACTTTTTTCTTCATCCCTTTTGGATTGGCTTTAGAGGTGCCATCTGCTGCTTAAAATGTAGGGCAGTTTCTCTACAAGATGCTCCAACTGCAAACTTGTACGTGTTTCATACATAAATTGGATTAATTCGCCAGCCGCACAAACATTTTTGATATGCACCCAAGAGCGAACAATTCACAAGGAATGAAGGAGACAATTTTGATCACCGAAGTTATTTTTACCAACATTTTTGCCCTGTTTCACCCTAGGTTAACCGTTTTCTTTGTTCATGGCGGTTCTCAATAATGATAAATCTAGGCCTTTCGAGTGTCTAACTCACGAGGCTACCTGGCAAGGCTACCATTTGCCACCATATAGAGCCTTGGGACAGACCTGACGCAGCTAATACGGAAGTGTTTGATGAAATTCTGCCCTCTGAAGATGTTTATCATGCACACCTCTTACTTGTTTCGCATTTTAATCTCGTAGGTTGGTGGGCATGATTGATATTTATATTTAGGGGGTGAGTGGGATGACTCTATCTGCCAGCAGACCATGCAAAAGGTACTGACTTTTTGTTGGGGGGGGGGGGGCGGCATGAAGAAGCCAGCAGGTCTCCTGTGGGCCAAGTAATTGCTTGCCTTTCCTGCTTTCAACACATGATTGGTAACCAGAGTTAGCGATTTTCTGTTTTAATCCATCGAGTTTTGTCATAAGACAAATTATGATGCCGCAAGGCACGCAATGGACTTATTTTGTTCCATATTCTTGGTTATTTGCCCCAAATTTCTGAAAGTGGTCCCTCATGGGTCCTCTAACCAGATGTTTTCTATAGTTGTGATGGTTTGCTGACCGGCAAATGACTGTACTGTATATGTGTACTACATTTTTAACACGGATACTCTAAGCTGCATAGCAATTATCATATGAGTAAAATATTAATATGTAACAAATAGTCAGACCATGCCATTGAAAATGTGAAGCCAACATCTCAAACTTTGTCATTAAATATGAATAAACAAGCCTAAATGGATGCCTTTGCTGCAGCTGAAAAGGGAAGCAGCAATACTGGCATGGCCATCTAAAAGTTATGCTACTTTTGGAGGAGAGAGATTGTTTTGTGGAGCATACCCATTATTGCCCTTGACATAGGTTAACCATGACAATCAAAATAAGTTGTTCCAAGTGATTTAAAGTGTTTTGATTTGCGTGCTGCCATTTTTGTCTGATGTTAACAAGCATACACAAATGAACTGAATAAAAATGCAAGTTGAAACCAGCCAAAAATGAGCTTTATCATGTTTTTGTCACAAGTGCTGCTGTCGACAGATAGGTGAGTTGAGATGATGTTCAACATATGGGCTACTCTAAGTTAGGTTTAGTTGGTTAAGTGCATGGCAAGTGGCAATAGGAATTGTGCACGAATCAGTAACTCACAACTGCTGCTGTGATACAAATAGGTTAGACAGGATGAGATGAAGTAAGGCCTCTTTAGGTTAGTCACAGGCTACCGTCATGGAAATAAGCATTGGTATTTTGTAAAAAAGTGACAAAATAGTTGTTTTCCCTGACACCATCTGAACAGAAGCCAGAGGTATGTCTATTGTGTTTGATTGGGCGATGGGCTGATGTGCAGGCGTCCAAGGTTTTTGTTTGAGTGTTTTATGCTTCTTGAATTTTCTGTTGTTGTTTTGTTATTGAATTCCTTTGCTTTGTTTTGTTTTAAAAGTGCTGTGGAAGGAAGTGAAAAGTACAGCATCAAATTATTGGTGTTAATAATTTTGTATGCTCATGATACTGTCATGAAATTACTACAATTTAACACGCGCCCGGTTGGCCGGCTAGGTACCCTTGGCTCGGGTAGGGGGGGGGGGGGCAGTTTGACCCCCTGAGATCTCCGGGACTAAGAAAGCTAGGAGACACCAAATTTACAGGGTGTCTTGATCTATATGTGATCTCACTGAGGCTAAGGTTTCAGCTTCCTAAGTCATGACTTTCGGATCAAATAAGGTCAAAACAATGTCAAATTTCAGGTTTGTCTCCAAAGCGCCCCCAGAACGTAGGCAACTGTCTAAGCAAAAGGTCACAAGCCCATTTGAGGTCACTGAACTTGTTTGACCTTGGTCATGGTGACCAAAATGATACAAGACCGCTCTGAGTTTTCTATTTGAATAAGGGATAAATATTACGCTAGGCAGTATGTTCCTAAAACAAAAAGTTCGACCCGGGTCATCTTAGGTCAATGACCTGTTCTGACCACTAAGAAGTCAATTGAAGATACAGCATGCGGTTCCTGCTGTCAATGAATTCGAAATGAGCACCAGAAACTATCGCAGACAAGATGTTAAAAAACAAGATAGTTTGCCAGGTTCCTGATATTACGTCCATGCAACTTGAAATAGATGTCTTTGTTTGCTGAAGCATCAGTCACCAGCTCAGAGTTCCATCTTTTGTGAATTGATTTTTTCACTCCCACACCGTCTTTTTGCCATGCAATTTTTCACTCCCACCCTAGTTCAAAAGCGATTGTAGCTCCCTATGCCGCGTACACGGTATACGACTGCAGCGCTTATGGAGATATTTTGCAACCTTCCATCAAGGTGGTGTTCATTTAAGAACTGAAAGAGACTGATGTATTGTTGGTTTTTAACGTACAGTGGTGTCTTGTTTGTGGCTGACTCATGCACGTGGTCGTGAAAAGGTACGATTGGTTTTATGTTGTGTTAGCGACGTTATGCATTGCATATGCATATGCATCTCCTAAAAAGGGGCAACGCATGTAAGTACGGCATTCTTGAACGCCCAGCGACTTTGAGCAATTTGCTGTTTTCAAGGTTGCTGGCTTTCGTCGGCATTTTGGTGGCACCCGAGGTAGATTTGGTGCCGATGATGTACAATTGGTTTTTGGCTCAGTTTTGACACGCTTTGCAAGTTGTGCTGCAGTTACACTGAGCCCATGACGTGAGTTGACACTTTTCTTTTTGTGGGAAAGTGTTGTTTCTGTCCTGTTTTGTCAGAGAGGAGGGTGGGAGGATTGATTTGTTGATCGTGCATTGTTGTCACAGGCCGGAGACTGCTCTGCCGTCGGTGGCTATGTAATTTCCATGGCATCGTTGCTTATCGGTGAGGCCAAGTACCAGTCGCGCTGTGGCGCAGACATCACGCGCCGTGAGGGGTGGACACTGGCATCCCTTCGTGCACATCACGGTGACCTTGGGCGTCAGAGGACCCGTTTTGGTTACAAAATGGCTAGATGCCAACGATTGCTTGATGTTTAAAAGCGACTGATGCGTTTCGACCGTATATTTTCACGCCATTGCAAGCAAATCTTTACACCGGTTGCCAATACATCGCTGGTAGTTTTCGCAGTAGGTGTTTGGGCGTCATAATCAGGTGCCACTATAGATGATCAATAGTGCCAATGTGAGGCGCACAAAGACCTGCAAGTTATTGCCGTTCTTCACAAATACAGTATGTACACTACATGTGGAGACGTCTACCATGGAATATTGCGTTATATTTAGCCATGATAACCGCCATGTCCAGCGCTGGAGCGGCCGCCATATCCTCCATGGGATCCGCCGCTGTATCCACGGCTGGAGGCACCTCCGTATCCACCGTTGTGGCCACCTCTGTACCCGCCGCTAGACCCGCCTCCGTAACCTCCACGGGAACCGGCTCCATAGCCGCCGCCGGAGCCACCACCGTAGCCTCCGCGGGAGCCACCGCCATATCCACCGCTGGAACCGCCTCCGTAGCCGCCACGAGCGCTGCCGCCATATCCACCGCTGGAACCACCTCCGTAGCCTCCACGGGATCCGACCCCATATCCGCCGCTCGAGCCACCTCCGTAGCCTCCACGGGAAGCACCTCCGTAGCCACCGCTGGAGCTTCCTCCATATCCGCCACTGGAACCGCCTCCGTAGCCTCCACGGTAGCCGCCTCCATGGCTACTGCTGGAAACGAAGCTGACAGATCGACCGCCGTGGCCGCTGGAGAATCCCTTACCACCCCCGCCGCCTCCGTGGTCTGCAGAGGTGAAGGCCACCAGGGCCGCGGCGCACATCACAACACGCTGGAACAGGCAGTCAGCAATTACTGACACGTGACAAGGTGACACATGACACCCGAAAATGAATGTTAACAGGCGATCGGCATCTTTGCCGTTGGTTTTCGTGGCAGCTGTATAAATGACTTGGTCGGCACACGACCCGACTGACCGACAATGACTGGCCTGAGAGATTGTTTCTTTCGTTAAGCTAGCCTCATCGGCTCTAGGCACGTTCCACTGACCAGTATCGCCATGGTTGCTGTCAGTGTTGCTGTCTCAGCCGACTGTGTTGGATTGCGAGTTGTGGCTGCCTTTATGCTGGTGCGCCCGCGGATTTTCCACATACTCTAGGCGTTCCAGGGTAAAGTGTGTGACACGGACCGCGGCCGACGGCTATAACAGTAACATTTCTCAATCTTGGGGAGGTGCACGATGACCACTGATTTTGCGCCAACGGCGTTAAAGTTGTACCGAATTCCTCGAACCAAGTCGTGCAACTGAACGAAGCGGTTGCTGCTTGTGCCCTAGGGTTCGCTGTGCCCTTGAAATTATTTGTTTTTTTACGAGAAGTCGCGCGAGGCATTTTACAGTGTTTTTGTAGCATACACACGCGCAAATGCCTTGCGCGGACACACTGCTTGTATGGCTGTTGGCGTCGAGATGAAATGGCGTCTTCTAAATGCCCCAGTAATCGGCATCTGTGTGTCATGGCATCATTGAGGTACATGCATATTTTTTTTTCATTGACAACCATCGGACATTGCGCCGCCACGTTACTCATGACTTTTGGTATCGTACAATAATGATATTAATGACTAACATTGTGGTGGTTATTGAAGTTATAGACATATTTTGATTGAGGTGGGTTTCGCGTGTTCGTTTTTTGTTGCGGTTATCTGGGCGGTGCTGGTGGTCCAAGGGCATTGGTGGTTATTGTTATGCTTCGTTCCATCTGATTCGCTTATGCTGAGATAATTTTTTTGTTGCATTGTGGAACGTTCGCCATGAATGTCATGGAAGGCACGACATGACATGAAGCATAAATTGTGATATGTAGCAATATGATATTGGCGGCAGTAATCCGGTAGAGGTGATGATTTTTTTCCGTTGAAAGCTATGATCTTAACTGGATTTGAGTTGTATGCCACGCCTACGGCATAGGGCTACAGCGTTTATGGAGGTATTTTGCAACTTTTCATCAATGGAGTGGCCATTGAAGAACTCAAAGATAATGATGTATTGCTGGTTTTTAACGGGCAGTGGTGTCTCTTGTGTGGTTGACTCATGCACGTAGTCGTGAAAAGGCAACATTGGATAGTTTTATGTTGTGTTAGCGACGTTATGCACTGTCTCCTAGAAATGGGTAACGCGTGCATGTACGGCATTCTTGAACGCCCAGCGACGTGGAGCAATTTGCTGTTTTCAAGGTTGATGGTTTTCATCGGCATTTTGATGGTACCCGGGGCAGATTTGGTGTCGATTATGCACAATTGGTTTTGGCTCTTTGTACACGCTTAGCAAGTTGGGCTGCAGTTGCGCTGAGCCCATGACGTGAGTTGTCACTTTTCTTTTTGAGGGAAAGTGTTGTTTCTGTCCTATTTTGTCAAAGAGGAGGGTGGAAGGATCGGTTTGCTGATCCTGCATTGCTCTCACGGGCCGGAGACGGCTGTGCCGCCGGTGGCTATGTAATTTTTTTTGGCATCGTTGCTTGTCGGTGAGGCCAAGTACCAGTCGCGCTGTGGCGCAGACATCACGCGCCGTGAGGGGTGGACGCTAGCATCCGTTCGTGCGCACCACGGTGACTTTGGGCGTCAGAGGACCCGTTTTGGTTACAAAATGGCTTGATGCCAACGATTGCTTGATGTTTAAAAGCGACTGATGCGGTTCGACTGTATATTTTCACGCCATTGCAAGCAAACGTTTACACCGGCTACCAATACATCGCCGGTAGTTCTCGCAGTAGGTGTTTGCGCGTCATGATCATGTGCCACCATAGATGATCAATAGTGCCAATCTGAGGTTCCCAAAAGACCTGCAAGTTATTGCCGTTCTTTATAAATACAATATGTACACTGCATATGGAGACGTCTACCATGGCATATTGCGTTTTGTTTAGCCATGATAACCGCCATATCCAGCGCTGGAGCGGCTGCCATATCCTCCACTGGATCCGCCGCCGTATCCACGGCTGAAGCCACCTCCGTATCCACCGTTGGAGCCACCTCCGTACCCGCCGCCAGACCCGCCTCCGTAGCCTCGACGGGAACCGGCTCCATAGCCGCCGCTGGAGCCACCACCGTAGCCTCCGCGGGAGCCACCTCCATATCCACCGCTGAAACCGCCTCTGTAGCCTCCACGGTAGCCGCCTCCCTGGCTACTGCTGGAGACGAAGCTTACAGATCGACCGCCGTGGCCGCCGGCGAATCCCTTACCACCCCCTCTGCCTCCGTGGTCAGCAGAGGTGAAGGCCACCAGGGCCGCGGCGCACATCACAACACGCTGGAACAGGGAGTCGGCAATTAGTGACGCGTCGCAAGGTGACACATGACACCCGAAAATGAATGTAAACAGGTGATCGGCATCTCTTCCTTGGGTTTTCGCGGCAGCTGCATAAATGACTTTGTCGGCAGACGTCCCGACTGACGCAAACCTATGATGCCGCACCAGAAGTCGTGATTTCACTTAGCTCTCCGTGGTTGTGCTAAAGGTGTCTTTCTACCTTGTCCCGTAGACCATTATGATTGCAGCCCTAAGAGAGCTTTCCTTTCGTTGAGGTAGCCCTATCGGCTCTAGGCACGTTCCACTGACCAGTATCGCCATGGTTGCTGTCAGTGTTGCTGTCTCAGCCGACTGTGTTGGGTTGCGAGTTGTGGCTGCTTTTATACTGGTGCGCCCGCGGATTTTCCGCACACTCTCGGCGTTCCAGGGTCAAGTGTGCTGCACAGGACCGCGGGCCACGGCCATAACAGTAACATTTCTTAATGTTTGGGAGGTGCACCATGGCCATTGATTTGGCGCCAACGGCGTTATAATTGTACCGAATTTCTCGAACGAAGTCGTTCAACTGAAGGAAACGGCTGCTGCTTGGGTCCTAGAAGTTCCATGTGCCCCTGAAATGACTTGTTGTTTGTTTTGACGAGAAGCCGTGGGGATCCATTTTACAATGTTTTTGTAGCATATGCACGCGCAAATGCCTTGCACGGACGCGGTGCTTGTATGGCTGTTGGCGTCGAGGTGATATGGCGTCTAATGAATGTCCCAAAAATCGGTGTCTGCATCATGGCACCATTGAGGAATACGTATTTTTTGCATTGATGACCATCGGACGTTGCGCCGCCGCGTTACTCACGACTTTTTTGGCACCGTAAGTAATGAGATTGATAGCCAACATTGCGGTGGTTATTTAAGTGATAGACATATGTTGATTGACGTGGTTTTCGCGTGTACATTTTTTGAGGTAGAGGTGATGATTTTTTTTTTTTGGTTGAAAGCTATGATCTTAACTGGATTTGAGTTGGATGCCACGTATATTGTATACGAGTACAGCGTTTATGGAGGTATTTTGCAACGGTTTTGAATGGGGTGGCCATTGAAGAACTGAAAGAGATTGATGTATGGCTGGGTTTTAGCGTACAGTGGTGTGTTGTTTGTGGTTGACTCGTGCACGTAGTCATTAAAAGAGACCGTTGCATAGGTTTTTTGTTGTGTTAGCGACGTTATGCTAACACCTAAAAGGGGTGACGCGTGTGAAGTACGGCATTCTTGAACGCCCAGCAACTTTGAGCAATTTGCTGTTGTCATGGTTGATGGTATTCATCGGCATTTTAATGTTTCCCGGGGTAGATTTGGTGTCGCTTATGCACAAATGGTTTTTGGCCCAATGTACACGCTTAGCAAGTTGGGCTGCAGTTACACTGAGCCCACGACGTGAGTTGTCACTTTTCTTTTTTGGGGAAACTGTTGTTTCTGTCCTGTTTTGTTAAAAGGGAGGGTGGAAGGATCGGTTTGTTGATCGTGCATTGTTGTCACGGGCCGGAGACGGCTGTGCCGTCGGTGGCTATGTAACTTCCATGGCATCGTTGCTTGTCGGTGAGGCTAAATACCACTCGCGCTGTGGCGCAGACATCACGCGCCGTGAGGTGTGGACGCTAGCATCCTTTCGTGCACAACACGGTGACTTTGGGCTTCAGAGGACTCGTTTTGGTACAGAATAGCTGGAGACCAACGATGGCTTGATGTTTAAAAGCGACTAGGATGTTTCGACTGTGTATTTTGACGCCATTGCAAAGAAGTCATTACACCGGCTTGCAATACATCGCTGGTAGTTTTCGCAGGAGGTGTTTGGGCGTCCGTATCATGTGCCACTATAGATGATCAATATTGGCATTCTGAGATGCGCCGAGACCTGCAGGTTATTGCCTTTCTTCATAAATACAGTGTGTACACTTCCTGTGGAGACGTCTACCATTGCATATTGCGTTGTGTTTAGCCACGATAACCGCCATATCCAGCGCTGGAGCGGCCGCCATATCCACGGCTGGGGCCACCTCCGTATCCACTGGTGGAGCCACCTCCGTACCCGCCGCTATACCCGCCTCCGTAGCCTCGATGGGAACCGGCTCCACAGCCGCCGCTCGAGCCACCACCGTAGCCTCCGCTGGAGCCACCTCCATATCCACCGCCGGAACTACCTCCGTAGCCTCCACGGGATGCGCCCCCATATCCACGGCTGGAACCACCTCCGTAGCCTCCCCGGGATCCGCCCCCATATCCGCCGCTCGAACCACCTCCGTAGCCTCCACGGGAAGCACCTCCGTAGCCACCGCTGGAGCTTCCTCCATATCCGCCGCTGGAACCGCCTCCGTAGCCTCCACGGTAGCCGCCTCCATGGCTACTGCTGGAAACGAAGCTGACAGATCGACCGCCGTGGCCGCTGGAGAATCCCTTACCACCCCCTCCGCTTCCGTGGTCAGCAAAGGTGAAGGCCACCAGCGCCGTGGCGCACATCACAACACGCTGGAACAGGGAGTCGGCAATTAGTGACGCGTCGCAAGGTGACACATGACACCCGAAAATGAATGTAAACAGGTGATCAGCATCTCCACCGTGGGTTTTCGCGGCAGCTGTATGAATGACTTTGTCGGCGCACGTCCCGACTAACACAAACCTATGATACTGTACCAGAAGTCGTGATTTCACTTAGCTCGCCGTGGTCGTGCTAAAGGTGTTTTTCTACCTTGTCCCGTAGACCATTACGATTGCAGCCCTAAGAGAATTTTTCCTTCGGGAAACTAGCCTTATGGGCTCTAGGCACGTCCCACTGACCAGTATCGCCATGGTTGCTGTCAGTGTTGCTGTCTCAGCCGACTGTGTTGGGTTGCGTGTTATGGCTGCTTTTATACTGGTTGGCCTGTGAATTTTGTGCACATTCTCGGCGTTCCAGGGTCAAGTGTGCTGCTCAGACTGCGGTCAACGGCTAGAACAGTAACATTTCTTAATCTTACGGGAGGTGCAGCATGGCCATTTGTTTTGTGCCAGCTGCGTTAAAATGGTACCGAATTTCTCAAACCAAGTCGTGCAACTAATCGACACGGGTGCTGCTTGGGTCCTAGGAGTTCGCTGTGCCTCTGAAAGTATTTGTTGTTTTTTTGACGCACTGCATTTTTTGATCACACAGTGTATTTTCGTTTTGTTGCGGCGATCTGGACGGTAATCATGGTCCGAGGGCAATGATGTATAGTCTTTGGCTTCGTTCCTTCTGATTCGTTTGTGCTGAGAGAATTATTTCGTTGTATTGTGGAACGTTCGCCATGAATGTCATGGAAGGCGTGACATGACATGACACATAAGTTGTGAAATGTAGGAATGTGATATTGGCGGCAGTGATCCGGTAGAAGTGATGACTTTTTTCGGTGGAAAGGTACACTTTTAACTGGAGTTGAGTGGTATGTCCAATATATGGTATACGAATACAGCTTGTATGGAAGCATTTTGCAACCTTTTATCAATGGGGTGGCCATTGAAGAACTGAAAGAGACTGATGTATTTCTCGTTTTCAACGTACAGCGGTGTCTTGTTTGTGGTTGACTCATGCACGTAGTCGTGAGAAGGCACCATTGGATAGTGTTATGTTGTGTTAGCGACGTTATGCATTGTTTCTTGAGAATGGGTAACACATTTAAGTATGGCATTCTTGAACGCCCAGCGACTTTGAACGATTTGCTGTTTTTAAGGTTGACGGTTTTCATCGGCATTTTGATGGTACTTGGGCTAGATTTGCTTTCGATTATGCACAATTGGTTTTTGGCTCAGTGTACACGCTTAGCAAGTTGGGCTGCAGTTACGCTGAGCCCATGACATGAGTTGTCACTGTTCTTTTTGGGAGAAAGTGTTGTTTTTGGCATGTTTTTTCAAAGGGGAGGGTGGAAGGATCGGTTTGTTGATTCTGCATTGTCGTCACGGGCCGGGGACGGCTGTGCCGTCGGTGGTTATGTATCTTCGATGGTATCGTTTCTTGTCGGTTTCATGTTTGATGTTCATTTTTGATTATGGACATAAAGCAGTACATGATATGAGTGGATTGGCGCATAACAGGAACGCTTAAATCTGAGCGCCTGTCCTAACAATAACAAGATATGGTCATAGCCACCAGGGAACCCACGACACACCGCCCACCCGCCCGATCCGTAAGCCGACACGGGCCAGGCGCCCGCCACCACTCCAGTCCACACATATAGCCGTCTCGGGCCGGCGGCGGGCGCCCGGCCCGGCAACACCACCCAGTGGCCCGTCTGCTGCCCGCGCCTGCTGGAATTTTGTAGGCGAATCGTTTGGTCTCAAAAAGAATTGTTTGGAAAACTGTTGCTATGTGCTGCCCATTGCGATCCTGTAAACCGTTACCTGTTTTACCTGTCGGTGAGGCCAAATACCAGTCGCGCTGTGGCGCAGACATCACGCGCCGTGAGGTGTGGACGCTAGCTTCCCTTCGTGCACACCACGGTGACTTCGGCTTTTAGAAAACCCGTGTTTTGGTGCAGAATGGCGAGAGGCCATTAGCTGTGCAAAAGCGACTTTGTTCAGAAGCGACTGATATGTTTCGGCTGTGTATTTCCACGCCATTGCACAGACGTCATTACACCGGCTTCCAGTACATCGCTTGTAGTTTTCACAGTAGGTGTTTGGGCGTCGTAATCATGTACCAGTATAGATGATCAATAGTGGCATCCTGAGGTACGCGAAGACCTGCAAGTTATTGCCGTTCTTCATAAATACAATATGTACACTACCTGTGGAGACGTCTACCATGACATATTGCGCTGTTTAGCCACGATAACCGCCATATCCAGCGCTGGAGCGACCGCCATATCCTCCACGAGATCCGCCGCCGTATCCACGGCTGGAGCCACCTCCGTATCCACCGGTGGAGCCACCTCGGTACCCGCCGCTAGACCCGCCTCCGTAGCCTCGACGGGAACCGGCTCCATAGCCGCCGCTGTAGCCACCACCGTAGCCTCCGCTGGAGCCACCTCCATATCCACCGCTGGAACCGCCTCCGTAGCCTCGACGGGAACCGGCTCCATAGCCGCCGCTGTAGCCACCACCGTAGCCTCCGCTGGAGCCACCTCCATATCCACCGCTGGAACCGCCTCCGTAGCTGCCACGGGAGCCACCGCCATATCCACCACTGGAACCACTTCCGTAACCTCCACGGGATGCGCCCCCATATCCACCGCTGGAACCACCTCCGTAGACTCCACGGGTAGCACCTCCGTAGCCACCGCTGGAACCACCTCCGTAGCCTCCACGGGATCCGCCCCCATACCCGCCGCTCGAGCCACCTCCGTAGCCTCCACGGGAAGCACCTCTGTAGCCACCGCTGGAGCTTCCTCCATATCCGCCACTGGAACCGCCTCCGTAGCCTCCACGGTAGCCGCCTCCATGGCTACTGCTGGAAACGAAGCTGACAGATCGACCGCCGTGGCCGCTGGAGAATCCCTTCCCACCCCCTCTGCCTCCGTGGTCAGCAGAGGTGAAGGCCACCAGGGCCGCGGCGCACACCACAACACGCTGGAACAGGGAGGCGGCAATTAGTGACACGTCGCGAGGTGACACATGACACCCGAAAGTGAATGTAAACAGATAATCAGCATCTCCACAGTGGGTTTTCGCGGGAGCTGTATGAATGACTTTGTCGGCGCACGTCCCGACTAACGCAAGCCTATAATGCTGCACGAGAATGCGTGTTTTCATTTAGCTGTCCGTGGTTGTACTATAGGTATTTTTCTACCTTGTCCCATAGACCATTATGATTGCAGCCCTAAGAGAGTTTTTATTTCGTTAAACTAGCCTTATCGCCTCTAGGCACTTTCCACTGACCAGTATCGCCATGGTTGCTGCCAGTGTTGCCGTCTCAGCCGACTGTGTTGGGTTGCGAGTTGTGGCTGCTTTTATACTGGTGCGCCCGCGGATTTTCCGCACACTCCCGGTGTTCCAAGGTCAAATGTGCTGCACGGACCGCTGCCGATGGCCATAACAGTAGCATTTCTTAATCTTGGGGAGGGCCACCATGGCCATTGATTTGGCGCCAACGGCGTTATAATTGTACCGAATTTCTCGGGCCAAGTCGTTCCACTGAACGAACCGGCTGCTGCTTGGGTCCTGGAAGTTCTCTGTGCCCCTGAATTCTTGTTGTTTTTTCTACGAGAAGTCGTGGGGAGGCATTTTACAATGTTTTGGTAACATGTGCACGCGCAAATGCCTTGCGCAGACGCACTGCTTGTATTGCTGTTGGCGTCGAGGTGAAATGGCGTCTACTAAATGCCTCAATAACTGGTATCTTTGTATCATGGCACCATTGAGAAATATTGATTTTTTTTGCATTGACGACCATGGGACATTGCGCCGCGGCGTCACTCATGACTTTCTTGATATCGTACCATAGTGAGATTTATGGCCAACATTGCGGTGGTTATTGAAGTGATAGACATATGTTGATTGAGGTGTGTTTCGCGTGTGCATTTTTTATTGCGGTTATCTAGACGGTAAGGATGGTCCAAGGGCACTGATGCTTATTTTTTTGCTTCGTTCCGTCTGATTCGTTTGTGCTAAGAGAATTATTTTGTTGCATTGTGGAACGTTCGCCATGAATGTCATGGAAGGCATGACATGACATGAGGCATAAGTTCTAAAATGTAGCAATATGATATTGGGAGCAGTAATCCGGTAGAGGTGATTATTTTTTTTGGTTGAAAGCTATGATCTTGACTGGATTTGAGTTGGATGCTACGTATACGGTATACGACTATAGCGCTTATGGCAGTATTTTGCAACCTTTTTATTAATGGGATGGCCATTGAAGAAATGAAAGAGGCTGATGTATTGCTGGTTTTTAACGGACAGTGGTGTCTCTTGTGTAGTTGACTCATGCACGTAGTCGTGAAAAAGCACCATTGGATAGTTTGAGGTTGTGTTAGCGACATTATGCATTGTGTCCTAAAAAGGCGTAACGCGTGTAAGTACGGCATTCTTGAACGGCCAGGGACTTTGAGCGATTTGCTGTTTTTTAGGTTGATGTTTTTCATCGACATTTTAATGGTGCCCGGGGTAGATTTGGTGTCGATTATGCAAAATTGGTTTTGGCTCAGTGCACACGCTTAGCAAGTTGGGCTGCAGTTACGCTGAGCCCATGACGTGAGTTGTCACTTTTCTTTTTGGGGGAAAAAGTTGTTTCTGTCCTGTTTTATCAACGAGGAGGGTGGAAGGATCGGTTTGTTGATCCTGCATTGTTGTCACGGGCCGGAGACGGCTGTGCCGTCGGTGGCTATGTAGTTTCCATGGCATCGTTGCTTGCATCGTTGCATCACGGTGACTTTGGGCGTCAGAGGAGCCGTTTTGGTTACAAAATGGCTAGATGCCAACAGTTACTTGATGTTTAAAAGCGAATGGTATGTTTCGAATGTGTATTTTCACGCCATTGCAAATATGTCATTACACCGGCTTCCAGTACATCGCTTGTAGTTTTCGCAGTAGTTTTCGCATAAATACAATGTGTACACTACGTGTGGGGTCGTCTACCATGGCATACTGCGTTGTGTTTACCCATGATAACCGCCATATCCAGCGCTGGAGCGGCGGCCATATCCTCCACGGGATACGGCGCCGTATCCACGGCTGGAGCCACCTCCGTATCCACCGTTGGACCCACCTCCGTACCCACCGCCAGACCCACCTCCGTAGCCTCGACGGGAACCGGCTCCATAACCGCCGCTGGAGCCACCACCGTAGGCTCCGCGGGAGCCACCTCCATATCCACCGCTGGAACCGCCTCCGTAGCCTCCACGGGATGCGCCCCCATATCCACGGCTGGAACCACTCCCGTAGCCTCCACGGGATCCGCCCCCATATCCGCCGCTCGAGCCACCTCCGTAGCCCCCACGGGAAGCACCTCCGTAGCCACCGCTGGAGCTTCCTCCATATCCGCCGCTGGAACCGCCTCCGTAGCCTCCACGGTAGCCGCCTCCATGGCTACTGCTGGAAACAAAGCTGACAGATCGACCGCCGTGGCCGCCGGCGAATCCCTTACCACCTCCTCTGCCTCCGTGGTCAGCAGAGGTGAAGGCCACCAGGGCCGCGGCGCACATCACAACACGCTGGAACAGGGAGTCGTCAATTAGTGACACGTTGCAAGGTGACACATGACACCCGAGATTGAATGTAAACAGGTGATCGGCATCTCCACCGTGGGTTTTCGCGGCAGCTATATGAATGACTTTGTCGGCACGCGTCCCGACTAACGCAAACCTATGATGCTGCACCAGAAAGGGTGATTTCACTTAGTTCTCCGTGGTTGTGCTAAAGGTGTTTTTCTACCTTGTCCCGTAGACCATTATGATTGGAGCCCTAAGAGAGTTTTTCTTTCGTTTAACAAGCGTTATCGGCTGTAGGCACGTTCCACTGACCAGTATCGCCATGGTTGCTGTCAGTGTTGCCGTGTCAGCCGACTGTGTTGGGTTGCGAGTTGTGGCTGCTTTTATACTGGTGCGCCCGCGGATTTTCCGCACACTCTCGGCGTTCCAGGGTCAAGTGTGTTGCACAGACCGCGGCCGACGGCTATAACAGTAACATTTCTTAATCTTAGGTAGGTGCACCATGGCCATTTGTTTTGCGCAACGGCGTTAAAATTGTACCAAATTTCTCGAACCAAGTCGTGCAACTGAAGGAAATGGCTGCTGCTTGGGTCGTAGCAGTTCGCTGTGCTCCTGAAATTGTTTGCTTGTTTTTTACCAGAAGTGGTGTGAGACATTTTCGAATGTTTTTGTAGCACATGCACGCGCAAATGCCTTGCGCGGACGCACTGCTCGTATTGCTTTCGGCGTCGAGGTGAAATGGTGTGTAATGAATGTCCCAATAATCGGTGTCTTTGTATCATGGCACCATTGATGAACATGTATTTCTTCTTCATTGACGACCTCCGGACATTGCGCCGCCGCGTTCCTCCTGACTTTTTTGGTATCGTACAATAATTAGATTAATAGCCGACATTGCGGTGGTTTTTCATGTTATGTACAAATGTTCATTGAGGTGGGTGTCGCGTGTGCATTTTCTTAACGGTTATCTGGACGGTAATCATTATCCAGGGGCAATGGTTGATATCCTTTGGCTTCGTTCCGTCTGTTTCGTTTGTGCCGAGAGATTTTTTTGTTGCATTGTGGAACATTCACCATGAATGTCATGGAAGACGTCACATGTCATGAAGCATAAGTTCTGAAAGGTATCAGTATGATATTGGTGGCAGTAATCCGGTAGAGGTGATGATTTTTTTTGGTTGAGAGCTCTGCTCTTGCTGGATTTGATTTAGATGCCACGTATACGGTATACGACTTCAGCGGTGTGGTGCCGCCCTCACTGTCCATCATGTCATTATGTCATGTCTATGCCTCATCGAAGAACGACGACGTCACTTTGGTTCACAGGCTTCGACCCTGACGATTAACGATGTGCTTGGTGACAGTTCCTCCTTTCTTGATCCCAAACAGCTCTTTTCGTTTTTAAAAGATATTGATTTTCAAGTCACTTTCACACCATACTAATTAAGTAACAGCATAGTTATGGGCGCAAAATGACCACTGCAGTCGACGCGCCCGAAAACTCTAATGAACAACAAACAGCAGCGTTTATGGAGGTATTTTACGGCGTTTTATGATTGGGATGGCCATTGAAGGACTGGAAGAGACTGATGTATTGCTGGGTTTTAACATACAGTGGTGTCTCTTTTGTGGTTGACTCATGCACGTAGTCATGGAAAGGCACCATTGGATAGGTTTATGTTGTGTTAACGACGTTATGCATTGTCTCCTAAAAGGGGTAACACATTTAAGTACGGCATTTTTGAACGCCCAGCGAGTTTGAACAATTTGCTGTTTTCAAGGTTGATGGTTTTCATCGGCATTTTGATGGTACCCGGGGCAGATTTGGTGTCGATTATGCACAATTGGTTTTTGGCTCAGTGTACACGCTTAGGAAGTTGGGCTGTAGTTATGCTGAGCCCATGACGTGAGTTGTCACTTTTCTTTTTGGGGGAAAATGTGTCGTCCGTCCTGTTTTGTCAAAGAGGAGGGTGGAAGGATCAGTTTGTTGATCGTGCGTTGTTGTCACGGGCCGGAGACGGCTGTGCCGTCGGTAGCTATATAATTCCCATGGCATCGTTGCTTGTCGGTGAGGCCAAGTACCAGTCGCGCTGTGGCGCAGACATCACGCGCCGTGAGGGGTGGAGGCTAGCATCTCTTCGTGCACACCACGGTGACTTTGGGCGTCATAGAACCCGTTTTGTTACAAAATGGCTAGATGCCAACGGTTGCTTGATGTTTAAAAGCGACTGATATGTTTCGACTGTGTATTTTCACGCCATTGCAAAGAAGTCATTACACCGGCTTGCAATACATCGCTGGTAGTTTTTGCAGTAGGTGTTTGGGCGTCATAATCATGTGCCACTATAGATGAACAATAGTGCCAATCTGGGTGCCCAAAGACCTGCAAGTTATTGGTATTCTTCATAAATGCAGTATGCACGGTACCTGTACAGACGTCTACCATGGCGTATTGCGTTATGTTTAGCCATGATATCCGCCATATCCAGCGCTGGAGCGGCGGCCATATCCTCCACTGGATCCGCCGCCGTATCCACGGCTGGAGCCACCTGCGTATCCACCGGTGGAGCCATCCTCCGTACCCGCCGGCTAGATCCCGCCTCCGTAGCCTCGACGGGAACCGACTCCATAGCCGCCGCTAGGAAGCCACCTCCGTAGCCTCCACGGGATGCGGCCCCATATCCACCGCTGGAACCACCCTCCGTAGCCTCCACGGGATCCGACCCCATATCCGCCGCTCGGGGCCACCTCCGTATCCTCCACGCGAAGCACCTCCGTAGGCACCGCTGGAGCTTCCTCCATATCCGCCGCTGGAACCGCCTCCGTAGCCTCCACGGTAGCCGCCTCCATGGCTACTGCTGGAAACGAAGCTGACAGATCGACCGCCGTGGCCGCTGGAGAATCCTTACCACCACCCTCTACCTCCGTGGTCAGCAGAGGTGAAGGCCACCAGGGCCGCGGCGCACATCACAACACGCTGGAACAGGGAGTCGGGCAATTAGTGACAGCGTCGCGAGATGACACATGACACCCGAAAGTAAATATAAACAGGCGATCGGCATCTCTACCGTGGGTTTTGGCGGCAGCTGTATGAATGACTATCGGCACACGTCCCGACTGACCGACAGTGACAGGCCTGAGAGTTTGTTTCTTTCGTTAAACTAGCCTTATCGCCTCTAGGCACGTTCCACTGACCAGTATCGCCATGGTTGCTGTCAGTGTTGCTGTCTCAGCCGACTGTGTTCGGTAGCGAGTTGTGGCTGCTTTATACTGGTTGCGCCCGCGGATTTTCCGCACACTCTCGCGTTCCAGGGTCAAGAATGCGACACAGACCGCGG